>NW_028274829.1:1200000-2400000 GCF_037043125.1 Eumetopias jubatus | reverse complement strand
ACAGTTATGAAGTGACACCTTCAAAGAATTATTCAATTAGAACACTATGGATACTTAATGCATTCATTTGCTAGGGCTCTCATAACAAGATACCATAGATTGGGAGGTTCAAACAACAGAAATGTATTTTCTCATGGTTATAGAGACTTGAAGTCCAAGATGAAGCTGTTGGCAAGGTTGTGTTCTCCAAAGGCCTTGTATATAGCAATACAAATCTTTCACAAGAAACAAGAAAATTCTCAAATACACAACCTAACCTAAAGAAGCTGAAAAAGAACAGCAAAAAGAGCCTAAATACAGCAGGAGAAGAGAAATAAAGATTAGAGCAGAAATCAATGACAGAAATCAAAAGAACAGTTGAACAGATCAATGAAACTAGGGGCTTGTTCTTTGAAAGAATTGATAAGATAGATAACCCCTAGTCAGACTTATCAAAAAGAAAAGAGAAAGGCCCCAAATAAGAGAAATCATGAAGGAAAGAGGAGAGATCACAGCCAACATTGAAGAAATATAATTATAAGAGAATATGGTGAGCAATTATTTGCCAAAAAATTAGGCAATCTGGAAGAAAGGGATGCATTTCTAGAAACATACAAACTATCAGAACTGGGACACCTGGGTGGCTCAGTTGATTAAGCATCCAATTTTGGCTAAGGTCATGATCCCAGGGTCCTAGGATTGAGCCCCAAGTTGGGCTCCCTGCTCAGTGGAGAGTCTGCTTCTCCCTCTCCCTCTCCTGCTCTCCCTGCTTGTGCTCTCTCTCTCTGTCAAATAAATAAATAAAATCTTAAAAAAAAAATAAACTACCAAAACTAAAATAGGACCTGAACAGACCCCAAACCAGCAAAGGCATTGAAGCAGTAATCATAAATCTCCAACAAACAAGAGTCCAGGCCCGATGGCCTCCCAGAGGAATTCTACCGAACATTTAAAAATTATTTTCATTTATTATTTATTTATTTATTTAAAGATTATTTTATTTATTATTTATTTAAAGATTATTTTATTTATTTGTTTGTTTGTTTGTTTGTTTGTTTAAGAGAGACAGAGAGAGCACGAGCCAGGGGGCAGAGGGAAAGGGAGAAGCAGGCTCCCTCTGAGCAGGGAGCCCGACGTGGGGCTCTATCCCAGGACCCGGGGATCACGACCTGAGCTGAAGGCAGATGTTAACTGACTGAGCCAGCCAGGCACCCCAAACATTAAAAGAAGAATTAATACCTATTCTTCCAAAGCTTTTAAAAAAATAGAAAGGGAAGAAAAACTTCCAAACTCATTCTATGAGCCCAGCATTGTCTTTATCCAAAAACCAAAGACCCCACCAAAAAGAATTACAGACAAATATCCCTGATGAACATGGATGCAAAAATTCTTGCCAGGATACTAGCTAATAAGATCCAACAGTACATTAAAAGAATTATTCACCATGACAAAGTGGGACTTATTCCTGGGCTGGAAGGTGTCTAAAGGATACAAACACAGTGATTTGCACTCCAATGTTTATAGCAGCAATGTCCACAATAGCCAAAATATGGAGAGGCCAGATGTCCATCAACAGATGTATAGATAAAGAAGATCTCTCTCTCTCTCTCTATCTATATATAATGGAATTCATTCATTCATTCATATATACACACACACAAGGGAATATTCCATTTTACTCAGGCATCAAAAAGAATGAAATTTTGCCATTTGCAACCATATGGATGGAACTACAGAGTCTTATGCTAAGCAAAATAACTCAGTCGAAACATCATAGGATTTCATTCATATGTGAAATTTAAGAAACAAAACAGATGAGCATAGAGAAAGGGACAGAAAATAAGATGAAAACAGAGAGGGAGATAAATCATAAGAGACTCTTACCTATAGGAAACAAATTGAGTGTTGCTGGAGGGGAGGTGGGTGGAGGGATGGGGTAACTGGGTGATGGGCATTAAGGAGGGCACTTGAAATGAGCACTGGATGGTATAGGCAACTGATGAATCACTAAATTCTACCCCCGAAAATAATAATACACTATATGTTAATTAAATTGAATTTAAATAAAAAACAATAGAGTATACCAAACTTGGTGTTTGGCACAGAGTTTAATTTGGATGGCTAACCAAATGAGTCTTATATTCCTCTTTTAAAAATGTTATAACACATTTAAAGAGCTCTTCTGAGGGTAAAATCTAAAATACACATAATATCCCTCACCAAATTTGTGACAGTTGGAAACCCGTTCTTAGTCCCTGGCATGAAGGGTGAATGAGATACTTTCTGAGATCATATTGGTAAAGGTCATTCCCTTCAAGTGCCTGTTCTAGATTTCTTGGACATGGGGATATACTACCATTATAGAAAGAATATTATAGGATTTGGATTTGCAGAGAATAGCAAACAAGTAACTATTTCCTTCTTCAACTCTCTTTGGAAGTAGATTAATTTTTAATAGGATTTTCCATGGGAATAAAATAATTTATGATCAGAAGCATGTAAATTGCTTTTAAAATACTTGAGGGATGGAAAGTCTTAAAATATCCTATGGTAGTGACTTTAGGGGAGATAGTTGAGAACATTGGTTGTAAAGATGGGCTGCCAGATCATACTATGTGGATTTGCGGCAGATTACACTATGTGCTAGGCATACTGGGTAAGTTTCTCTACTTGTCTGATAAAAGTGGAAAACCATCTCTACTTTGATAACGTAATTTTGGAAACTTAATATATTTTAACCCAGTTTTGTTTCATCTATATCTCCTGTTTCTGTCTGGATTCAATTAGTATAAAAAATGACACCTATATTTTATTTAATTTATTTATTATTTTTAAAATTTTATTCATTTATTTGAGAGAAGGAGAGCACGAGTGGGTGGGGGTAGGGGAAGAGGTGGAGGGGGAGAGGTGGAGAGGAGTGGGAGGAAGAGGCGGAGGGGGAGAGGGAGAAACAGACTCTCTGCCAAGCAAGGAGCCTGACCTCAGGACCCCGGGATCATGACCCCAGCCGAAGGCAGATGCCCAACTGACTGAGCCACCCAGGCACCCCACAACCACACCGTATTTTAAATAATGAAATGTTTAATATGAAGAACTATTTAATATAAAGAATTGTTAAGTGTTTACTCAGGAGATTTGTATAATAAGAGATTGACTTTAAGAAGATTGACTTAAGAAGTAAAGAATGGGGCACCTGGATGACTCAGTCAGTTAAGTATCCAACTCAATCTCAGCTCAGGTCCTGACCTCAGGGTCATGAATTCAAGCCCTGCATTGGCCTCCCTGCTGGGCACGGATCCTACTTAAAAAAAGGGAGGGGGTAAAGAGAACTCTATAGAAATAATATAATAAGGAGCCATTTCTTGGGAGCAATACCCAAGGAAGAGTCCCTTACCTGTCTATTGTTGAAATCTAGTATGGGAAATGGCATGGTCACAGTTCACTGGATGACAGAGAAGATGCTACGGTGCCCTGCTAGACATCACTCCCTGGCACTGTTGTACATCTGCTATCTAGGGTATTAGAGAAAGCTGTACATGGAGAGTTGTCTCATAGAGCCAACCACATAAGGTGGGTTATTGGTCACATAGGCTGTTGTTGCTACCTATTATAGGAACCACTTGAGAACCTTTGATCAGTGTAGGAACCTAGCAAGAGAGTGCACCAGAACTTGGAAACAAAATCCTTTCCTCATGCAATGTCTGTCCAGTGCTCTATACTAACAAAGCTTATCACCCTTCTGGCAAAGGAAAAATATTTAGAGAGTCTCACATCTATTTTCATAATCCCCATAATAAAAGGTAAAATGATGACTGACTGACTGACTGACTGACTGACTGACTGAATGAATGAATGAATGAATGTATATCATCCCCTATCCCTACTTCCAAATTGCTTTGCAGCATGTTCCAAATATATCACTTCACCATAAACTTTTTACTCTATAAAGTTCTAAAAGATAAGGACTCTAAACAGAAATATAGCCACTCTACCATTAGCAAACCTAAAAAAATGACAATTTCTTCATAATTATCTGGTCAGTGTCTAGATTTCCCCAATTATCTCATTTTTTCACAATGTCAGTTAGGAATCCAAAGAAGTGCTACATTGCAAATATTTAATATCTATTAAATCCTTTGATTATGTTTTTCTCTATTTGTTTCCTTCTCATACATTGATAATACCAAGTAATTTTCATGTAGGATTTCTCAGGAAAAGTGGATATTGTTTGATTGCATTCTTTTGTTTCTTTGACTCCTTATTTTCTTCAAAGTTAGTCTTTTATGTATAACTTCAGATTTAAGTTTGTTGTTGTTTTTTGTCTTGCGGCAATAATTAACAAACGCTATTAAAGTCTGTAAGCTGGAGTCCCTTATTTTTATTTTTTAAAGATTTATTTATCCTAGAGAAAGAGAGAGAGCACTAGTGAGGGAGAGAGAGCAGGGGGAGGGGCAGAGGGAGAGGGAGAGAATCCTCAAGCAGAGAGATCATGACTTGAGCCAAAGGCAGATGCTTAATGATTGAGCCACCCAGATGCCCCAAGAGTTCTTTATTTTTTTTCTTTTTGAAGATTTTATTTATTTATTTGAGAGAGAGGAGAGAGAGCACAAGCAGGGGGAGCAGCAGAGGGAGAGGGAGAAGCAGGCTCCCTGAGCAGGGAGTCCATCGTGGGGCTTGATCCCAGGACCCTGGGATCACGACCTGAGCCAAAGGCAGACACTTAACAGACTGAGCCACCCAGGCGCCCCTCAAGAATTCTTTAAATTGTCAACTTGTTGCTTTTTGTTTATGAAAATTTTTCAATTAACTTTTTTATTACATAGCATCTTACAATGAGATTTGATGAATTCTACTTATTTTGGAGCTACAGCCAATAAATTCCAATGAAATAGGAGTAGTTATGTGTAAGACTGACAGACTGAAATATCTTTTGTACAAGTGATACTGACAAACGCATGACTGTGGAAACCCGAAGAACTTCAAGTTTCGGAGACGTTCTTTGAAAGAATTTATGTTTAAAATAACACATAATTTTAATCTAATAAATAAAACAAAGTTAAGGCATAACAAAGAAAAAATATGTATATATTTAGCCATTCTGACTCATATGAGGTGATATCTTTTTTTTTAATTTTTTTATTGTTATGTTAATCACCATATATTACATCATTAGTTTTTGGTGCAGTGTTCCATGATTCATTGTTTGTTCATAACACCCAGTGCTCCACGCAGAACGTGCCCTCCTCAATACCCATCACTAGGCTAACCCATCCCCCCACCCCCTCCCCTCTAGAACCCTCAGTTTGTTTTTCAGAGTCCATCATCTCTCATGGTTCGTCTCCCCCTCTGACATACTCCCCTTTTCTTCCTCTCCTGTTATCTTCTTCTTTTTCTTTTTTCTTAAAATATGTTGCGTTATTTGTTTCAGAAGTACAGATCTGTGATTCAACAGTCTTGCACAATTCACAGTGCTCACCGTAGCACATACCCTCCCCAATGTCCATCACCCAGCCACCCCATCCCTCCCACCCCAACCACTCCAGTAACACTCAGTTTGTTTCCTGAGATTAAGAATTTGACTCATATGAGGTGATATCTTATCAAACTTTTGTATTTCCCTGATGATGAGTGATATTGAGCATCTTTTTATGTGTCTATTAGCCATCTGGATGTCTTCTTTGGAAAAATGTCTATTCATGTCTTCTGCCCACTGTTTAACTGGATAGCTTTTTGGGTGTTGAGTATGAAAAGTTCTTGATATATTTTGGATACTAACCCTTTATTGGATATGTCATTTGCAAATATCCTCCCATTCTGCAGTTTACCTTTTAGTTTTATTGTTTCCTTTGTTGTGCAGAAGCTTTTTATCTTGATGAAGTCCCAATAGTTCAGTTTTGCTTTTGTATCCCTCACCTCAGGAGACCTATCTAGTAAGAAGTAGCTCTGGCCGATGTCAAATAGTTTGCTGTCTGTATTTTCCTCTAGAATTTTTATGATTTCTCACATTTAGGTCTTCTGTCGATTTTGAATTTACTTTTGTATATGGTGTAAGAAAGTAGTCCAGTTTCATTCTTCTGCATGTTGCTCTCCAGTTTACCCAACACTATTTGTTGAAGAGACTATCTTTTTTTCCATGAGATTTTCTTTCCTGCTTTGCTGACCATGTTGTGTGGGTTCATTTCTGGGTCTTCTACTCTGTTCCATTGATTTATGTTCTGTTTTTGTGTCAAACCATACTGTTTTGATCACTGCAGCTTTGTAATAAATTTGATGTCAGGAATTGTGAAGCCTCCAGATTTGCTTTTCTTTTGCTGTTGCTATTGGAGGTCTTTTGTAGTTCCACACAAAATTTAGGATTGTTTGTTCTAACTCTGTGAAAAGTGCGGCTGGTATTTTGATAGGGATGACATTAAATGTGTAGATACTCTGGGCAATATAGACATTTTAACAATATTTTTCTTCCAATCCATAAGCATGGAATGTTTTTCCATTTCTTTAATATACTTTTCAATTTCTTTCATCAGTGTTCTATAGTTTTCAGAGTAAGGTCTTTTAGGTTTATTCCTAGGTATTTTATGGTTTTTGGTGCAATTGTAAATGGGATTGATTCCTTGATTTCTCTTTCTGCTGCTTCATTATCAGTATATAGAAATGTAACAGATTTCCGTACATTGATTTTATATACTGCGATTTTACTTAATTTATGTATTAGTTCTAGCAGTTTTTTAGTGGAGTCTTTTTGGTTTTCTATATAGAGTATCATGTCATCCGCAAAGAGTGAAATTCTGACTTCTTCCTTGCCAACTTGGATGCCTTTATTTCTTTTTGTTGTCTGATTGCTGAGGCTAGGATTTCCAGTACTGTGTTGAACAGCAGTGGTGTGAGTGGACATCCTTGTCTTGTTCCTGACTGTAGAGGAAAAGTTCTGTTTTTCCACAATGAGGATGATTTTAGTTGTGTATTTTTAAATATGGCCTTTATCATGAATGGATGTTGTACTTTGTGAAATGCTTTTTTTTTTTTTACATCTATTGGAGGGATCATATGGTTTCTATCCTTTTTTTAGTTAATTAATGTGGCATATCACATTGATTGATTTGCGAATATTGAACCACACTTGCACCCAGGAACAAATCCCACTTGATTGTGTTGAATAATTCTTTCAATGACTGTTGGATTTGATTTACTACTATTTTGTTACGAATTTTTGCATCCATGTTCATCAGGAATATTGACCTGTAATTCTCTTTTTTAGTGCAGTCTGTCTGGTTTGGGAATCATCAGCCTAATGCTGGCCTCATAGAATGAATTTGGAAGTTTTCCTTCCTTTTCTATTTTTTGAAATAGTTTGAGAAAAATAGGTATTAACTCTTTTTAAAAGTTGGTAGAATTCACCAGGGAAGCCACCTGGCCCTTGACTTTTGCTTCTTGGGAGATTTTTGACTACTGATTCAATTTCTTTGCTGTTTGTGGGTCTGTTTAAGTTTTCTATTTCTTCCTGTTTCAATCTTGGTAGTTTAAATGTTTTGGGAATTTATCCATTTTTTCCCAAGTTATTCAATTTGTTGGCATATAATTTTTCATAATAATCTCTTATAATGATTGTATTTCTGTGGTGTTGGTTGTTACTTCTCCTCTCTAATTTGTGATTTTATTTATTTGAGCCTGTTCTCTCTCTTTTTTAGAAAAGATTTTCTTTATTTATTTGACAGAGAAAGAGTCAGCGAGAGAAGGAACACAAGCAGGGGAGTGAGAGAGGGAGAAGCATGCTCCCCATTGAGCAGGGATCCCGATGCGGGGTTTAATCCCAGGACCCTAGGATCATGACCTGAGCTGAAGACAGACCCTTAAAGACTGAGCCACCCAGGTGCCTGCATTCTCTTTTCTTTTTGATAAGTCTGGCTAGGGTTTATAATTTTTATTAATTCTTTTTCAGTGAACCACTCCTAGTTTCATTGATTTGTTCTACTGGGTTTTTAGTTTTATATAATTTACTCTTGCTGTAATCTTTATTGTTTCCCTTCTAATGCCTTTTAGCTTCATTTGTTGTTTTTCTAGATCATCTGGTGTAAGGTTAGGTGGTTTATTTGAGATTTTTCTTGCTTCTCAAGGTAGGTCTGTATTGCTATAAGCATCCCTTTTATAGTGTATCCCAAATGTTTTGGACCATTGCCTTTTCATTTTTATTTATTTCCATGTATTTCTTTCTTTCTTTTTTGATTTCCTGGTTGACCCATTCATTCTTTAATAGCATGTTGTTTAACCTCTATGCATTTGCAATCTGCCCAAATTTTTTCTTGTAGTTGACTTCAAGTTTCATAGTGTCGTGGTCAGAAAATATGCATGGTATGATCTTAGTCTTGTTGTACTTGTTGAGGACTGTTTTGTTACCTACTATGTGATCTATTCTGGAGAATGTTCCATGTGCATTTGAAAAGAATGTGTATTTTGCTGCTTTAGGATGAAATGTTCTGAACATATATGTTAAATCCATCTTGTCCTGTGTGCCATTCAAAGCCATGTTTTTTTCTGTTTGGATGATCTGTCCATTGCTGTGTTAGTTTTTGTGTTATTACCAATGGGTTCCTTGTTTTATATATATGTATATAAAACATGTTGGGGGCATAAGTATTTATAATTGGTAGATCTTGTTGGATTATCCCCTTTATTATGATGTAGTGCCCTTCTTCATCTCTTGTTTTGATCTTTGTTTTAAAGTCTAGCTTGTCCGATATAAGTATGGCTACTCCAGCTTTTTCATGTCCATTAGGATGATAAATCGTTCTCCATTCCCTCACTTTCAATTTGCAGACTCCTTTAGGTCTAAAATGAGTCTCTTATAGGCAGCATGTAAATGGGTCTTTTTTTTTTTAATCCATTCTGACACCCTATGTCTTTTGATTGGAGTATTTAATTCATTTACATTAAGAGTAATTATTGATATAGAGAGACACTAATATGTGTCATTTTATTACCTGTTTTGTAATTGTTTCTAGAGATCTTTGTTCCTTTCTTGTCTTTGTCACTTTTGGCCTTTCCTTTCTACTCAAAGTGTCCCCTTTAGTATTTCTTGCGGAGCTGGTTTAGAGGTCATGAACTCCTTTAAGTCTTTTAAGTCTCCTTCTGCATTCTTCTTTTTTTTTTAACACAAAACGTTTATTTATTTATTATTTATTTATTTATGTATTTGTTTAGAGAGAGAGAGAGAGAGCACAAGAAGGGGGACCCGTGGACTGAGGGAGAAGCAGATCCCTACTGAGCAGGGAGCTCAACGCAGGACTTGATCCCAGGACCCTGAGATCATGACCTCACCAGAAGGTAAATGCTTAACTGACTGAGTCACCCAGGTGTCTCTCTACTTCTCTATTCTGAATGATAATCTTGCTGGATAGAGTATTCTTAGCTGCAGATTTTTGCCATTCAACACATTGAATATATCATGCAACTCTCTTCTGGCTTGTGAAATTTGTATGGAGAGATCTGCTGCTAGACTTATGGATTTTCCCTCATAAGTTAGGGACTTCTATTGTCTTGAGTTTTGGGGATTTTTTTTCTCTATCACTATATTTTGCAAATTTAACTATGACAAGTCTTGGTGTTGGCTGCTTTTGTTGATTTTTGATGGGAGTTCTCTGTGCCTCCTGGATTTGGATGTGTTTCCTTCTCCAGCTTAGGGAAGTTTTCAGCTGATTTCCTCAAATAAATTTTCTGCCCCCTCTTTCTCTCTCTTCTTGTGGGACTCCTATGATACAAATGTTATTACATTTGATGGAGTCACTGAGTTCCCTAAGTCTATTCTCATGGTGCACCATTCTTCTTTCTCTCTTTTGTTCACCTTCATTGTTTTCCATTATTCTGTTTTCTATATCACTTATTTAATCCTCTGCTTCTTTTCTGGCAGTTTTTTTTTTTTTTAATTCTTTTATCTCTCCAGTAAGTGACTCCCTGGTGTCTTCCATGCTTTTTTAAAAGCATAATGAGTATCCTTAGGATTGCCACTTTAAATTCTCCATCAGGCACAAAGGGGTGGGACTTGGGGTAAACAGATCAGGCAGCCAGTGTTGCTGCTGTGCTATTTACTGAAATTGGCTTATGCTGAGGGGCAGGGGAAAAGATGCTGCTGGGGAAGGGTCTCTGTGTTGTTGCCTTCAAGGAAGCACTCCCAGTAGAATAATTTCCCCTCCTGAATCCCAGCTGGTTTTTTTGGATCACTATTTTCACACTCTCTCTCTGGTTTGCTTGCCTGCCTGGAGCAGCACAGTGCAGTTTGGGCTCTAGCTCATTCAAAGCTGCTGACTATTAAAACTCCAAACTTTAAGGATGTGCTGTGCTGGGGGCCTGTACTCTTATTCTGGGAGATGGGTCTTGTCATACTGCACAGATGCAGGTTTGGCCAGGAAGGGAAGTTGCACTGTGCAAAGGGGCATGAGATATGAAGCAAAGCAGGTGAAAGAGCCAGTCTCTGGGTTAGCAACCCCCACCAGGTGTCTCTGTCTATGTGAGGGGTTGGTGAGGGAAAAGCACCCACTGGGTCTTCTGTTCCTGGAGATGTGACTGCAAATGTCACCTTCACATATGGGCTCCAAGAAGTGGAAACAGTCTCTCCTGTGGGTTTTAGGTATTCCTCAGACTGTGCTGTCTACCCCAGAGGTGTTTGCTTGCTTCCTCTCCAGAAGTAGGGGAGCACCCTCAGGTCTCTTTTTCAGCAAAGGCTGCTGACTCTTAAAACTCCAGTCTTCAAGCCCTGCTGGTTACCAAATCTCAAAAAAATCAGGTCTTCATTTTCCCAGTCAGTGACTTTGGGGCAAGTGTTCTCCTTGTGCATATCCCTATATGCTCCACTCTCTCTTGCTTTTCTCCATGACCAGGACTCCCTCCCCTCCCGAGCACCCATGATCCCTTGTCCCCCAACACATATCTCTGCACTTCTCATCTTCCTTGATGTGGCCTCTTTTCTCCCTTTAGTTGTGAAGTTTTTTCTGTCAGTCTCAGGTCAATTTCTTGGGTATTCACAGTGATTTGATAGTCATCTAACTGTGTCTAAGGGACAAGGCAAGCCTCCTACTATGCTGCCATCTTAACTCTAATCAGTTGTGTACCTATAATGAAGTTAGAAGTGGTAAGTTACAGGAATGAAAATACCTCTGTCTGAGGAGATTGAGATTGGTGTTTGTTTATATTGTATTTATAGTATTTCTTCATTTATACTTATCTTCCATTTATATTATTGTTTAACATTAACATATATTTAATTTAAATGATATTTTATCTTTTAATTTAAAATGAAAATGGCTTAATAAAATTTTTGCCATCCACTAGCATTTCATTGCCTGTCCACAGGCAACCAGTTACCAATTTCTACCTTGTCCTTCTAGATATTTCATTCATATTCCTTGTCCCTTAGGCCCCCCTCCCAGTTATTCTCTATATCTTCTCTGATACTTTTTCTGATTTTATTAGGAACTATTTCATGCTTTAAAAATTTATAATTACATATGTAAGTTATAGAGCATTTCAAAAATTCACATCTCACTATTCAGCTTATAAAACTGAACATTATCATTTCTGAAACCATGTGGTTACTCCTTTTTTTTAAAAAAAAATATTATTTATTTATTTGACATAGAGAGAGCACAGCAGGAGGAGTGGCAGGTAGAGGGAGAGGAAGAAGAACTCTCCTCGCTGAGCACAGAGCCCAATGTAGGACTGGATCCCAGGACCCTGAGATCATGACCTGAGCCAGAGACAGACCTTAACTAACTGAGCCACCCAGGGAACCCCATTGTGTCTCACTCCTATTGTGTCTATTATTCTCTTAATCATTTTATTACATATAAAGTATTTCTGAATCTGAATTTTATGCCATTATTTTTGTTTTATGTTTCTCATTATTTTGCTTTATTCTATAATTACCAGATATGTAAATTTACTCAGGAAAATTTTAATTTTATGTAAAATTAACTTCTACAAATCTTAAATTTTAGCTAGTTAATGTCATACTAAATTTTCTATTTACTTATGTTTTATCATTATGGTCAGAAGATTCATCCTAATTGATATAAATAACTAAAGTTTTGCTCAATTTCTGTATACTATTCTATGATATACATTTTACATGACTATTTTCCTATTATAAAATGTTACATGTGATATATCATTTACTACTCTTAATAACTCTATAAATAAGTATTGATTTTGGTTATGGCCTCATCTTAAGGAAACTGGGGTATTAACAATTAAATATATGTTATTAATTAAGTAATGCCAATTTATTTTCCAAAATATACTTCCACCAATAGAAGAGGATTACTATTATTCCACATCTTAAGCAACAATTGGCATATACTTTTTAATAGACTGGATGTAAAATTATATTTATTGAGGTTTCAATCCTCATTATACTTATTATTAATGACAGTAGGTGTCTTCAAAGGTCTATGGAAATTTGGAGATTTTCCTTTCTGTAAATGCCTGTTTATGTCTTTTGCCTATTTCTCTACAGGGTTATTATGTATCTCTTACTAGCTTTTCAGAGTTTTAAAATATATTCTGTACTTCATTTTCCTTTTGACTATATACGTTGAAGATAGGTCCTTCCAATTTGTGGTTCATCTTTTTACTTTCTTCATAGGTCATTTGTTGAAAATAATTTTTGTTTAGCTATTTTACCTGATGTTTTCCATAGGCTTTTGCTAGATAACTATTGTAGAGTTAAAGAGATTTTCTTCTATCTTTAGTTTTTGAAAAAAATTATTGAATGAATATTGAGTTTAATCAATTATTTATTGAAATGATCAAGTGGCTTTTCCTGTTTTTCTTTCTTTTTTCTTCTTTATCTTGTTTAGAGAGAAAGAGAGATAAGAGGGTGAGTTGGGGGTGAGGGACAGAGGGAGCGGAGAGAGGGAGTTCCAAGCAGCCTCCATGCCCAGCACAGAGCCTGAAGCAGGGCTGGATCTCACATCCAACCTGAAATTGAGTTGGATGCCCAATTGATTGAGCCACTAAGGTGCCCTGGCTTTCCCTTTTTTCAATCAATATGTTAGTGCTTGATGTTCTAATGTTATCTCCACCTTAGTTATTACCATCAGCTTTGGCTGTATGTGACAGAAATACTTTATGACAAACAAGATAAAAGTTTATTTTTCTTTCTTTATTATTCTTATTTTTTAGTAGGCCCCACTCCAGTGTGGAACCTGACATGGTATTTGAACTAATCACCCTGAGATCAAGACCTGAGCCTGAATCAAGAATTGAATGATTAACAGGCTGAGCCCCCCAGGTGCCCTGAGGATTCCTGGCTTTTTATGTTGACATTTTCAGGAATTCCAGCTCCTTCTATCTTATCCTTCAGTGCATGACCTTTAATTCTCTAATTCAGCTCATGGTGCACACTAAATCTCAATTCCAGTCAGCATGCCAGACAACAGGAAGTGAAAAATGGGAGAAAGCATAACCTTTCTCCTTTAATTATACTTTTTGCAAGTATTTCCTACTAACTCTATTGTCCAAGTTATGGCTGCATTTAGTTGCAAGGCAGTCTAGAAATACAGTTTTTATTCAGGGCTCCTGTATGCTTCATTCAAATCCAGAGGTTCTACACTCTTTAAAAGAGGAAAAACTGGCTACTGGGAATAACATTTATCTTTTCCACACCATGATTATACAAATAAGACCTTCTCATTCCATCTTCTAATCTCTTAGATTCTCTGATATATTTAACTTTTTATCTTCCTGGGTTGTATTCTGGATAATTCTTGAGATATATCTTCCAGATCAGTAGTTCTTCAGTTCTGATTTTTCTATTATCTCTAATCTACTGTTGAAAACTTCCTTTGAGATTTAAAAAAAAAAAAAGGTTTACTTATTTATATTAGAGAGAGAGAGAGAGAGACTGGACTGGGGAGGGGCAGAGGGGGAGAGAATCCCAAGCAGACTCCCTGCTGAGTGCAAAGCCCCAAGTGGGGCTCAATCTCATTGACCCGGAGATCATGACCTGATCTGAAACCAAGAGTTGGGCACTTAACTGACTGCACCACTCAGGTGCCTTCTTTTGAGGTTTAATTTAAATTACGTTTTACAGTTTTTATAATTACGTGTTTTACAGTTTTTATAAATTCCATTGTATTCTTTGTCAAATATTCCTGGTAATTTTTGGTACTTTGTTTCCTCTTTTTCTTACATATAGTAAACATCCTTGGCGCACTTGGGTGGCTCAGTTTGTTAAGTGTCTGATTTCAGCTCAGGTCATGATCTTGGTGTCCTGGGACTAGATTCCACTTTGCCTGACTTGGAGAGCTTATGAGAATGGTGGTATAATTTCAATATTGGGATGATGACTGCTGAAAGCAGTAGTGAATATATAAGTACTTTTGAAGTGCAGGGTATGTGCAGACCCATGTGTGTGTGGAGACAAGGGATTGAAGGAAAGAAATACAATAGAAAAAAGACCTTAAGAAAAAACAGGAGTGTACATCTAAGGGCAATTAGGACATTTAAAAGGGACCATGTATGCAGAAAACTGGAATAAAACCATATGCACAAGCCAAGGGAAGATTCATTCTCAGAGCAGTTTTGATAAAATTTGGAGTTTTGAGCTAGGGTAGTCCTCAGCCAGTGAAGGTGTTCCTCTGAGTACAGCCAGTCTGCAAAAGACTGGGGTTGCTACTTTTTTCAAATGTGTGATTGCCAACAAAAGAAAAGAATATACCATAAAAAGAAACAAACATGCCCATTTGTTTAGAGAAACAAACTCTAAAGAAACATGGAAGTCTGAATCAATTAACAAAGATTTAAAAAAAGCTATCTGAAGTATAATCAATGAGCTGAAGGGAAATAGGGACAGACAATCTGAGCAATACATAAACAAAATAAGAATATAAAAAAAGAGACAGAAATTAAGAAAAAGAATCAAACAGATTCTGGACCTGAAAGGTACAATTACTGATTTGAAAATTTTACTAATGGGGATCAGCAGCAGATGTGAAAAGGCTCAAAAAGAATAAGCAAAATTGAGACAGGAGCAAAAAATAAAAGAAGCAAAGTGAACACAGGATAAGGGATGTCTTGGATATTACAAGGAACTAATATACATATTATGAGTCACAGAAAGGGTACAAAAAAAGGGTTTATTAAGAAAAATGGCCACAATTTTCCAAATTTTGAGGAAGTAAATGAAAAAACAAATATTAAAAAAGCACAATAAATTTGAAGTAGAATGAATCTGAAGAGATGCACACCAAGAAACATAATCAAACTGTCAAGTCAAAGCAAAGAGAGAATCTTGAAAGCACCAAGATGAATGTGGCTCATTAACTTCAAGAGAGCCTCTGTAAAATTTTCAAAATTTCTCAGCAATTCAGGCTAGATAGCAGGGGAATAATATACAGGTTTTTCCTACCATCCAAAAGTAGAGTGTTCCTATGAAACTTTTGATAAGGCAAAATGGCATAAAGTGAAAAATAATTACCATTTCACAAAACTGAGAATCATATTTAGATTTATTTCAGTTAGTGCCAAGTCATACTAATATAGGTCTTTCATAAAAATGAAGTGGCATAAATAAAAGTTTTAAATAGTGAGAGAAATCTATTTTGTTTTATTTATTTATTTTTATTTAAAATCAATTAGTTAACATATAGTATATTATTAGTTTCAGGAGTAGAGTTCAGTGATTCATCAGCTGTATATAATGCTCATTGCTCATTACCTCAAATGTCTTCTTAATGCTTATCACCCAGTTACCCATCCCCCCATCCACCTCCCCTCCAGAAACCCTTAGTTTGTTTCATAGAGTTAAGAATCTCCTATGGTTTTTCTCCCTCTCTGATTTCATCTTATTTTATTTTTCCTTCCCTTCCCCTATGTTGATTTATTTTGTTTCTTAAATTCCACATATGAGTGAAATCATATGGTATTTGTCTTTCTCTGACTGTCTATGTCACTTAGCATAATACCCTCTAGTTCCATCCCCATCATTGCAAATGGCAGTATTTCATTCCTTTTGATGGCTGAGTAATATTCCATTGTGCATATATGCCACATATTCTTTTTCCATTCATGTGTCCATCTGGACATCTCAGCTCTTTCCACAATAGTTTGGCTCTTGTGGACATTGCTGGTATAAACATTGGAGTGCACATGCCCCTTTTGAATTACTTTGTTCGTATTCTTTGGATAAATATGTACTAGTGCAATTGCTGCATCATAGGGTAGCTCTATTTTTAACTTCTTGAGGAATCTTCTTGTCTTCCAGAGTGACTGCACCAGTTTGCATTGCACCAGCAGTGTAAGAGGGTTCCTCCTTCTCCCCATCCTCGCCAGCATCTGTCGTTTCCTGGACTTGTTAATTTTAGCCATTCTGACTGGTGTTAGGTGGTATCTCATTGTGGTTTTGATTCCCATTTCCCTGATGCCGAGTGATGTTGAGCATTTTTTTCTTGTGTTTGTTGGCTATTTGTATGTTTTCTTAAGAAAAACGTCTGTTCCTGTCTTCTGCCCAGTTATTGACTGGATTATTTGTTTTTTGGCTGTGGGGTTTGAAATTCTTTATAGATTTTGGATACTAGCCCTTTAACTGATATGTCATTTGCAAATATCATCTCCTATTCGATGGGTTGTCTTTTAGTTTTCTTGACTGTTTCCTTTTCTGTGCAAAACATTTTTATCTTGATGAAGTCCCAATAGTTCAGTTTTGCTTTTGTTTCCCTTGCCTTTGGAGATGTGTCTTGCAAGATGTTGCTGTGGCCAAGGTTGATGAGATTGCTGCCTATGTTCTCCTCTAGGATTTTGATAGATTCCTGTCTCACATTTATGTCTTTCATCATTTTGTGTCTATTTTTGTGTATGGTGTAAGAAAGTGGTGCAGTTGCATTCTTCTGCATATGGCTATCCAATTTTCCCAACACCATTTGTTGGAGAGACTGTCCTTTTTCCATTGGATAATTCTTTGCTGCTTTGTTGAAGATTAGTTGACCATAGAGTTGACGGTCCATATCTGGGCTCTCCATTCTGTTCCATCGATATGTGTCCATTTTTGTGCCAGTACCATGCTGGCTTGATGATAACAGGTTAAGCCTCTGCCTTTGGCTTAGGTCTTGATCCCAGGATCCAGGGATTGAGTCCCGTGTCGGGCTCCCTGCTCAGTGGGGAGTCTGTTTCTCCCTCTGTCCTTCCCCCACCCACTTGTGTACTCACTTTCTCTCTCTCTCTCTTTCTCTAGCAAAAATAAGTGACTAAAATATTTTTAAAAATACATCTTTGTAATAGAGCTTGAAATGCAGCATTGTGATGCCACCAGCTTTTCTTTTCTTTTTCAACATTCTTCTGGCTATTTGTAGTCTTTTGTGGTTCCATACATATTTTAGAGTTGTTTATTTCAACTCTGTGAAAACTGTTGATGGTATATTGATAGGGATTCCTCTGAATGTGTAGATTGCTCTTAATAGCATAAACATTTTAACAATATTTGTTCTTCCAATCCATGAGCATGGAATGTCTTTCCTTTTTTTTTTTTTTTACATCATCTTCAATTTCTTTCATTAATGTTTAACAGTTTTCAGAATACGGGTCTTTCACCTCCTTGAATAAGTTTATTCCTAGATAGTTGATTGTTTTCAGTGCAATTAAAGATTGATCATTTTCTTAACGTTTCTTTCTGCTGCTTCATTATTGATGCGTAGAAATGCAACAAATTTCTTTACATTGGTTTTGTATCCTACTACCTTACTGAATTCATTCATCAATTCTACTAATTTTTGGTGGAGTCTTTATGATTTCCTATATAGAGTCTCATGTTATCTGCAAATAGTGAAAGTTTCACTTTTTCCTTACCAATTTGGTTGCTTTTTATTCCTTTTTCTTGTGTGATTGTTGTGGCTAGGACTTCCAATACTATGTCAAACAGAAGTGGTGAGAGTGGACATTCTTGTCTTGTTCCTGACTCTACAGAAAGTGCTCAGTTTTTCACTAGTGAGTATGATGTTAGCTGGTGTTTTTTTCATATATGGCCTTTATTATGTTGAGGTACATTCCCACTAAACCTACAACATGAATCATGTTGCACTTTGTCAAATGTTTTTTCTGCATCTATTCAAATGATCATGTGGTTTTAATCCTCTCTTTTATTGATGTGATGTGATGTGATCAATCACATTGGTTTGCAAATGTTGATCATATTTGCATCCTGCAAATAAATCCCACTTCAACATGGGGATGATTTTTTTAATGTATTGTTGGACTTGGTGTGCTAATATTTTGTTGAGGATTTTTGCATCTCTGTTCATGAGAAATATGGACGTGTAGTTCTCTTTTGCATGTGTGTGGTGTGTTTATCTAATTTTGATATCAGGATAATGCTGGTTGAATGGAACAAATGAGGAAGTCTCCTTCCTCCTCTATTTTATGGAATAATTTGAGAAGGATAGGTATTTACTCTTCTTTCCGTGTTTGTTAGAATTAACCTGTGAGCCCTCTGGTCTTCAGCTTTTGTTTATTGGGAGATTTTGATTATTGATTGAATTTCATTGTTGGTAATTGGGCTGGTCAAATATTCTATTACTTCCTGATTCAGTTGTGGGAAGTTATTTGTGTCTAGGAATTTATTCATTTCTTCTAGGTTGTCCAATTTATTGGCATGTAATTTCTTATATTATTCTCTTATAATTATTTTTATTTCTATTATTATCTGTTAATTCTCTTCTTTCATTTATGATTCTGTATACTTGTGTCCTTTCTTTTTTTATTTGGTAAGTCTGGCTAGTAGTTAATGAATTTTATTTTATTTTTATTTTCAAAGAACAAGCTCCTGATTTCAATGATTTATTCTATTGTTTTTTTTGTTTTTGTTTCTATATCACTTATTTCTGTTCTAATCTTTATCATTTCCTTCCTTATACTGGTTTGATAAAACAGTTTGTTATTCTTTTGTTTGTTTGTTATTCATTTGTTGTTGTTTTGTTTGACTTTGTTCTTTTTCTAGCTCCTTTAGGGGTAAGTTTAGGTTTTTTATTTGAGATTTTCCTTGCTGTAGATAGGCCTGTATTGTTATACACATCTTAGATAGGCCTCTTTTGTTATACACATCCCTCTTAGAATAGCTTTGGCTGCATCCAAAAGATTCTGGACCATTGTGTTTTCATTTTCATTTGTTTCCATGTATGCTTTGATTTCATCTTTGATTTCCTGGTTAATCCTTTCATTGTGAATTTTTAGTTTTGTTTAAATTCCGTTTAGTTATACAGTGTAATATTAGTTTCAGGTGTACAATGAGTGATTCAATACTTCTATACAAATACTGGTGCTCCTCACAACTAGTGCACTCTTTAATCCCCATCACCTATTTAACCCATCCCCAACCCACCTCCATTCTGGTAACCACTAGTTTATTCTCTATAGTTAAGAGTCAATTTCTTGGTTTCCTTCTCTCTCTTTCTTGTTTTTCCCCTAAGGTGAAACTTACAAATCTCAGAGACAAAGAGAAAATCCTGAAAGCAGTTTAGGACAAGAGGTCTGTAACCTACAATAGTAGAGACATTAGATTGGCAGCAGACTTATCCATGAGACCTGGCAGGCCAGAAAGGACTAGAATGATATATTCAGGGCAATAAATGAGAAAAATATGTAGCCAAGAATACTATATCCAGCTAGACTGTCACTGAAAATAGGAGAGCCAAAAAGCTTCCAGGACAAACAAAAACTAAAAGAATTCATGAACACCAAACCAGCTCTACAAAAAACAGTGAAAGTGGTCCTCTAAGCAAAGAGAGAGCCTAAAAGTAACATAGACCAGAAAGGAACAGAGACAATATACAGTAACAGTCACCTTACAGGCAAGACAATGGCACTAAATTCATATCTTTCAGTAGTTACCCTGAATGTAATGGGCTAAATGCCCCAATCAAGAGATACAGGGTATCAGATTGGATAAAAAAACATTGATATGCTGTCTGCAAGAGACTCATGTTAGACACAAAGACACCTCCAGATTGAAAGTGAGGGGGTGGAAAACAATTTACCATGCTAATGGACACCAAAAGAAAGCTAGGGTGGCAATCCTTATATCAGACAAATTAGATTTTAAACAAAAGACGGTTATAAGAGATGAGGAAGGATACTATCTCATACTTAAAGGATCTATCCAACAAGAAGATGTAACAATTGTAAATATCTATGCCCCTGACATGGGAGCAGTCAATAATATAAGCCAACAAATAACAAAATCAAAGAAACACATCGACAACAATACAAAAATAGTAGGGGACTTTAACACCCCCTCACTGAAACAGACATATCATCTAAGCAAAAGATCAACAAGGAAATAAAGGCTTTAAATGACACACTGGACCAGATGGACTTCACAGATATATTCAGAACATTCCATCCCAAAGTAACAGAATACACATTCTTCTCTAGTGCACATGGAACATTCTCTAGAATAGATCACATCCTGGCTCACAAATCAGGTCTCAACTGGTACCAAAAGACTGGGATCATTCCTTGCATATTTTCAGACCACAATGCTTTGAAACTAGAACTCAATCACAAGAGGAAAGTTGGAAAGAACTCAAATACATGGAGGCTAAAGAGCATCCTACTAAAGAATGAATGGGTCAACCAGGAAATTAAAGAAGAATTAAAAAAATTCATGGAAACAAATGAAAATGAAAACACAGTTATTCAAAATATTTGGGATGCCACAAAGGTGGTCCTACAAGGAAAGTATATAGCAATACAAGTCTTTCTCAAGAAACAAGAAAGGTCTCATATATATACAACCTAACTCCACACCTAAAGGAGCTGGAGAAAGAATAGCAAATAAAGCCCAATCCCAGCAGGAGGAGAGAAATAATAAAGACCAGAGAAGAAATTAATGAAGTAGAAATCAAAAGAACAGTAGCACAGATCAATTAAACTAGGAGCTTGTTATTTGAAAGAATTAATAAGATTGATAAACCCCTGACCAGACTTACCAAAAAGAAAAGAGAAAGGACCCAAATAAATAAAATCATGAATAAAAGAGGAGAGATCACAAACAATACCAAAGAAATACACACAGTTATAAGAACATATTATAAACAATTATATGCCAGCAAATTAGACAATCTGGAAGAAATGGATGCATTCCTAGAGATGTAGAAACTACCAAAACTGAACCAGGAAGAAATAGAAAACCTGAACAGACCCATAACCAGTAAGGAAATTGAGGCAGTAATAAAAAAATCTCCCAACAAACAAGAGCCCAGGGCCAGATGGCTTTCCAGGGGAATTCTACCAAACATTTAAAGAAGAATTAATACCTATTCTTCTGAAACTGTTCCAAAAAATAGAAATGGAAGGAAAACTTCCAAACTCCTTCTATGAGGCCAACATTACCTTGATTCCCAAAACCAGACAAAGACCCCACCAAAAAAGGAGAATTACAGACCAATATCCCTGATGAACATAGATGCAAAAATTCTCACCAAAATGCTAGCCAATAGGATTCAACAGTACATTAAAAAGATGATTAACCATGACCAAATGGGATTTATTCCTGGGCTGCAAGTTTGGCTCAACATCCACAAATCAATCAATGTGATACAATACATTAATAAAAGAAAGAACAAGAACCATATGATCTCTCACTAGATGCAGAAAAAGCATTTGACAAAGTACAGCATTCTTTATTGATCAAAACTCTTCACAGTGTAGGGATAGAGGGCACATAAGTCAGTATCATAAAAGCCATCTGTGAAAAGCCCACAGCAAAAATCATTCTCAATGGGAAAAAACAGAGTTTTTCCCTTTAGGTCAGGAACACAGCAGGGATGTCCACTTTCACCACTGTTGTTCAACGTAGTATTGGAAGTGCTAGACTCAGCAATCTGACAACAAAAAGAAATAAAAGGCATCTAAATCAGCAAAGAAGAAGTGAAACTCTCAGTTTTTGCAGATGATATGATACTTTATGTGGAAAACACAAAAGACTCCACCCCAAAGCTGCTAGAACTCATACAGGAATTCAGTAAAGTGGCAGGATATAAAATCAGTGCGCAGAAATCACTCGCATTTCTATACACAAGACAGAAGAAAGAGAAATTAAGGAGTCAATCCCATTTACAATTGTACCCAAAACCATAAGATACCTAGGAATAAATCTAACCAAAGAGGCAAATAATCTGTACTCAGAAAACTATAGAATACTCATGAAAGGAATTGAGGGAGACCCAAAGAAATGGAAAATGGAAAAAATCAGTGTTCATGGATTAGAAGAACAAATATTGTGAAAGTGTCTATGCTCCTAGAGCAATCTACACATTTAATGCAATACCTATCAAAATACCACCAACATTTTTCAAAGAAATGGAACAAATAATCCTAAAATTTGTATGGAACTAGAAAAGACTCTGAATAGCCAGAAGAATATTGAAAAAGAAAACCCAAACTGGCAGCATCAGGATTCTGGACTTCAAGCTCTATTACAAAGCTGTAATCATCAAGACAGTATGGAATTGGCACAAAAACCGACACATAGATCAATGGAACAGAATAGAGAGCCCAGAAATGGACCCTCAACTCTATGGTCAACTAATCTTCGACAAAGCAGGAAAAAAAGATAGCTCTTCAACAAACGGTGTTGGGAAAATTAGACAGCCACATGCAGAAGAATAAAACTGGACCATTTCCTTCCACTACACACAAAAATAGACTCAAAATGGATGAAAGACTTAAATGTGAGACAGGAGTCCATCAAAATCCTTGAGGAGAACACAGGCAGCAACCTCTTCGACCTCAGCTGCAGCAACTTCTTCCTAGACTCATTGCCAAAGGCCAGGGAAGCAAGGGCAAAATTGAACTATTGGGACTTCATCAAGATAAAAATCTTGCACTGCAAAGGAAACAGTCAACAAAACCAAAAGACAACAGACAGAATGGGAGAAGATATTTGTAAATGATGTATCAGATAAAGGTTGGTATCTAAAATCTATAAAGCACTTCTCAAACTCAACACCCAAAGAACAAATAATCCAATCAAGAAATGGGCAGAAGACATGAACAGAACAGACATTTCTACAAAGAAGACATCCAAATGGCCAAAAGACACATGAAAAAGTGTTCAAAATCACTTGGCATCAGGGAAATACAGATCAAAACCTCAATGAGATATCACCTCACACCAGTCAGAATGGCTAAAATTAATGTCAAGAAATGACAGATATTGGCAAGGATGCATAGAGAGGGGAATCCTTCACTGTTGGTAGGAATGCAAGCTGGTGCAGCCACTCTGGAAAACAGTATGGAGGTTCCTCAAACAGTTGAAAATAGAGCTACCCTATGACACAGCAATTCCACTACTGGGTATTTACCCCAAAGATACAAATGTAGTGATCTGAAGAGGCAACTGCACCCCAATGTTTATAGCAGCAATGTCTACCATAGCCAAATTATGGAACAAGCCTAGATGTCCATTAACAGATGAATGGATAAAGATGTGGTATATATATAAAATGGACTATTAAGCAGCCATCAAAAAAATGAAATCTTGCCATTTGCAAAGCCATGGATGGAACTAGAGGGTATGATGATAAGTGAAATAAGGCAGTCAGATAAAGACAATTATCATACAATCTCACTGATATGAGGAATTTGAGAAACAAGACAGAGGATCATAGGGGAAGGGAAGGAAAATTGAAACAAAACAAAACCAGACAGGGAGACAAACCGTAAGAGACTCTTAATCTCAGGCAACAAACTGAGAGTTGCTGAGTGGAGGGGAGTGGGAGGGTTAGGGTGGCTGGGTGATGGATATTGGGGGAGTATGTGCTATGGTGAGCACTCTGAATTATGTAAGACTGATGAATCACCGACCTGTACCTCTGAAACAAATAATACATTATATGTTAATAAAAAATTTAAAAAAAGGAAAAAGGAAAGAAGAAAAATTTAAAAAAAGAAAAATTAAAAATAAAATTAAAAAAATTAACTTTGAAAGACTAAAGAATCATGGGGGGAAAAGCCGTGAATTCTATGTGCAGTATTCCTCTAGTGTTGGAGTTCTGCCATTCTCATTGCGTGGTAAACTTGGTCTTGGCTGGCTGTTCTTGCTGATCTTCTGGGGGAGGGGCCTGTTGCAGTGATTCTCAAATATCTTTGCCTGATGTAGAATTGCACCACACTTGCCAGGGGCCAGGCTAAGTAATCTGCCCTGGTTTGCTCTCTAGCTTTTGTTCCCTGAAAGCTTTCTATACAGTTTGGAGGATAAGAATGAAAATGGTGGCCTCCCAATCTCTGGCCCCAGAGGAGCCAAGAACTCAGGGCCCCATTCCTCATCCCCCAGAGAAAAGCAGTCAGTCACTCCTATCTCCCTGGTCTGTGGCCACACTCCGTGCTCACTCGGCCTGTGCCCAAGAATTTCTATCTCTGGCACATGACCCCATTTGGAGTCTCCAAACCCTGTAGACTCCTGGGGTGCACTCCTGTGCTGCTCCTCCCAGGGGAGGAAGGGGTGGGGTCTCGTTGTTTCTGTCACTTGTTGGGCCCCACCTCAGTGAGCAGTCACCTGCCTGTGCTGTGGTTGGAGGTATATGGCAACCCCAAGCTGAGAGTCCACTCCTGGGTTCACTCTTTGCATCCAGCTTTACCACTTGGACATCTGGAAGCTCTGCCGCACTCAGGCACCCCCAGTCTTTCTGTGAACCTGAGGGTCCTGAGACCACACTGTCCCAGTGAGGGTTCCTCCCCCCACCTCACTTAGCCACTGGAGCGACAACCCTCAGTGAAGCAGACCTCTAAAAGTTCTGATTTTGTGCTCTGCTGCTCTATCACTTGCCGGTAGTGGCTGATGGAGGCTCCCCCCACCCCAAGGTCTATCTTTCTCTATATCACCTCGGATTCACTTTTCCGCATGTCCTACCTTCCAGAAAGTGGTCACTTTTCTGTTTAGAGTTGCTGCTATGCTTTTCTTTGATCTGTTGAGTTCGTAGGTATTCAGAATAGTTTGATAACCATCTGCTGAATTCCTGGGACCAGATGAAATTTAGGTCTTCTACTCCTCTGCCATCTTGCTCCTCCTCTAAAGAATTTCTTTTACTATTTCTTGCTGGGCAGGTTTGCTAGCAACAAATTGACAATTTTTGTTTGTCTGAGAAAAATCTTTATTTCTCTTTCACTTTTGAAGGATAATTTTGTGGGGAACAAAATTCTATTTTTGTGGGATATTTCCCCCTCAACATTTTGAATATTTTATTTCCTCTCCTCTTTGTTGCATGGTTTCTGAAGACAAACTGAATATCATTCTCATCCCTGCTTCTCTATATGTAAGAACTTTTTCCTCCTCTGGCTATCAGATTTTTTTTCAGTATCTTTGATTTTGTATAGTTTTAATATATGTCTCATATTGTTTTGTGGGGATGTTTTTGTTGTTGTTGTTTGTTGCATTTATATTGCTTGGTGTTCTCTGAGCTTCCTGGATTTGTGTGATGAGGAAGCAGAAGGCTGGCTGAAGACAAAGCAGAAACTGACACCCTGCAACCTCCCCCCACCCCCCACTCCTGGGTAGGACATGTGTGACATTCTTCCAGGAAGCTCTCAACTATCTTAAGGTTAATGCCTTGCTAGAGGGGGAAAAACAACCTTAACTTGACAATGGCAATGCCTCAGGTATCTTGTAGGTCCTCTTTAACATATGAAAATCATTTTGAAAACTTCCCTTTTCCTTACCTTCCCCAACCCCGTAGTGTATAATCAACTACCCCTCACAACCCCAGTGCAACAGCTCTTTCTGCGCACAGGTGGTTAATAAACCACCATTTGGCACCAAAGATGTCTCAAGAATTCTTTCTTGGTCATTGGCTCCGGACTCTACCCCACTGAACCTCACCTATATCCCAAAACTCCATCATATATATGGTTTAATGTTTGAAATTAATTTGGAGAAATTCTGAGCCATAATTACTTCAAGTATTTTTTGTCTTCTCTCTTTGTTTTCCTTCTGATAGTCCTATGATGCATATGTTCCATCTTTAATAGTTGTCCCAAAGTCCGTGGATGATGTGTTATTTTTTTATGATTTTTTTCTTTAGTATATTTTATGATTTCTTTGCTTTTCAGTTTTGGAAATTTCTGTTGACATATTGTCCAGCTCAAGAGATTCTTTTTTTTTTTTTTTAGCCATGGCCAGTTTACTAATGAGCCCATGAAAGATTTTCTTTGTGTTATAGTGCTTTAATCTGTAGTATTTCTCTTGGATTCTTTCTTATAATTTCCATCCTCCTTATATTTCTGCACTTATTTTTGCATGCTATCTACTTTGTTTATCACAGTCCATAATATATTAAATATACTTGTTTAAATTCCCAGTCTGACAATTCTAGTATCCGTACCCTTGTGTGGTTCTGAGTCTTGCTCACTCTCTTCAAATTGTGTTTTTTGCTTTATATCATTCCCTCTGATTTTTTCTTGATATCTGGACGTGATGTACCATGTAAAAGGAATTGCTATAAGTGGGTCTTTAGGATTATAGTAGTAAGGTGTGGGAGATGAAAGTAGTCTGCAGTCCTATGATTAAATCTCAAAATTTCAGTGAACCTCTGTCTGTGGACTGTGAACTTCACACCCTAGGTGGGACAGGATGGCTAGACTGGGCTGGAATTAAGTATTTCCCTTTCCCCAGGTGTGGTTTATAAGCTGTGATAACAATTTTTTTTTCTGAGGGGAGGCTTTTTATAGAATATAATGTTTTGGCATATCTCAAAAATAATTCCTTTCCCATTCTTCCCTGCTGGAAGGCATTCTTTCTCTGATATTCACTGTGAGGATCTGGTAAGGTCCTGGATGGAGGTAGAACTCACAAAAGTGGGGCCACCTCCCTCTGATGACTGGGACTTCCTGGAGTTTTAACTCAAAGACTTGTCCACAGTGAACCTCTAGCAACTCATCAATTACAATTCAGGTTTTCTTGTGCCAGCACTGGCTCCTGTGGAGGTGTCTTCTCCAGTAAGCTGTGAATCTGTGTATTTTCTTTTCATTCAAGAATATTGTATGTGATTTTTAAAGTGTAAGCAACAAGTAAGAATGTCATAGGTGTAGATACAGGTTACTACCACAATAACTGGTTATGTGTTGTTTAGATTACCACTGCCAACACTCATCCTAGGAAATAATCCTTGCAATGTTGCAAATGAGGACTGCCAGGATTGGTGCATAGTGTATATCTGTACACTTGTGTTACACAAGCCTGTTTATTGGTGACATTATGTGCTAGAAGAAGCTCACAGCTCTCTAGCATTTCCTTTAATCAACTGTGTGTTCAAATGGGAACAGCTTTACATACTTCTATGTTAGGTATTACTGAATTTAATGATCAGTAACTTTTGAACCAGTAAACTGGTTTTCAAACTATGCCCTGTGGAAGTACAGTCTGGGCTGCTGAGAGGAGCAGGCTGAGGGGCTCCAGTCTCTTCCCTACTTCAGCTGAGCAGTTGTGCTTGATCAAGTTCATGTGGCATGGTTCTGCATGAGATTGCATGTGAAGAGAAGTTCTTATATTCTGACACTGCACAGCTTATGCAAGCAGATTGCAAATGCCATTGTAGCTCCATGTCACATGTAGGCTGTGACCTTTCTCAGCCATGTGAGCCACCTCACCCAGGTGCTCACATGTAAAAGGAATAACAGTGAAGGAAGTTACATGATTTGGAGAAATAATTCACACAATCTGGTTGTTTACTAGCAAAAGGTAAGAATGAATGTTATGTAATTTGTGTAGGACTGCCCACCTGTGCATTGGATGGCCTGCTGATTCCCACATGGGAGATATACATCTCTGTTTACTAATAGCTTCTGAGAAAAATGACTGCTTGCTATCAACTTCTGAGCAAGACATGGAATTACATAACTTATGTTCTTAGCATAAACACAATAATCTACTGGAATTACAGCTGACTACCAAACTTCCATGGTAGTCAGACAATTCCCATGTATCAGTCATAAACTGTTATGCTTCTTAGGAGCAGCCAGCCTCTTACCTGTCTTTCTCTCCCTGGTTCCCTAATGGACAGGTGTTGCTTATTACTCATTGCATTAATAAATGTAAGTAGCAAAGGATTATGGTTATAGGCTACTCTAATCCTGAAACCTTGCAGGGGGTTTCCAGATATCAAAGTAGTCACTACTTTAGACAATAAACTTACCATTCTGTACACTGGAATATTCTGGTCTTATGTGCCTCCTCACATCCACTTATAAAGTACACACAGGCCCAGTAAATTTTTCCAAGAATGTTTAACGTTGTTCTAATCATGAGTAAATAATCAAATGAACTCAGATTATGGTCATTCGTATAAAACAACTGATCTGCACTCTTTATAAATGTCAAATATGTTAAAAGAAAAAAAAACCTAAAAAGGGTGATTTATCCAAATTAAAATAAAAAAAACAACCAAATAAATTTTGAATGGATTTTTTAATTAAAAATTTTTAATAGCATTTGATTATAAATGGAGTAACAATATAGTCTATCAGATTATGTTGAATTAATGTCAATTTTCATGGGTGTGATATTGGAGTTATGTGAAAAAATGTCTCAGGGTGCCTGGGTGACTGAATCAGTTAAGCATATGCCTTCAGCTCAGGTCATGATCTTGGGTTCTTGGGATCAAGCCCCACATCAGGCTCCCTGCTTCGTGGGGAACCTGCTTCTCCCTCTCTCTCTGTGTGCACTCTCTCTGTCTCAAATAAATAAAATCTTTAAAAAGAGTCTCTTTTTTAGGAAATAGAGATAAAATATTCAGAAGTTATTTATAGTCTGATATCTGTAAACAACTTGTAAGTGGTTTGGAAAAGTTTGTACCACATAGACACTTATATTCATATATATGTAAATATTTTTTAGATACATATGTACATATGTTTATATATGTGGATATAGGTGTATGGATAGATATAGATACAGATGGTCCCAATTTATGATGGTTTGACTTATAACTCTCTTCAACTTTACAATGGTGTGAAAATCATCTGCATTCAGTAGAAATTGCACTTTAAATTTTGGATTTTGAATTTGCCCTGGGATGGTAGCATGCAGTTGTTTCCCCTGGTGCTGTGCAGTGCAACAAGCCAGAAGCTCCCATCAGTGATGCAATAACAAGTGTCAATAACCAGAACACTGAGAACCGTTCTGTACCCATACAATCATTTGTTTGCCTTTTTCTATACTATTAGATAGGTTACATGGCATATCACAGTATGTTATTATAAATAGGCTTTGTGTTAGATGATTTTGCCCAGCTGTAGGCTAATGTAAGTGTTCTGAAGATATTTAAGATCTGCAAGGCTAAGCTATGATGTTTAGTAGGTTAGGTGTACTAAATGCATTTTGAGTTGGGATATTTTCACCTTATAATGTGTTTATTGGGATGTAACCCCATATACATATTTATATATATGTATGGAGAATCTTATGGATGAGTTTTCAGAATTGACTCTGGGTCATTTGGAATTGTCTATATAATCTGATTTGATTAAAGGTATTAACTATTTCTGGTAGTAAAGAGAGATACTTCATATTACAGTATGGCAATAGAGATATTAAAATATTACCGTTGGATACTTGCATTGTATGGATGTAAGTTTCTGTCATTTGTCCCGAATAACCAATCACTGTGACCTGCACATATGCAGGTAGGTCAAGGAATGTTGTTTGTGAGACTCATGATGCATGAGTGATCTCGGGAGCCTGATTAGTTGACATTAGCTGGCTTCCAGGTCAGAAATGGCCATTCTCGTCTGGATACCAAGAGCTGTAAATCTTGCCTTATATCCCCTCCTGCTCCAGGCTGGGCTAGGTCTCTGGAATGGAATCTGGGAGGGGAGGCAAGCACACCTAGCCCAGGCTCCTTGATTATGTAAAGACATGATGACATAGGAATGCAGCTTGCTCCAAACTGCACATGGACATGCAAATATTTAACTTCAGACCTTGTCATTTGCCCTATAACTACAGCCATTATGGGAATGGTCAGTTAAAAGTCTCACTTGAGGGGAGGACACTCCACCCAGACCTCTCAGTTGGGACTCTAGCCTGCTGTTTCCATAGGGCTTTCCCCAGCTAATGAGGTTGGATGTTGTAAGTACCTGATTTGATGTAACTCTTGTCTTACTCTCCTTTACTGCTTACTATAGCCATCATATATGCAGATTTCCTTTTTCTTCTGTCTGTTTTTCTTAGATTTTTATAATATCAATAAAATGGCGGGGCACCTGGGTGGCTCAGTTGCTTAAGCATCTGCCTTCGGCTCAGGTCATGATCTTAGTGTCCTGTGATCAAGCCCTGCATCAGGCTCCCCACTTAGTGGGGAGCCTGCTTCTCCCTCTCCCTCTGCCTGCAGCGACCCCTGCTTGTGCTCTCTCTCTCTCTGGTTGGTAAATAAATAAATAAATAAATAAATAAATAAAACTTAAAAAAAATGTTTTTTTCCCCTTCAAAACTGAGAGTATGGCTGCTGTAAATCTTTATACTCCTAATCAAATTTTGTAAGAATCAAAGTTCTGGGTTACCTTGTATTTGAAACCTTAAGAGTATTTTGTCAAACTAGTGGGTGTAATGAGCTTTCATGGTTGCTCCTAATTGTACTTTTAAAAAAGATTTTATTTAGGGCTGCCTGGGTCGCTCAGTCGGTTAAGTGTCTGCCTTCGGCTCAGGTCATGGTCCCAGGGTCCTGGGATCAAGCCCCGCATCGGGCTCCCCGCTCAGCTGGAAGCCTGCTTCTCCCTCTCCCACTCCCCCTGCTTGTGTTCCCTCTCTCGGTTTGTCTCTCTCTGTCAAATAAATAAATTTAAAAAAATCTTTAAAAAAAATAAAAAAGATTTTATTTATTTGCCAGAGAGAGAGAGCGAGAGCACAAGCAGGAGGAGAAGCAGGCCTCCTGCTGGGCAAGGAGCCCCAGTGCGGGACTAGGATCTTGGGATAATGACCTGAGCCGAAGGCAGACGCTTAACTGACTGAGCCACTCAGGTGTCCCCCTAATTTTACTTTTATTTTAATTTCACTTTTGTGCTGGTCTTCTTCCAGTTCATCTTCTGCTGCTGGAATTTTTTTTCCACACTCTTTTAGAGTTTAAAACTTCCTTTGACTTCAATGGCTTCCTTTGACTACAGGAAAAATGTACACAATCTGTAGGGAACAGCCTGAAGCCCTCTAATCTTCTCAGAGTGCTTTGATGCCTTTGCCTGACTCACACCACTCTCTTGGCTTTTGATACTCATTCCTGAATTGCTCAGAGAGGAATGGCAGTCTATAACCTGTTGGATGCTCTTTCATGGAATCATTATGATGGGCATGAGATAGAAGAGTGATCTGTTCTCTATTTACGGCTTGTGCCTTTCTCTCTAAAGCCATATTTCTTCCATGTTGAGTGGCTTTGCTTTGTCTTTGACTTGGAGAACAACACGATCACTTCCACTGCATGAATCTGTTATGTGTTTTCCAACACTGTTTCAAATTTGGGGTCACCTTCCTTTTATTTAATTTTAATCCTTGGACTGCATGGTTGTGTTACCAGGGGCTATTCTTACAATATATAGTGCAAATATTTTGTTTCTTTGGCAACAGTCTGGATGAGTACAATGGATGTTATGGATTTAATTTGTGGATCTGCAAGTGAATGTTAAATTTTTTTCAAGTCCCCATTTCTAAACCTCATCCTTAAAGAGTTTCCATGGGGAAAAGTTGGGATATTGCTTTGTAAACTTTAAGCTGATATGAAAATAAAAATACTACATTTGTTCTTTGTTATCTTTCAAACAAAGTGAACTAGACAAAAAGATGATTTTATTTTTGCTTTCTTTTTAAACAGTTCTTTAAAACATTAAAAAAAAATCAGTTTCCCCTGTGATTGATTCACTTCAACTCCGTAACTTGGGGCATAAATATTGTTAATTACAACTGAATATACTTTGGCTTGGGGTTTAAATGTGAGTTATATTGAACAGACTTCACCATAGTGCTGTTGATGTGGTTGTAGCTGGGAATGGAGTTAATAGTAATATAAACTACTGAGCTTTTAATGTCCTGGCTGGTTGTATTTTATTGTTTACTATTAAAACTCATTGAAAGCATACTAATTTTTTATTGCATTGCACTCACATTTTTATGGCTTCCAGGGATCATATGAGAGGAAATAAATATAGCAGTAACAATGCATTATGGAAAAATGGAAATCCTAACTGTATACAATTTAAAAATTTTAAATTCCAACCATCTCTCTCTGTTAATGGAAAAGAAATGATTTAATGGACACCCTGGGGTAGCACAGAAGACAGGGTATTAGGCATTACTATATATTTTTCATACCATCTTGGAATATATATTTTCTCAAACTGGGAATTTATTAGAATCCAGAAATGGTTTGCCAAACAAAGGTGATTAGGACACCCCCTCTTTTTTTTCTTTTTTAAGATTTTATTTATTGGGGCTCCTGGGTGGCTCAGTCGTTAAGCATCTGTCGCCGGCTCAGGTCATGATCTCAGGGTCCTGGGATCGAGCCCCGGATCAGGCTCCCGGCTCCGCGGGGAGCCTGCTTCTTCCTCTCCCACTCCCCCAGCTTGTGTTCCCTCTCTCGCTGTCTCTCTCTCTGTCAAATAAATAAATAAAATCTTTATTTATTTATTTATTTTAGATTTTTATTTATTTGATCCCAGCACCCTGAGATCATGACCTGAGCCACCCAGACGCCTTTATAATTGCCTTTTATTCATTAAAGAACCACTTGTAGACCATTGAAGTCAATCTTTTAACATGCCTGTCCTGGTTTTTATTTCTTAGTCTTTCTGTCTCTTCTCCATACTTTAATTCACTCCTCTTAGTTCTACTGTTATGTCCAAAAAGTCAGGGAAGAGAGTTGAGGAAAAGGAGCCTTCAAACCAGAAAACATAGATTATCTATTATTATTATTATTTATTCATACCAAACATAAAGTAATTCTCTTTTATAACCTGACAGCATACGTTTCTCCAATTATTCCCCCCCTTTAAAAAAAGTGGAATTTCACTTGTTGTGGAATTCATACTTTTATAGCTACAAATTAACAAAAATTTGGCCAAACTTTTAGTTAGGCATGAAACACTTGTTTCCTGGCAGTGTCATCTTCATCATCAGTAGAACTCTATTTATAGATTTTGTCAACTTTCTGACTTACTTGGAACCAAGCAACAGGAACCCCCAGCTCAGTCTTAAGTATGGGGCAAAAGTACAGTTGCAGGGCTACCTCATGGATATTTCATGGGCTTTTAAGGAAACTCACTATGGCGTACATGTATGTCAATAATCAAACATTTTGAATACAACATGTGACTTCAAAAATTCAAAGCATTTACTATATTTCAAATTCAAAATAGCGTAACCATGCAAATGATTATTTCCCAAACCTTTGAACCTATGAGAATGCTTGTTGGAGTGGTTTCCTGTAAATCATAGTCAAATTATGATTTGAAGCACATAGGGTGAGTTTAGGGGGCACAGTAACACTTTTTATATTCATTGATAGGTGTTTCTTTGGGTCTTGAAATGACATGCATGTCCTTAGTCCTAATGGTCACTAAGTTTAAGCCCCTTCTGGTGTTTGCTAACCATGGATGACCAGCTCCTCCATAACTGTCTCCTCTGTTTTCCTACAAATAAATAAAATACTAAAAGGGGTCCCCTTCCCAGAGTGACCTAGTCCAGGGATCTAGGGAGCTGCTGTGATTCTTGAACAAAAGCAAAACTCAACCTGGAGCTGAAAAAACAAAAACAAAAACAAAAAACAACAAATCAAAGGATAGCGTTTGACTAATATGTAATCAGAAGTATACAGCTGTGTTCTTTGATCTCTAGTCTTTGAGTTTTGGTAAAAGAAACAGTTGTCAGAAGTGTGAAAAATGAAGAACATATGTTTATGTCTTATGCACTTGAGAAAAGTAAAAATAGGACTAGGTTGACTCCCATGTGGCAAAAACAGATTTATACAAAATAAATGGTCCATGAACTCATGCTCTCATTGTAAATCAACTTGTTAATATAGCACTTCTCATAAGAGGCAAATGATAGGAAAGGAGGATAGTGCAGCAGTTTGCTTTTAAGGCTTTTGTCCTGGTTTAAAAACAATCTTCAGAAGACTATAAATTGCAGTCAAAATTGAAGTACTCATAAATTTTCGGAATAGACAACTTCCAACTTAAGATGAAAGCAAGTGATCATTTTCTCTGATAAAAGCTGGAGATCATTATGTGTGGTTGGACTGACAGCTTTTGTTCAAGAATCACAGCAGCTCCCTAGATCCCTGGACTAGGTCACTCTGGGAAGGGGACCCCTTTTAGTATTTTATTTATTTGTAGGAAAACAGAGGAGACAGTTATGGAGGAGCTGGTCATCCATGGTTAGCAAACACCAGAAGGGGCTTAAACTTAGTGACCATTAGGACTAAGGACATGCATGTCATTTCAAGACCCAAAGAAACACCTATCAATCCATCTAGTGAATGGAAAATGATAATAGAATATTCTTTAGCACATTCTCAGTGGAAGTTAACTAGGGAAAGTGTTGGGGATTGTAAATTGTCCAGGGTTTTGTTTATTTGTTTATTTTACTGTTTTTGTGCCTTGCTAAATTAGGTCCTCTTTTGGTCTAGTGATGATAGCTTTCAGAGCCAACACTAGCTGGGTTGGAAATAAGCTGAAACTAATAGATGACTCAGAACCTAACACTGCTTCTCAAGTATTAATCTGCTTGTCTTAAAGACAAGCTGTCATCTTGATGTAAAAGGGAACATGACAGGACTTGTTTTGAAGGAATTTGCTCTCTATGGGATGCTCCTATTTAACTGGTATAGTTATAGGACAGCTGTCAAAGTTAGCATTTTGGGAAAAATGGAATGCAGCTGAGGCTAGGAAATAATGAAGGATGAGGCTGTAGTGATTAGAGTTGTAATAGGCTTGGTCAGTGTTTGGCAAAATTTTTCTGTAATGGGTCAGATAGTAAATATTTTAGACTTTATATGCCATATGGTAAAGGTCAGAACTAATTCTGTCATTGTAGCATGAAAGCAGTACTAGACAATATATAAATGAATGGGTGGTCAGTATTTTCTAATACAACTTTATTAAAACACTTTGCTGACCCCTAATCTAGGTCACTCAGGGAAAGCCAGATTACCTTGGACTTACATTAAATAAAATAGTGTTTTACTTATTCATAGGGAGAAGATGGAAACTGTCTTGATTTTCAAGGGCAGCTATTTCCCCCCACAGCTCTATAATGCTTTTTTAGAAAACAGCAGTCTGCCTAACTTCAAAATTCAAATTCATAAACAATATTGCCTGAGATGACCCTAGAATGTATGGCAGGCCTTAAACTGGATGAGCAACTCTTTAGCAGAATGATGGGCTTTGGAAAATTTGTAGAGTTAATTATTGCAGTGTGAGCTCTCTTCATATTTCACTTCAGGGTAGAATATTCATATTCAAAGCAAAGTTCTATTTGGTTTGCCTCACACATGGAGGCCTTTATGAGCAAACCAAAATGGTGCAGATTAGCTGGAGGCATTTTAAAGACTTGTATTCATTTCCTAACTTTCTTAATAGAGAGGGATGACAGATGATAGATAGATAGATGATACATGATACATAGATAGATGATAGGTAGATGACAGATACATAGATAGATACAGATAGATGATAGATAGAATTGGTTTTTTTGTTTGTTTGTTTTGGCCTTTGACATAATTGAAGTCAAGATGAAGTAGCTATCTGAAGAATCATCACACCCTTATAGAATCATTCTATTCTTCACCAAACATGAGATGGAAAGCTTTGAAGGGAACCTGGTAGTATGTACTTCCATAAACCAGAACCAATAAAGTTGTTTTCTTTTTCGTCAGAAGCAGGCTTTGGTTCTCCCAGATTTCTGTAGCAGAATACACTTTTCCCAACAACCTAAATGCAGAAAAAGTGTGTTCTGTCTTCTACAGTGTGTTGTGATGTTCAGGAGGTGAGCAAGGATCCAGGTAACTGCACCTTTGCCATACTGTAAGGGAAGGATGGTATGTTGATGAAGATTGTCTTGATCAAACTCTTCTCAGTCTCCTGTAAACTCCCTTCCCAACTAGTCCTTCACTTTTAGGCTTCTGTGTCTGCCTCTGCATTGTCCAGTTTTAGCAAGAGTTCTGCTACGTCAGTTTAGCCAAAATCTCTATCCTTGATGTGGGATCCCTCTGGCATTTGACTAGATGCTTCAATCCCCAGTTAATGTGTGGTCACCTTGGCCTCCCTTCAGCAAGGATCCTCAGGTCAGATGAGCCAGAATCCTATTCTTCCCCAGATGTTTCCTCTTCATCCACTGGCACTCTTCCATACTTGGCTTTAAATTCCCAGTTGCCCATGCTGCATTCAGAATTGAGCCCAATCTCTCTCTTCCCTTGCAAAATACCATAGCTTTGATCCCTATACCTACTGTGGTAGTTCCTCTAAATAATCTCTGCCTTACTAGTCTTAAACAAGATAATATTTTTTTTCTGTACAAGGTCATGTACTGAAATTAATCTTAAGTAAAACCGTCACTTCATAGGAACTCAAGTGTAGATTCACATGCAGCTCAAGCTCACTCAATTTCTCATTTTGATTATCCCCTTTTCCAGTTAAAGTAAAATTAAACAGGTTCAGCATGAGGAACTTAGGAAGGGAGCCCTTTGCCTCAGGCGGAAAGTTTAATTGGGGCACCAAAATTTTTAGGAATCAAGATGAACTATTTTAACTTTAATATGTATTTTTTTAATTAAAACAAATGCAAAAATTTATAATAAACAATAATTAAAGTTTTACTTAAGACATGATCCAGACTAGCACCTTTTCACCTCTCTCTAGTCCTGGTTATTCTGATCTAGTATGTTTTCTAATCATTCTAAATATTCTAATTATCCTAAATAGTCTATGTTGAATGTGCTTGAGATGACTTAGTTATTGCTTAACTTAATTATTAACTTTTTAAAAAATTTATATATATCAACTATTCACTTAACTTTTTGTGATTATCCTTGGTTTTCAAAACATTTTTAATGCTATAGAATTTTACAGCCTCATTTTATTATTATTAATATTATTATTTATTATTATTCTACTACAGTTAACATCCAGTACTATTTTAGTTTCAGGTATACAATATAGTGATTCAATAATTCTATACATGACTCACTGCTCATCAAGATAAGTGTACTCTTAATCCCCATCACCTATTTCACCCATTCCCCCATCTCTCCTCTGGTAACCATCAGTTTGTTCTCTAGAGTTAACAGTCTATTTTTTTTTCATTTACCTTACATTTTCTTTGCTGTTAATTTTATTTCTCAAATTCCACATATGAGTAAAACCATATGGTGTTGTTCTTTTTCTGACTGACTTATTTGTACTCTCTAGGTCCACCCATGTTGTTGCAAATGGTAAGATTTCACTCTTTCTATGGCTCAGTAACATTCCACAGTGTGTGTATGTGTATACACATACTTAGCAAGAGTTCTGCTAAGTCAGTTTAGCCAAAATCTCTATCCTTGATATGGGATCCCTCTGGCATTTGACTAGATTCTTCATTCCCCTGTCATTCCCAGATAATGTGTGGTCACCTTGGCCTGCCTTCAACAAGGATCCTTAGGTCAGGTTAGCCAGAATCCTATAGCATGTTTTCTTTATTCACTTATTGATGGACATCTTTAGGTTGCTTGCATACCTTGACTATTGTAAATAATTCTGCAATAACAAAAGTGTGCATGTATCTTTTCAAAGTAGTGGTTTCATTGTCTTTGGATGAATATCCAAAAGTGGAATTACTAGTCTATATGGTAATACCATTTTTAATTTTTTGAGAAATCTCCATACTGTTTTCGTCCAGTTGCTGTACCAGTTTGCATTCCCATCAACAATGCAGGAAAGTGGGGCACCTGGGTGGCAGTCATTAAACATCTGCCTTCGGCTCAGGTCATTATCCCGGGGTCCTGGGATTGAGCCCTGCATCGGGCTCCCTGTGCAGTGGGAAGCCTGATTCTCCCTCTCCCACTTCCTCTGCTTGTGTTCTGTCTCTCACTGTGTCTCTGTCAAATAAATAAATAAAATCTTAAAAAAAAAACCATGCAGGAAAGTTTTTCTCCATAGCCTCACCAGCACTTATTATTTCTTGTCTTTTGATTTTAACCATTCTGGCAGGTATTAGTTGATAGCTCATTGAGTTTTGATTTCCATTTCACTAATGACTAGCGAGCAGCTTTTCATGTGTCTGTTGGCCATTTGTATGTTTTCTTTGAAAAAATGTCCATTCATGTCCTTTGTCCCTTTTAATTGGATTATTGGGGGGAAATTCGTGTACATTCTTTAGATATTTTGGATATTAACCACTTATCAGACATATCATTTGCAAATATTGTCTCTCATTCAGTAGGTTGCCTTTTTCTTTTGTTGATGATTTCTGTCATTGTACAGAAGCTTTTTGTTTTGATGTAGCCCCAATACTTTAATTTTGCTTTTTTTCTCTTACCAAAGGAGATGTATCTAGAAATATGTTTCTATGGCTGATGTCAAAGACATTACTGCCTAACATTTCTTTTAGGTATTTCATGGTTTAAGGTCCCACATTTACATCTTTAATACATTTTGACTTTATTTTTATGTAAGTATGAGAAAGTGATCCAGTTTCTTTCTTTTGCATGTAGCCGTCCAGTTTTCCCAGCACCATTTGTTGAAAAAGAGTCTTTTCCCCGTTGTATAGTCTTACCTCCTTTGTCATAGATTAGTTGACAATGAAAGCATAGGTTTATTTCTGGACACTCTATTCTGTTTTATTGATCTATGTGTACCATATTTGTTTGATTACTACAGCTTTGTAGTGTATATTGGAATCTGGGTTATTGTGATACCTATAGCCTCATTCTTCTTTTTCAAGACGCTTTGGTTATTGGGGTCCTTTGTAGTCCCATACAAATTGTAGTATTATTTATTCTAGGTTTGTGAAAAAGTGCTTTTGGTATTTTGATAGGGATTGCATTAAATCTGTAAATTGTTTTGGGCAGTGTGGACATTTTAATAGTATTGTTTCTTCCGAATCCATGAACATGGAATATCTTTCCATTGGTTCACCTTCAATTTATTTCATTGGTGTTTTACAGTTTTTGGAGTAGTCTTTTACTGATGATTAAGTTTATTCCTAGGCATTTTATTCTTTGACATAATTGTAAATGGAATTGTTTTCTTAATTTCTCTTTCTGATACTTCATTATTAGTGTACGGAAATGCAACACATTTCTGTATATTAATTTTGTATCCTACAACTTTACTGATTTCATTGATCAGTTCTAATAGTTTTTTGGTGGAAACCATAAAATTTCTAGAAGAAATCATAGGCAGTAACCTCTTTGGCATCAGCCATAGAGACATTTTTCTAGATATGTCTCCTTTGGCAAGAGAAAAAAAAGCAAAATAAAGCTTTTGGGACCACACCAAAATAAAATCCTTTTGCAAAGTGAAGGAAACCATCTAGAAAGCAATAAGACCACCTTCTGAATGGGAGAAGATATTTGCAAATGATATTCCCGATAAGGGGTTAAACCCCGAATATATAAAGAACATTATACAAACCAATACCAAAAAGCCCCACAAATAATCCAGTTAAAAAGTGGACAAAGGACATGAATAGACATTTTTTCAAGGAAAACATCCAGATGGCCAACAGACACATGAAAAGATGCTCAACATCACTATCAGGGAAATGCAAATCAAAACATAATGAGATATCCACTCACATTTGCCAGAATGGCTAAAATCAAAGAGACAAGAAAAAACAAGTGTTTGTGAGATGTGGATAAAAAGGAACTGTTCTGCACTGTTGGTGGGAATGCAAAGTGGTGCAGCAACTGTGGAAAATAGTTGGAAGTTCCTCAAAAAGTCAAAAATAGAATTATCATTTGGTCTAGTAATTCCACTTTTGGGTATTCATCCAAAGAAAACGGAATCACTAATTTGAAAAGATATATGCATCCCTGTGTTTACTGCAACATTATTTACAATAATTAAGATATGTAAGTAACAATAATTAAGATATGTAAGCAACCCAGATATATACATAAACATATGTCTATATATATATCATATATATTATATTTGTATATATATACATATATATAAACATAATACATAAGTATGTAAATATTATGTCTATTTACACATATTTGTGTGTATATACATATACATAGATATATATACACAACGCATTTTATCTGGCATAAAAAAGGATGAAATCTTGCCACTTGCAACAATGTGGGTAGATCTTAAGGGTATAATGCTAAGTGAAACAAGTCAGTCAGAGAAAGACAAGTATCATATGATTTTACTCATATGTGGAGTATAAGAAACAAAACAAATCTGGGGTGGGGGAAAGAGGCAAGCCAAAAACATATTTTTAACTATAGAGAACAAATTGATGGTTACCAGAATGGAGGTGGGTAAGGGGATGGGTGAAATAAGTGAAGGAGAGTAGAGTACACTTACCTTATTAAAAAAAGAGAGAGACAGTACACTTATCTTGATGAGGACTAAGTAATGTATAGAATTGTTGAATCACTATATTGTACACTTGAAATTAATATAACACTGTATGTTAACCATACTGGAAATAAGTAAAATTTAAAAAAAGAATAAATACCTACTCACATTAAAAAAATGCAATACATTTATGTTGATGAGCACTGAGTAATGTATAGAAATATTGAATCATTATATTGTACATCTAACATTAATATAATACTGTATATTAATTATACTTCAGTTTAAAAAAGAAAGATATCGGAGAAAGAAAAATACCATATGATTTCACTTATATCTAGAATCTAAAAAACAGAAAGAAACAGAACCTAACTCATAGAGACAGAGAGCAAACTGACACAGGTGGAGTTTCAGAGGCGGCAAAAGGGCAGAAGGGGGTCAAAAGTTACAATTTTCCATTTACAATATAAATAAATAATTGGGAGTAATATACACCATGATGACTATACTTAATAATACTATATTGCATAATTGAAAGTTGGTAAGAGAGTAAATAAAAATTATCATCCGAATAAAAAAATGTATGTAAATATGTTTATGGCAGATATTAACTAGATATACTGTCAGGATCATTTTGCAGTATATACAAATATCAAATATTTACAGTACACATGAAACTTGTTCTATTTATGATAGCATCAAAAACAATAAATACTTAGGAGTACAATTAACCAGGAGACAAAAGACACTGAAAAGTAGAAAACATTGCTAAAAGAAATTTTATTATTTTTATTTTTTTTTCTTTCAAGATGTTACTTGAATTCAAGTTAGTTAACATATAGTGTATTATTAGTTTCAGGGGTAGAGTTTAGTGATTCATCAAGGTGCATATAACACCCAGTGCTCATCCCAATGAGTACCCTCCTTAATGCCCATCACCCATTCTCCCATTCCCCCTACCTCCTCCTCTCCAGCAACCCTCAGTTCGTTCTTTATAGAGTCTCTAATGGTTTTCCTCCCTCTCTTTTTTTACTTATTTTATTTTTCCTTTCCTTCCCCTATATTCATCTGTTTTGTTTCTTAAATTCCGCATATAGTGAAATCATATGGTATTTGTCTTTCTGACTGATTTATTTCACTTAGCATAATACCCTCTAGTTCCATCCACATCATTGCAAATGGCAAGATTTCATTATTTTTGATGACTAATATTCCATTGTGTGGAATATATATATATATATATATATATATATATATAATACCACATCTTTTTAAAAAAAAGATTTATTTATTTTCAGAGAGAGAGCATGAATGGAGGGAGGGGTGGAAGGAGAGGGAGAATGAGAGAAGCAGACTCCCCACAGGGTGCGGTGCCCATGGCAGGATTTGATTTCTTAACCCTGAGATCATGACCTGAGCTGAAATCAAACGTTGGATGCCACCCAGGTGCCTCCCACATCTTCTTTATCCATTCATCAGGTGATGGACATTTGGGCTTTCCATAATTTGCCTATTCTGGATGGTGCTCCTATAAATACTGGGGTGGGGTGTACATGTCACTTTGAAAAACTATTTTTATATCGTTTGGATAAATACCTAGAAGTACAGTTGCTGGGTTGTAGGGGTAGCTCTATTTCCAACTTTTTGAGAAACCTCCATACTATTTTCCAGAATGGCTGCACCAATTTGTATTCCTACCAGCAGTGTCAGAGGGTTCCCCTTTCTCTGCATCCTTGCCATCATCTGTTGTTTATGGATTTGTTAATTTTAGCCATTCTGACCACAGTGAGGTCGTATCTCATTGTGATTTTGATTTGTATTTCCCTGAGGATGAGTGATGTTGGCAGTTTTTCATGTGTCTATCAGACATTTGTATGTCTTCTTTGGAGAAATGTCTGTTCATGTCTTCTGCCCATTTCTTAACCGGACTTTTTTTGGGGGGTGTTGAGTTTGATAAGTTCCTTATAGAGTTTGGATAAAAGAAATCTTAAAAGAAGAATAAAAGGAAATACATCCTGTGTTTATGGATTGGAAGACTTATTATTGTTAAGATGTCTATACTACCCAAGGCAACATACAGATTAATGCAATATCTGTCATACTCTTGACATTTTTGGTAGAAATATAAAAATGGTCCCATAAGGAGGGAACCAGAATACTTATAGAAAGATTACTTAGGAGTGTACCACAATTGTCTGGCATATAGTTTTATCTTATGAAGCTGTCAGTTGGCATAGATAAAAGGTAGACATATCTGCCCACAAAGGTTTGTGACACATCACAATGGACAATGAAGCAGAAAAAAGTGGACAGGGTGGCTCTCAGGTTACTTGACTTGTGAAACTGAGTGAACATTGATACCATTCATTATAAGAAGACAAGTTCTAGGAGAGATAATCATGACTTTTAATCATGGTTATGTTTGCCTCTGTAATGGGCTTATAAATGATCATTGAAGCCATGCACATGGATGATACTGCCTAGGAAAGGATATCATAAAAAAGAGAGGGTCTGGACTGAGCCTTGAGAAGCTACATTATTTGATGGAAGACAAAACATAACATAACAGTATAGAGTCTAGAAATCAAGAAAGGTAGATGTATCAAATATCTTTCATAGGGCATAAATGAAAATGGCATGGAAGGAAGCTCCCAGGATACATTCCTTGACTGAAGCAATTAATAAGTTGTCAAAAACTGAAAATCAACTCTGTTAGAACTCTGGAATCAAAGCAAATAGTTACATCAGCCAGTTGGTGCTTAATGAAGGAAGTAACTACTAAATTTAGGTAGGAGAGCATTATTATGGTGTGTTCCTTACCTGCCTATCATTCTCCATTCTCTAGCTAAGTGGCCTGTACTTTGCTGTAGCTTGCCTGTGCCAGAGGGACTATTAGACTTTGATTTCAAAGATTTATTTTTGGGTATTGTGATCTGTCTGGTAATACCCTAAGAGATCAGTTGCTTTGCCCCTTTCGCGACTCTCCCAGGCTGGAACAACATCCTAGGTGGCATTTAACAAAAAGCATTTAAAGACATATATAATCTGTAGGTATGTGTTGCATCACTCAGGACATTTATAGTTGTCATCAGGGTTCATTATAGCCTACGCTTTTATTTACCAACATCTATACATATTTATTTCCATACATACAATTTTAAACACATCCCACCTCAACATTATACAACTATTCCTAATACCATCAAGTATGCACTTACTTCCTTCCCAAGAGGAGATAATCCAATAGTCAGTCTCTTAAATTACTGTTGAGAGGAGACTATACAGACAATGGAATTCCATATATACAAATTGAACTATGACCCATAATCAGCAGCAAAGATTGTGGTTGTGGTTGCAGTTTCCACAACCAGCCCGGAAAACTAACTCATTATTTGTAGTAACTAGTCTAGGAAGCCAGGTTACTATCTCTATATCAGCTTATAGAGAGATCACTGTCTCTAGCAACCAGCTGGGGAAGCCAGACAATAACCCCTATGATAACTGAATATCCAAATATCTAAGAGTTGGTTAATAACAGGGCTTCCCTAATTTTAGCCCCTGCTTTGCTTCCAAGTTGGGCCCAAGTAGAGGAAGTCAGATGTACACTTCTATCCAAATATTTAAAATCTCCTCTTTTAGGTAACCAACTCACAGCATATACCGTGCCAAAAACTTCCAATCAGGACATACATGAAACCTTCCATTTTTTTCACCGTGAAGTGTTTCTACTCTTTTGCTTGTCTGAGTATCTGCCCAAACACAAGTGGTGACTCATTTGCTATAGCAGTCTCTTAATAAATTGCCTTTGTCTATTTTCATTTTGTTGATGTTTGGCCAAGTGTAGTATCCTTAGAGACTCTTATACCATACTGCTCATAACTTGCTGAGACTATGAGGGTAAGTCAGCACCAGATCTGAACTTTCACACTCTTCGTGTTGATTTCCTTGGTTATTTATTTTCAATTTAGAACCTGGCTTATCAATGGTTCACATTGTTACTGTCTTTTGTTACTGTTTTCTGTTGTGTTGTCTGAAAGTGTTGTTTGGGGGTGCCTGGGTGGCTCAGTCATTAAGCGTCTGCCTTCGGCTCAGGTCATGATCCCAGGGTCCTGGGATCAAGCCCCTCATCAGGCTCTCTGCTCGGCGGGAAGCCTGCTTCTCCCTCTCCCACTCCCCCGCTTGTGTTCCTTCTCTCACTCTGTCTCTCTCTGTCAAATAAATAAATAATATCTTTAAAAAAAAGTGTTGTTTGTTACAAAAAGAAAACTTGTAGGGTATAGGCCTGTAAGTTCAAGCTGGTCTCCCAGACTTGTGAGTTTGCAGCTCTCACTGGACCAGTCTATACTCAAAGAAACTTTGCTGTGTGTCACCAGTATATCCAAGTGAGGTCCTCCTTCTATCTCAATTTTGTGATCTAAAAGATTGGCTTTGATCCAGAGAGGGCAGACTCTTTGGTTTTCTCTTTCTTGTGAAAAAAAAAAAAAAAATCCCTCAATTCAGATGAATGGTGTCTGAAGAAAGAAAAAGCACCTAAAATCCTGCCATGCTCTTAAACATTCAGAATGAATCAACTATAAATACAGATGGTTGTCATCATGAATTCCTGGTAGATAGGGGTGCTACTCTTTCTACATTTAACCCTATCACCTCTTCCTCTGAGTAAAATATCACACAGGTAGAAGATAATTCAAATAGCTCATAGATGTTCGCTACCCCTCAGCCCTTCAACACTTAACTGGAAAACATTCCTTCCTTTTCTGTGGTACAACAGCTACAAATAAAACAGGGAGAGATTTTTTTTTAAATTTTTATTGTTATGTTAATCACCATACATTACATCATTAGTTTTTGATGTAGTGTTCCATGATTCATTGTTTGTGCATAACACCCAGTGCTCCACGCAGAACGTGCCCTCTTTAATACCCATCACCAGGCTAACCCATCCCCCCACCCCCCTCCCCTCTAGAACCCTCAGTCTGTTTTTCAGAGTCCATCGTCTCTCATGGTTCGTCTCCCCCTCCAACTTACTCTCCCCTTCATTCTTCCCCTCCTGCTATCTTCTTCTTTTTCTTTTTTCCTAACATATCTTGCGTTATTTGTTTCAGAGGTACAGATCTGTGATTCAACAGTCTTGCAAAAACAGGGAGAGATTTACTTTGTAAATGGAATCATAATTCTAAAAGCACATCAGCAGGACTCTTTCTTGGGATTCCAGGAATGTCTCTATTCATAATTAAATTGTGTGTGGTCTGCATGTACCTTTGCTTTCTCCACAATATTTGATGCATAACCCAGATAAGGGTCTTGACTATGGGCTAAAAATTCCACTGCCATAAGAAAATAGTTGGATCAGAATCTATAAAAGTTCAGTATAAAATACTATCAAACCATTACCTAAATTTCCCCTAATATTTCTTGAAGCCAGAGCAAAAGAAGGGGTCAAGTTTTAGAAAACCTTATATCCAAAGGCCTTCTCATATCCTGCACTAGCCCTTGTATCCTTCCTCTCCATCAGTGAACAGAACAGGCAAGGATATCAATTTGTTCACAGCCATCATAAACTATGTGTCTTGTAATAGTCAAGTTGATTGTATAGAATCAGTACTGGTGAGGAAACTAAAATATAGCTGATGTTATGTTTGGGTCATGGGTCACCTGTCAACAATATAATCTTGGAAAAAGTACAAGAGAGACATGGCTACAAGAACCCTTTGTATACCTTCACAGGGGTCTTACCTAGTTTCCACCCTCTAGTAGGTTTGACTGTGTTTTAGTTATTGCATCCCTAATTTTAGGATGGGTTGAAGCATTTCCTTGCTTCACCCAGGGCTTGGCTATTTCCTTATAGTCACCCAGGGCTTGGCTATTTCCTCAGCTGTTTATTCTCAGTTTAGTACCTTGGTCTGTCATTGGTTCTGATTTGCTTCTCATCCTTGGTAGAATCAAACTATTGTTTTTCCTCTTTTTGGCTGTCTTTGTGCTACTATTTTCAACCTGGGGCATCCCAACTGGTATACCAAGTAATCAAGGTGCACATTTTATAGGAACCATTACATTTTCTCTTATTAAAACCACACTGGCCTTACACCATCTTTTGAAAAGCTTGAAAGTACCAATGACACCCTTTTATTAAAATTAGCAAAACTTTCAATAATCTTTGAACTCCACTGGGCAAAAGGACTCATATTACCCTTTATAACCATACAGTCCACTCCCTTGAAGGCACATTAGTTACTTTCTATAAAGCAGTAACTTGAAGGCTCATGTATCTAAGGATTTCACTTCCAGTACTAGATTTACGTCTTCCTGTATGCAAACATGGCAAAATATTGCCAGAAATTCATGTACTATTCCAAGTCACCAAGGCAGCCTTCTCATAGCATCTTCCTAAATCATGTCTTTATAATCTTCAACTAGGATATTGGAAGAGGTATCAGAGAAAAACTGTTTTTGAACCTTGTATCAGATACTTGTTAACAAAAATGAAAGGTGTGAAGTTCCATGGAGTTAATCTTTGGGTCCATGTGTCACAACTAAAGAAGAAATTCAGAATTCCACACAAATATCCCCCTACTCCAATAGGAGACCTTAAACTGAGAATTCTCAGAGATCCTTTGGAAGCAGATAATAGACTTCTGGAACAAGCAGGTAATGATATATAATGAATGTGGGACCAAGACCCCTAGTTCCTCCATTGTTTTTTATCTAATCTTATAATCATTCTTCTCATTTTCTATAGGCTTTTTTCTGTCATCCACCCATAATGACCCTCTTACTCTTTTTTTTTTCATTTCTTATAAGTATTAGGTCGAAACATACTCATTTTAATTCCATTCTTACATTATCTGAAACAGTGGCCATTGTCCTCAATCTTACTGAATCACAGATATGCCCTCCTTCAACAGATCTGCATGATAAAAACCTCTGGGCAAATCTGTTTTCAACAAATGAGACCACAGGCAAGGCTGTTTCCACTTAAAACTGCATGGACAATTGACCATAAACAAGTCAACCTGTAACTTTGCTTGCATCTCTTTCTTAGAAAAAGAAACAATTACTACAATATATTTAGCAGACTGTAGGTAATTCTAAATTTAAAATCAATAAACTTTATAGAGCCACAGGCCAAATACATCCAGAAGGTACTAACTGAGATCCAAACACATAACCTAGGTAAGGTAAGGCCCTAGTTCCAATATCCTCTCATGATGATAGAATAAAGAATAACTCCTTTATTCTTGGGATATCCATTTGCTTTTACCATATGCCCTTACTAGTTTCTTGTAGCCAGGATTCCTGGTTTCATCGATCTCATACATGTAGGAATAGTATTCCAAGGTCTAGACACAGAGGCCTAGATTTTATAAATCACCACCGTTGGAAGTTCTGACTCAAACATGAGCTCCAAATGACACTACTCTCAATTACTTAGGCCTACTATTGGGAAATTACTGACTCATTACTCTTATGCGAATGAACAATCAAGAGCAGTGTTCTCATCATTGGAAATCATACAAATGGAAAAAGACTACCAAAAAACCTATCAATAACCATGGCAGAATTATTAGTGAACCTACCCCTGCCCTAGATGGAATATAAATCAGTCTCAATTCACAGGCCCCTCTGAAGTAAAGTAAAACTGAGGAAAAGGACAGAGTTAAGGAAAAAACAGGCCCATACAAGGGCCCAGAAATTCTTAATCAAGGTGTAGATAGTGGTCTTAAGCTAAATAAGGAAGCCAGTGTTTGGTGCTAAAAGATTGGAAAGAGTCTGTTGGATTGAGCAGTTAAGGAGGTCAGTTGGTCACTTTGATAAAACTCTTCACAGCAGTAATAGAAAGGAGAGTTTGACTAAAATAGGCTCAGAAGTCTTTAAGAAGGAGAAATGGATTCAGTAAGTTTAGTCTGTTCTTTGGAAAAATGTGATAATTAGAGGTAACATGAGGTCTGCTGAGACTGTGTGTGTGTGTGCATTTGTGATAGAAGCATCTTATATTTAAGGTATCTTTGAGTATCTATATGGAAAGAGTTAGGTTGAACATGTAAGTTAAGGAAAAATATAAAGTGTTTCCAATCTTCCTGCATTCTCTATGTTTACATTTTAAATAAGATGAATTAGGCATGGGACCAAGTCTTTCTCCAACAAAGAAGGAGGAGGCATAAGGCAGGGGAGGAGAGGAGGACAACGAACTACTCTATGGGCTACAGTTTTTTAAAAAAAGATTTTTTATTTTATATATTTGAGAGAGAGAGAATGAGAGAGAGAGAGAGCACGAGAGAGGGGAGGGTCAGAGGGAGGAGCAGACTCCCCAATGAGCAGGGAGCCCAATATGGGACTCGATCCTGGGACTCCAGGATCATGACCTGAGCCAAAGGCAGTCATTTAACCAACGGGAGCCACCCAGGTGCCCCATGGGCTACAATTTTGTAAAAGAAAAGGTGCATTTCATCAAATCATATTAATAGAAGAAAATGAAATGACAAAAAATAGGTCATTGGATGTACAAACAAGTGTGTCACCCAGATTGAAGCACTTACATGTTTATGTAATAGTTTCTACTCCCATCCTAATTATCTCGTCGAAAACAATTGATTGTCACAGAATATGTCTAAATATTATCATCTTTCCCTTCTTATTTTTCCCATATACGGTCTCATTTTTAGTGTGTGGTTTCATAGGATGCAAGATATTTCAGGAATATATATGGTGTATTATGGCAGAAACAATACTATTTAGATTTATTTCTAGTTTATTATTTTGTACTTTCTACTCTTTGTATGTCCTTTTAAAATTCTTTACTTATTTTGTATTGTTCATTCTTTTTTTTTTCTTTATACCCATTGTTTAGAATCTAGAGATTCTGTTCTCTCCACCACCCCACACTTTTTGAAGAAAACTTTGTTTTTTCAAATTTTTATTTAAATTCTGATTAGTTAACACATATTTTAATGTTGGTTTTGGGAGTAGAATTTAGTGATTCATCACTTACATACAACACTCATTGCTCATCCCAACAAGTGCCCTCCTTATTGCCCATCACCCATCTGGCCCATCCCCAACCTACTTCCCCTCCAGCAACCCTCAGTGTGTTCTCTAGAGTTAAGAGTGTCTTATGGTTTGCTTCCCTCTATTTCCCCCCCTTTCCCTATGTTTATTTTTTTGTTTGTTTCTTAAATTCCACAAATGGGTGAAAAACATATAGTATGTCTTTTTCTGATTGACTTGTTTCACTTAGCCTAATATACTCTAGCTCCATAGACATTGTACTCCTTAAGCATTTTTGAAAGATTTTATTTTCATATTTTGTTTAATAAAATTAATATGAAGTAAGTATCTCTACTTAGAGTAGTAGTACAAGGGTAATTGATTCTTTTCTGCTCCTCTCCACTTGTCTAATGTTTTGCTCAATATTTTACTTTTGCCTACATTCTAGATCCATATTAATTTTTTACAGATTTCACATTATGAATATTTTCATTTTTCCTATCATTTTTCCATTAAAAATTTATCCCTCCTTCTTTCTGTTAATTCATTCTGGATTCAACCTAACTTCTTACAGAAATGCATATATTGATTACTCTTTCAGTAAGATCATCTGAGAAATTTTGTCTCTCTGGAAATGTCAGTCTTTCAACTTCATACTTCAATGATAGTTTAGTGAGTAGAAATTCTGGATTGATCTATCTTGCTCCTCCCTGAATAATGAAGACTTCACTAGGGGAAGATGGAATTGGGGGGCCCTGAACTCACCCTGTCCCACACTTACAACTAGATATCATCAACATCCAAGATTAACTGAAGAATCATCCAAAGACTGGAAGGACAAACTCCATAACTAAATATAAAGAAGAAGTTCCATCTGAAAGGTTAGGAAGTTCAGAGGCAGAGGGAGGCTGCCTACTGGAGGGAGGGAGCTGCCTGTGCAGAGAGGGTAGAGAAATGGGCCCTCTGACTAGGGAGGTCACATGTGGAAGACTAATTCCCATAACATTTGGGTTTAAAAACTAGAGGGGCTGAATTCTATGAGTTGATAAAGCCAGTGGGACTTGGAGCCTGGAGCTTCAAAGTCAGCAGACTCAGCATAGGGCAAGCCAGGGGTAGGGAGGGGGAATGTCCTTAATGAGACAGCAGCCTGCACAGGGAGCAACACAAAATCACAGTTTACACAATGCTGGTTCCAAATTCATTCTGTAATGCTAACATTACCCTGATTTGAAAACTAGATAAAGACCCCACAAATAAAAAGAAGTACAGGCCCATATCTCTCATAACAGAGAGGTAAAAATTCTCAAAAAAATACTAACAAGCCAAATACAAGAATACTTCACTGAGGTCAAATGGGATTTGTTCCTGGAATGCAAGTGTTGTTCAATATTTGAAAATGAATTAATGTTATATATCACATCAATAAGAGAAACAGTAAGAATCATACAATCATTTCAATAAAAGCAGAAATAGCATTTGACAAAGTACAACATCCATTCCTGATAAAAAACCTCAACAAAGTAGGTTTAGAGGAAACATACCTCAATATAATAAAGGCCATTTATGAAAATTGCACAGAAAACATCATACTCAATGGGGAAAATCTTAGAGCTTTTCCCCTAAGGTCTAGAACAAGACAAAGATGTTCCCTCTCACTATTTTATTTAACACAGTACTGGAAGTCCTCACCACAGCATTCAGAGAGCAAGAAGAAATAAAATACATTCAAATTGGTAAGAAAGAAGCAGAACTTTCACTGTTTGCAGATCACATAATATATATAGAAACCCCAAAGGCTCCATCAAAAAAAACTGCTAGAAATAATAAGTGAATCCAGTACAGTTGCAGGATACAAAATCAATGTGCAGAATTCTGTTGCATTTCTATACCAATAATGAAGCAACAGAAAGAGAAATCAAGAATCCTACATTTACAATTGCACCAAAATAATAAGATATCTAGAAATAAACCTAACCAAAGAAATGAAATATCTCTACTCTGAAAACTTTGAAACACTGATGAAAGAAACTGAAAAAAAGAAATGGAAAGATATTCCATGCTCATGGATTGGAAGAACAAATATTGTTAAAATGTCTATGTTATCCAAAGCAATCCACACATTCAATGCATCCCTATCAAAATACCACTGGCATTTTCACAGAGCTAGAACAAACAATCCTAAAATTTGTGTAGAACCACAAATGATCCCAAAGAGTCAAACCAACCTTGAAAAGGAAAAGCAATACTGGAGGTATCACAACACCAGACTTAAAGTTGTGTTACAAAGCTGTAGTGGTCAAAACAGTATGGTACTAGCATAAAAACAGACACATAGATCAATGGAACAGAATAGAAAATCCAGAAATGAACCTACAACTATATAGTCAATTAGCCTTCAGCAAAACAGGAAATAATTTCCAATGGGAAACTGTCTTCAACAAATGATGTTGGTTAAACAGGATATGGACATGCAAAAGAATGAAATGGGCCCACTTTCTTGCACCACACACAAAAATAAATTCAAAATGGATGAGAGACCTAAATGTGAGACATGAAACCATAAAAACCCTAGAAGAGAACACAGAGAGTAAGTTCTTTGACATTGGTCATAGCGACTTCCTTCTAGATATGTCTCCTGAAGCAAGGGAAACAAAAGTAAAAACAAACTGTTGGGATAAGATCAAAATAAAGTATTCTGCACAATGAAGGAAATAATCAACAAAACTAAAAGGCAGCCTACATTTGCAAATGACATATCTGATAAAGGGCTAATATCTAAAATATATAAGGAACTTATAAAATTCAATGCCCAACAAGCAAATAACTAAATAACCAAATAACCTAATTAAAAAATGGGCAGAAGACATTTACTCAAAGAATACCAGAACACTAATTCAAAGGGATACATGTACCCCCTGTTGTAGCAGCATTATTTGCAATCACCAAGATACGAAAGTAGTATAGTGTCCATCAATAGATGAATGGATAAAGAAGCAGTGATATATATATATATCACTATATATAGTATAGGAATATTATATATATATATGAATACATATATAGGAATATTCAGCCATTAAAAAGAATGAAATCTTGACATTTGTAAGCTGGAGAATATATGCTAAGTGAGACAAACCAAATGGGAAATGATTTCAGTCATATATGGAAATTAAGAAAACAAGTGAGCCAAAGGAGCAAAATAAGAGAGACTGAGACAAATCAAGAAGCTAAGCCTTAACTCTAGAGAACACACTGATGATTACCAAAGGGGAAGTGGTGAGGCATTGATGAAATAGGTGATGGGGATTAAGGAGTGAACTTGTGATGAGCATCAGGTGTTACATGGAAGTGTTGTATTAGTGTTGATTTAGTATATTGTATACCCAAACTAATATAGTACTGTATGTCAACTAATGGAATTAGTTTTAAAAAGGCAGTGGGAGGAACAAACAAAAAGGAAATAGGGATTTCACTGTCTTCTTGCTGCTTTAGTTTGTAACAGACATATTCTATCAAATTGCTTCTTTTATAGACCATATTTGTTTGCTTTCCTCTCCAATTCTTCTAAGCTTTTGTTTGATTTGCCATTTCACCACCATGTGATGTGTTTTGTGTGTGTGTGTGTGTGTGTGAATTTATTTTTATTTATTTTATACAGATTAAATTATGGAAATTTTTTGCCATTATGTTTTTGAAGATAACATCTTTCCAGTTCTTTGTTCTCTCATTCCTTTTCTGGAATTTCTCTTAGATATATATTCTGGAGATGTTCATTCACTTTTCCATCTCATTTAACCTTTCTTTCATATTTCCCATCTCTTTAATTTCCTACTTTCGGTAGAGATATATAGTCCAGTTTATTACTTCACCCATTAGCAATATCTGATATGCTGTTAAATTGTCACTAAATTTTAATTTCAACAACTATGTATTTCAATTCTGGAAGTTTAAAAAAAAATCTGCTTTGTGTTGAGAGACAGACTTTTTTCATGTTTTAAATTATTTCTTTATGGTTTAGATAATTTTAAGGACACTGATTTTATAATGTATATTCAATAATTAGAATGCTGAGAATTCAAATTTTGTTATTTGCTTAGAATAGAATGCTTAGAATTCAAATTTTGTTATTTATTGTGTCTGCTAACTCTTAGAATTCAAATGCTTAGAATAGAATGCTTAGAATTCAGTTTTTTTGTGTCTGCTAACTCTAATTCTTTATGTATTTTTGCTACATTTTTATAATAACTTCATGTTCTGAATGGTATTCATCTATGATAATTATATGTTTCCCAGGTGGAAAGTATGATCCTCCAGGTTTTTAAGTTTTTTTTTTTTTGTCAGGAACCCAAAGACAGTGTCAGCCTGAACCATATTACTCTTCTATTTCTTCAGTTGGTGGTGTCCCTTTTCATACATGTGATTAAATTCAAAATCCACATTATAGGGCATGACTATGATGACAAGTTCTCAATAGAATTTTTTCCCCACAAGCAACAAAAACAGGAGAGAAAAATTTCTTTGCTGTCTTCCTATGACAGTTGATAAATACTTTCTGGCAACTCTCATTGAGTTTTTCTAGAGTCACAGATTCAAGCATCTCAGTTCCCTCTCTCTACCTTGAGTAGATACAAAGCCTTTCTCCTGTCCCTGCATGGCCTTTAAAACCAAACTCTCATGGTTACTGGAACGTCCCTTATGCCTGCCTTCAGTCGCACATGGTCATCAAACTTCAGTTTCTCTGTACCAATCTTGCAGTTGGGGGAAGAGTTAAGTTTTTTTGTTTGTTTGTTTGTTTGTTTGTTTGTTTTTATGTGTGTGTGTCCCTCTCACACCAAGGATTTCCATTCCTTTTTGTGAAGTCAGGTATACATTTAGAATAAAGTTAGTTATATATTAGTCTGCATTTCTTAAGAAGGTTTTTATTTATTTATTTGGCAGAATGATAGAGAGAGCCCAAGCAGGGGAACAGTAGAGGAAGAGGGAGAAGCAGGCACCCTGCCAAAAGGGGAGCCCAATGCAGGGCTTGATCCCAGGACCCTGGGATCATGACCTGAGCTGAGGCAGATGCTAAACCATCCGAGCCACCCAGGCACCTCTATTATTCTGTATTTTGACTTTTTACCAAAAAACTTTCTGATCATCTAGTTGGCTGTAACATCATAAATAGGAAAGACCACAAATACATGGAGGTTAAAGAATATCCTACTAAAGAATGAAAGGGTTAATGAGGAAATTAAAGAAGAAATAAAAAAACACATGGAAGCAAATGAAAATGAAAACATGACAATTCAAAACTTCTGGGTTGCAGCAAAGATGGTCCTAGGAAGGAGGTATATAGCAATACATGTCTCCCTCAAGAAGCAAGAAAAGTGGGGCGCCTGGGTAGTTCAGTCATTAAGCGTCTGCCTTCGGCTCAGGTGACCATCCCAGGGTTCTGGGATCAAGCCCCATCAGGCTCCCTGCTCTATGGGAATTCTGCTTCTCCCTCTCTCACTCCCCCTGCTTGTGTTCCCTCTCTCTCTCTCTGTTGAATGAATAAATAAAATCTTTAAAAAACAAAAAGCAAGAAAAGTCTCACATACACCACCTACTCTTAGACCTAAAGGAGCTGAAAAAAGAACAGCAAGTAAACCCTAAATCCAGCAGGAGAAGAGAAATAATCAAGATTAGAGCAGAAATCCATAATATCAAAAGCAAAAACAAAACAAAAACCAGTAACACAGATAAACAAAAGTAGGAGCTGGTTCTTTGAGTGAATGAACCAGACTGCTAAAACCCTAAGCAGACTTACCAGAAAGAAAAGACAAACGACCCCAATAAATACACTCATGAATGAAAGAGGAGAAATCACCACCACCACCACCACAGAAACACAGTTCGAAGAGAATATGGTGAGCAATGATATGCCAACAAATTATGCAACTGGGAAACAAACTACCAAAACTGAAACAGGAAGAAATAGAAAATTTGAGCAAACCCATAATCAGCAAAGAAATTTATCAGTAATAAAAAAATCTCCCAACAAACAAAAGTCCAGGGCTGGATGGCTTCCCAGGGGAATTTGACAAAACATTTAAAGAAGAATTAATACCTATTCTTCTAAAGCTGTCCCAAAAACAAGAAATGGAAGGAAAACTTCCAAACTCTTTCTATGAGGCCAGCATTACCTTGATCCCAAAATCAGAGACCCCACTAAAAAGGGGAATTACAGACCAATATCCTTGATGAACATGGATGCAAAAATTCTAAACAAGATACTAGCTAATTGAATCCAACAATACATTAAAATTATTCAGAATGATCACGTGGGATTTATTCCTGGGTGCATGGGTGGTTAAATATCCAGAAAACAATGTGCTACACCCATTAATAAAAGATAGGATAAAAATCATAAGTTCCTCTCAATACATTCCGGAAAAGCATTTGACAAAATACAGCATCCTGTTTTGATAAAAACGCTCAAAAAAGTAGGGATACAGGGAACATACCTCAACATCTTAAAGACCATATACAAAAAACCCACAGTTAATATCCTCAGTGGGGAAAAACAGAGAGCTTTTCCCCTCAGGTTAGAAATACAACAGGATGTCCACTCTATTATTATTTAACAAAGTACTGGAAGTCCTAGCCTCAGCCATCAGACAACAAAAAGAAATAAAAGGCATCCAAAATAGCAAGGAAGAAGTCAAACTTTCACTCTTCGCAGATGACATGATATCTAGGCAGAAAACCTGGAAGACTCCACCAAAAATTGGTAGAACTGATAACATGAATTCAGCAAAGTTGCAGGATATAAAGTCAATGTACAGAAATTTGTTGCATTTCTATACACCAATACTGAAGCCACATAAAGAGAAATCAAGAATCAATCCCATATACAATTGAACCCAAACCCATCAGATACCTAGAAATAAATCTAACCAAATAGGTAAAATATTTGTATGCTGAAAACTATAGAACACTTATGAAAGAAATTTAAGAAATTTAAGACACAAAGAAATGGAAAAACATTCCATGTTAATGGATTGAAAGAAAAAATATTGTTAAAATGTCTAACTACAAAGTAATCTACACACGTAATGCAATCTTGATCAAAATAAAACCAGCATTTTTCATAGTACTAGGATTAACAATCTTAAAATTTGTATGGAGTCAGAAAAGACCCCAAATAGCCAAAGGAATGTTGAAATAGAAAAACAAAGCTGGAGGATCACAATCCCAGACTTTAAGCTGTATTACAAAGCTGTAATCATCAAAACATTATGGTACTGGCAAAGAAACAGACACAGAGTAATGGAACAGAATAGAGAACCCAGAAATAGACCCATAACTATATGGTCAACCAATCTTCAACAAAGCAGGAAAGAATACCCAGTGGAAAAAACGACAGTCTCTACAACAAATCATGTTGGGAAAACTGGACAGTAATATGCAGAAGAATGAACCTGGACCACTGTCTTACACCGTACACAAATTCAAAATGGATTATAGACCTAAAGTAAGACAAGGAACCATCAAAATCCTAGAGGAGAACACAGGCAGCAACCTCTTTGGCCTTTGCTGAAAGAAATTCTTACTAGACGTGTCTCCAAAGGCAATGGAAACAGAAGCAAAAATGAAGTTATTGGGACCTCATCAAGGTAAAAAGCTTCTGCACAGCAAAGAAAGGAATCAACAAAACCAAAAGACAACTGACAGAGTGGGAGAAGATATTAGCAAGTGATGTATTGGATTAAAGTCTAGTATCCAGAATCTATAAAGAACTCTCCAAAATCAACACCCCAAAAATAAATAATCCAGTTAAGAAATGGACAGAAGTCATGAACAGACACTTCTGTAAAGAGGATGTAAAATGTCTAACAGACACACGGAAACATGCTCAGCATCACTCATCCTCAGAGAAATACAAATCAAAACCACAATGAGATACCATTTTACACCTGTTAGAACGGCTAAAATTAACAACACAAAAAACAATACATGTTGGCAAGAATGTGGAGAATGGGGAACCTTCTTACATTGCTGGGGGAAGGCAAACTAGGGCAGCCACTGTGGAAAACAGTATGGATGTTCCTCAAAAAGTTATAAATAGAACTATGATATGATCTAGCAATTGCACTACTGGGTATTTACCTTTGTACCAAAGGGTACAAAAATGCTGATTCAAAAGGGATAAACATTGCACCCCAATGTTTATAGCAGTACTATCAGCAATAGCAAATTTATGGAAATCACCCAAATGTCCAACAACTGATGAATGGATAAAGATGTAGTGCATGTATACAATGGAATATTACTTGGTGATCAAAAGAATGACATCTTCCCTTTGCAACAACATGGATGTGACTGAGTGTATTATGCTATAGGTGAAATAAATCAGTCAGAGAAAGACAAGATATGATTTTAGTCATATATGGAATTTAAGAAATAAAAACAGATGGAATAGGGGAAGGAAAGATAAAATAAGGACAGAGAGGGAGACAGACCATAAGAGACTCTTAAATACAGAAACATGTTGCTAGATTGGGAGGTGGGTGGGGAGATGGGCTACATGGGTGATGGGCATTAAGGAGGGCAGTTGGGATGAGCACTGGGTGTTATATGTAAGTGATGAATCACTAAATTCTACTGTTGAAAATAATGCTACACTATATGTTAACTAACTTTAAATTAAAAAAAAGTATTTAGTCATCCACTTGCTATACCAATCATTTTAGGTCATTTTGCACATGCCCTAAAGCATAGTAAGCATTTGGAATACAGAGCCTCTGGAAAGTTTAGTGAAGACAGCAATTAAGAGATTCAGCATGAGATAAGAGATATGATTATTTTCAAATTATCTTAAAACTATAAGTAAAAGAGTATAAGTAGGGCTAATGGAATAGAGAAGATGAGAGGGAGGGTGCCACATGAGCTGGTGCCTTGGATGTTGATGAGACAGATAAAGTGGCTATTGGGAGTTCAGATGGTAGCCTTAGTATTGTGATGATAATAATGTGGTTATAGTAGCAGTAATGGCGATCATTATAAAACTCGTGGCAATGATGGTGGTAGTATTATTGGTGGTTGTGGCAGTGGTATCATAAATGGCTGTGGAATCCTGTAGATAGGAGTGACAGTATTGATATCAGATCAAATTCGGGGACTCAGGAAGTTACAACATAAAAGAAAACTGAGAAGAAGGAAAATAATATGTGCCAAATGATTTCAAGTGTTTTATTTCATTTAAATCTCATAGTTTCTTTTACACTGTGATTCAGAAGGATTACTTGTGAAAGAGCTAGTGTTGCAGATAGTTAACATAGTTTGGCAAATTCCTTTCTCTATGCTCCCTTGTCACATTATATTGCTTTTCTTCTTGGAGTGTAAGGTTTTACAGCATTCCCAAACTATCCTATAATTCTTAGTAGGACGATATTTTGATGACTTCCTCAAGGTTTTACATTCCAAATCGTCTCTTTCTTTCTCCTGCAACAGAAGCTTTGTTTTCTTCTATACAACTATTTCAGTTAAGAAAAAAGCAATCTGATGTATGGATGTATATTAGGATGTGAATGACTAAAAACCTTATGGAGAATTTTGATATATGGAAAACATACCAAAAAAATCATGCTGTTAGAGATAGATGGAGTTTAGGAAATATCAGAAGTTAGTAAGAAGTGGACTAGAAATTCTGGCTGTGATTCCCATCATAGTACAGATACTGAGAAGAGTTTCAGAGGGTGCCTATTAAGTTAAGGGATTTAATGTAGGCAATTGCTTATGTATTAAAAAAAAATAATGCTGATCTGGGGCACCTGGGTGGCTTAGTCAGTTAAGCGTCTGCCTTCACTCAGGTCATGATCCCTGGGTCCTGGGATCAAGTCCCACATCCAGCTCCCTGCTTAGTGGAGAGCCTGCTTCTCTCTCTCTCTGCCTGCCGCTCTGCCTACTTGTGCTTTCTCTCCGTGTGTCAAATAAATAAATAAATAAAATCTTAAAAAAAAATGCTGATCCCAAATGAAATAAATGAATGTAAGAAGGAACAATGGTTGGAGATGCCAAATGTTCTACTGGATCTTGGCCCACAAAAGACTCCTACAAGAGCTGTGGTGTTTACTCCCAAAGAGCAGAGTCCATGAAAACAATGCATTTCCTGCTTTCAAGGGCACAAGTTAGTACTTGCAGTTCTGGTCATACTCAGATGACAGCTGTCATTCTGCTACATACTCATGGGTGGAAGGGAAAGGAAAGCTGGAAATGGCTTCCTGTTTCCCACTTCTTGTACTGACCAAGGAAATGGAGAAACCATTTCAAGTGCAACTCAAATGGAGGTGTTTTCTTCTAGACTTAATTGTTATTGACATAGCCAGTCTGCAATATTTAACAAATACCAGAGATGAAAATATTTCTGTGACTTTTATCTAGAAGTGACTTAAAATTTATTCCTCACTTCCATATGAGTTAGCAAAACAATCATTATTTATTTATTTTCTTTTATTTTTACTTCCAATATACTTAACATGTGGTATTATATTAGTTTTAGGTGTACCATATTGTGATTCAACTATTCCATATGTCACCCAGGGCTCATTACAACAAGTGCACTCCTTAATCCCCATCACCTACTTCACCCATCCCCCCAATCTTCCCTCTGGTAACCATCAGTTGACCTATATAATTAAAGTATCTTTCTTGTTTGTCTTTCTCTCTTTTTGCTTTGCTCATATGTTTTCTTTCTTAAATTCCATATATGAGTGAAATCATATGGTATTTGTCTTTCTCTGACATTTCACTCAGCATAATACATTCTAGCACCATCCACATCATTGAAAATGGCAAGATTTCATTCTTTTTATAACTAATATTCCTTTATCCATTCATTGATTAACACCTGAGCTTTAGGATGGAATGCTCTGAATATATCTGTTAAGTCTATCTGGTCCAGTGTGTCATTCAAAGCCATTGTTTCCTTGTTTATTCTTTGTTTAGATGATCCATCCACTGATGTAAGTGGGGTGTTAAAGTGCCCTACTATTACTGTATTTTACCAATGAGTTCCTTTATGTTTGTTAGTAATTGTTTTATATCACTGGATGCTCCCATGTTGGCGCATAAATATTTACAATTGTTAGATATTCTTGATGGATAGACTCCTTTATTATGATATAGTGCCTTTCTTCATCTCTTGTTACAGATTTTGATTTAAAATCTAGTTTGTCTGATATAACTGTTGCTACTCTGGCTTTCTTTCTTTTTTTTAATTTCTTTGACAGAGAGAGACACAGCGAGAGAAGGAACACAAGCCGGGGGAGTGGGAGAGGGAGAAGCAGGTTTCCCGCAGAGCAGGGAGCCCGATGCAGGGCTTGATCCCAGGATCCTGGGATCATGAGCTGAGCTGAAGGCAATCGCTTAATGACTGAGCTACCCAGGCACCCCTCTGGCTTTCTTTTGACATCCATTTGTGTGATAAATGTTTTCCATTGCTTCACTTTCAACCTGCAGGTGTCTTTAGGTCTAGCATATAGATAGGTCTATTTTTTTTTTAATCCATCTTTACACTCTCTGTCTTGACTGGAGCATTTAGTCCATTTACATTCAAAGTAATTATTAATAGATATGTATCTGGTGTTATTTTATTACTTGCTCTGCCATTGTATCTGGTGATATTCTCTGATCCTTTCTTGTCTTTGTCATCTTTCGTCTTCCCTTCCTTTAATATTTCTTGCAGGACTGGTTTAGTGGTTGCAAACTCCTTCTATTTTTGTTTTTCCATGAAACTCTTTATCTCTCCTTCTGTTGTGAATGATAGCCTTGCTGGATAAACTATTCTTGGTTGCAAATTTTTCTCATTTCATAACTTGAATATATCATGCCATTCCCTCTATCTTGCCAAGTTTCTGCTGAGAGATCTCCAGCTACCCTTATGAGTTTTCCCTTGTAGGTTAAGAACCTTTGTCTTGCTGCTTTTAAGATTTTTTTCTTTATCACAAGGTTTGCAAATTTAATTGTATGTCTTGGTGTTGCCTTGAGATTCTTGTGCCATCTTGATTTGTCCTCTTAACTCTTATTCTGTCTCAGTGTCTCCACCTGCCAGGAATAGTTTGGGAGCCCAGTTAGGGGAGTCAAGGGCCTCCTATATCTCCTGCCTAGACCTTCATCCCTTCCCTATGCATGGGACAGGATCTGTGGGCAGAAAGAGCTATACTAGGATTGTGAGGAGTGACTGACTGTATACTTTTTAATTAGTAGGGGTTAGGGATAGAGCAAATCTCCAAGGAATCTGGAAGCAAGGCGTTCTGCTGCCAAGATTAGGTTCCTTTTAAACATAAAGACACTAAGGTGGCCAAGGGTTCCTTGAGGAGGGTCATGTTTTGCAGATTTCAGGGAATCCATCAGTGGGCTGCAAGCTATAAGAAGTTAAGTTACATTTATTTTGCCTTTGTTTCCCATATCATATATATTCATTAAACAAATTCTGTGGAACTGCTACTGTGCCCTGGGCACTTATTCTTGGGAGCAGAAGGAGAAATTTTTACCATGCCCCATAAGGTTAATGAGGCTAAGACTAACAGTAAACAGAAAGCTTTTTTTTCAGAGACCTGTTTTTTCCTAATCAGCCATTGCTTCTTTTCAGACCATACTCACAAATCCACTCGCTACCTCTGCAGTAACCAAGACTGACACAAATGTAGATCATTGATATGGTTCCAGCCTATAAAAAGCAAGGCCCTACATTTCTTTTGTGAAATAACAAGCCAAGAGCCCATCCAGTTTATACAGACTTTCAGAGCATGAACATAACCCTTCTCCTTGCCTTACAGATGACTAGGATTTTACTTCCTTCTAATTTGTCTCCCAAGTGAACATGGGATGTATGTTAAATATATCTTTGCTCAATGAGCGTGCCTCATCTTTCCTGATAAGTAGTCATGTTGCCCACCCTTCTCATCAATATGTATCATCAATATATAATCATCAATATATATAATATTGATTATATATAATCATATATATGGATATAACTCATCAATATATAATCCCCACCCCTATGATTATAGGCACTTGCTCTAATCTCAGTGGAAACAGATTTTAGCCAGCCTCTTCATTTGGCTGCTTCTTTAAACCCTTTTCTTAATGCATATCAATGTCTAAGGGATTGGCTTTGCTGTGTATTGTGAACTTGGGCTCAGTTACAAAATGATGAAGTAGATTTAGTGTCTTGACCTCACACAATTTCAACTTTATCAAAGGAAAAAAGACATTTACCCTTCATCTTTTGTATACTGTGATATAAATACATCTTAATATAATCCCTATTTTCCAAAGCGTTGATTAATGGGGTGGAGTGTCAATGTTTTTTTTCCCTTTGCAAAGGAATACTACTTCTGGATTCTGGTGTTATTTTATTTAATTTAAATCAAATTATACTGGAGGGACTGCCTCCAGTATAATTTGATTTAAACAGATCTTTTAAGTTTCAAGCCTGCTGCATGAAGCGAGTCAAGCACCATTCACAGTGTGGCTATCCTGGGCCTGTAGGCATGACCTTAACTCAATCTGGCTGAAGGGTTACCCCACTTCACACAGGGCCTGGGATAATTAAAAAACCTAGAAGTAAATAGTCCTTGTTATGACAGTGAAGGCACAGAAGACAAACTTCTTGCCATGATCTGATAGAAACAAGTGTTTGAGATCCTGGAGAGGTGTTATCTAAAACCACACCGCACAGGGGAGCACAGAGCTCCAGTATCAGTTTTCACCCCAAAGCTATTTTGCTCATGGAGAAAGAGTCTGTGGAGCTGTGGTTGTGCCCAGTGGGAGAGGCCCCCAGGATATAGTTTATCGGGGCAGAGCCTGGCATTACTAGGCACCGCCTTCCCAGGCTCCCTCTTGGCCAAAACTCTGGCTTATCTCTTGATAATGCAGTGTGTTTACTCAACCTGCCCTTGTCCCTGGGAGGTGCTGTAGGCAGTGGCTGTGTTTTACTGCCCTAATTCCAGTCTCTGGGCCTCTAAGCATAAAAAGAAAAAAGGAGGAAAAGGAGGAAGCTGGATCAAATCTCTTAAAAAACAAAACAAAACAAAACAACACTTCAAGAGCAAAAACAGTAAAATAATTACTATGTTTTAGAAGGAGGCCATTTTTTTTCCTAAGTATCTTGAACTTCCAGAAGAAAATTGCTCAACAGATGTCATCCTGGAAGGACAACTCATGAATATAGATTCTTTATTTTTGTTTAAGAGACTATTAGTGAAAACTATGCCAAAAGGGAACCTACATCATACAATTTGATGGAAGATAGAGTCAAGTATGCAGATCCCCTAGCAAGTCATTACGAAGATAACTAACCTAAGAATCCTTTAAGAAAGAGATACAATTCACCAAATTCTAATTTTGGAACATTTTCATCATGCCAGAAAGAAGCCCCATACTCATTAGAAGTCACTTTCCATTCCCTCTCAGTCCCTATCAACAACTAATCTGTTTTCTATCTCTGTACACTTCTGGATATTTCATATGAGTGAAATCATACAATATGCATTATTTTGTGTCTAGTTTCTTTCACTTAGCATAATGTTTTCAAAATTCTTCCACATTATAATATATCAGTACTGCTTTCTTCCTAATGGCTGGAAATATTCCATTGTAAGGACATACCACATTTTGTTTATCTGTGGTATTATAAGCCCAGGTGGTCAATGACTCAACTGCCTGGGTTCAGTAGTGTTTACAATTCAATGTAAAAAAATTATCTTGAGAGTTTCTTTAAACAATACAGCCTGCTTTGGGGCAGACCTCCAGGCACCCACCTAGTCACCCAATAAGTGCCCATTTAGTCAACTCAACTAAAAGAATTTCCCTGATGGGAAAGTTTGTGATGCATTATACCTGTGAAACTCTTTATTTTCAAACAGAGCAAACTGCTAAGGTGTGAGGTAAAGACAGCCAATTTTCAAGTATAAAATGTTATTAAAAGTATACTCAGATATTGAGAAACTCAGAGAACCGAATGGTAAAAATTCTAGTGGAACCAAAGAAAATATGAAGATGGCCAATTAGCATGTGCAAAGATGATTCACACCACATATCATAAGAAAAATGCAAATTAAAACAATAATGAGATGCTACCACACTGCTATTGTAATGGCCAAAATCTCAAACCCAATACCAATAAATGCTGGTAAAGATGGGGAACAACAAGAATTTTCATTTATTGCTGATGGGAATGCAAAATGGTACAGCCACTGAAAGTCTACATACAAAACTAAACATACCTTTCTCACAAAAATAAACGTACTTTTACCATACAATCCAGCAATTGTGCTCCTTGGTATTTACCCAAAAGAGCTGAAAACATGTCCATGCAAAAACCTGCACATGAAGCCACTTCATTTATAATGACCAAAACTTGGAAACAACCAAGAAGTCCTTCAGTATGTGAATGGATAGATAAACTGTGATACATTTAGACAATGGAATATTTTTTCAGTGCTATAAAGAACTGAGCCATCCAGCCATGAAAAAAAAAATGGAGGAAATTTATGTGCCTAATACTAAGGGACAGAAACAAATCTAAAAGCTACTAACTTTAAGATTCCTAATCATATGGCATTCTGAAAAGGCAAAGACATGCAGACAGTAGAAAGATCAGTGATCAGTGGTTGTCAGTGGTTGGGAGGGAGAAAAGGATGAATAAGTAGAGAACAGAGCATTTTTAGGGCAGTGAAAGTACTCTGTATGATACTATAATGGTGGATCCACGCCATTATACATTTGTCCAAACCCATAGAATGTTCCACACTCAGTAAACCATAATGTAAGCTATGGACTCTGGTGATAACGATGTATCAATGTTGTTCATCATTTGTATCTAATGTATCTTTTGGAGCATGATGTTAATGTAGGGGAGGGTATGAGTGGTGGGGGAAGGGGACATATGGGGAATCTGTGTATCTTCCCCTCAATTTTGCTGTGAACCTAAAACCACTCAAAAAATAATGTCAATTTGAAAACATATTCCAGTAGACTACAGTAAAAACATTTACAAGAATATCCTTGTAAATATGCTGCTAAACTGGCCATTTTCCCCCTCTCTGGTCTTCTCCCGCAGGGCTTTTATCCCTGAAATGCTGTGTCTATGTGTGAGGAATCTATATGAGAGTTTTAGGACCACTAGTTTTAGCCCAGTGCCCCAGGATCAAGTTCTGATCCTCCACTCACCTGTTTGGGACTCAGTTTCCTCATCTGAGAGTCAGGGAGTTGGCCTAGGTCATCTCTAAGGCCTTTCACTTTACCAGTCTGTGAGCTAGGGCAGGGGCTTGGGGGGACAATGGGAGGGGCTGACAAAAGTCAATGTGTAAGTTTGGCTTCCTATATGTGACCCATACCTATCTATCTCCGTGCCAAGGAATATGCCAGACCCAGTAACCATATTTTTCTAATCAAAATACAGGGGTTCTTATCCAATGAAAGATTTCCTTTTTATGTTTGAGGAGTTGTTTAGGATCCTTACCACCCTGTATGTTTAACACACAAAAAATAGAACATTTATAAATACATAAAAAAGAAAAGTAAAATTGCATGGATACTTTCTATTCAGGACAACCACGAAAGTATTTTAATGGGTTTCCTTTTAGCCCTGTTGAATTTATTTATTTCCAAGTCTATCTTTTTCCCTAGACTATAAATACTATGTGTTTTATTCTTTTTTAAAAAGATTTTATTTATTTATTTGAGAGAGAGAGTGAGTATGAGCAAGGGGAAGGTCATAGGGAGAAGCAGACTTTGCAGTGAGCAGAGAGCCTGATACAGGGCTCAATCCCAGGACCCTGGGATCATGACCTGAGTTGAAGGCAGATGCTTCAGACTGAGCCACCCAGGTACCCCACTATGTATTTTATTGTTATTTATCTTCCCAAAGCCTAGAACTTAGCCAGCATCCATTAACTTTTTGACTTAATGTGTCAACAAAGTTTGTATGGCAAAATATTTACAGTTCTAAGGCATTTTTATAATTTATGGGAATAATAGTGCAAAGTAATTGGATAGTTGCTTCATATCAAGAACAAACCTTAGTTTGGGGTAGTAATCACACACAATTTTGAAGAGTCGGCCAAATTTTAAAGGATTTGGGTGTGGGGGGAGGAAGACAGAGAAGGTTATAGAAGCCATTGAATTTCCATAGGAAAAGCTAAGTCCCAGAATTCAGAGTCTCTAGGCTTTTTTCATAAAGAAGTTGAATGATCAAACTTCAAACTCTTGCAGACAAAGCTCTTTTTTTTTCTTTTTTAAATTTTAAAGCAGTTTTTAATGTTGTAAAGCAGTATTAGGATCACAAAAAATTGAGAGGAAGGTACAGAAATTTCACATTTACCCTGTCCACCACAAAAACACAGCCTCCTCCATTATCAACAACACTCATCAGAGAGGCATATTTGTTATACCTACACTTATACATCATCATTACCCAAACTCTATAGTCTACGTCAGGAGACTCAGCTCTTTTACTGCTTCTTGTATATTGCTTTGTGTTTAGCTATAAATAATCAAAAACCAGACTTGAGTGGCTTAAACCTGGGGGAATTAATTTTTAACATAATAGAAGTTTGAAAATGGGTAGTTGTCAATATTAAGATAAGACCCTCCACCCTATTACAGCTGGGCCCACATGGCTGTAGTTCTCTTGTCCTCTACCTCATTTTCCAGGTTACAAGCATCACTTCTGCATCCAAAGCAGAAGAAAAATGGAAAGAGAAGAGGGAAGGGTCAGAAAAGCTAGCCCAATCTCTTTTTGTCACAGAAGCAAAAGCTGTCCAGAGTTTGCCCCTGTCCCAGGAAGACTTCTGCTTTGGGCTCACTGCCCAGAATCAGGTCACATGGGAACTCCCAGCTACAAGAGGGTCTATGGTATGGAGCTGGGCATGCTGCAGCCACAAACTGAGATTGTATTAGCACAGAAGAAGGTGGTAAATGGGTGTGGGTGTGCAGATACAGTATTTTTCACACACACTACAATAATAACTGTGTGGCTTCCTACACGATTTGAATTAAGGGTAGAAAGCATCTGTTTCAGTTGGCATCAAGTGTAGGGTAGATTTTATAATAAGTACATTTCTTACAACAGCCCTTTAAACATACAGGATTTTTTTCATCTTTTAACACTGTAGAGTAGGTAAGTGAGTCTCCCCACTCCTACTGTACAGATGAGAAAACTGAGATTCAGAGCAGGTGCAGCTACATGAACATGGTTGACACAGAATTTTGAATCTGACTCTTGTGCTTCCAAAGCCTGTGTCAAGAGCTGTGATTCTGTTTCTGTCTGCTCAGTCAGTACTTCATGTTTAACCTCTTGGTAAGGCCATAGGACTCAAAATAGTGAGATATGAAAAGGAAAGTGAGTATGTTTGTGATTTCTTCTGTCTTAGATAGCCTATGCATTTTTGGTTTCATTCATTGCAACATTCTAAAGGACTTTCTATCAGCAAAAATAGATGGGCAAAGTGTACACTGAGGAGCTATAACCAGCGGTGGACAGTCATACCCTCCAAACCTTAGATTTCAATTTCTATTGAAATTGAGTTCATTGCACAATGTTGGGTGGAGAGGGGGCCATCTTTGCCTTGGGGGAATGGCAAAAACTCCCTTTTAGAAAGACAAAACCATATGCATATTGAAATATAAGAGTTTTCCTTTGGTCGCCAAATCTTTACATAACATAGGAGTTTTGGAGGATTATAAGAAAATTTCAGACACCAGGACCCATAAAATTCCATTCCACTAAACTTTAGACAAATTTCTTCATGAGTGACAATCCAAAAAAATGTTATGCCATATGTGTGGCAAGCTGAATAAAACCTAAAGATAATTTGAAATAAGCAAAAGAATAACTGTCATTTCAGTCATATAGAACCACAGTTTACCAAACCTATTCCAATGTATTTAATTCTATATGAAAATGCATGTTTGTTTAATTTACTATTTACCATTGATTAGAACCTGGACTCTAGGAAGCAGAATGTTAACTTTAGATTAGATTACCAATGGTTTTTGCCCAGTAAGTTGAAAATGATTTCTGTTCCTTAGAAAAAAATTACCCTAAAAGTTACAGTTTGTTTTATAAGGCATTAAATTTTTTAAATTTATCTTTGTTATCATATTTAACATTTCTTCTTTCCACTGACATTAATGTTATCTGGTACTATAGCCCCCAACACAGCATTCTTTATACTTTTAAATTCTATATCTCTATAGGAACTTGCTTTCATTTCACGCTCCGAACCTTAATTCAAGATCACTTTCATTGGATAAAATTTCTCAGGCCAAACCAAACAAAACAAGCTATGTCAAGCATATTTTATCCTAATCTTATCAGCCATTTTCTCCTCTAAGGAAAAGGTGACATTGTAAATATCTAGAGCCCTATGCCTTAAATATCTACCCCAAACAACATTTACTCATCCCATTTGATCTCTCAAGTTCCTCAGAACTTGCTAAGTTCCAGGTTCTGCTAGTTGTAGATTCTATATCTTGCTTAAAATCTACTACTAAAGGATCACAATTTTATTAATTTACCACTTTGGTAATGGAATTCATAGAGTCTGGAGAGAGAGAGAAGATAATTTGCAAAAATAAATTACATCGTATTATTTAGTGTGTGTGTGTGTGTGTGTGTGTGTGAAAGAGAGAGAGAGAGGGCTCATCTGTGAGTCCATACTTGAATTTTGGTACTTTCTCCTAAACTTAAACAGAGAGAATTGAAGATTCCATGTGCTTTGCTGAATTCTACAGGTAAATTTGCTGTAAGAATAATAAGCAACTTAGCACATATTATTTTGCAGTCCTAACTAGATTACCTTACAGGTGAGAGAGTTGGATGTTGGAAAGTTGGGAATTTTACAGAAGTTCATTCATCTGGGGCTCCTGCGTGGCTCAGTCAGTTAAGCATCTGCCTTCAGCTTAGGTCATAATCCCAGGGTCCTGCGATCAATCCCCACATCAAGCCCTACATCCAGTCCTGCATCAGGATCCCTGCTCAATAGGAAGCCTGCTTCTCCCTCTTCCTCTGCTGCTCCCCCCTGCTTGCGCTCTCTCACACTTTCTGTCAAATAAATAAAATCTTAAAAAAAATTTCATTCATTTAACTATAGTAGCAATATTACTCTTATTTTTTTATTTTATTGTTATGTTAATCACCATACATTACATCATTAGTTTTGGATGTACTGTTCCATGATTCATTGTTTGTGCATAACACCCAGTGCTCCACGCAGAATGTGCCCTCTTTAATACCCATCACCAGGCTAACCCATCCCCCCATCCTCCTCCCCTAATAGTAGCAATATTACTCTTAGTAAAAACTCCTAATCCCTGGAGTTCCAGGATGGTTGCCACCAGAGGGGTCACGGGAAACAGTTATAGATAATGCATGTTAGATTTTTAAAATTTATATTATGTGCAATTTGCAAATGCCTCTAAGTAATAAACCCTCACAACAACATTGCTATTTATGTTTGCAATTAACTTACTATCTCACTCATATTCTGGAACTTCAAATAATTTGCCTACTGTTCAAAGAATACTACAAGCTATGTACAATACCACAACACATTTTTAAATCACCGGTGTTTTTGAATATAGGGTCTTTTCATGTGATTTCTTTCTGGTTTCATAGAGTTGTGGTCAGAAAAGATGGATGGTATGACTTTAGTCATTCTTTTAATTTGTTGAGACTTACTTTGAGGTCTAATACATAATCTATTCTAGACAATGTTTCATGTGTATTTGAAAAGAATGTACATTTTGTTGTTTTAGGGTGGAATATTCTGAATATATATTAAATACATCTAGTCTAGTGTGTCATTCAAATCTACCGTTTCCTTGTTGATTTTCTGTTTGATTGATTTGTCCATAGATGTAAGTAGAGTGCCAAAGTCCCCTACTATTATTGTGTTGCTATCAATTAGGTCCTTTATGTTTGTTATTAATTGTTTCATGTATTTGGGTGCTCCCATGTTGGGTGCATAAGTATTTATCATTGTTATATCTTCTTGTTGGATTTCCCCTTTATTACCATATAGTGTCCTTTTTTCCCCTTCTGTATAGACTGTTTTATAGTCTATTTTTGCCTGATACAAGTATTGATACTCTGGCTTTCCTTTGATATCCATTTGCATGATAAATGTATCTCTATTCCCACAATTTCAATCTGAAGGTGTCTTTAGGTCTGAAATGAGTCTATTGTAGGTAGCATATAGATGGGGGTTTTGTTATTTTATCCATTCTGACACCTTACAACTTTTGATTGGAGCATTTAATCCATTTACATTCAAGGTAATTATTGATAGATGTGCTTATTGCCATTTGTTGCTTGTTTTTTCTTTACTTTTTCCTCTATCCTTTTTAAAAAAAGATTTTATTTATTTATTTGTCAGAGAGAGAGAGAAAGCAAGCACACGCAGGGGGAGCAGCAGGCAGAGGGAGAAGCAGATTCCCCACTGAGCAAGGAGACCAATGCGGGACTCAATCCCAGGACTCTGGGATCATGACCTGAGCCAAAAGCAGATGCTTAACTGACTGAGCCACCCAGGCTATCCTCTGATTCTTTTGCTTTTGCTTTTTTTCATGGTTTGTTGTTTTTCTTTCAAGATATATTTTGATTTCTTTCTCTTTATTCTTGCTTATCTATTACTGTTTTTGATTTGTGGTTACTGTTGGGTTTGTATATAACATTTTCTGCATTAGCAGTCTATATTAAGTTGATGGTCACTTATGTTTGAACCTATTCTTTATTCCTCACCCCCCCAACATTTTAGGTATACAGTATCATATTTTACATCCTTTTATTTTGTGAATCCCTTCACAAAATTTTTACAGATATATTTATTTTTACTGCCTTTTTTGTTTCCTACTTTTCATACTCTCACTTATGGTCTTTACAGAATCCCCTTCAATATTTCTCACAAGGCTGGATTGCTGATCATGATCTCCTTTAATTTTTGTTTACCTAAGAAACTATCTCTCCTTCTATTCTGAATAATACCCTTGCATATAGAGTATTCTTGGCTGCAGATTTCCCCTTTCAGCACTTTGAATATATTATGTCTGTAAAATTTCTGCTGAGAAGTCCCTTGATAGTCTTATGAGGTTTCCCTTGTAAATTACTGTCTTCTTTTGTCTTGCTACATTACAATTTTTTCCCTATCACTATTTTTTGTCATTTTTATTTTATTTTTAATTTTTTTATTTTTTGTCATTTTAATTACTATGTGTCTTTATGTGTACCACCTTGGGTTGATTTTGTTGGGAGACTTCTGTGCCTCCCGGATGTGGGTGTGTGTTTCTTTCCCCAGATAGGAAAGTTTTCAACTATTTTTTTTCAAATATATTTTTTGCCCCCTTTTCTCTCTCTTCTTCTGGGATCCCTAAGTTTTTATGTTATTATCCTTGATGGAGTCATTGAGTTCCCTAAAAACTATTCTGAATTTGCATGTTTTCCCCTCTCACTTGGTTGCTTTTCATCATTATGTCTTTGAGGCCATTAATTCATTCTTCCTCTTCTTCTATTAGCCTGCTATTTATTCCATCAAGTTTATTTTTAATTTCATTTATTGTGTTCTTCATCTCTTGGTTGCTTCTTTTTTATCTCTTAGTTAAGGGTCTCACTGATGTCCTCCACTCTTTTCTCAATTCCAGTGAGTGTCTTTATGATCATCCCTTAAATTCTGTATCATGCATATTACTAATATCTGTTTTGTTTAGGTCTCTTAAGTCTTACAGAGGTTAGGTCTTGTTTGTTCATTTAGGACATATTTCTCTGATTTCTCATTTTGTCCCTCTGTTTCTATGTGTTAGGAAAGTCAACTACATATTCTACTCTTGAAGGTACTGGCCTTATGCAGAAGAGGTCCTGTGGTGTTCCACAGTGCAGTGTCCTCTGTTCCCCAGGATGCAGAGCTTCAGGAAGTGACTCCTGTTTATGTTCCATATGCCCTGTTGTGTTCTGGCCACTTTTTCCTTCAGTCCAGTTGTCTGTGGTGGCTCTCTGTTCCTACTGTGTGCTGTTTGGTCCCTGGTGGGTGTGGGGTATGTTTTAACAAAGTACACACTGGTCTGCTTGCTAATTGAGACCCAGGCCTTTGCTACTAGGATCTGTCTAGCCTAAACAGATCTGCAAAGCACACATGGGTGGGGTACACAGTTTTAAGAAGGTGTGCCTCAGGCTTCTGCAGTGCCAACCATGCCATAAGGACCAAGGCCCTATAAAAAGGCACAGGTAGGGAAATGCAGCACTGGCAATGTCTGTGCTTATCTTCTGTGGGATATGCCCCACAGCACTAAGGCTAAAATGAGGAAAACTAGGGATTGCAGATCTGCTGAAGTACAGGGAGTGGGCATAATGTAAACAACTTAGGTAACTACTGACGGTGATGCAATGGTTGCTGTAGATGGCTGTGTGTTTATGCAGGTGGACAGTAGAGGAAATGGTGCCTGCCAGCTCTTTGTTCCTGGCGAGGTTTCTCTGAGATCCCTATCTCTCTGAGACATGTTCTATGATTATGAATCAGTCTCCCTCCCAGGTGCCCCAGGGTTTTAAAAACTGATGCTTCTAAGCTGTACCTGCTTAGGCTGTTTGGCATACTGCCTTTTTAAGGGTGGGGACTTAGCTTCCAAATGCTCTCAGGGCTGTCCCAAAACTGAGCTGCAGATTTTTAGAATTCTAAGCTTTAATTACCTCTGGTTGTAAGAACTTACAAAATTTGGCTCCTCTAGCTTTCAAAGCCAAATGTTATGGAATTTCATCATCCCTGTATGAGGTCCTTGGTGTGAGCTTCTTTTTTTCACCCTTCACTGAAGTCCTGGCTCCCTCCTGTCCACAGATAGCCATGATCCATTTAGGTCTCAAATTGTGTCTCCATCTTTACTACATTCTTCAAGGTGGCCTTTTCTGTATCTTTAGTTGTGGAGTTCATTTTGCCAGTCCCAGGTAATTTTCTGGGTTATTTACACTGATGTGAACATTACCTAGTTGTATCCATGGAATAAGATGAGCTTAGGGTCCTCTTACTTCACCACTTTCCCCTCACTCCCTGCAGTAAGTTTTGAAATCAGAAAGTACAACTCCCAACTTTGTTCTTTTTCAAGACTGTTTTGGCTATTCAAAGCCCCTTCAGATTCCATGGGAATTTTAGGACACATTCTATTCTTTATTTTATTCTCCACTAGTCTTTTTTTTAAATTTTTATTGTTATGTTAATCACCAAACATTACATCATTAGTTTTTGATGTAGTGTTCCATGATTCATTGTTTGTGCATAACACCCAGTGCTCCACGCAGAATGTGCCCTCTTTTTTTAAAATTTTTTATTGTTATGTTAATCACCATATATTACATCATTATTTTGGTGTAGTGTTCCATGATTCATTGTTTGTTCATAACACCCAGTGCTCCATGCAGAATGTGCCCTCTTTAATACCCATCACCAGGCTAACCCATCCCCCTACCCTCCTCCCCTCTAGAACCCTCAGTTTGTTTTTCAGAGTCCATCATCTCTCCTGGTTCGTCTCCCCCTCTGACTTACTCCCCTTCATTCTTCCTCTCCTGCTATCTTCTTCTTTTTCTTTTTTCTTAAAATATGTTGCGTTATTTGTTTCAGAAGTACAGATCTGTGATTCAACAGTCTTGCACAATTCACAGCACTCACCGTAGCACATACCCTCCCCAATGTCTATCACCCAGCCACCCCATCCCTCCCACCCCCAACCACTCCAATAACACTCAGTTTGTTCCTGAGATTAAGAATTCCTCATATCAGTGAGGTCATATGATACATGTCTTTCTCTGATTGACTTATTTCACTAAGCATAACACCCTCCAGTTCCATCCACGTCATTGCAAATGGCAAGATCTCATTCCTTTTGATGGCTGCATAATATTCCATTGTGTATATATACCACCTCTTCTTTATCCATTCATCTGTCGATGGACATCTTGGCTCTTTCCACAGTTTGGCTATTGTGGACATTGCTGCTATAAACATTGGGGTGCACGTACCCGTTTGGGTCCCTACATTTGTATCTTTGGGGTAAATACCCAGTAGTGCAATTGCTGGATTGAATGGTAGCTCTAATTTCAACTGTTTGAGGAACCTCCATACTGTTTTCCAGAGTGGTTGCACCAGCTTGCATTCCCACCAACAGTGTAGGAGGGTTCCCCTTTCTCCACATCCCCGCCAACATCTGTTGTTCCCTGACTTGTTAATTTTAGCCATTCTGACAGGTGTGAGGTGGTACCTCATTGAGGTTTTGATTTGGATTTCCCTGATGCCGAGCGATGTTGAGCACTTTTTCATGTGCCTGTTGGCCATTTGGATGTCTTCTTTGGAAAAATGTCTGTTCCTGTCTTCTGCCCATTTCTTGATTGGATTATTTGTTCTTTGGGTGTTGAGTTTGATAAGTTCTTTATAGATTTTGGATACTAGCCCTTTATCTGATATGTCATTTGCAAATATTTTCTCCCATTCTGTCGGTTGTCTTTTGGTTTTGTGGGCTGTTTCTTTTACTGTGCAAAAGCTTTTTATCTTGATGAAATCCCAATAGTTCATTTTTGCCCTGGCTTCGGGTGCCTTTGGTGATGTTTCTAGGAAGAAGTTGCTGCGGCTGAGGTCGAAGAGGTTGCTACCTGTGTTCTCCTTTAGGATTTTGATGGACTCCTGTCTCACGTTTAGGTCTTTCAACCATTTGGAGCCTATTTTTGTGTGTGGTGTAAGGAAATGGTCCAGTTTCATTCTTCTGCATGTGGCTGTCCAATTTTCCCAACACCATTTGTTGAAGAGACTGTCTTTTTTCCATTGGACATTCTTTCCTGCTTTGTCAAAGATAAGTTGACCATAGAGTTGAGGGTCCATTTCTGGGCTTTCGATTCTGTTCCTTTGATCTATGTGTCTGTTTTTGTGCCAGTACCGTACTGTCTTGATGATGACAGCTTTGTAATAGAGCTGGAAGTCCGGAATTGTGATGCCGCCAGCTTTGCTTTTCTTTTTCAAGATTCCTCTGGCTATTCGGGGTCTCTTCTGGTTCCATACAAATTTTAGGATTATTTGTTCCATTTCTTTGAAAAAAGTGGATGGTATTTTGATGGGGATTGCATTGAATGTGTAGATTGCTCTAGGTAGCATTGACATCTTCATAATGTTGGTTCTCCCAATCCATGAGCATGGAACGTTTTTCCATTTCTTTGTGTCTTCTTCAATTTCTTTCCTGAGTATTTTATAGTTTTCTGAGTACAGATCCTTTGCCTCTTTGGTTAAATTTATTCCTAGGTATCTTATGGTTTTGGGTGCAATTGTGAATGGGATCGACTCCTTGATTTGTCTCTCTTCTGTCTTGTTGTTGGTGTATAGGAATGCCACTGATTTCTGTGCATTGATTTTATAGCCTGCTACTTGACTGAATTCCTGTATGAGTTCTAGCAGTTTTGGGGTGGAGTCTTTTGGGTTTTCCACATAAAGTATCATATCATCTGCAAAGAGTGAGAGTTTGACTTCCTCTTTGCCGATTTGGATGCCTTGGATTTCTTTTTGTTGTCTGATTGCTGTGGCTAGGACTTCCAATTCTATGTTGAATAGCAGTGGTAAGAGTGGACATCCCTGCCACGTTACTGACCTTAGGGGAAAAGCTCTCAGCTTTTCTCATACAGAGAATGATATTTGCTGTAGGTTTTTCGTAGATGGCTTTTATGATATTGAGGTATGTACCCTCTATCCCTATACTCTGAAGAGTTTTGATCAAGAAAGGATGCTGTACTTTGTCAAATGCTTTTTCTGCATCTATTGAGAGGATCATATGATTCTTGTTCTTTCTTTTGTTAATGTATTGTATCACGTTGATTGATTTGCGGATGTTGAACCAGCCTTGCAGCCCAGGGATAAATCCCACTTGGTCGTGGTGAATAATCCTTTTAATGAACTGTTGGATCCTATTGGCTAGTATTTTGTTGAGAATTTTTGCATCCATGTTCATCAAGGATATTGGTCTGTAATTCTCCTTTTTGATGGGATCTTTGTCTGGTTTTGGGATCAAGGTAATGGTGGCCTCATAAAATGAATTTGGAAGTTTTCCTTCCATTTCTGACGAGATCGGGCACGTTCAGGGTGGTATGGCCGCAGACTCCTTCCATTTCTATTTTTTGGAACAGTTTCAGGAGAATAGGTATTAATTCTTCTTTAAATGTCTGACAGAATTCCCCTGGGAAGCCATCTGGCCCTGGGCTTTTGTTTCTTGGGAGATTTTTGATGACTGCTTCAATTTCCTTAGTGGTTATAGATCTGTTCAGGTTTTCTATTTCTTCCTGGTTCAGTTTTGGTAGTTGATACATCTCTAGGAATGCACCCATTTCTTCCAGGTTATCTAATTTGCTGGCATAGAGTTGCTCATAATATGTTCTTATAATTGTTTGTATTTCTTTGGTGTTGGTTGGGATCTCTCCTCTTTCATTCATGATTTTGTTGATTTGGGTCCTTTCTCTTTTCTTTTTGATCAGTCTGGCCAGGGGTTTATCAATCTTGTTAATTCTTTCAAAGAACCAGCTCCTAGTTTTGTTGATCTGTTCTACTGTTCTTTTGGTTTCTAGTTCATTGATTTCTGCTCTGATCTTTATTATTTCTCTTCTCCTGCTGGGTTTAGTCTTTATTTGCTGTTCTTTCTCCAGCTCCTTTAGGTGTAGGGTTAGATTGTGTATTTGAGACCTTTCTTGTTTCTTGAGAAAGGCTTGTATTGCTATATACTTTCCTCTCAGGACTGCCTTTGCTGTATCCCAAAGATTTTGGACAGTTGTGTTTTCATTTTCATTGGTTTCCATGAATTTTTTTAATTCTTCTTTAATTTCCTGGTTGACCCATTCATTCTTTAGTAGGATGCTCTTTAGCCTCCATGTATTTGAGTTCTTTCCGACTTTCCTCTTGTGATTGAGTTCTAGTTTCAAAGCATTGTGGTCTGAAAATATGCAGGGAATGATCCCAGTCTTTTGGTACTGGTTGAGACCTGATTTATGACCTAGGATGTGATCAATTCTGGAGAATGTTCCATGGGCACTAGAGAAGAATGTGTATTCCGTTGCTTTGGGATGGAATGTTCTGAATATGTCTGTGAAGTCCATTTGGTCCAGTGTGTCACTTAAAGTCTTTATTTCCTTGTTGATCTTTTGCTTAGATGATCTGTCCATTTCAGTTAGGGGGGTGTTAAAGTCCCCCACTATTATTGTATTGTTGTCAATGTGTTTCTTTGCTTTTGTTATTAATTGCCTTATATAATTGGCTGCTCCCATGTTCGGGGCATAGATATTTACAATTGTTAGATCTTCTTGTTGGATAGACCCTTTAAGTAGGATATAGTGTCCTTCCTCATCTCTTATTACAGTCTTTGTTTTAAAATCTAGTTTGTCTGATATAAGGATTGCCACCTCAGCTTTCTTTTGGTGTCCATTAGCATGGTAAATGGTTTTCCACCCCCTCACTTTCAATCTGGGGGTGTCTTTGGGCCTAAAATGAGTCTTTTGCAGAGAGCATATGGATGGGTCTTGTTTTTTAATCCAATCTGATAGCCTGTGTCTCTTGATTGGGGCATTGAGCCCATTTACATTCAGGGTAACTATTGAAAGGTATGAATTTAGTGCCATTGTATTGCCTGTAAGGTGACTGTTACTGTATGTTGTCTGTGTTCCTTTCTGATCTTTGCTGCTTTGGGCTCTCTCTTTGCTTAGAGGACCTCTTTCAATATTTCTTGGAGGGCTGGTTTCGTGTTTGCAAATTCCTTTAGTTTTTGTTTGTCCTGGAAGCTTTTTACCTCTCCTTCTATTTTCAATGACAGCCTAGCTGGATATAGTATTCTTGGCTGCATATTTTTCTCGTTTAGTGCTCTGAAGATATCTTGCCAGTCCTTTCTGGCCTGCCAGGTCTCTGTGGATAGGTCTGTTGCCAATCTAATATTTTTACCATTGTAGGTTACATATCTCTTCTCCCGAGCTGCTTTCAGGATTTTCTCTTTGTCTCTGAGACTCGTAAGTTTTACTATTAGATGTCGGGGTGTTGACCTATTTTTATTGATTTTGAGAGGGGTTCTCTGTGCCTCCTGGATTTTGATGCCTGTTTCCTTCCTCACATTAGGGAAGTTCTCTGCTATTATTTGCTCCAATATACCTTCTGCCCCTCTCTCTCTTTCTTCTTCTTCTGGGATCCCAATTATTCTAATGTTGTTTCGTCTTATCGTATCACTTATCTCTCGAATTCTGCCCTCGTGATCCTGTAGTTGTTTCTCCCTCTTTTTCTCAGCTTCTTCATTTTCTATCATTTGGTCTTCTATATCACTGATTCTCTCTTCTGCCTCATTTATCCTAGCAGTTAGTGCCCCCATTTTTGATTGCACCTCATCAATAGCCTTTTTGATTTCGACTTGGTTAGATTTTAGTTCTTTTATTTCTCCAGAAAGGGTTTCTCTAATAACTTCCACGCTTTTTTCAAGCCCAGCTAGTTTCTTTAAAGTCATGATTCTGAACTCTAGGTCCAACATCGTACTAATGTCCGTATTGAGTAGGTCCCTGGCTGACGGTACTACCTCTTGTTCTTTTTGCTGAGGTGATTTTTTTCGTCTTGTCATTTTGTCCAGAGGAGAATAGATGAATGAGAACAAAATGCTAACAGGTTTACAACGTCCCCAGCAAATATACTGTATACAAATCAGAAAAGACCTGAAACCAGGGGAAAAGAAAGGGAAAGAAAGAAAAAAGAAAGAGAAAAAAAAAAGAAAAAAAGATAAAAACAAAAACAGAACAATACAAAAAAAGCAGAATGTGATCAAATATGATCAGGCTAGTGCATAGATCAGTGCCACACACTAGATTTTGGGCGTATTTTGGTCTGTTAGAAAAAAGTGCCTCCTAAAATTTTAAAGGAAGAAAGACATATATGTACAAAATAAGGGTTGATACAATGAAGGGATAGAAGATGACTGTAAAGATGAAAATTATAAAAGGTTTTATAAAAGGACTTGATAAGACAAGAAGTTGTTTGAAAAAAGAAAGAAGATTTAAAAAAAAAAAAAGAAAAAAGGGAGAGAATGTGATCAGGCAGGAGACTAGAACAGAGCCATACACTAGTGATTTAGGGTATATTTTGATCTGTTAGAAGAAATTGTATCTCAGAATTTTAAAGAGGGAACAACTTATATGTATGTGCCAAAATAAGGGTAACTACTATGAAGGGATAAAATATGAGTCTAAAAATGAAAAATAAAAAATGTTTTTTTTTTAAAAAGAGATTGATAAGATGTTAGTTGAAAAAGGGAAAAAGAAAAAAAAAACAGTTAACAAAAATTAACTTTGATGAACTAATGAATCATGGTAAAAAAAAGCCATGAATTCTATGTGCAGGATTCCCCTAGCGCTGGAGTTCTCCCGTTCTTGATCGGTAAACTTGGTCTTGGCTTGCTGGCTGTTCGGGCTGATCTTCTGGGGGAGGGGCCTGTTGCTGTGGTTTCCAAATGTCTTTGCCGGAGGCTGAATTGCCTCGCCCTTGTCGTTCCTGGCTAAGCAAGCTGCTCGGGTTTGATCTCAGGAGCTTTTGTTCCCTGCAAGCTCTCTGTACAGCCTTGGAGGACCAGGGCAAAAATGGTGGCCTCCCAATCTCCACCCGGAGGAGCTGAGAACTCAGGGCCCCGCTCCTCAGTGTGCCCACAGAGAAAAGCAGTCACTCCCTTGTCCCCAGTCTCTGGCTGCTCTCCGTGCTCACCCGGCCTGTGACCGAGCGTTGCTATCTGTGGCACCCGACCCCGTGTGGAGTCTCCAAACCCAGCAGATCCCTGTGGTGCGTTCCTGCGCCGCTCCTCCTCGGGAAGGAAGGGGAGTCTCCCGGATCTGCCGCCTGTTGGGTCCCTGCTGGAGGAGCAGTGGCCCGACTGGGCCGCGGATCACAGTTTATGGCGACCCCAAGCTGAGAGCCCGCGCCTCAGCTCCGTCTCTGCAGCTGGCTTCCCCGCTCCAATACCTGGGAGCTCTGGCGCACTCGGGCTCCCCCGGTCTTTCTGTGACCCCAAGGGTCCTGAGACCACACTGTCCCGCGAGGGTTCCACCCCCTGCTTAGCCACTGCAGCGACGTCCCTCAGCGGAGCCGACTTCTAACAGTTGCGATTTTGTGCTCCCCGGCTCTATCACTTGCCAGAACCGGCCGGCGGAGGCCCCTCCCCCACCGTCTATCCTCCCGAATATCGCCTGGGATTCACTTCTCTGCACGTCCTACCTTCCAGAAAGTGGTCGCTTCTCTGTTCAGATAGTTGTTGCTACTCTCCTCTTTGATCTCCTGTTGAGTTCGTAGGTGTTCAGAATGGTTTGATCCCTATTCAGCTGAATTCCTGAGACCAGACGAAATCTAGGTCTCCTACTCCTCCGCCATCTTGCTCCGCCCCCAGCTATTCTCCACTAGTCTTAACTATTTCTTTCTTCTGATAACTTCAGCTTAGTTGGCTCTTATTTTTCTAATTTCTTAAAGTGTAAAGTTAGGTTATTGATTTAGATTTTTATTTTTTTATTATATGACTTCACCCATTAAAAAGTTCCTTCTACCACTGCTCTCTAATGCATATCACACATTCTATCTCAAAGCATCTTTTATTTGCCACCTACTTGTGAATTTTTGTTTTCCTTCTGATATTGATTTCTATCTTTATTCCATTATGATAAAAAAGATGCATTGTATGATTTTGGTATTTTAAATTTTTATGACTTGTTTATGGCCAAATATATGGTTTATTTTAGAAATGTTCCATGTAGGGCCACCTGCCCAGCTCAGTTGGTTAAGCTGCTGACTCTTGATTTCGGTTTGGGTCATGATCTCAGGGTTGTGAGATTGAGCCCTGCGTCAGGCTCCACACTCAAGGGGAGTCTGCTTGAGGATCTCTCTCTCTCTCTTACTCTCAAATAAATAAATAAATCTCTTAAAAAAAGGGGGGAAAAAGAAATGTTCCATGTATATTTGAGAAAAATATTCTGTTGATGTGGAGTACAATGTTCTCTCTAATGCCTCTGGCCTATTAGGTATATGGTGTAATTAAATTCCTCTATTTCTCTACTGATCTCTCTGTTATTCTCTTCAGTATTGAAAGTCAATTATTGAGGTCCTGGTTCAAGATGGCAACACAGAAAGATCTGAATTCATCTTATTCATAGACACAGTAAAGTTACAGCTATATACACAGCTATGTACTGTCTTCCTATGAAACAGAACAAAACAAAGCTAGCCAAGCAACTCCTAACACTAAAGCCAATGAGCCAAAAAACACTGAATCTGATAGGAGAGTCTGAGACACAGTCTTGCTATAAACCCCACTTATAATACAATGATCCATAATTAGAAGGAAACTCAAATCCCTGAGCTTCTGCTGGAGGAGCAAAGATTTTAAACCCCACATATAACACTCCAACTTTTAAGAATTGCACTTGACACCTCGAAACACCTAGCCTTAAAAGTCAGTAGTTCTTGGTGTCCTCAAAACCCATAGGGCTATAGTGCACTGAGAAACAATTCTTATAAAGAGCTCAAACACACAAACTATCCCACCCCTGGCACCTCATGGACCAGCACAGAAGCACAGACTAAAATGTGTCCACATTTACTGAGAAAGAGGCATGTTTGTTTAAAACATTGGCCGAGGTCCGGGCTTCTAATTTAACACACAACCAGGGGCCTAGTGAAATACTCTGCAAAGATGGAGGTTGGTAGGCACCATTCTTTTGTTCTCCCTCTGCTGTACTCCAGGTCACTGGTATTTCCCAGAAAGGGGCATTTACCCCCATCTAGTGCTCTGATTTTTGTAGCTACTGCTAAGTGGCACCTCTAGCATCTGGCTTTGTGGACCAGGAGAGCTTACACTCTTGATCCCACAGAACTGTAACAAATGAATAAAGGGTTCTTAGCCAGCTATCACCCCCAGGGCATAGCAGGGAGGCAACAGACTCAGGCACCCCGTCTTTCTGTGAAAGAGATCTATTTTCCTATTATCATGGCTGTGCTCTGAGGCATGCTTCTATTTAAACACACATCTAAGAGCAATGAAAATTCTCTCTAGGGCCTGCACTCCTGTTTCTGTGCTCTAGATTGTTGGTATTTCCTGGAGAGGGTCTTATACATGCATCTGATAGCACAGTTTTTACATTTGGTGTCCTGGGTTTTCGCAGCTGATGCCCATGAAGGATGTCCCTTGATTGCCTGGCTCTGGAAGCCAGAATAGTTTACATTACTGGATTCCATAGGACTGTAACAATCAGAGGTCACCCCTGGCACCATATGCAAAGAATAGACTAAAACAAGAGTGCCTTGGTGGCTCAGTTGGTTGTATCTGCCTTCAGCTCAGGCCATGAGCCCAGGGTCCTGGGATTGAGCTCTGCATCAGGCTCCCTGCTCAGTGGGGAGCCTGCTTCTCCCTTTCTCCCTCCTCATCCCCCTGCTTGTGCTGTCTCTCTGTCAAATAAATACATTAAATCTTAAAAAAAAAAAAAAAAGAATAGACTAAAACATTACAGTTGTCTCCTGACAGAGGCCTATTTGCTTGTCCTGGAGTGTCATCAGTCTGAGGAGAATGTTATTGGCTTGGCATACATCTCCATTCCCTGAGAGTGGTAGACACCATCTTTGGGCTCACCTGGTGTAACACTTCAGCTAGCTCATGGAAAGGAACTGCATTTTTATCTGGCATTCTGAGTTTTTTTGCTAAAGCCCAAGGGACACCTCAATATTGCCTCATTCTGGTGACCAGTTGAGCTTCCATTCTTGTGTTCAAAGGACTGTGACAAACAAAGAGTTTTTAACCAGCCACCATCTCCAGGGCACAGCAGAGGGTCAACAGACTGAAGGCACAATCTTTCTGTGAAAGAGACCTAATTGCTTATCTTAGAGCTTTGGCGTAAAGGGCAGGCTTCTTGTCTGCCACATATCTAAAAACTTACTCAGGTACTATCTGGATACCAGCTTGTACATTCCCTCTGCCTCATTTTGTGTCAGAGCTATTTCTCAGAAAGGACCTTTTAAACTTGCCTGGTCCCCTTACTTTTCTGATGGCCATTTAGGGCACATTATTAGATTTCTTGGCTCTGGTGGCCGATAAGGCTTACATTTACATTCCCACAGACTTTATATATTTACATACTTTAAAATCTTCAGCCTGAGTGTCTGGTTCCCAACCTGAATTTGAGGGATGACTGAGATCCTCCTCTCTAGGATATTGACAGGTCTTCACAGACTGTCAATTATTAAAAATCCTCTAAAAATGAAGTATACTATGAGGACAATCACAGATGTTGGAGAGATGACCAAGGCTAAAACAGGGTGAAATGATAAAGTTCATCTCCTAAACAAGACCATTACTTTCAGATTGGGAAAAGTGGCTGTTTCATCTAATGTATGGAAACCAACATAGAGACCCAAGGAAAATAAACATAAGAATATGTTCTAAATACAACAACAAGATAAACATCAGAAAGAGGCTTAATGAAAAGGATGTAAGTGGTTTACCTGATAAAGAGTTCATAATAGTGGCCATTATGATGCTTACCAAGCTTTGAAGAAGGATGCAAGGACACAGTAAGAATTTCAACAAAGACAAAATATAAGAAATACCAAAAGAAGTCACAGAGTTGAAGAATACAATAATTAAACTGACAAATTCATTAGAAAGGTTTATTAATAGACTTGATGAAACGGGAGGAAGAAACAGTGATCTATAAGACAAGAGAGTAGAGTTCACCCAATTGCGAAGGAAAAAAAGAATAAAAAGAATGAAAAGAAAAAAAGAAAGAGAAAAAGTAGCCTAATGACTACCCTAAGGCTCATTATGAAGGAAAATCCCATAACGCTATCTAATCAACAAGGAAAATCTCATAACACTGTCTTCTGATTTTTCAGCAGAAACTTTGCTGTCAGAAGACAGTGACATGAAGCATTGAAAATGCTGCAAGAGGGCGCCTGGGTGGCTCAGTTGGTTAAGCGACTGCCTTCAGCTCAGGTCATGATCCTGGAGTCCCGGGATCGAGTCCCACATTGGGCTCCCTGCTCAGCAGGGAGTCTGCTTCTCCCTCTGACCCTCTTCCCTCTCGCGCTCTCCATCTCTCATTCTCTCTCTCTCAAATAAATAAATAAAATCTTTAAAAAAAAAAAAAAAGAAAATGCTGCAAGAAAAAAACTTGTAATTAAGAATACCCTATCCAGATGTAGTGAAAAGAAGGGCCATATGCACCCCAATGTTCATAGCAGTAATGTCCACAATAGCCAAACTGTGGAAAGAGCTGAGATGCCCTTCAACAGACAAATGGATAAAAAAGATGTGGTCCATATATACAATGGAATATTACTCAGCCATCAGAAAGGATGAATACCCAAATTTTACATCAACATGGTTGGGACTGGAAGAGATTATGCTAAGTGAAATAAATCAAGCAGAGAAAGCCAATTATATGGTTTCACTTATTTGTGGAACATGAGGAATAGCATGGAGGACATGTAAAGAAGGAATGGAAAAATGAAGAGGGGGAATCAGAGGGGGAGATGAACCATGACAGACTATGGACTCTGAGAAACAAACTGAGGGTTTTAGAGGGGAAGGGCATGGGGGGGATGGGTTGGCCCATGTGATGGGTATTAAGGAGGGCACATATTGCATGGAGCAATGGATGTTAAGTGCAAACAATGAATCATGGAACACTACATCAAAAACTAATGATGTATTGTATGATGACTAACATAACATAATAAAAAAATTATTAAAAAAAAAAAAAGAATACTCTGCCCAGCAATGTTGTCATTCAGCATTGAAGGAGACATAAATAGTTTTCCAGAGAAATAGAAGCTAAAGAAATTCATCACTAGACTTGCATTATATTAAATGTTAAAGGGATTTTTTTAAGCTGAAATGAAAGCATGGTAATGAGTAATAGAAAAACATACAAAGGTACAAATTTCATTGGTGAAAGTAAATATATAGTATAATTCAGAGCTCTCTAGTGTGTCAAAAAAGGGGTGAGTTAATCACTTATAAAGCTAGTATAAATGTTAACTTAAAAAGTAGTAAAAATAACTATAAGTACAATAATTTTAAAAGGGGTACACAAGATAAAAATATGTAAATTGTGATATCAAAAACAAAATGGGGGATGACTATAAATGTAGAGCTTTAGACGACATCCAAACTCAAGTTGTTATCTACCTGAAATAGACTGTTACAAATACTGGTTGTTCAAAATAAGCCTCAGGGGAATCACAAAATAAATACCTATAACAACTACACAAAAGATAAAGGAATCTAATACCAATACAGAAAATCATTAAATTAAAAAAGGAGCAAGAGAAGAAAGGAATGAAGAAACCACAAAACAACCAAAAAACAATTAACAAAATGGTAATAAGTGCATACCTATTGATAATTACTTTAAATGTAAATGAACTGCTTTCTTCAAAAACTATAGAGTGGCTGAGTGGATTAAAACAACAACAACAACAACAAAACCCACTTATATGCTGCCTGCAAGACTCTTCAGATGTGAGGACACATAGACTGAAGTGCAAGGATGGAAAACTATATTCCATTAAAATGGAAAACAAAAGAAACCTGGAGTAGCTATGTTATATAAGAAAAAAAAATCAGTCTTAAGACAAAAGCTGTGAAGAGGCAAAGAAGGGCACTACATGGTGATAAAGGGGTCACTCTGCAAGAGAATATAACATTTGTAAACATTTATGCACCCAACATAAGAGCAGCTAAATGGTATTCTCTCTAGAACATATTTTCATTTTTTGTAATATAAATATGCTAAGAATTTTCTAAATCTTCAAGTTCTGGGTACTTTTTACTTAATATCTCCTTCAATTTATCTCTTTCATATTTTCCTAGAAGCAGTCAGGAAAAATACTTTCATATCTTCAACACTGTGCTTAGAAACTCCTCAGCTAAATATCCTAGCTCACCACTCATAACATCCACCTTCCCTAAAATACTAGAAGACAAATTCATCCTAGTTTTTTGCCACTTTAAGGCAAAGACTGTCTTTTCTCTAGTTTCTAATACCATGTTCCTCATTTCCATAACCTATCATAATCACATTTAACATCTATTTTTTTCTACCAACAGACTATTCAAAGCAATCTAACACGCGGTTTTCCATAACAAAATACTACAGATTAAGTGGCTTTAACAAGAGAAATTTGTCTTCTCATGGTTCTGGAAGTTGGAGATCTGATATCAAGATTTTGGCAGGTTTGGTTTCTCCTGAAGCCCCTCTCCTTCACTTTCTGATGGCCATCTTCCATTTTGCAGATGATCTTTTCCTGCAGATAGGCATACTTGATGTATTTCTGCATGAACAAATCCCTCTTATGAGCACATCCTATAGTCCTCATTTTGGATTAGGGCCATATTGTATTAGAACCCTCCTATAGACACCATTCAACTAAATTATGCCTGTAAGAGACTTTGTCTAAATATAGTCATATTCTGAGGTACAGGCAATTAGGGCACCAAATATGAATTTGGGAGTATGCAATCAATCCACAACAGCTAGAGGGACTGCAAAAAAAGTGGTAAGATTCACATAATTAAAACCAGAAATGAAAGTGGAGACATTATTATTGGCTTTGCAAAAATAAAAAGAATTTTGAGAACAATTAATAATCGGATTCTAAAAAAATAGATAAATCTAAATAACATGGATGGATTCCTAGAAACACACAACCAACTAACAACAAATCATGAAGAAATAGAAAATATGAATAGATCTATAATTAGTAAGAAAACTGAATCAGTAATCAAACACTTTCCAATAAAGAAGATTCTGGCTCCAGTTGACTTTACTACTCAACAAATTTAGTGAAACTGACCAAAGAGTTAACATCAATCCTTCTCAAGTTCTTTCAAGAACAGAGGGAACACTTTTAAACTCATTCTTTCAAGCATTACAAGGTTACCAAAGCTAAAGATACAACAAGAAAATAAAACTACATACTAATATCCCTGTTAAATACTGATGCAAAAATCCTAGAAAATATTGGTAAACAAAATTTAGCAGCATATTTAAATGATTATATGCCATGACCAAGTGGGATTTATTCCTGAATTCAAGAATAGTATACTATGTGAAAACCAATCAATGTAATAAACCACATTATAGATGAAGAGGAAAAAAACCCCTTACATGTTCATTTCAGTTACCACAAAAAGAGCACTTAAGAAAATTCACATCTCTTTATGATAAAAAATAGCAAACTAGATATAGAAGGAAATTCCCTTGATACAATTTATTGATCATCTATAAAAAATCCTCAGCTAGCCAAAGACTGAAAGCTTTTCATTCAAGATTCAAAACAAAAGGGTACCAGCTTTTGATACTTCTGTTTCACATATTGTAAGTTCTAGCCAGGATAGCTAGAGAAGAGAAATAAAAATAGAACATAATTGGAAAGGAAAAAGTAAATATTGCATGCACATAATCTTAGATGTAGAACACCCCCAAAGATTTAAACAGAGAAAAAAAGTGTACTAATGAAAGAATTTAGCACAGTTGCAGGATACAAAATGAACATGCATAAATCAATTACATTACAATCCAAAAAATAATTAAGAAAATATTTTTATTTGTAGGGTATCAAAAAGAACAAAATCCTTAGGAATCAGCTTCACTGAGGGGGCAAGTCTCTTATACTGAATAGTACAAAAACATTGCTTAAAGAGATTAAAGAAGATATAACCAAATGAAAAGATGTCCTGTGTTCATGAAGTGAAACCTTTAATACTGGTAAAATATCAGTACTGCCTAAACAGATTCAACACACTCCATGTCAAAATCTCAATGACATTTTTTTTAAAAGGAAAAAAGACGTCTTAAATTCATCTTGAAAAAAAATTAGAAAGCTGGAGAATTCATACCTACTCATTTCAAAACTTACTGAAAAGGTAAAATAAGCAAAACTATGTGGTACTGGCATAATGATAGACCTATAGACTAAGATAATAGAACAAGATAAAGATAAACCATTTAGGGTAAAATGATTTTTCACAAGTGTATGAAGATCATTTAAGACAGAAGGAATAGCTCTTGAATAAATGGTTTTGGAAAACTAAATATTCATATGCAAAAGATAAAGTTGTACTTTTATCTTACACAATCTACAAAAAATCCCTGTTTTTAGTGAATCAAAGTATAAGAACTAAAGATAAGCACTAAATAGAAGAACTAAAAGTATAAAACCCCTAGGAGAAAACATAGGGGAAAAACCTCATGGCATTGGGTTTGATATAATCACAAAGCATAGGCAACAAAGGAAAATAAAAGGAAAATTGGATTTTATAAAAAATTACAGCTTTGTATATCAAATGACTATCAAGACTTTCAGAGCAAATTATAGGATGGGAGAAAGTACTGGCAAATCCTATATCTAATAAGGAATTAGTAGCTATGGTATATAAAGACCTCCTACAACACAACAACACAAAAGCAACGACAAAATGCTATTTTTTAAATGGGCAAAGTACTTGAATAAACAATTCTGTAAAGAATTGTAGAATCATTAATCATTAGAGAAAAATATAAACCACAATGAGATACCACTTCACATCCTTACCACAGCTAATATAAAGGACAGAGAGAGAAAGATTCTTTGGGGAGAGATAGGGGAGGTGAAGACACCAGAAAATAATAAGTGTTGACAAGGTTGTACAGAAATTAAAATACTTTTACATTGCTGGTAGAAACATAAAATGGTACAGGAGCTGTGAAAAACAGAACAGTGTTTCCTCAAAAAGTTAAACATAGAATTAACACTTAAGCTATTCCACTCCTATGTACATACCTAGAACATTGGAAATAGGGTGTAGCAAATATTTGTTCAGAAATGTTCACAGCAGGCTCACCTGGGTAGCTCAGTTGGTTAAGTGTCTGTCTTCAGCTCAGGTTGTGATCTCAGGGTCCTGGGATCGAGTCCCACATTGGGCTCCCTGCTCTGCGGGGAGCCTGCCTCTCCCTCTGCTGGATGCTTCCCCTGCTTGTGTTCTCTCTCTCACTGACAAATAAATAAATAAAATAAAAAAAAAGAAAAAGAATTGTTCACATTTCCAATAGCCAAAGTTGGGAACAACCTCAATGTCTATTGACAGATAAACAAAATGTGGAAAAGACATAGAATGGAATGCTATTCAGCCTTAAAAAGAAATGAAACTATGGCACATAGATGAATCTTAAAAACATGCTAGATGAAATATATCAGGAATATCAGGACAAATATTATGTGATCTACATATGTAAGGAAACTAAATAATCAAATTTTGGAGAAATAAAGAAAACTGGTTACCAGGCACTAGGGAGAGGGATTAAGGGGGAATTATTGTTTAATGAGTAGAGTTTTGGAATGATGAAAATTCTGGTGTGATGGTGCACAGCAGTGTGAAAGTACTTACAGCTATTAAATTGCAGACTTAAAGATTATTAAAATGGGGACATCTTTAAATATACATAACAATAATAAAATGTATATATTGAAAATAAAATTTAAAAATGTGTAATAAGATTCAAAAGAAATACCATATGATTCAGCAATTCCACTACCTGTAATCCTAAAGAATTGAAGCAGGAATTTAAACAGATAGTTGCATACTAATATTCAAAGCAACATTAGTCCGAATAGCCAAAAAGGTGGAATTAATACACGTGTTCATCTACAGTTGAATCGATAAGTCAGATGTGGTCCATACATACAATGAAATATTATTCAACCATAAAAGAATAAATTTTGATATCTGCTACAATATGGATGAATCTTAGAAACATAATGCTAGGTGAAATGTCAGAGAAAGACAAGTATTGTATGATTGTACTAACATGTATCTATAGTAGATAAATAAATACATAAAGTAGGATAGAGGTTACCAGGATCCTGATGGGAAGAAATTGTTTAAAGCTATTGTTTAATGGCTTCAGAGTTTCAACTTAAGAATGATAGGAAAGTTTTGGTAATACTGATGTTCATTGCACAGCATTGTGAATACACTTAATGCCATTAAACTGGACACTTAAACATGGATAAAATGGCAAATTTTATGTATTTAACATAAGAAAAATAAAATAAAATAAAGCTTATTACATTTGTACCTCCTGTCTCTTAAAAACTTGTTTATCCTCCTCAGCAGTACTTAGGAAGACCTTTAAAGTATACATTTATTTCCTGGAATCTCTGAGAAATAAACCAGCTATATATCTGAGATAAAATACAGTAATTCATGTGATATTACATGTTTTTAATATCCCCATAATCACATTAGCCACTTCTGTAAAACAAAACTGATTTTTATTTTTTGTATATTTCCATGCTGTTATGGTCTTAAGCCTGGAGCTACAGCTGAAGATTTTTTTTCAAATATAAGCAGAAAAATGGCGTGCCTGGGTGGCTCAGTCAGTTAAGCCTCCAACTCTTGATTTCAGCTCAGGTGACGATCTCAGGGTCATGGGACTGAACCCCTCATCAGGCTCTGCCCTGGGTGTGGAGCCTGCTTAAGATTGTCTCCCTCTGCTCCTTCTCACCTCATTCACACACTCACTCTCTCTTAAAAAAAAAAAAAAAAGATAAAGAAGGGAGGGATGTAGGAAGGAAAGAAAAAAAAAAGAAAAAAGAAGGAGGAAGGAGGAAAGAGAGAGAGGAAGGAGGGAAGGAAGGAGGGAAGGAAGGAATGAAGGGAAGGATGGAAGAAAAGGCTTTTACACTGGCCCTTTTCTTTGTCATGAAGTATATTCACAAGCAGGCCCTAATGCGTCAAGACTTTCTCTCTCTTTTGAGATTTCATTTATTTATTTGTCAGGGAGAGAGTAAGCACAAGCAGGGAAAGCTGGAGAGGGAGAAGCAGACTCCCCATTGAGCAAGGAGCCCCATGCGGGCGATCCCAGGAGTCTGGGATCATGATCTGAGCGGAAGGCAGACGCTTAACCGCCTGAGTCACCCAGGCGCCTGACTTCTTTAAGAAAGAAAAGCACTTCTCAAAGCCTTCTGTTTCAAGTGCATATATTATAAATTTAGGTGAATGAAGCAAGATTACGGCCAAATATGGAGAATACATGCTGAGAAACCTCAATTGTGGATTGGCTTTTTGACTTGCCCCCAAAAGAGAACATTATGGTTTAAACGCTGTCCCCAGGAAATGTTGAAATCAACTGGTTTTTCAAACTCCTTCATCATTTCAACCAGGGCCCCGCCCCACCGCGGTTGGCTGCTCGAGGAGCCAAGCTGTAAGTCTGGGCTGACATTTTCAACCCTTGTTTGACAGAACATAATTAGTGGGAAATCCACACCCCAGTGTCCTTGACATTTGAGTCTCAAGAACTTTCAGTCCCCACGTTGGCTTGAATTTCAGTCGTTTTTCCTGCCACGCTGCCAATTTGCACCGCTGTAAGCCGAACAATATAAACAGTCTGAAAAGCGAGCTAGAGTTAGGCTAGTTTTAAAACCCCATTGAAAGCCCGGTGCTTGTAAAAGGATGTGGAAGGCGTTTAGCTGGCCCCTCTCCGTAATGGCTTGAAGTGATAAAATGCTTTGCAGTTTAAATTTCTGCCAACTGTTTAAAGCATTGGCATTTGTTCCAGGCCAATGTAATTCTTTGTTACTGCAACACAGTTACTCCTTTTGCTATTGTGATCAGACCATGAGTCTCTTGCTCAATTACCAAAACTCTGAGGATGAAGGCGATTCACGGCAGCCTCATCCTATAAGCCACCCAAGGCACTTGAGATAGCCACTGGGGAGCCCAAGCCGGGGCCCGCCTTCCCTGTCAATCATTTGCACACTCTGTCAGGTCCTCTCCTCCAAACCTTGACAAACAGCAACTCAACCCGAAGCATCCCCTAGGAAACCCACCTGGAGCATTATCCCCAGTGGAAAAACAAACACAGATGCAGTCAGTTCTGGCCAGAAGCAGAGGAGGACCAGCACTGGTTCACCTTGAGTTGCCCACAGCACAATGTGCACAGAATGACCTCAAAGGTCAACTTGTATATTCCCTTTACTTTTTCAAGGAAAGAGCTACTCACAGATGCATGCACCCTCTCCTTACTGAGGCCTCAAACCCTATTTGGCTACCCCGTCACAAACCCTGACTTGAATAGAGAAGTTGGGTTTGGAGGACATAAGGGAAATTTTGGAGGAAGTGTAAGTCTTATGTCAAATTGAGGGCATTCTGTGTTAGTCTCTTTAATAAAAGTCAGTAGTTCTGACAAAATGGTCCTTGAGGGGTCACTTCTTTCTGGAACAACCCTGGAAAGCTCCCTTAAGCTCTACATCTGATCAATTTTTCTCCTGGATCTTTAAAACCCACATATGGAGCTGGTCTGTGCTTCTCAATTTCCCTTAAGACACTGTACCAGCATGATCAATCATCAGTACCAAGGGATCCTTTGATAAATAAGGATAAGGTAAACGTATGTGACTATAAATTGGTATAGCCATTTTGGAGAGCAGTCTGATAATGTACACCAACAGCCCTGAAAATATCTGGACCATTTGACCTTGAAAATGTTAATTCAGGGATCACATATTTGGTCAATATTCAGAGATATATTCTAGAATCTATAGAGGAAGATGTTTACTGCAGTGTTGCTTATTATAGAGAAAAATAGTAGACCTCGTCTATGTTCGCAATAACAATTTAAATATGTATGATATGTTTTTATGATGAAAAATCCATTAAATATCCATTAATCATGTTGTAGGGTAATGTGGTAATGTATCTAGTATTGCAGAACATAAAAAAAAAAAACAGGATAAGAAATTGAATATCCAGAATATCCCAGATTTGTAAGAAAGAGAGATATGTTTGTGAATATACATATAGAGGAAAATATACAGGATATATATCAAAATATTAACAGCTGTGGCTAGCTGAGGATGAAGTTCATAATTTTTTTAATCACTGTACTTTTCACCATTGTTCAAAATTCCTACATTTATTAAACATTGTTTCCATAAATAAAAAAATCATTTAGGAAAATAATTTTATTTAGCTTTAAAGCTTATTAATCTTAATTTAATTAGTTAATTAAATGAAAATGAGGGAAAGGCAATGTGGTACCAACCTATTTGATGTAGTGGGAGTTAGAATTAAGCATTTAGTCTACTGGTCTGCTTATAAAAGGACCATCATGATCACATATAACATGTACTATATAAAAATCCCCTGTTTTCATGATTGGAAATGGTGAAAGAAAGAAAGAAAGAAAGAGGGAGAGAAAGAGAGAAAGAAAGAAAGAGAGAGAGATAAAGAGATAAGAAAGAAGAAAGGAAGAAAGAAAGAAAAAGAAAGAAAAAGAAGAAAGAAAGAAAGGAAGAAAAAGAAAGAAAGAACAGAAAAAAGGAAGAAAGAGATAAATAAAAAATAAATAAGGAGAAAAGGAGGGAGGGAGAGAAGGAGGGAGGGAGGGAGGAAGGAAGGAAGAAAAAGAAGAGAAAGACAAGAAAGAAAGAATAAAAGTTCACCCAGTCATGTGGAGGACAATGTGCTGTGATTCATCACCCAGCTGACTGAAAATGTAGGAAGGTGACCAGCTGAGAGGGGGAAAACATAGGTGCTGGTGTCTGGCTGAGACATTCTGATATTTTCTTAATACAGGAGAAGAAAAAGCCTTCATTGACTGCAGCCTTCAGACCACATTAAAACAAACACTGGGCAGAGTTCGAGAACACAGAGAGCCCCTATTTGGGGACCTATACCCATGGTCACAGTGCTGTCTTCTCATCAGGAAACTGCTCACCCTGGAATCAGAAACTTGACAACTTTGGTCACCGGTGACCAGATGCTTGTCTTTAATGGCACTGAATATGTGTCCATTGTAGCTTTCAAGAAGAGAGGCCCAAGCCATTCCTTAGGGAATACATGGAGCTAACCTGTGAGGTCTGATATGAACTTTACATGAGACCACATTCTTCTCTACACTCTCTATTTGGTCTTTGCTGGGCACTGGACTCAAAAGGAAATTGCTGAAAGCTTTCTGGCCTCAGAAACCAACATGCCCATCCCATCTGTTCTACCTTCAAGAACCATCTTAACAACCATCAGTTGTGTTCTCCTGTCTCAGCCCGATGCTTCCTCGGAAGTCCCTCTGCCAAACTGCTTTTAGCCCTCAGGATGTCCCAACTCCCTTCCAAAGCGAATAGGGAATGGCTAAGCTGGCTCTATAGTCTCCTCTCTATTGTCTTGTAGTTTCTGTGTACTAATGGACAGATTTTTAGATGTAAAGTATTCATGAATACCTTAAAATACAAAGACTACAGTCTTCTTTCTCCCGTCTTGGAAATAGCACAAAGACAATGAAACGTGGACTGCAATCCTTCTCATGAGCCACATAAAACTGGAAGCTTCTGGGAGGTTCTCGTAAGCATGGGCTAGATAGTTATGGTTTCAGTGCAACAGGTAGATTTGAGGTAGAAGTATTCACACAAGAAACCCTTTATGGCTTCTGTCCAACTCTGGTGTTAAATAGATGTGGTCCCTTTCACACTTGACAAAAGTCATTTTATTTCTTACATTGTATTTATTTGTTCTTATTGCACCCTCTGAAGGTACTATGTAAAGTACAACAGACTGGATCCAGCTGAGGAGAGGCCCGGGAGCATGATCTTTGTTCACCTGCTTTTATTTATTTATTTAGATTTTATTTATTTATTTATTTAGATTTATTTATTTATTTATTTAGATTTTATTTATTTATTTATTTATTTAGATTTTATTTATTTATTTATTTATTTAGATTTTATTTATTTATTTATTTATTTATTTAGATTTTATTTATTTATTTATTTAGATTTTATTTATTTATTTGACAGACTGAGACACTGGGATCATGACCTGAACCAAGGCAGACATTTAATGACTGAACCACCTGGGCACCCCTGCTCACCAGCTTTTAAAGAATCCTTCAAATGAGCAACAATCCCTGAAACTTCTAAAGAGATCACTTGTTGAGGAAGAGCCCCATTCCACTAACGCTGAGGAGAGAGCTCTTTTGGGAAATGAGGCTAGGAGAGAAAACCTTTTAGCTGTCTTGTTATTAATCTTCCCTCAGTGCCAATCGCTGTTATTTATCACAACTGTACAAGCATTGACAGGGTGTCTGAGGGGGCCCTAAAATCACAGGTTCAGATCCTAGGGGCATTGGGCCAAGCTTTTCCTTTCCAGGAAAGATGAGGTCCACAATTAGGATGCATGCTTCCAGACTTTGTAAGCAGCTTACATTACATTATGAAGAAAATAAACAAATGAACAAAATGTCCTGCACCATCTATTTTAAATTCAACCACGATGAAAGACTGCAAGGTATATTTCCCCATTGAGATTTACTTATTTTTCTTAGAGGGTGAGCAAAGAAAACATAACATGATCACAAAATCTCAAGTGCATGGTGACTTCATTCAGTGTCTTCCATTTTTTTAATTCCTTACTCTCAAATTGACACAACTTGCTAGCCAAAGAGGCACTTCCTTATGCACAATATCCAATTTTTTAATACAGTAGCCTATGTTCAATTGCCTACCTACAGTCACCATAGTAGCTCACTAATAGTTTTCTAAATCAATATTTTTATCATCGTATTAATCTTTCTCCTTAAACTGTTCCTGAGATAAAAATAAATTTATGAATAAATAAAATGGGCTTAGGAACCATTACCTTTTGCTTTTATCCCATTTAAATTCAAACACAAAGGAGAAGAAAAGACAAAGTCTTGAATAAATCATTAAGTAAAGACTATAAAACCATTGAAATAATTGAAAAGCAGCTGTATAAGGAATAAACTAGATAGCCAAATGCTCTGGGAGTATGTGAGCAGAGGAATAAAACTGGCTGAGAAACAAATGCTACCTCTGTAAACCTTTCCTGTCACAGTGTGGGTTGCATTCTTATCTACAAGCTGCCTGTGTTCTGTGGCTTCAGAAAGACTTCCTATAGAGGGGAAAAAATGAGTAACGATTTCTGTGCTCTTGGCCTGTGTTTTCTTCTATTCTCAGCTATTGAGCCTCCCACAGACAGTACACTAGAATTGTATTATCAACCTTAAAAATAAAGGAGTCAGCTATTTTATTGAGTAAAATAGATTTATTCAGGAATAACGAATAACTGCAATTCAGGACAAGCTATAGCAAAACCACATGTAAGTCCAGCAAACAAAGGAAAGGAATGCTATTTTAGGGACAAAAGAAGAATTCAGAAGGGGTTGCTTGTTCTGAACTGAAGTACACTGGAGAAAAACAAGAGTCCAGGAATCTAGCAATGAGATGATTTCTCATTGTTTGAGTTGTAGGAGTGGTTGCTTTCTTAAAGGAGGGAGAGGCAATATCCATCTTTCCCTGTTGGGGCTTGTCATGGAGGATTATTTTCCTGGTCAGGGCTCTCCTGATGGGTCTGTAATTGATAATTCTTCCTGTGATTGACATTGAGTGGTAGGGCTCCCCTCTACTGGCCTCCCCTTCTAGCCTCCTGAGTTCACTTAAGTGAGGCTTCCCTTTATTAATATTCACAGTATATAATACTTGACAATTTATTTTGCACACATATTTGCTTGGAAAGCTCTAGCATTAACAGACTGATATTAAGACAGAAATACTATTTACTTCCAAAAAGATAGAGGTGCCATCAATGCTATTAGAAATATATTAAGACAGAGGTATTATAAAAGGGTCTAGAAGCTATATTCAACACAAGAATCACCTCCAATTACATTAATACCCAGCATCAAACATTGCAGAATAAATAATAGATTTGGATGCTAGGAAAATAATCAAATTTTTATCATAGATGTTCTGTTTTTATTTATTTTGATGATGGTGAGAGGGCCTTTGTTTATAATCCTTTACAATAAGTGTGGATAGTTATTCTTTTTTCTGTGGTGTTAATCAGAAAATCCTGATTATATAAGGTAATAATAAGTTCTATATTGGTAAAAAAAATGACTAAACAGATATATAGTGTCTGACAGAAATTGTCACATTCAGCTTGTACTTAATATGTTTTGTGCTATTATTACTACTGCTGAAAGGACACTAGAGATAATCCAGAACTTTGGTTTCAGAGATGAAGAAACAGAAAAATATCAGAGATTAGGGGTGAGGACTGATTTTTCTTAAACCCCAAATCTCACAATTAGCAAGATTAATGCTCTTTGTACAAAATTCTCCAAACTATGGGGAGAGCTTTCTGTTATTTTTAAATAACAATCATAAAGTGTCACTAGAAAGAACAACTTGAGCTCCATTTCTTCTTCTTAACCAGAAATTTAAAAATCAACAAGCTCAGGGCTACTGGAACAGATACTACTTTACTGAGCTTGATATATCTATACATATCTATATATCTATATCTATATCATCTATATTTATCTATCATCTATCATCATTTATCATCTATCATATATCAATTATCTTATACAAAGATGATTGATATATTGATATATATACTATATATATATATATAGTAATCACTTATTGCTCTGCCTCTAAAGAGGTACAAATTTGACTCTTTATCCTTAAACTGTACAGAAATAACCAAGCTAGCTTTTTTAAAGGATTTTTTTGTGTCTTTCCCCTCATTTGTATTTTAATAAGTTGAGCCAAGAGGCATTAGTGTTTTCAGTAATTTGGGGGGCATATACCACATCTATATAATGGAAGGAATTACAATGAAACATATGTAAGTTGATTTCTTACTGGGTCTTTTATTAAAAGTCATGTTGACATTTATTCAATGATTTTTTTGTGGGATTAAAAAGTGGGAAGAGGATTCATCACTGGGTTCCTTGATTTGCTTTGTTTTATCAAATTGTTATTTTGGTTAATTCACTAAATTGGGAATTGTTTTGAATGGGTTTATGTTTAAGATATATTTTAGTACAAGCGTTTCTTAATCTCAGTACTGCAGACAATTGGAATAAGATTATCCTTTGCTGGGGAGGTGGCCCTATGCATTAGAGGATGCCTACTAGCATTCCTGGGATCTACCCAGTAGATGCCAATATCAAATTTCATACTTCCCTCAGTTATTACAATGAAAAATGTCTCCAAAACACTGCCCTCAGTTGAGTTAGGGAAATATTTGGCATGTCCCAGACTCCTCAGCAGCAGCAGTATATATTGTAGGAACCCTAATCAGAAATTGATTTCTTTGTATATTTTTTCTTGGTTTATGTTCCAATGACATATAATAAAACCCCCCAAAACCTAAATGATGACTCCTGCCTCACAGCATTACTAATTTTGCATTAACTCTCCCTTGTGAGAGCACAGATGAATGCTATCATTTGAAGAGTCTCAAGTTAATTAAGGGGAGCATTATGTCAACCTAACATCAAATTAAGAAATTAATTTTTCTTTAATCATTTAAGGAAAAATCCTGCTCTATGTTACAAGATATGGGTGTGTATGCACTTTTAAAATTCCCACATTTGCTGGTCTTAGAACTGGCCAGTTCTGCCTCAGAAATGCAGCATTTCCTATGTGGCTATGAACAAAGCACTCTGAAGCATGAGAGTCGCCAATACTGAGTCTCGCTATTTTTGTACTCTCTGTAATTACAATGTTCACAAAAAAGCCCATTACCTCTCTGCTTCTTGACTTTTCTCTCCTCAAATGGAATCCAAATGAGTGGTGTGTTCAAATGGATCCTAAAATAATGAAGTATGGATTTGTGAACATCTCCCTAAGCCAATGAGAGAATGGTAACTGACGCTAAGAAATTTCTCCATATCCAAAGCTGAACATTTGTGCTCAAAGCTATTAGAATTCTACATTAAATTTTAGATACCTGATAAATTCAGATACTATGATATTTCTTTATGCTTGGCATAACCAGATGCACATAAAAATATGCATTTCTTGCTTGTGGGACGGCAGGGTATGTTTCAGATAGCACGGTCTACAGCCACAGTATAGATCCAAACTATAGAGATGTCCCATATACAAAATTTGATGGCTTTAAGCTCATGATGCTTTTTTCCTAATTATAGATCCTCTTGAGAAGGATCTGTGTGTAAGACTCTGTGGTCTGGCTTTCTGAACGCAGCTTCCTGCTTGTGTATAAAAACATTTCGGACAGACTGTAGCTTGTAGTCTTCCAAATAGAGTCCTGAGTCCTGAGTACTGAGTCATGCTATTCCAAATATTTCTAATCAAGCAACCTTATTCTTGTATTTTTCTCTTTCTTCCTTCCTTCCTTTCTTCTTTCTTTCTCTCCTTCCTTCCTTCCTTCCTTCCTTCCTTCCTTCCTCCCTCCCTCCCTCCCTCCCTCCCTCCCTTCCTTCCTTCTTTCTTTCTTTCTTTCTTTCTTTTCTTTCTTTCTTTCTTTCTTTCTTTCTTTCTTCTCTTTCTTTCTTTCCTTCTTTCTCTCTCTCTCTTTCTTTCTTTCTTTCTTTCTTTCTTTTTTCTTTCTTTCTCCTCCCTCCCTCCCTTCCTTTTTTCTTTCTTTCTTTTCTTTCTTTTTCTTTCATGCTTTCTAGATTTCTTGCTTTCTTTTGTATTTTATTCCCTGGTGATAGACTGAGTTATTTTATATTAAATACTAATGTATGGGGCTTTGGGGAAGATGGTGGAAGAGTAGGAGGATACTAGGCTTACCTCATCTCATGAATACAACTAGATAAGTATCAAGTTACCCTAAATATCCGAGAAATTGTCCTGAAGATTGGCAGAACAGACTCCATAATGAAAGGTAGAGAAGACGACACACTGAAGAAGGTAGAAGGTGTAGAGACATGGTATTGGAGAGAAACAGGTTGTGGCTGCTGCAATGGGGAGGGAGCCATGGTCATGGAGAAGGGTGAGAGACAGACTAGCAAAAAGAAAGTGATGTTGATAGATTTCAATGCAAAATATTCTGACAAGTAAGACATGTGGTGAAATACGCCTCTTTACTGGAGTGTCAAGTTTTTCTGAAAATAATTGCTTTCCCTATGCTTATTTTAACATAAAATGAGTGGTAAAGGATAGAAGCCTAGTTTGTTTGGTCTCATGAAAGAATTGAAATCAGAGGAAAAATCACACGCCAAAGTAAACATCTGTAAAAGGATTTGGAACTAAGGAGGGGGAAGTTCTGAGGCCTGCTAAAAGGGAAGGAAGGGCTTTATTTACTGTTTGTGGATTGTACTTCCTGTTGTGAAGCTCAGTGCTGTTTCACAACAGCTGGGGAGTTGTACTGTCTGGTACTACAATGAGGAAGTGGCATTCTTGGTTCCTCCATATTATGCAAGTTAATGACATCCACTGCAGAATGAAATGGATGTAGGAGGAAGAATGGGACACTTGCACTTGCAGACAGACACAATGGAGTTGTTTTTGTAGTTGCAGAATTATCTTTTCATATATAATATTATTATATATGCAGGACAGCTGCCCAACATGGGCAGCCCCATATATTTGTTGTTATGGCACAACCAGGTTCTACAAAAGCCAGCATTGTCCATGAAAAGGTAAAAGAGGTTTATGTTTTTCTTATCATATAGCTGCTACAAATACAATAAAAACTGTTTTTTGCAGCATATTTGCCTTTAAGATCAGTCAAGGATGTGACGTGAAATCTCATTGTGATTTAGATTTGTATTTCCCTGATGCCCAATGATGTTGAGCATTTTTCATGTGTCAGTTGGCCATTTGTATGTCTCCTTGGAGAAATGTCTTCATGTCTTCTGCCCATTTCTTGACTGGATTATTTGTTTTTTGGGTGTTGAGTTTGAGAAGTTCTTTATAGATTTTGGATAGTAGGCCTTAATCTGATAAGACATTTGCAAATATCTTCTTCCATTCTGTCAGTTGTCTTTTGGTTTTGTCGACTGTCTCCTTTGTTGTGCACAAGCTTTTTATCTTGATGAAGTTCCAGTAGTTCCTTTTTGCCTTTTTTCCCTTGCCTTTGGAGACATGTCTAGTATGAGGTTGCTGCAGCCGAAGTTGAGGTTGCTGTGGCCGAGGTTGAAGAAGTTGCTGCCTGTGTTCTCCTCAAGGATTTTGATGGATCCCTGTCTCACATTTAGGGCTTTCATCCATTTTGAGTTTATTTCTGTGTATGGTGTAAGAAAATGGTCCAGTTTTGTTCTTCTGCGTGTGGCTGTCCAATTTTCCCACACCATTAGTTGAAGAGACTGTCTTTTTCTCATTGGATATTCTTTCCTGCTTTGTCAGAGATCAGTTGACCATTGAGTTGCGGGTCCATTTCTGGTTTTTTGTTCCATACCATTGATCTGATGTGTCTGGTTTTTTTGCCAGTACCATACTGTCTTGATGATTATAGCTTTGTAATATACCTTGAAGTCAGCAATTGTGGTGCCACCCACTTTGGTTTTCTTTTTCAATGTTCCTTTGGTTATTTGGGGTCCTTTCTGATTCTTTTCAAATTTTGGAATTATTTGTTCCAGCTCAGTGAAAAGTGTTGATGGTATTTGATAGGGGTTGCATTGAATGTGTGGATTGCTCTGAGTAGCATAGATATTTTAAACAATATCTGTTCTTCCAATCCACAAACATGGAATATTTTCCCATTTCTTTGTGTCTTCCTCAATTTCTTTCATGAGTGTTCTGTAGTTTTCAGAGTTCTGATCCTTTACATCTTTGGTTAGGTTTATTCCTAGGTATCTTGTGGCTTTTGGTGCAATTGAAAATGGGATTGACTCCTTAATTTCTCTTTCTTCTGTCTCATTGTTAGTGTATAGAAATGCAATGGATTTCTGTGCATTGATTTTATATCCTGCGACATTGCTAAATTCCTGTATGAGTTCTAGCAATTTTGGGGTGGGGTCTTTTGGACTTCCACAAAGGGTATCATGTCATCTGCAAAGAAGAGTGAAGAGTTTGACTTCTTCTTTGCCAATTCGGATGCCTTTAATTTTGTTGTTGTTCTTTTTGTCTGATTGCTGAGGCTAGGACTTTGTCCTACGTACTATTTAGCACTATGTTGAACAACAGTGGTGAAAGTGAACATCCCTCCAGTGTTCCTGACCTTAGAGGAAATGCTCTCAGTTTTTCCCCATTGAGAATGATATTTCCTGTGGGCTTTTCATAGATCGCTTTTATAATATTGAGGTATGTTCCCTCTAGCCCTACACTGTGAAGAGTTTTAATCAAGAAAAGACGCTGTACTTTGTCAAATGCTTTTTCTGCATCTACTAAGAGGATCATATGGTTCTTGCCTTTCTTTTATTAATGTAGTGTATCACATTGATTGATTTGTGGATGTTGAACCATGCTTGCAGCCCAGGAACAAATCCCACTTGATTGTGGTGATTAATCCTTTTAATGGACTCTTGGATCCTACTGGCTAGTATTTTGGTGAGAATTTTCTCATCCATGTTCATCAGAGATATTGGTCTGTAACTCTCCTTTTTTGGTGAGGTCTTTGGTTTTTGGGATCAAGGTAATGCTGGCCTCATAGAATGAGTTTGGAAGATTTCCCTCCATTTCTTTCTTCCTTTCTTTTCTTTCTTTCTTTCTTCCTTCCTTCCTTCCTTCCTTTCTTTCTCCTTTCTTTCTTTCTTTTCTTTCTTTCTCTTTTTCTTTCTTTCTTCTTTCTTTTCCTTTTTTCTTTTCTTTCTCTCTTTCTTCTTCTTTTTCTTTCTCCTTCTTTCTTTCTTTTCTTTCTGCTTCCTTCTTTCTTTCTTTCTTTCTTTCTCCTTCCTCCCTCCCTCCCTCCCTCCCTCCCTCCCTCCCTCCCTCCCTCCCTCCCTCCCTTCCTTCCCTCTTTCTTTCTTTCTTTTTTTTTTGTAACAGTTTGAGAATAGGTATTAATGTTTCTTTAAATGTTTGGTGGAATTCCCCCGAGAAGCCATCTGGCCCTGGGTTCTTCTTTGTTGAAAGATTTTTGATTACCCCTTCAATTTCTTTGCTGGTTATGGGTCTGCTCAAGTTTTCTATTTCTTCCTGTTTCAGTTTTGGTAGTTTATACATCTCTAGGAATACATCCATTTCTTCCAGATTGCCTAATTTGTTGGCATATAACTGCTCAAAGTATGTTCTTATAATTGTATTTCTTCAATGTTGGTTACAATCTTGGGTCCTTTCTCTTTTTTTTTGATAAGTCTGGCTAGGGGTTTATTGATCTTATTTATTTCAAAGAACCAGCTCCTAGTTTCATTGATTTACTCTACTGTTCTTTTGGTTTCTATTTTGTTCTATTTGCTGCTTTAATTTTTATTAATTCTTTTTTTTAATTAAGATTTTTATTTATTGGACAGAGATAGAGATAGCGAGAGAGGGAACACAAGCAGGGGGAGTGAGAGAGGGAGAACCAACTTCCCGCTGAGCAGGAAGCATGATGCGGGCTTGATCCTGGGATCATGACCTGAGCTGAAGGCAACCACTTAACGACTGAGCCACCCAGGCGCCCTAATTTTTATTAATTCTCTTCCCCTGTTTGATTTAGGCTTTATTTGCTGTTCTTTCTCCAGCTCCTTTAGGTGTAACATCAGTTTGTGTATTTGAGACTTTTCTTGTTTCTTGTGAAAGGCTTGTATTGCTATATACTTCCCTCTTAGGACCATCTTTGCTGCATCCAAGGATTTTGAATGGTTGTGTTTTCATTCCATTTGTTTCCATGAACTCTTAAATTATTCTTTAATTTCCTGTTTGACCCATTCGTTCTTTAGTAGGATGCTCTTTAACCTCCATTTATTTGTGTTCCTTCCAAATTTTCTCTCGTGATTGAGTTCAAGTTTTAAAGCACTGTGGTCTGAAAATATGCAGGGAATGATCCCAATCTTTTGGTACTGGTTGAGACCTGATTTGTGACCCAGGATGTGACCTTTTCTGGGGAACACTCCATGTGCACTCAAGAAGATTGTGTATTCTAGTTCTTTAGGGTAAAATGCTCTGAATATATCTGTGAGGCCCATCTGGTCCAGTGTGTCATTCAAAGCCCTTGTTTCCTTGTTGATCTGCTTAGATGATATGTCCATGACTGTGAGTACGGTGTTAGAGTTCCCTAGTATTTATATTATGATCAATGTGTTCCTTTAATTTTGTTATTAATTGGTTTATATAATTGGCTGCTCCCAAGTTAGGGGCATACATACTTACAATTGTTAGATCTTCTTGTTGGATAGACCCTTTAATTATGATACAGTGTCCCTCCTCATCTCTTGGTACAGTCTTTGGTTTAAAATCTAATTTGTCTGATATAAGGATTGCCACCCCAGCTTTCTTTTGATGTCCATTAGCATGATACATGTTTCTCCACCCCCTCACTTTCAATCTGGAGTTGTCTTTGGGTCTAAAATGGGTCTCTTATAGACAGCATATTGATGAGTCTTGTTTTTTTGTGTTTTGTTTGTTTATTTGTTTTGTTTTGTTTGAACCAATCTGATACCCTATGTCTTTTGATGGGAGCATTTAGCTCACTTACATTCAAAGTAACTATTGAAAGATATGAATTTAATGCCATTGTATTACCTGTAAAGTGACCGATTTTATTGTCTCTGTGCCTTTCTGGTCTATGTTACTTTTGGGCTCTCTGCTCAAAGGATCCCCTTCAGTATTTCTTGCAGGGCTGGCTTAATGATCAGAAATTCTTTTAGTTTCTGTTTGTCCTGGCAGCTCTTTATCTCTCCTTTTATTCTGAATGGCAGCCTTGCTGGATAAAGTATTCTTGGCTGCATGTTTTTCTCATGTAGTCCCCTGAATAGATCATGCCAGTCCTTCCTGGCCTGCCACACCTCTGTGGATAGGCCTGCTGCTGCCTTGCATTTCTACCCATGTAGGTTAAGGACGTCTTGTCCCAAGCTGCTTTCAGGATTATCTCTTTGTCTCTGAAATTTGCAAGCTTCACTATTATATGTCGAGGTGTTGACCTATTTTTATTGATTTTGAGGGGGGTTCTCTGTGCTTCCTGGGCTTGAATGCCTGTTTTCTTCCCCAGATTAGGGAAGTTCTCAGCTATAATGTGCTCCAATATACCTTCTGCCCTCTCTCTCTTTCCTCTTCCTCTGGGACCCCAACTATCCTGATATTGTTTCACTTTATGGTTATCACTTATCTCTCAAATTCCCCCCTCATGATCCAGTAGTTGTTTATCCTCTTTTTCTCAGTTTGTTTTCTCTCCATCATTTTGTCTTCTATATCACTGACTCTCTCTTCTGCCTTGTTTGTCCTGGTAGTTAGAGCCTTCATTCTTTATTGATCTCAGTAATAGCCTTTTTGATTTTGACCTGATTAGATGTTAGTTCTTTTCTTTCTCCAGTAAGGAATTCTCTAGTGTCTTCTATGCTTTTTTCCAAGCCCAGCTAATATCTTTATAATCATTGTTTTGAATATTAGTTCTGACATCTTACTGATATCCATATTGATCAAGTCCCTGGCAGTGAGTACTGCCTCCTTTTCTCTTTTTGGGGATGATTTCTTCCCAAATGTCATTATGACCAGAGAAGAATAGACGACAGAAAGAACAAAATATAAAAATAGCAACAACACGAGAAAAATATACACTAAACAAATAAGAAGAAGAGATCAGACACCAAAAAAGAAAAAGAGAGAGGATAAAATCAAAAAGAAGGTGAACAGAACAGAAAAATAAACTAGATCCTGGGCATATTTTGGTCTGTTTGTTAGAAGAAACTAGATCCCAAAATTGGAAAGAAGGAAAAACTTATATATATTCGAATACAATGAAAGAAGCCAAGAATGAAAGATTATAGATATATATACATATATATGTACATATATAACATATATATAACAGCAGGGGGAGTGAAAGAGGGAGAAGCAACCTTCCCGCTGAGCAGGAAGCCTGATGCGGGCTTGATCCCAGGACTCTGGGATCATGACCTGAGCTGAAGGCAGTCGCTTAACGACTGAGCCACCCAGGTGCCCTAATTTTTATTAATTCTCTTCTCCTGTTTGATTTAGACTTTATTTGCTGTTCTTTCTTCAGCTCCTTTAGGTGTAACGTCAGTTTGTGTATTTGAGACTTTTCTTGTTTCTTGTGAAAGGCTTGTATTGTTATATACTTCCCTCTTAGGACCATCTTTGCTGCATCCCAAGGATTTTGAACGGTTGTGTTTTCATTTCCATTTGTTATGGAAATTCAAGTTACTTGAATGTTCCACATTGCCAAATAGCAAAGAAACAAAATGCTTTATCCATCATCTTAACCTTTCTTTCTTGTTGATGTTAACTGTTCATCTGTATTCCAGAAAAACATTTTGCTAGTCATCTTTGATTTCTCGGCCTTTCCCAGTTGACAAGCATCTTCTTATTTCTAGATTTTTTTGGGCGGGGAGGGAAGGGGGAGATGGGGAGAATCTAATTTTGGAAAACACTGTTGCTTAAAATGTAGGCTCCGGAGTAGGCAGACCTCACTATGCCACCTGAAACTAATTATTCAACCCCCCTACATCTCTGTTTCTTTAGATGCAAGAAAGAAATAATATCTACCTCCAAGGACATTAGAAGGCTATACAAGACAAAGCATATAAGTGACTTACCAAATTAGCTGCCAAACCTGGTCCAAAACACTAAAAAAAAAATTGTGTTTTGTGGCATACAATTTACCCATTAGTTTACAGATTGTCTATGGGTGCATAGTACAATTGCCGAGTTGAATAATTCCGTCAGAGTTACACAGCTTGCTAACCCTACAGTAATCACTATCTGTCTCTTTACTGAAAATGTTTGTTAATATACGGTAAAGCCCTAAATAGATATTGGCGATCGGCTGAGCTATAAGCACTTATAATGAGTTCATTAGTTTATTTATACATTTTATACATATTTATTGAGCATTCATATGGGTTGATCATTTGGGATGGATTCACATATGAATTGAACTGTTCAATTGGACTTCAAATTGCAAAACAGACATGGGAGAGGTTGTTCAATATTAGGTATTAAGTGATGATCTATATATACCGAGCACTCCTAGATAGTGGTGAGATGGGGTTGGATGCAGAATATGTCAGAGGAGTGTGAACACTGTGTGTGTGCACGCATGTGTTTCAAGGAAAATGGGACAGAGTGGAAGCTTCCAGGAACTGATTCTAAGAGAAATCCTGCTTAGGGAGGCATGGCAAACATATGACCTGTGTATCCCACACATGTTTATTTAATTAATGCTGCTTTAAAAAATCATTCACAATCCCCACAATACAGAGAATGTATTTAAAAGAATAAAGCATTAAACAAGGAATAAAGAAGATAATTTTTGTTTCTTTGTTTTGTGTCAGTGTCTCCTCCCCAGGTCGCGAGCTCCTTGAAGGCAGGAACTCTGTGCATTTTAGTTGCTGTGTGTCCCCAAAACCTGGAACACTCTTAGGCATGCAGTGGGTTGCTATGAAGAAATCAATCTTTCCCATCTCTAACGCACTGTGAGAGAATTGTTGATTTTTAAATAGTTCCCAACATTTTCTAAGCACAAGAGAAAAATCAACATTACTTTTGATTCTCATTTACTATGTGATTCCCAGCTGCATCTCTTCACTCACCTCTACTTCTGTCAAAGTCAAAGCTTCATGATGCATTTCCTTTAACTACCTTCACACAACTGAGAATGATTTTAAATTTGCTGATTGTGTCATATCCCCTTTCCATATTTATCACAAATATTTTGCAATAGGTCTAGCATTTAATGATAAAAATGGATTTTCTTTCTCCATATGACATCCACAGATAACTTTGAAAGGTCACTGATAGTCAAAGATGCCAATTCTTTTCTTTTGCTTCTTTATATATATGTGTATATGTGTATGTACATACATGTGTGTAGGTACATGTGTATATATGTATGTATTTTAATGGTAGCTGGTTTTTTATGTATTTTTTATTGAAGTCTATCATATGTAATATTAGTTTCAGGTGTACAACACATTAATTCAATAATTCTGTGTGTTACTCTGTGGTCACACTGTAAGTGTGGTCATCATTTGTCAGCAAACAATATTACAATATTATTGACTAAGAACCTGGATAGATGTTTTCAAAGAAGACGTCCAGACAGCCAACAGACACATGGAAAGATGCTCAACATCATTCACCATCAGGGAAATACAAATCAAAACCACAATGAGATATCATCTCACACCAGTCAGAATGGCTCGAATCAAAAAGACAAGAAATAACAAGTGTTGGTGAAGATGTGGAGAAAAAGAAATCCTCATACACACTTAGTGGGAATGGAAATTGGTGCAGTCAATATGAAAAACACCATGGAGTTTCTCCAAAAAAAAAAAAACAGTAGAATTACTGTATGATCCAGTAATTTCACTACTGTGTATTTACCTGAAACAAAGAAAAACACTAATTCAAAAAGGTATGTGCACGGTACCTGAGTGGCTCAGTCATTGGGCATCTGCCTTCTGCTCAGGTCGTGATCCTGGGGTCCTGGGATTGAGCCCTGCATCGAGCTCCCGGCTCGGCAGTGAGCCTTCTTCTCCCCGTCCCACTCCCACTGTTTGTGTTCTCTGTCTCTCTGTATCTCTCTTTGTCAAATAAATAAAATCTTAAAAAAAAAAAGCTATGTGAACCCCTATGTTTACTGTAGCAGTATTTAGCATAGCCAAGATATGGAAGCAATATAAGTGTCCTTCAACAGATGAATGGATAAGGAACATGTGGTAGGTAGATTACTAAGTGTTTTTTATTTCTTTTTGTAGATCTTTGTTTCTGTCCAATATAACTTTCTTTCTCTGTGGATAACTTTAAATATAAATATCATATAGATGGATATAGATACTTATCATATACACAACATACATATACATACATATACATATCATGTATATAAAGAAATAGATGTATAGATATAGATCATATATATCCACAACCTTGACCAAATATACATGCATATCTTTGACTTAACATACATATATATACATATGCTTCTTTATATATATGTGTGTAGGTACATACATGTGTGTAGGTACATACATGTGTGTAGGTACCTGTGTATGTATGTATGTATTTTAATAGTAGCTGGTTTTTTATGTATTTTTACATAGAAATAAAAATTTACATTACATCTATATGTGTATATATGTATATATCATATTCTATATAATGTATATACATTACATATACACATATATAGATGTAATGTATATATAGATATAGCTATAGTGACATATGTATATATGTACATATACACATGTACATATGTACATATATACATATATATGGTCAAGGATATATGTATATATCATATTATATATAATGTATATATACATTACATATATATTGATGTACATATATACATATAGATCATATACATACATACCCTTGACCAAATATACATATATAAAAATGATCATGATGTATATACCAAATATACAAATATATACATGATCATGATATATATCGTGCTTATATATTTATATATGATATGTACATATATATGATATAAAGTTTATATTTAAAATATATATGTATATTTAAAGTATTTTTATATCATAAATGTGTATGTTACTAAAATATATAATATATATGTATTGATATTATATACATATATAATATATGTATATTTATAATACATATATATTACATGTATATATTATATATCTAAATTATATATACATATACATATATACATACTTTACAAGGAGATATACTGTTAAGAAATTTCTTCTATTTTTTTTGAAAAAAAAAGTCTTCATTTCTCCTAGACTTTTGAAGAGTATTTTTGCAAGATACCGAATTATAGATTGGTGTGTGTGTGTGTGTGCATGTGTGTGTGTTTCTCAATACTTTATACATGTCAATCCACTCCTCTCTCAATTGCATGACTTTTGTGAAGTTGCATGTAATTCTTATCTTTGCTCTTCTATAGGCATGGTGTTTTGTTTTCTGGCTTGTGACAAGATTTTTTTTCTTTTTCCTTAAGTTCTGGAGTTTGAATATGTCTTTGTGTTGCTTTTCAAGCATTTATTCTGTTTGGTGTTCTCTGAGATTTCTGGATCTGTTATTTGGTTTCTGATATTAACTTAAATAAATGCTGTTTTTTATTATTGTTTCAAATATTTCTTCTGTTTCTTCTCTTTCTTCTGGTATTCCAATTATGCATATGTTATACTTTTTGTTTTTCCCAGGCAAAAATAAGAATTGAGAGAGTGTAGCAAGTGGAAGTGAACATCTATTTAGTGAAGCATTACTATATGGTCAAACTTGTGAGAGACAAAATGATGGGCAGATTCTCATCCCTTAATCTAAATAGGAGGAGGCAATTTTAAAACAATACAAGGAAGCATCTAAAGGCTAAATGAAATCAAGCAGAGGTTCTGTCAAAAAGTTTCTCCTTGACCAAATTTCAGTTAGACTCCTCTGAGTCCTTTTTGAACTAGGTCTTAACTTTGACCGCTGTCCTTGCTGGGCTTGCATACTGCAATATGAGCAAGAATCCTGCTAAGTCAGTTGAGAAATAGTCCCCATTTTTGATATCCAGCAAGTTCCTCAGACTCTACCTTTGACATCTAAATCCTGGGCCTGACTTCAGCAAGAATTCTGATAGGCTGGTTTAGCCAGAATACCCCTACTATTGATGACTAATCAAGTTCCTCTTAATAATTTTCCATCTACTAACTCTTCACCCTGCTCTCCTTAGCTATGAATCCTCACTTATCCCTGTTAGGTTTAGAATTGAGTTCAAATCTCTCTCCCCTTTGGTAAGGTTAAACAATATTGGAACAGCCTCAAATGAAGTCTCCCTTTCCACTTTGACAAGTGTTGCAATAATTTTTTCTTTAACAATTTTAATTAGGGAGGTCTTAGATTCTTGGAGGGCTTATAGAACTGTAACATCAGCTGTATTTTCCCAATCAAACAAATACAGTTCCTTAGATGCAAGATTTGTGGAAGACCACAAATACTTAAAATAAAAAGAAATTTTTTTCTTTTTGATTGTATACCATTATTAAAAGCAATATAAACTGAAAATTTAGGCAAGGAGACATCAAAGGTTTCAATAGAGGAGAAAGACCATAAAAGGCTTTGTCATTGAAAAACAGATGGATTTTAATTATCTAATTTCTTTATGTCCTGCTATCATCACAAAGTTAAATGGCTCACTTGGTTTTATAATTGGAGTTTTAGTTGTAGAACTTGGAAATAAAGTTGAGGTTTGCAGGAAGTAGGAATCAACCAAATATATGTGAAGGGTTTCTGTTTCAAGCCAAAGGAGAAAGAAATCTGAATTTTGTTTTTTACTGTACTGGATGACTTATTTAAATACTGTATGCATATGTAGAATACCTATCTTAGGAAAGAGAAGTATCTACAACTTCTGGTCCTTAACTTTCCAGTTTTGAGATAAGCAGAACATAGCCATATTCACCTCAGAGACAAGAAGTACAGTCTAATGAAATCAATCATTATTAGGTAAGTTTTTTGAAATGCTTAGCTATTACAAGTCATAGAAATGCTAGTGATTAACTGGAAGTAAGAGAGAACTAGCACTCCCAAGTCACCATGTTAGCTGAAGGCAGATTCTCTCAATAAATCTCCCAACTCAAAAAGAAAAAGAAAAAGAATTGAAGAAAAGATAAACAATTCCTAAACTTCTCCTAATTTAAAACCAGACAAATAATACTAGCCATCCAGGACCCTGCTCAAATTTAAATATGATTTCATTCTAGTTAGAAGATGCATCAATTGAAGGAGGAATATTGTTCATTCACCAAACACTGGCACTATTATTTCTGGTTGTCTGGGACGTAAAGTTGAATCACATGCAGCTTCAATTTTCCACAGAGCTAACACCTTGCTTACATTTTAAAATCCTTCAGAATTTTAAGGATTCTTAAAATCATGCTGCAGTTTCAAATGGCAAATTCAATGCTACTTTTTTGTTTTCATTTCATAGCCAAAGAATAGGCAGCAGAACAGATACTGCTGCCTGCTATTTTTAAACCTTTCTTCTCAAGTTGTAGAAAAATGTGTAGGCAGGTGTTTCTGCTCTGTCTGGAAAAACAGCAGTGCAGAAGAGCACCCAAGATTTCACTTCCTGTTATTAACCTTTACTGAGCAAATAAAAAAACAATTGGAAAATGTTGTTACTGGAGAACAAAGAGTCACTTCCTGGCACCTTTGTCAAGAGAGACCCCACCACAAGGCACATCTTCAGATAGTATAGAGGGCCACCATTTAGGACACCTTTCATGGAAACAAACACTTAAGTAATGTGGACTTTTGATTCAGCATCCTTTCCCCAACACTCCAGAGACTATCATAGCTATAAAGATTGAGCTGTGTACCTCTCTGTCGGGTATTCAAAGGTGCTCTAAGGAGTCCATCCATAGACCAGCTGCTCAGAAATAGAAGATTAAATTTCATCAGCACATTCATAATTTCACAATAATCATGGATTATTCTCAGCAATAACACTGCAACTGCTGCAAATAATATGTATTAGATTGGTTGTTACTTTCAGAAAAAAATGTGACAAATGTTTAGAAGGAAAAAGAGGCACTCATAAAATAGCAGTAATCAAATTTCTGAAACGCTTAACACAAGATATTTGCTCTCAGGTTTCACCACAATTGGCAATACCCATTGGTAATATCACCCCACTAATCTTCTTTTGACAAGTGCAATGGCCTTCTTTCCAGTTTTTTTTTAAAAAACAAAATCTAGGCATAATGGTGAGCCTCAGATAATAATAAAGGTATCTTCTCTTTTTCTACTGAAAACCAGAAACATAGAAGGATGAAATGAATGGGGAGAAATACAGCTGTGATGTTGAATGAGCATACACAGGAAGTATGCAGGTGAAACCCAACACAATTCAGAGGTGAAAACTGCATCTGACTGGTTGCTTGTAATTTTGTCTTCCTGACAGCTGTAGGACTGGTTGTCTTTCCTCCAGTAGACAGAGAAAAAGTGGTCTTGGGTCAGAAAGCTAACTTACTACTCCTAGAAGCATTTGGTTTGGCTGATGGTACACTGGAAATTGAATTAACCACATTTACTGAATTACCAATCAATTCAATCTATTGTTCTCCTCTATATTTAGGCAACTCGTTGAATGTTTTTGACCTGATTTTCCAGAAAATGAGTGAGGTGTATGGATGTCAATAGAGCTTGGAACAATGCTTGGTTCTCAGACCTTGGAATAGAACCACAAATATCCTAAGCCCAGAGTCCCTCTCTGTTTCATTTGTGTGTTTAATGGTTTCTTATATGCAGTAGATGTGTCATTTGTCTCTTGAATAAATGAAGTCTCCAAGAGGCCCATTCATCCCACACCCTCCAAATAAATATGTATAAATAAAGTAATAAATAAAGTGGGTAGATAATGAGTCCATTTAAAGTTCAGACAATTTGTGTTTATATATATTTCCACAGTGTCAAAAACCTGGAGGATTGGAAAGCTTCTGGATAATTATTTTTTTTTGCTCCAGTTATTTAATGGTAAAAATAGGAAAGTTATATACAGAAATTCTGAAGTGAAGCAAAAAATGATCTACCAACCCTATAGTCTCTTTATTCCAACTGCCCTTTAAAAACTTCCTATTTTATGAGAAATTTACTAACATCTGGATGCACCAGTAAACATGGTTTGCCAGGACTTAACAATTAGTACATTGCTGTGTGTTGTCATTCTCTCTCCCTCCCTTCCTCCTTCCCTCTCTTTTGTCTTTCCCAAAGGATACTTAGCTCTCTGATTCACTCTGATAGGAACTCTGACTAGCTTTGTCAGGAATTCCAGGAATTCCATCCCCATTCCCAGGATCTTTCATCTCCTAGTTTTCCCAGACACTGCGCACAGCCACAGTAGTCACGCTCAAGAGGGCTCCTCAGTAAGGAGACCCTCTCCCCGTCACCAGGCCAAAAGCCATTCTGGAGAATAAAATGGTGATATAGTGAGAAGACAAAAGCCTGCCCTGAATTTCTGTCTGCCATTGTTTTGAGACACAAGGGAACCTGGGAGTGTGCATTCTCTGCATATCAGAAAGTCTGTAATCAGGGGAAATTTTGGTTTTATTTCCAAGGATAGGAGCAAATTAGAGTGCTGGTTTTTTTTGGGGGTGGGGTGGGGGTGGGAGGGTCTTGGTTGAGTTTTTGGTTTTGTTTTTTCCCTTGTCCTCTTCATAGAGGAAGAGGTTACTATATGCTTTTAACTTGAAACAAGAAGGTGGATAAGAACTTCTTTTCAATACAGAAACTACAGATCCTGGGTTTGATATTTGTCCACTTGTCTCACATAATTTATCAAGATCTTTGGCAAATGTTCTTACATTTTTATTTCTCTATTGATTTAATATTAATAGAACTTATCTTCAATTAAGGAGAAGGTAAGGGCCACCTCAGTACACTAAATATTTGCCAAGTTCAAACAGGTTGTAGATAACAATAATTGAGTTTAAAAAGATTATAATCACAGATAATTATTAAGCAATTATTGAACTAGCTTCTTAATCACTACCAGAGTAAGCCCTTTCTATTACAACAAGTTATTTTTCCCCTCTTGCCTTTGTTCTTCAAGATCCAGTATTTAATATATATGTTCAACAGTATCTTTGTATTACATGAAAAGGAATACTTAATGCAGGTATGACATTTACTGAGTACTTGCTACTTACCAAGCCACCGTGCTGTAGCCCATATAAATTTTATCTTATGCAGTTGCACACTAGTTTACACAGGTAGGTGTTGGATTAATCTTGAGTTTATTGTTAAAGGAAATAAAACAGAGAGAGGTTAAGTTACTTGTACAAAGAGATTGTATGTGTATAAATGCTTTAAGAACACAAATATACACAGACATAGATGCCTTATGTATTTGTAAATCACATATATAAAGTACTATACTCAGAGATTATTTCAAAATAAAACGTTAGACACATACAAACTGGAAATTACAAAAGATAACTCTTGTCTTTAGCCATGTCTCTCATCCATCACTGGTAATTCTCTTCAATAACAAGTACTGAAGATTTAATGTTATCTGTCTCCTCTCAACTGGACTAAAATATGTCCAAAATAAAAGAAATAGGCAAGTTTTGAGAACCTGATGTAGCACTTTTAGGGGCCCATCAATTAATATATAGTCACCCTTTTCAGAGGACCCCCAAAGTATGTTTGCTTTGAGGCACTAGATATTGAAAGTCACCCTCAGATTAGAATTAAATCTGGGTGTCCCTCATCTGTTAGTCAACAAGGGTTAATGATTACTTACCAGCTGCACAGCTCTGCTTTCAGAAAGGGAAGCATGCTTGTCCAGAAAGAATATATTTTGGCAGGAGATATTGTTAAATACATTTTCAAACTTCTTGTTCCATTCTGTTCCCTTTCATAATACGTAAAGTTCAGGTTTTTAATGTGTCTATGTGTGTGTGTTTACTTTAAACTCTAGATTTTTACTTTTATTGCCATTAGGTTTATATTCTTTACCATTTCATTCTGACACATTTCATTCTGTGTCTTAATTCTCCTGAAAATAACTTTTTCTATACCAAAGGGCAGCAAACGTTTTTCTGTAATGGGCCAGACACTAAATATTTTCACCTTTAGAGGCTGTTTGGTCTCTATGTAGCAGAAGAGCAGGTATAAACAAGTTATAAGTGAGTTGAGTCCGGGATTGTGCCAATAAAATTTTATTTATAGACACTAAATTTTGAACTTCATATGATTTTCACATGCCATGAAATAAAATTCTTTTGAGTTTCTTCAGTTACTGAAAAATGTGAAAACCATTCTTAACTCTGAGGCCATGGAAAAACAGCTTGCCTGGTGATATTTGGCCATAGGTTGTAGTTGCCAACTCCAAAGATATTATCACAGTTAATGAGTTAATCACTATAAAATATTTTTATCTTTGGAATAAACAAATTTTAAGTATGAAAAAGTATCAGTTTCAAAAATCATGTCAAATCTAAAAGACTATACTGTTTAACTTTTTGCTAATGGAACTAGTTCTGTATATGCATTTAATTTTCAGAGTCGATGCATCCGTTGTTCTTACAAGAGAAGACCCAAGAAGTAGTTTGAAATTACCATAGAATCCTTTACACTATTTAATATACAAGTACCAGTATATATATAAAAAATGGACATGTACTGGCTGAATCCTTAGATGGCAATTGATAGCTATCAGGCAAGATAAACAGAAGGGACTGCCATATCTAGATGTGTGTCCACTTATTATAACCATGAGTAACTCAAATGTTCAGTTTTTGCATGTCCTCTTGCATAATTTTGAACATAGTATAATTTTAGACTTGGATAAAAATTACTGTACATTCATATTAGTACTAAGTTATGAAATAGCAAGCCTAATTTTTAAAGACATAAAAGACAAGCTTACACTACTGCATATTAGAAAAAGCATCTCAACCATTAGGAAACGTAGCAAGTAGCAATATCACTTCTTAGAATCCAAATTTTTAAGCACCAAATTATTTGCCTTCTCAAATGTATGAAAGAAAAAGAAAATAAATAAATAAAAATGTAATTATTTTTCTACAATTAGATTGAAAAATGTTCTCATGTTGTCCTGATATACTATCAAGTATTTATTTGACTACACCATTTTTATCTTATTATATCCATTATAGTATAGTAGGTCAATGGTATGTAATCCATCATACCATCAATTACATTAATGTAGTAGGTTGAAAAAGGAGTATTCACCTGAGTATTTTGGCAAAAATTCTTTTTAAAGTAAATATAATCTCTCTGGAAATACTGACCATGAGTAATGTTCTACTTAAAGCCCAGTGGTGGGGAAAGGGGTAAAACTGAGAACTACATTTTCTAAGGAAAAGTACAAATAATAAGACTAGCAAATGGAAAAAGATAGAAATAAAGTGAAGGCAAAGTTTAACTCTCAGACTGTTCTGGCAAATTCATATTGAAGAGAAGGACTGAGGCCCATCTGACCAAAATACCTTGGTTTAACTCAGTAAGTCTAAATAAGAAAGCTATTAGTATAGGCATTTATTGCATTTTCAAATGTAGTTTTCTATTTTATTCTTTAATATAATAAAGCAATCTCCTTAATTATATATTTATATTATATTTACACGTATATATAAATTTGGAAAACATAGACAAGTGCAAAGAAAATTATGCAAATAATTAAATGAAACCCTCTGCCCAAAGAAAATAAATGCCTTCTGTTATTAATGAAAGATGATGGTAGAGTATTATTTTCTTATTACAGCAAACTTGTGGAACTAAAATGGTCAGATAAGGTTAATAACTCAAGGTCTAACTATAAAATATGAAAACTCCAATCTAGAGAAGTTGCGACTTGACCTATACTATCATATTTTCCAATCAGTTAAGAAGTTAGTCTTCTAAATAATAGTCTATTTCATAAATGGAAAAGATTTAAGGTGACAACCCTAGGCAAGAACCAAAATTTTCCTGAGCCCTGGAGAAGTTGTGATTTATAAAGAAGTAAGGATTTGCTTCCTTGCAAAATCAATGCTTAAAAGAATTTGTGTTACATGAGTTTTGTAACTAATTACAGAGGACTTTTTGACTTATTTCCAGAGTTTTTAATATTGCTACCTTAATATATAGCTATTTTTAATTTTAATAGTCAAATGAAAGTTTTAATTAGATTCAAGAAGGTCTTCATATAGGAAGACAGAGCTGCTGGCCCATCTTCAAGAAAATATGCATTTTTAGTTATTTTCTGGGGGCCAGGGGAAACCACAGAATTTAACCACCCTGATTCAGTGTACGTTTGCTCAAGAACTCTCCACACAAAGCTGGGACATGTCAAACTATAGTTTTGATTTTCTCTGCTTTAAAATAAACACTGTGTACACTGTACACTAAACCTATAATAATAGTAACTAAATACTGTGTAAACTATACACTAATCCTACAGTAACTATCACAAATGAAGGATATGTATTTATTAACAAATGGTCTGTATAACAGCAAGGTATGAGAAATATTAAATTATTAAAACAAATCTATATTGAATACTTGTATCCAGTTAAAATATATTATTTGTTGTGTAGTTTCTTTAAATAACATATTGGAATAATTTTATATTTACAGAAAAGTTGCAAAAGTAGGAGAGGTTTCCATCCCAATTAACCCTCATTTAACTTCCCCCATCTTTTATCACTGTGATATGTTTGTCAAAAATATAAAAAATTGGTGCAATATTATTAACTAAACTCAAGACTATTCCAATTTCACTAATTTTCCATTAAATGTCTTTTTCTGTACCAGAATTCAATCCAGGATACCATTTAATTTTCATTTCTCCTTAATCTCCTCTGAGCTATGACAGTTTCTTCATTTCATATTTTTTCGTGATGTTGAGAATTTTTGGTATTACTGGTCAGGTATTTTGCTGACTGTTCCCCGATTTGCATTTTCTGATTAGACTAGATTAGGGGCTATGTGTTTTTGGAAAGAGGCAAAGTTCTCTTCTTGACACAGCCTATCAGAGGATACCTGATATCTACATGACATCACTGGTAGTGTTACCCAAGGTTAAGGTGCTCTCCACTATAATGTTAGTGTTTACCCTTCCCTGTCCAATACTCTAATCTTGGAAATGAGTCAATAAATCTAGTGGGGGTTGAAGTACTAATCTCTTCATCTTTGAGAGCAGAATATCTAGATACATAATTGGGAATTATTCTGTGAAGAAGGTCTATTTCTTCTACCTCAGGATATTATTTTTTTAATGCCCAAATCATGGCAACCAGGTCAATTTTCATTCAGAGAAAACTTTTTTTGAAAGTCAGTAGTCCATCACACCCATTTTAATGAAAGTCGTCTCTTAAAGACACTGAATTCAATGTTGGAGAATTTCACCTAGCCATGTCTGATTAACACTAAATTTGAGATAAGAGATAAAAAAATCGAGGTTAAAATAAGTGAAGAAAGTGGAAAGAAAAAGGAAAAGCAGACCAGATGAATTCCTCCCTGATAATATAATTGGCATTACCTTCCACAAGACACTATGTATATGAACAGGAGGGAATTCCCCTGTCCCAGGGAAGTAGCTATACAGGTCAATATATCTAGAGACAGGCTTTTTGCCTGGTTGTTGTTGTTGTTCTGATGCTTTATGCATTTTAGTTCTTAATCTTTGACATGTAACAAAACCAGCAATCTAACACTATGGATAAACTTTATCTGAAATGATTAAGCATTTTAAGCAATTATATTTAATTAGAATTCATGCCAAGAATGCACAACTTTAGCTTTGTTCATTCATTGGGAAAATGTTTTCTGATATAAGACATTTAGGTGAATGTTTTGGTTCTGTTGTCTGGATCATCCCTCCACCCCTCATTTGTTGTTTTTGTTGTTGTTCTCTATTTTTTTTATAGTTGGAGTACATCTCACATACATTGTTATATTAGCTTCAGGTTTCCAACATAGTGATTCAACAATTTATACATTTCTCAGGGATCACCATGATAAATGTAGTCACCATCTGTCACCACACAAAGTTTTACAATACTATTGATTATATTCCCTGGGTACCTTTCATTATTATTTATTTATTTGATAATTGAAAGTTTGTTCTCTTAATCTGCTTCACCTATTTTGCCCATCCCTTTACTCCCCTTCTCTGTGGTAATCACCAGTTTGTTCTGTGTATTTAAAATCTATTTCTTGCTACTTCTTCCAACATGGCGGCCTCGGCAGAAAAGAAGAAGAGAGGGAAAAGTATTTCCCTAACAGAGTTTCTGGCTGAGGATGGACTGGAGGAGGGAGCACCAATGTCCCCAGTCAGCTAGGCTGATGAAACAGATGAAACAGATGACCTGGAAGGAGATGTTTGAACCACTTGGCACAGCAAAAATGATGACGTGTATAGGGCACCTGCAACTGACCGTTCCGTTCTGTCCACTGTTCCACCAGCTGCTTGGGAACCCAATATCAACCAGAGCCGTCTTCCGAAATCATCATGCTATATCGCTTTTCTAGGCAACTTGCCCTATGATCCGACAGAAGTGCAATGCATTGGGGGGCGGAGCAAGATGGCGGAGGAGTAGGAGACCTAGATTTCGTCTGGTCTAAGGAATTCAGCTGAATAGGGATCAAACCATTCTGAACACCTACAAACTCAACAGGAGATCAAAGAGGAGAGTAGCAACAACTATCTGAACAGAGAAGCGACCACTTACTGGAAGGTAGGACGTGCGGAGAAGTGAATCCGAGGCGATATTCGGGAGGATAGACGGCAGGGGAGGGGCCTCCGCCTGCCGCTTCTGGCAAGTGCTAGAGCCGCGGAGCACAAAGTTGGACCTTTTGGAAGTTGGCTCCGCTGAGGGACGTCGCTCCAGTGGCTAAGCGGGGGTGAAACCGGGCCTCGGGACCCTTGGGGTCACAGAAGGACCGGGGGAGCCTGAGTGCGCCAGAACTCCCAGGTATCGGAGCAGGGGGGCCGGCTGCAGAGGCGGAGCCGAGGTGCGGGCTCTCAGCTTGGGGTTGCCATAAACTGTGATCTGCGGCCCAGTCGGGCCACTGCTCCTGCAGCAGGGACCCAACAGGTGGCAGATCCTGGGAGACTCCCCTTCCTTCCCGGGGAGGAGTGGCGTGGGAACGCACCGCAGGGATCTGCTGGGTTTGGAGACTCCACACGGGGTTGGGTGCCAGAGATACAAATGCTCGGTCACAGGCTGGGTGAGCACGGAGAGCGGCCGGAGACCAGGGACAAGGGAGTGACAGCTTTCCTCTGGGGGCGCACTGAGGAGTGGGGCCCCGAGTTCTCAGCTCCTCTGGGTGGAGATTGGGAGGCCACATTTTTGCCCCGGTCCTCCAAGGCTGTACAGAGAGCTTGCAGGGAACAAAAGCTCCTGAGATCAAACCCGAGCAGCTTGCTTAGCCCGGACCGACAAGGGCGGGGCAATTCAGCCTCCGGCAAAGACATTTGGAAACCACAGCAACAGGCCCCTCCCCCCAGAAGACCAGCACGAACAGCCAGCAAGCCAAGACCAAGTTTACCGATCAAGGAGAACGGGAGAACTCCAGCGCTATGGGAATACTGCACATAGAATTCATGGCTTTTTTTTACCATGATTCATTAGTTCATCAAAGTTAATTTTTGTTAACTTTTTTTTTCTTTTTCTTTTTCCCTTTTTCAACCAACATCTTATCAATCTCTTTTTTTAAAAAAAAAACAAAAACCATTTTTTATATTTCATTTTTAGAGTCATATTTTATCCCTTCATAGTAGTTACCCTTATTTTTGGCATATATATAAGTTGTTCTCTCTTTAAAATTTTGAGATACATTTTCTTCTAACAGATAAAAATATACCCTAAATCACTAGTGTATGGTTCTGTTCCAGTCTCCTGCCTGATCACATTATCTCCCTTTTTTTCTTTTTTTTTTTAAATCTTCTTTCTTTTTTCAAACAACTTCTTATCTAGTCCTTTTATAAAATCTTTTATAATTTTCATCTTTACAGTCATCTTCTATCCCTTCATTGTATCAACCCTTATTTTGTACATATATGTCTTTCTTCCTTTGATTTTAGGAGACACTTTTTTCTAACAGACCAAAATACGCCCAAAATCTAGTGTGTGGCACTGATCTATGCATTAGCCTGATCATATTTGATCACATTCTGCTTTTTTTGTATTGTTCTGTTTTTGTTTTTATCTTTTTTTCTTTTTTTTTTCTCTTTCTTTTTTCTTTCTTTCCCTTCTTTTCCCCTGGTTTCAGGTCTTTTCTGATTTGTATACAGTATATTTGCTGGGGACCTTATAGCATTTTGTTCTCTCATTCATCTATTCTCCTCTGAACAAAATGACAAGATGAAAAAAATCACCTCAGCAAAAAGAACAAGAGGTAGTACCGTCAGCCAGGGACCTACTCAATACGGACATTAGTACGATGTCAGACCTAGAGTTCAGAATCATGACTTTAAAGATACTAGCTGGGCTTGAAAAAAGCGTGGAAGTTATTAGAGAAACCCTTTCTGGAGAAATAAAAGAACTAAAATCTAACCAAGTCGAAATCAAAAAGGCTATTGATGAGGTGCAATCAAAAATGGGGGCACTAACTGCAAGGATAAATGAGGCAGAAGAGAGAATCAGTGATATAGAAGACCAAATGATGGAAAGTAAAGAGGCTGAGAAAAAGAGGGAGAAACAACTACAGGATCATGAGGGCAGAATTCGAGAGATAAGTGATTCGATAAGACGAAACAACATTAGAATAATTGGGATCCCAGAAGAAGAAGAAAGAGAGAGAGGGGCAGAAGGTATATTGGAGCAAATAATAGCAGAGAACTTCCCTAATGTGAGGAAGGAAACAGGCATCAAAATCCAGGAGGCACAGAGAACCCCTCTCAAAATCAATAAAAATAGGTCAACACCCCGACATCTAATAGTAAAACTTACGAGTCTCAGAGACAAAGAGAAAATCCTGAAAGCAGCTCGGGAGAAGAGATATGTAACCTACAATGGTAAAAATATTAGATTGGCAACAGACCTATCCACAGAGACCTGGCAGGCCAGAAAGGACTGGCAAGATATCTTCAGAGCACTAAACGAGAAAAATATGCAGCCAAGAATACTATATCCAGCTAGGCTGTCATTGAAAATAGAAGGAGAGGTAAAAAGCTTCCAGGACAAACAAAAACTAAAGGAATTTGCAAACACAAAACCAGCCCTCCAAGAAATATTGAAAGGGGTCCTCTAAGCAAAGAGAGAGCCTAAAAGCAGCAAAGATCAGAAAGGAACACAGACAACATACAGTAACAGTCACCTTACAGGCAATACAATGGCACTAAATTCATACCTTTCAATAGTTACCCTGAATGTAAATGGGCTCAATGCCCCAATCAAAAGACACAGGCTATCAGATTGGATTAAAAAACAAGACCCATCCATATGCTGTTTGCAGGAGACTCATTTTAGACCCAAAGACACCCCCAGATTGAAAGTGAGGGGGTGGAAAACCATTTACCATGCTAATGGACACCAAAAGAAAGCTGGGGTGGCAATCCTTATATCAGACAAACTAGATTTTAAAACAAAGACTGTAATAAGAGATGAGGAAGGACACTATATCCTACTTAAAGGGTCTATCCAACAAGAAGATCTAACAATTGTAAATATCTATACCCCGAACATGGGAGCAGCCAATTATATAAGGCAATTAATAACAAAAGCAAAGAAACACATTGACAACAATACAACAATAGTGGGGGACTTTAACACCCCCCTGACTGAAATGGACAGATCATCTAAGCAAAAGATCAACAAGGAAATAAAGACTTTAAATGACACACTGGACCAAATGGACTTCACAGACATATTTAGAACATTCCATCCCAAAGCAACGGAATACACATTCTTCTCTAGTGCCCATGGAACATTCTCCAGAATTGATCACATCCTAGGTCACAAATCAGGTCTCAACCGGTACCAAAAGATTGGGATCATTCCCTGCATATTTTCAGACCACAATGCCTTGAAACTAGAACTCAATCACAAGAGGAAAGTTGGAAGGAACTCAAATACATGGAGGCTAAAGAGCATCCTACTAAAGAATGAATGGGTCAACCAGGAACTTAAGGAAGAATTTAAAAAATTCATGGAAACCAATGAAAATGAAACCACAACTGTCCAAAATCTTTGGGATACAGCAAAGGCAGTCCTGAGAGGAAAGTATATAGCAACACAAGCCTTTCTCAAGAAACAAGAAAGGTCTCAAATACACAATGTAACCCTACACCTAAAGGAGCTGGAGAAAGAACAGCAAATAAAGCCTAAACCCAGCAGGAGAAGAGAAATAATAAAGATCAGAGCAGAAATCAATGAACTAGAAACCAAAAGAACAGTAGAACAGATCAACGAAACTAGGAGCTGGTTCTTTGAAAGAATTAACAAGATTGATAAACCCCTGGCCAGACTGATCAAAAAGAAAAGAGAAAGGACCCAAATCAACAAAATCATGAATGAAAGAGGAGAGATCCCAACCAACACCAAAGAAATACAAACAATTATAAGAACATATTATGAGCAACTCTATGCCAGCAAATTAGATAACCTGGAAGAAATGGGTGCATTCCTAGAGATGTATCAACTACCAAAATTGAACCAGGAAGAAATAGAAAACCTGAACAGACCTATAACCATGAAAGAAATTGAAGCAGTCATCAAAAATCTCCCAAGAAACAAAAGCCCAGGGCCAGATGGCTTCCCAGGGGAATTCTATCAGACATTTAAAGAAGAATTAATACCTATTCTCCTGAAACTGTTCCAAAAAGTAGAAATGGAAGGAAAACTTCCAAATTCATTTTATGAGGCCACCATTACCTTGATCCCAAAACCAGACAAAGATCCCATCAAAAAGGAGAATTACAGACCAATATCCTTGATGAACATGGATGCAAAAATTCTCAACAAAATACTAGCCAATAGGATCCAACAGTACATTAAAAGGATTATTCACCACGACCAAGTGGGATTTATCCCTGGGCTGCAAGGCTGGTTCAACATCTGCAAATCAATCAACGTGATACAATACATTAACAAAAGAAAGAACAAGAATCATATGATCCTCTCAATAGATGCAGAAAAAGCATTTGACAAAGTACAGCATCCTTTCTTGATCAAAACTCTTCAGAGTATAGGGATAGAGGGTACATACCTCAATATCATAAAAGCCATCTACGAAAAACCTACAGCGAATATCATTCTCAATGGGGAAAAGCTGAGAGCTTTTCCCCTAAGGTCAGTAACGTGGCAGGGATGTCCACTCTCACCACTGCTATTCAACATAGTATTAGAAGTCCTAGTCACAGCAATCAGACAACAAAAAGAAATCAAAGGCATCCAAATCGGCAAAGAGGAAGTCAAACTCTCACTCTTTGCAGATGATATGATACTTTATGTGGAAAACCCAAAAGACTCCACCCCAAAACTGCTAGAACTCATACAGGAATTCAGTCAAGTAGCAGGCTATAAAATCAATGCACAGAAATCAGTGGCATTCCTATACACCAACAACAAGACAGAAGAGAGACAAATCAAGGAGTCGATCCCATTCACAATTGCACCCAAAACCATAAGATACCTAGGAATAAATTTAACCAAAGAGGCAAAGGATCTGTACTCAGAAAACTATAAAATACTCAGGAAAGAAATTGAAGAAGACACAAAGAAATGGAAAAACGTTCCATGCTCATGGATTGGGAGAACCAACATTATGAAGATGTCAATGCTACCTAGAGCAATCTACACATTCAATGCAATCCCCATCAAAATACCATCCACTTTTTTCAAAGAAATGGAACAAATAATCCTAAAATTTGTATGGAACCAGAAGAGACCCCGAATAGCCAGAGGAATCTTGAAAAAGAAAAGCAAAGCTGGCGGCATCACAATTCCGGACTTCCAGCTCTATTACAAAGCTGTCATCATCAAGACAGTACGGTACTGGCACAAAAACAGACACATAGATCAAAGGAACAGAATCGAAAGCCCAGAAATGGACCCTCAACTCTATGGTCAACTTATCTTTGACAAAGCAGGAAAGAATGTCCAGTGGAAAAAAGACAGTCTCTTCAACAAATGGTGTTGGGAAAATTGGACAGCCACATGCAGAAGAATGAAACTGGACCATTTCCTTACACCACACACAAAAATAGACTCCAAATCGTTGAAAGACCTAAATGTGAGAGAGGAGTCTATCCAAATCCTAAAGGAGAACACAGGTAGCAACCTCTTCGACCTCAGCCGCAGCAACTTCTTCCTAGAAACATCACCAAAGGCGCAGGAAGCCAGGGCAAAAATGAACTATTGGGATTTCATCAAGATAAAAAGCTTTTGCACAGCCAAAGAAACAGTCCACAAAACCAAAAGACAACCGACAGAATGGGAGAAAATATTTGCAAATGACATATCAGATAAAGGGCTAGTATCCAAAATCTATAAAGAACTTATCAAACTCAACACCCAAAGAACAAATAATCCAATCAAGAAATGGGCAGAAGACATGAACAGACATTTTTCCAAAGAAGACATCCAAATGGCCAACAGGCACATGAAAAAGTGCTCAACATTGCTCGGCATCAGGGAAATCCAAATCAAAACCTCAATGAGATACCACCTCACACCCGTCAGAATGGCTAAAATTAACAAGTCAGGGAATGACAGATGTTGGCGGGGATGTGGAGAAAGGGGAACCCTCCTACACTGTTGGTGGGAATGCAAGCTGGTGAGACCCCTCTGGAAAACAGTATGGAGTTTCCTCAAACAGTTGAAATTAGAGCTACCATTCGATCCAGCAATTGCACTACTGGGTATTTACCCCAAAGATACAAATGTAGGGACCCAAAGGGGTACGTGCACCCCAATGTTTATAGCAGCAATGTCCACAATAGCCAAACTGTGGAAAGAGCCAAGATGTCCATCGACAGATGAATGGATAAAGAAGAGGTGGTATATATACACAATGGAATATTATGCGGCCATCAAAAGGAATGAGATCTTGCCATTTGCAACGACGTGGATGGAACTGGAGGGTGTTATGCTGAGTGAAATAAGTCAATCAGAGAAAGACATGTATCATATGACCTCACTGATATGAGGAATTCTTAATCTCAAGAACAAACTGAGGGTTGCTGGAGTGGTCAGGGGTGGGAGGGAGGGGGTGGCTGGGTGATAGACATTGGGGAAGATATGTGCTACGGTGAGCGCTGTGAATTGTGTAAGACTGTTGAATCACAGATCTGAAACAAATAACGCAACATATTTTAAGAAAGAAGAAAGAGAAGAAGATAGCAGGAGAGGAAGAATGAAGGGGAGTAAGTCAGAGGGGGAGAGGAACCAGGAGAGATGATGGACTCTGAAAAACAAACTGAGGTTTCTGGAGGGGAGGAGGGTGGGGGGATGGGTTAGCCTGGTGATGGGTATTAAAGAGGGCACATTCTGCATGGAGCACTGGGTGTTATGAACAAACAATGAATCATGGAACACTACACCAAAACAAATTATGTAATATATAGTGATTAACATAACAATAAAAAAATTAAAAAAAAATAAAGAAGTGCAATGCATTTACCATGTAAACCCCACAATCCAGAGAGGTTGAAAGGTTTGGTTACACTAAGTTTGAGGACGTGGATTCTTTGCTTAGTTCCCTGACCCTCAACGAAGAGTCTCTAGGTAACAGAATTCGAGGGGACGTTGCTGATGAAGCACAGGATAAAGACAGGGATGATCATTCTTTTGGCCGAGATAGAAATCGGGATTCTGACAAAACAGACTGGAGGGTGCGTCCTGCCACAGACAGCTTTGATGACTACCCACCGAGGAGGTGATGACAACTTTGGATACAAATATCAAGATCGTTATGATTCAGACCAATACGGTGATCAGTATTGGGACGGGTATCGTGATGGCCCACGCCGAGATATGGATCTATATGGGGGCTGGGATTGCTATGATGACCGAGGCAGCAGAGACTACCACAGAGGATACGATTCCAGGATGGGCAGTGGCAGAAGAGCATTTAGTAGTGGGAACCGTAGGGATGATGACTGCAGAGGGGGCGGGGACCGCTCTAAAGACAGACGAGACCCTTGCGCATGGAGCTCCAGAGATGATTGCTCTTGCGAAGACTAGAGACATGATGATAGAGCTCCCCGCCACCGCCCCAAGACCCAAACTGAATCTAAAGCCTTGCAATACTCCTAAGGAAGATGATTCCTCTGTTAGCATCTCCCAGTCTAGTCAAAGCAGCCTCTATCTTTGGAGGGCCAAAGCCTGTTGACACAGCTACTAGAGAGCTAGAAGTGGAAGAGCGGCTGCAGAAGGAGCAGGAGAAGCTGCAGCGCCCTCTGGATGAACCAAAAGTAGAATAGCCCCGGGAGAGACACCCAAGCTGGCAAAGTGAAGAGACTGAGAAACGGGAATGGTCCAGGACAGGAAGTGCCCCATCACGACTGGGACCTCGGCCGCATCTGGTAGAAATGCATGAAGAACAGAGAGTGAGAAGTTTCTAGAAAAAGAAGCACCCAGTAAGGAGGAAGACTGTCACTCTCCAACTCTTAAGCCTCCGAAATCTGAACAGACTCTGAAGGTAATGCCAGCCCCTCCACTAAAAGAGAATGCTTGGGTGAACCGAAGTTCTAACCCTCTCGCTCGATCTTAGAGCTCGGACACAGAGCAGCAATCCCCTACAAGTGGTGGGGGGAAGTAGTTCCAGCTCAATCACCTGAGAAAGGACCAGCAAGTAGAGTAGATGAAAACAAACTAGATGGGGTGAGTGTCCCAAAAGGCCAAAGTGGGAACTCCAGCCATGGTCTGGAGATGGAGAGAACAAAGACCACTGCAAGGAGTCACATGTGCACCTGAGCCAAAGAAACCTGAAGAATATCCAGCTTCCAAATTCAGTTCTGCAAGTAAATATGCTGCTCTCTCTGTTGATGGTGAAGATGAGAATGAGAGAGAAGATTGCACCTAATAGACCTCTGCATCCTGTGCTTTCTCCTAGTCTCTCCATCCTGGAACATTTGAGAGCAAATCAAACCTCTATCCAGACAAGACAATAAAACTCACCATCTCCTGGGGAAAAAAAAAATCTATTTCTTTCATTTGTTTCTTCATTTGTTCATTTGTTTTTTAGATTCCACATATGAGTAAAATCACATATTTGCCTTTCGCTGCCTTTTTCCCCTTAGCATTAGATTCTCTAGATACATATGTGTTGTCACAAATGTTAAGTTCTCATTCTTTTATTTGTTTATGAATGAACCTACAGTGTTCTATAGGTTCAGCTGTACACTATAGTGATTCAGCACTTCCATACATCACCCAGTGCTCATCATGACAAGTGCACTCCTTAATTTCCATCACCTGTTTCACCCATCCCCCACCAGTCTTCCCTCTGGTAACCATCAGTTTGTTCTATATAGTTAGGAGTCTTTTTCTTAGTTTGCCTCTCTCTCACTCTTTTCCTCCCCCCATGTTCATTTATTTTGTTTCTTAAATTCCAAATGTGAGTGAAATCATATGGTATTTCTCTTTCTCTGACTGGCTTATTTCATTTAGCATAATACTTTTTACATTAGCCATGTTGTTGGTCTTTTTTTTACAGCTGTGTAATACTGTGTATGTATACCACGTTCTTTATCCATTCATCTATTGATGGACCTATGAGTTGCTCTTATGTCTTGGCTTTTGTAACTAATACTGCAATAAGCATAGGGATGTATGTATCCTCAAATTAGTGTTTTTGTTTACTTCAGGTAAATACCCAATAGTAGAATTACTGGATCATATGTAGCTTTATTCAGGAACCTATATACTGTCTTCCATGGTAGGTGCACCAATTTACATTCCCACTTGGAAGGTGGAGAAAGGATAGTAAAATATCCTCCAGACTGGGAAGGCTCTTTGAGATTAAAAAACAAAGCAAGCCACTCCACACCATGTACACATGGATTTATTTTTCTAACAGGCAGGTGATGATCCAGGGAGCTATTCTCTGCAAAGCCCAGAACTAAGTCCACAGATTTTATAGAATGAGTAACTATGTAAAGTGCATTAAAGGCTAAGATGAAAGGGCCTAACACTTTACAGGCCTCATGGGGCCACCTGTGTGCCAGAAGAGCAGAAAGTATATTATTTTACTGTTGTCTAGACAACTTTAGGGAACAACAGAATAAGTGTTCACGCATTCTGGTCAGAGAGAGAAAGCACAAGTAGGCAGAGTGGCAGGCAGAGGGAGAGGGAGAAGCAGGTTCCCCGCTGAGCAGGGAGCCCAATGTGGGGCTCCATCCCAGGACCCTGGGATCATGACCTGAGCCCAAAGCAGCTACTTAACCAACTGAGCCACCTAGGTGCGCTGCATCTGTATTTTTTAAAATAACAGCATAATACATGAGAATGTTAGTTGCAAACAGCCCTAAGCTTACTCTTACAGATGAAATGATAGCACAATGCATCAGCCATATCTTGAAAGAGCCTTTGAAAATATTCACTTACCATGGAACCTCTATATGTTGAGCATCAGCTAGCAGAACCAGCTCACAATTTTATTTTAGTTTTCATGTTGCTACCATATAAAGTTTGAAATTGTTTTTATTGGTTTATACATATAAGGTAGAACACGAAAATAAAGTCACATTAGAAAGAATGACAAAAAAATCACCTTTTTGCTGACATCATAGAAATAATGAATTAGTCAAGAATAATGAATAAATGCCAAAGCTATTTGCTGAAAGTTTGATAAGGAATAGGAATGTTGAATCTCAAAGTATCTCCCCAAGGTTTAATTACAAAGGAGAAAATGATAATTCTATAGAAGAAACCTCGTGCAAACCACATAAACAAGAGATCCAAGTCATTGTTAATGAATGACATAAACTGACCTCTTCCCTCCTCTCCTTCTCTTCTCATGTGAGGCACCAAGAAGGACACACAATATCCCTTATGGGGTATTCTAATTATCTAATTCCTATCATGTAAAAACATCATGCAAGCCCAAACCTAAGGAAATACCTTATTCTTAAATATGTGAACATCTTGAAAGACAAAGAACAGTGGAAAATTGTGTCAGATTAAAGAGGCAGGGCAGCTACATGCAACACAGGATACTGGATTAGATTATAGAGTGAAAAAGAATAAAAGTGCTATAAACCACATTTATAGAAAAACTGGCACAATTTATGTATGAACATTATATTAAATAAAAGTAGCAATATATTTATGTTAAATGTCCTAACTTTGATCATTTCTCTTTATTATGTAAGAGAATATTCTCATTCTTAGGAAATATAACCTAAGTTACTTTAGAAGGGCTCAGAGAATAGTTCAGAAAAAAAAGAGAAAGAGTAATAAACCAAATGTGACAAAATGTTAACAAAAAGTATATCTATGTGAAGTTCTTAGAAATTTATTTTTATCATTCTTGTAACTTTTCTGTAAACTGGGAAGTATTTCAAATAAGAGGTTAATTAATGAAAGGATCACATGAAAACTTCTTGCTGTATTAAGAAAGTAATGCTGTGTCCTAAGCCTATGTTGAGATTTTGGGCCCTGGAACAGAAGGTTGCATGTTATAACAGGGGTTAGCATCTATCTGGGATTCCTGCATTGCAGGGACAAGCTCAGAAATGAAAGAACTGACCTCTAGTCTTTAGTGTGAAGTCCAATGTCAAAGCTAGCCAATGAAAAATCAAAAGCAGGGGCCTCTGATTTCAGTGAAAGAGGTTTACTGAATAGGAAGGACAAAGTTCTCTCCTCAGGATTCTAACAAGTATGGCAAAGATTCAGCCTCACTGTGTGGGCTGCATTCCGTATCACTGGAGTATAGGAATTCATTGTACCTCAAAATTTTTCTAAAGCCCTATATCCACGAAGTGCCCTCTAAAATCTACCTTCAGGATTTTTGAACAGGTATTTATGAAGGAGGCGAATCAAATGTGCCAGTCACATGGTGTATTTCATCATTACTATTGCTATTATGATTACCACCAGGCAACAAGAAGAAAGTGAACTGACCAATTCCTTCAAATTTAATTAGCCAAAAGAATCAATTCTTATAGTGATAGATGGATGAATAGCTAAATTAAGCTCAATAGTCTACAAAGTGTAGAAATTATTTCCTTGCTGACTGATGAGTCTCCGATTCACAACACTTGGAGTGAGCATGGAGAAAATGTCAAGTCCTTGGAGGCAACAGAAACTCCTGAATATGAGTTCTCTTCATGACCATAAGCACTCACAACACACTGGGAAAGACTGATAATATACAATGAATAACACAGGCTTTGTAAATATAAAGAATGAACAACTGAGGAGCAAAGAAGAAGAAAAACTTACCAAGATGGAAAGCAGTATGCACAGAGGCATAGAGGTACAAAGGAATGATACATCCAAGTAAAAAAAGTAATTCGGCAAGGATGAAAGATAAGGCTGAGTGGGGATGTAATCAGGGTTTTGATGGGAGTGAGAGGGCAGAGGAACAGATGGCTTTGGAAAGTGTCAGAGGCTGACTGTGAAGGGTATTGTAGGTCTTTCTAAATCACTTTTAGGGTGTGTTGAAGAGGAAGAGACTGAAGTCAGGTTACAGTGCTATAGGTATGGTCCAGGAGAATGTGCACCAAGGTAGTCATACTGATAGAGAGAATGACCAGCCAACTGAGCATGATGAGAGAGAGATTAGGAAGCATCAAGGATGAATTTGAGATCCATAGTTTGGGTTATGCCCTGAACAATAGGACCATTAACTGGCATGGCAAATGGAGCTGGAAGAGGAAAGAAATAATGGACTAAAGGGAGTATGATGAGATCAAAGTTCCCATGGTGGACCAAGTGGAGATGTCTAGCATGCTGTAGGATATATGGGTGCAGATTTTTCAGTGAGATCTGGGTCAAAATAGGGGTTAGGGAACCAGCAAGTTGGAGGCAGTGGTTGAAGACATAGAGAGGATGAATTCACCTAGGAGTAAAAAGAAAGGAGGGTTGAGGATCAAATGGGGATCAATAACTCTGAAGGGAGAATGGAGAAAAGGCAATCAGGGAAATCAATAGAACAAGAGTAATCAGAGAAATCAGGGACCAAAATGTTGTGGGAGAAGAGAGGGAATGAGAAAGTAGAGTATGGTCATTATTATCAAAGCTACCAAGAGGTCAAAGAGGGGAGAAATAATAGTGCATTTTTTGAGACCTAAGAGACTATAACTATAATAAAAGTGACCAACTATTCAGCATGTTTAATATATGAGGTGCACTTATTTCTTTGAACTGTTATAGCAATCCCATGCTGTTAATGCCATCTCTTTTCCCACTTTGCAGATGAGAAAAGCAAAGCTCAGAAAATTTATGAAGCATATGCAAAATCACACAGCTAATAGGGAGCTGACCAGGAACAAATGACAAGTCTAGTGTAACCTTCATGAAAATTACCATTTATCTATTGGCCATTGGAAACCTGGATTAAAAAATGGACAACATAGGCTCTTAGAGTAGGTTCAGCATGTGTTTAAGAACAAATTCAATGGGGAATGGGGAGGAGAGGGTTTAATATCAACCCTCAATGACAAATTAGAAATCCAAGCAGGAGAGGGAAAAGAAAGAAATGAGGCCAAGAGGAGGCAGGATGTTTGAATCGAACATTTTACCATCACAGATTAGTAGATACACTCTCACACACAAACAGAAACACACACAAACTATACATAACATGTATTTTAACCATTTTAAGTGTACAGTCCCCTGACCTTAAATAAATTCATGTTGTTATACAACAATACCACCATCCAGCCAGAACTTTTTAATCTTCCCAATGTTAAACTTTATCCGCATGCCGTAAAAAATCTATTCTCTGCTTTTCTCCTTGATAATCACCATTCTAGTCTCCATCCCCATGAATTTAACTACTCTAAATACTCTTTTATGACTGGCTTATTTCACTTAGCATAATGTCTAAGTGCATGTATGTTATAGCTGGTGTCAGAATTCCTTCATTTTAAAAAAATATTTTCTTTATTTATTTGACAGAGAGAGAGAGAGAGAGAGAGGATGAGTGGGGCAGGGTGGTACAGGGGCAGAAGGAGAAGGAGAGGCAGGCTCTCTGCTGAGCAGGGAGCCAGATGTGGGACTCGATTCCAGGACCCTGGGATCTTGACCTGAGCTGAAGGCAGACGCTTAACGACTGAGCCATCCAGTCGCCCCTGTTTGAATCTGGTTTTAATTCTTTTGGGTATAAGACCAGAAGTGGATTCAGTGGATCATATGGTAATTCTACCTTTAATATTCTGAGGTTTCACCAACACGTTTTGCATAGCAGCTGCATATTTTACATTCCCAAAAGTTATGTAAAAGTTTTCCAACCTTTCCAAATGTTCACTAACACTTGTTACTCTCTGTATGTCTTTTTAATAAGTTATCCTACTGAGTGTGAAGCACTATTTCATTCTTGTTTTGATTTGCATTTCCTATTGACTAATGATGTTAAGCATCTTTTCACATGTTCACTGGACATTTCTGCATCTTCTCTGGAGACATGCCAATTCAAATCTTTTGCCCATTTTTAATTGATTTTTTTTTCTTGTTTGGTTTCTTAAAGTACATAAATAATAGAAGTAAAACCAGTGAATCATCAAGGAGTAGTTATTAATAACTTATTATTAAGTAGTTATTAATAAGTTTATTGTACATACACCAAAAAGACAGTGTGAAAACTGGGAGCACTTAAACTAAACATGGATAAGAATCAGAGCTATAATTGTAATAAAGCAATATATATAGTGAAAAGGCTTGTTTATTCTTCACTGTGACTGGTGATAGCATTTAGGTTTTCTTAAATGATAAGAAATTGGTTAGAAGTCATCTCATATCAATTTTGAGAAATATTTTAAGTTTTGCTAATGCTTTTCAGAAGCACAAGCAAGAAATAACCTACCTGTTAATTTTGCAAAATAAGGTAAATTAAGATTTCCTTGTATGACTAAACTGGTATTGTCTACTCAGTGAATTTTCAAGGCTGATCTCTATTTGTTTTTTATTTTAACAAGTTATAGGATTTCTTTATATATTTTAGATATTATCCTCTTATCAGATATAGGAGTTGCAATTATTTTCTACCAGTTCATAGGTAGAAAATACTCTGTTGATAGTGACCTTTAATGCACAAAAGTTTTTAATTTTGATAAAATTCAACTTATTTATTTTGTCCTTTTTTTTGGCCTTGATCTTATTATATCCACGAAATTATTACCAATGTCATAAAGATTTGCTTTTTATTTTCTTTTAAGAGCTTTAAAATTTTAGCTCTTAAGTTTAGGTCTTTTAGCCTTCTCAATTTAATTTTTGTATATATTATAAATTAGGTTTCAATTTCATTTTTTGGAATTTGGGTATCCAGTTTTCCCAACATTATTTGTTGGAAAGGCTGTCATTTTCCGTTAGGTTGTCTTGGCCTTTTTGTCAAAAATAATTGACCATCTGTGCAAGAGTTCATTTTGGCACTCTATTTTATTTCTTTGGCCCTGAAGTCAGTCTATCTTTATACCACTCTGTTTTGATTATTGTAGCCATGTAGTAAGTTTTAAAATTCGGAAGCATGAGCTTTCCAACTTTTTTCTTCTTTTTCAGGATTATTTTGGCTCATCATAGTCCCTTGAGATCCTATATGAATTTTAGGATAGATTGTATTACTTCTGAAAGAAAATGATGTTTTGCTAGAGATCACTTTCAATCTGTAAATTGCTTTGGGTGATATGGACATCTTAACAATACTGTCTTCTTATTCATGAACACAAATATTTTTCCGCTGACTGGTTTCTTCTTAATTTCTTTCAGTGACATTTTCTAATTTTCCGTGTACAAGCCTTTTGTTTCCTTAGTTAAATTTATTTCTTAGTATTTCATCCTTTCTGATGCTATTGTAAATGGCATTGCCTTCTTAATTTCATGTCTGTTAGTAACTTGTGTGTTTCTAGGACTTTCTCCATTTTATCTAAGTTATCCTTTCTTCTTTCTAGGTTATTCAGCTTGTTAGCACATAATTTTTCATAGTATTAACTTATAATTCTTTATTTCTGTTAAATTGGTAACAAGTTCCTTTCATATCTGATATTCCTTGAGTTTTTTTTCCTTAGTCAATTTAGTTAAAGTTTTGTCAATTTGTTTTTATTATTACAACTGTTTTGTCAATTTGTTTTTACTATTATCAACTATTCCTATATGTATTTATTATTTATTTATTTACTAACTTATTTTAAAGATTTTATTTATTTATTTGGCAGAGAGAGAGAGTGAGCAGCAAAGGGAGAAGCAGGCTCCTTGCTGAGGAGCCTGACGTAGGACTCTATCCCAACACCCTGGGATCATGAAATGAGTCAAAGGCAGATGCTTAACTGACTGAGCTACATAGGTACCCCTCAATTGTTCCTTTAATTGATTTTTCTGTCTTTGACTTATACTCTATTTGATTTATGTGTTCTCTAACTCTATCTTTTTAATTCTGGCAAGAATGAAGTAGTTAATTTCCTGACATTGTAAGAAGACATGGCCTGTGGTGTGAAAACTATGCTCTGAGATATGGCTGGAATTGCAGTAACAATGGGCTGGAGAATAAAGGTTAAGATCATAATCAGTTGTCTGATTTGACTACAGCTCAGGCATTTTTCCTTATGTAAACCTAAGCTCTCACAGTTTTCATCCATCTGGTTTTCACTAGAATTTAAAGCACAATTAATACCAATATCATTCTGAACTTCTTCAAAAAAGGAAGAAAGAAAGAGAGAGAATGGAATATTTCCCAACTTATTTTGTGAAACCAACATTAACTTTACACTAATGGCAGACAAACACTTTACTTCAAGAAAACAGAGACAGACAGAGTAACAGAGAGATGGGGTCATGGGTAGTGCTCTCTGGTCATTTGGATCTAAAATAATGGTTGTGTGTGGAGGATGAAATAAGTCTTTATTTACTCAATAAACATTATCAATCACCAATTGAATGCCACGCTTTTTTCTAGTTGCTGGGGATTGGAAGATGGATTAGGCATGATTTGAGTGTGATGGGAGAGACAGACCTATGTGGTGAATAGGCATGCAGAACATGAGTTATGTATGTGTTCATTGTCCCAACAAATATTTATCAAGCTTCTATTGTGTGAGACACTGAGCTGAGAGATAAGCTATAACTACATTGAGAAGGGCCCCAAAGCATGATCAAGGATTTTTGAAATTACTTCTAGGCAGCTGAGAAATATAGAAAGTAAAATTATTTAGCTCAGATGAAGCAATTTGTAGATACATCTTGCTCAGAAAAGTGGTTATATAGGGTATAGGGTAAAGAAGAAATTGTTCATACTTACTGGAAAAGCACATTAAAATCTTGTGTTAGGAGACTGGCAGAGGAAGGATAAGAATTTAGAAGTAAGCATTTCTCTGGAATTTTAATATCTAAATAATAAAACCCTAGAAAACTCAGATTTTTAAATAATATGTATCAGGTACATTCCTAGTTTTAGACATCTAACAGAAAGGATTACTAAAAGATAACAGATAAGATTTATGTACAATTGGGCACCTGGGTGGCTCAGTCAGTTAAGTGTCTGCCTTCAGCTCATGTCCTGGATCTTGGGGTCCTGGGATCATGCCTTGAGTCAGGCTCCCTCTCCCTCTGTTCCTCCCCACTGCTTGTACACACACACACACACACACACACACACACACACACTCTCTCTCTCAAATAAATAAAATCTTTAAAATAAATAAACAGGGGCACCTGGGTGGCTCTGTCAGTTAAGCCTCTGCCTTCCACTCAGGTCATGATCCCAGGGTCCTCGCATCCATACCTGCCTTGGGCTCCCTGCTGAGCAGGGAGCCTGCTTCTCCCTTGCCTTCTGCTGCTCCCTCTACTTGTGTGCACTCTCTGCCGCAAATCAATCAATCAATCAATCAATCAAATCTTTTAAAAAAAATCATCTTTTAAAAAAAGATTTATGCACAGTCTTTCTATGCTAATAATATATATTTACATAATGCAAAAAATCAGCTGGTTTCCATCAAATTTTATTTACCATTCAGCTTTGGGAGGAATTTGAATGTAATCATTTTAGATGTACTTGAATTTCCATACTAAAGCAAAGAATAGACCTTAAAACTTATTTTAAAAATTCATCAGTCACTCTAAACAGAAAAAGAATAATTTCTTAGCATATTATAATCAAATTGAGATGAAATGGGTATATTTAAACAATGGAGGACATTTGAAAACAAATGTTTTCAACAAATGTTTTCAAACAAAATGTTTCAAAGACTATATCTTCTTGTTTATTATTGAATCTCTGTGGCAAAATAAATAAATTACACATACTGGGCAGTCAATAAATATTGACGGAATAAAGTAATGATCTAGTGCTCTGGCCTAATAAGATGTAGTTGCTATAAATATTGATTAAAAATCAGCACAACTAAGGACAATGACCAAAAAAAAAGTTCAAACTCCTCAAATAAATTTAAAAAGATATTTTAAAAATTATTCTATCTAGCATTATATTCATATATTGAAAATAATTCCAAAACAAGCATTTTAAAAAACATCAATGGGGGAGGGGTGCCTGGTTGGTCAGTTGGTTAAGCATCTGCATTTGGCTCAGGTCATGATCTTGGGGTCCTGGGATAAGCCCCATGTCTGGCTCCTTGCTCAGTGGTGAGTCTGCTTCTCCCTCTCCCTCTTCCCCTCCCCACTGCTTGTGTTCTCTCTCTCTCTCTCAAATAAATAAATAAAAATTTTAAAAAAGTATCAAAGGGGAAAGGGCAATATATACTGAAGCCCATATACGTGAGTCACTATTGGACATAGAAGTGTACATAGGGGCGCCTGGGTGGCTCAGCTGGTTAAGCATATGACTTGATTTCAGCTCAGGTCATGATCTTAGGGTCGTGAGATTGGGCCCCATGTTGGGCTCCACACTGGACATGGAGCTTGCTTAAGATTATCTCCCTCTCACTCTGCCCCTCCACACTCTCTCTTTAAAAATGGGGAGACAGGGGGGTGGGAGATACATAAATATGAACATAGAGTGTATAGACCCTGCCCACAAAGTCTCAGTCAAGACAGAGATGGTACTACCTTGACAATATGACTAAAGAGACAAAAGGCTATACAAACATAGAAGGAGAAACAGATATAAGTAGTATGCCTGATGGAGAATTTAAAGCAATAATCATAAGGATACTCACTGGGTTTGAGAAAAGAATGAAAGACATTAGTGAGAAACTTACCACCAAGATAGAATAATTAAAAAAGAATAAATCAGAGATGAAGAATACAATAAATGAGATTGGGAACTGAAGTGCTACAATGAACAGCAGGCTGGAAGAAACAGAGTAATGAATACGTGACCTAAAAGACAAAATAAGGGAAATAATGAAGCTGAACAAAAGAAAGAAAGAAAAATTATGTACCACAAGAACAGACTTAGGGAACTCAATGACCCCATCAAACGTAGTAACATTAATGTAATAGGAATCCCAGAAGAAGAGAGAGAAAAGGGGGCATAAAATTTATTAGAGGAAATAGTAGCTGAAAATGTTCCTAATGGAGGGAAGGAAACAGACATCCAGATCCAGGAGACACAGAGAACTCATATCAAAATCAACAAAAGCAGGCCAACAACAAGATATATTGTAATGAAATTTGCAAAATAGAGTGATAAAGAAAAAATCTTAAAAGCAGCAAGGCAGAAGAAGTCAGTAACTTACAAAGGAAAACCCATAAGCCTAGCAGCTGGTTTTTTAACAGAAACTTAGCAAGACAGAAGGAAGCGGCAATATATTCAAACTGCTGAATGGGACAAATATGGAGCCAAGAAAACTCTATCCAGCAAGGCTGTCATTCAGAATAAGAGAGATAAAGAGTTTCCTGGAAGAACAAAAGCTAAAGGAATTCAGGACCACTGAGCCAGCCCTGCAAGAAATATTAAAAGGGACTCTTTGAATGGAAAGGAAAGATCAAAAGTGAAAAAGACAAGAAAGGATCAGAAAAATCTCCAGACCACAGCATCAAAACAAGTAAAAGAAATAAAATAAAAAATGGTGGTAAATACATATCTATCAATAATTATGTTGAATGTAAATGGACTAAATGCTCCAATCAAAAGACATAGGGTGTCAGAATGGATTAAGAAACAAAACAAAACAAAACCAAAACCCGTCCATATGCTGCCTACAAGAGACTCATTTTAGACTGTCAGAATGGATTAAGAAACAAAACAAAACAAAACCAAAACCCGTCCATATGCTGCCTACAAGAGACTCATTTTAGACCTAAAGAAGCCTGCAGATTGAAAGTGAGAGGATGATGAACCATTCATCATGCGAATAGATGTCAAAAGAAAGCCAAGTAGCAATGTTTTTATCCTACTTTGGTCTGGGTAGTTTTGACCTCATGGAACGACTTTGAATGTGCTCCCTCCATTCCATTATTTGTAAGAGTTAGATAAAGATTGTCATTATGTATATATTTGTTAATTTGGTAGAATTCACCAATAAAACCATGCAGTCTTAGGCTTTTCTGTGTTGGGAAATTTTTTATTCCTCATTCAACTTTCATTTGTCTTATTGATCTAAGAAGATTTCCCATTTGTTGGATCCAAGATTCATGATTCAATCATGGTAATGTGAATTTTTAGAAATTATGTTTTTTTTCTAAGTTATCTGATTTGTTAGTATATAATTGTTTAATATGTTATCACACCATGTATTTCTGTGGTACCTGTTGCATTGTTTTCTCTTTTATTTCTCATTTTAGTTTTTGAGTCCTCTATTTGCGTCCTGGTCCAGTGTGTCATTCAAAGCCCTTGTTTCCTTATTGAACTTCTAGTTAAACCATTGCCATTTTTTTAAACTAGTCATTCCTTTAATGTTATGTTATTGTTTATTCTGATCTCTATTTTATTTATTTCTGATTTTTCTTTGTCATTTCCTTCCTTTACTAAATTTTAGGTAAGTTTCTTCTTTTTCTAGTTCCTTATGGCATAATGTTATGTATTTGAACTGATTTTCCTAATACAAGCATTTATAGTGTTAAATAAATAAATAAATAATAAATATTCAGCTTATTATAGTAAAAGAAAAAAAAAGCTTCCAAGACAAAACCTGAGGTTCATGACCACTAAGCCATCCCTGCAAGAAATATTAAATAGGATTCTGGAGTAGAAAGGAGAGACCAAAGTGATGAAACATGAAAGGAACAGAGAAAAAAAACTCCAGAAATAATGAGAAAACAAGCAGTACAATGGCATTAAACAAATATCTACCAATAATCACTTTAAATGTAAAGGGACTAAATGCTCCAATCATAGGTGACAGACTGGATAAATAAATTAGACTCATTTATAAACTACCTATAATCATGTTAGACCTAAAGACACCTGAAGATTGAAAGTGAAGGGATGGAGAAAATTTTATCACACAAATGGATGTTAAAAGAAAGCTGGAATAGCCATACTTATAACAGATAAACTAGATTTTAAATTAAAGACTGTAACGAGGGATAGAAAGATCTAACAATTGTAAATATTTATGCTCCCAACTTGGGAGCACCCAAATATATAAAACAATTAATGACAAACATAAAAGAACTCATTGATAATAATACAATATAGTAGGGAACTTTAACACCCCACCCACTGCAATGGACAGATCATCTAAGCAGAAGATCAATAAGGAAACAAGGGCTTTGAATGACACACTGGACCAGATGGACTTAACAGATATACTCAGAGAATTTCATCCTAAAGCAGCAAAGTGCACATTTTCTCAAGTGCACATGAGACATTCTCCAGAAGAGATCATGTGCTGGGTCATAAATCAGGCATCAACCAGTACGAAAAGATGGATTATTCCCTGCATATTTTCAGAACACAACACTATGAAACTTGAAGTGAACAAGAAAATATTTGGCAAGAACACAAATACATGGAGGCTAAAGAACATCTTACTAAAGATGAATGGGTCAACCAGGAAATTAGAGAAGAAATAAAAAAAAATACATGGAAACAAATGATAATGAAAACACTCAGTTGAAACCTTTGGGATGCAGCAAAGGTGGTCCTAAGAGGGAAGTATACAGCATTGCAAGCCTTTCTCAAGAAGCAAGAAAAGTCTTAAAAACACAACCTAACCTTACACTTAAAAGAGCTAGAAAAGAACAACAAACAAAACCCAAGCTAGTAGAAGGAAGGAAATAATAAAGATTTGAGCAGACATAAGTGGCATAAAACTAAAACAAACAAATAAAAACAAAAACAAAACAAAGAAAACAGAACAAATCAATGAAAACAGGAGCTGTTTCTTTGAAAAGAATAACAAAACTGATAAACTAGCCAGATCCATGAGGAAGAAGAGGGAAGAGGAGGATGAGGAGAAAGAGAAAGACCCAATAAAAAAAATCACAAATGAAAGAGGAGAAACAATGACCAACACCATAAAATACACCACTGTAAGAGACTAGATAAAGTATACACCAACAAATTGGACAAACTAAAAGAAATGGAGAAATTCCTATAAACATATAAACTACCAAAACTGAAACAGGAATAAATAGAAAATTTGAACACACTCATAACCAGCAAAGAAATTGAAGCAGTAATCAAACATTTTCCAACAAACAAAAGTCCAGGCCTGGATGGTTTCCCAGGGAAATTCTACCAGACATTTAAAGAAGAATTAATACCTATTTTTCTTAAACTATCCATAAAATAGAAAAGGAAGGAAAACTTCAAAATTCATTCTTTGAGACCAGCATTACTCTGATTCCAAAACCAGATAGACACACACACACACACACACACACACACACACATCTAAAGATCATTATCTCTGATGAACATAGATGCAAAAATTCTCAACAAAATACTAGCAAACTGAATCCAACAATACGTTAAAAAAATCATTTACCATGATCAAGTGGGATTTATTCCCAGGATGTAACAGTGGTTCAGTATTCACAAATCAATTAATGTGATATACCACATCAATAAGAGAAAGGATAAGAACCATATGATCATTTAAATAACTGCATTAAAAGCATGTGAAAAAGTACAAGATCGATTTTTTTAAAAAAGCCTTTTACAAAATAGGTTTATAGGGACTCTATCTCAACCGAATAAGGGCCATCTATGAAAAACCCACAGCAAACATAATCATTAATGGGGACAGATTGAGAGCTTTCCCCCCAAATCAGTGACAATGCAAGGAATAAGAATACCACTCTTATTCTCGAAATAGTACTGGAAGTCCTAGCCTCAGCAATCAGACAACAAAATATTGGATATATACATACATACATACATACATACATACATACATAAATGACATCCAAATTGGTAAGGAAGAAGTCAGATTCTCACTATTTGCAGATGACATGATTTGATATGTAGAAAACCCTAAACACTCCACCAAAACACTATGAGAACTGAAAATGAATTCAGCAAAGTTACAGGATACAAAATCAATGTATAGAGGCACCTGGGTGACTCACCTGGTGATCCCAGGGTTCTGGGATCGAGCCCCACATCAAGTTCCCTGCTCAGTGGGGAGTCTGCTTCTCCTTCTGCCTGCTGCTCCCCCTGCTTGTGCTCTCTCCCTCTCTCTTTCTGTCAAATAAATAAATTTTAAAAATCTTTAAAAAAATCAATGTATAGAAGCTTTGCATTTCTATACAGCAATAATGAAACAGCAGAGACAAGCTGAGGACAAAGCACAATCGGACACCCTGAAACCTCCCCCCACCACACATTCCTGGGTTGGGATATGTGTGCTATTCTTCTAGGAAGCTCCCAACTTTCTTAACATTAATGCCTTGCTAGAGGGAAAACAACCTTAACTTGACAATGGCAGTGCTTCAGGAATCTTGTAGGTCCTCTTTAACATATGAAAAATCCTTTTGAAAATCTCCCTTTTCCTTACCTCCCCCAACCCCTTGCATATAATCAGCCACTCCTCACAACCCCGGGGCAGCAGCTCTTTCTGCCCATGGGTCCTGTCCCTGTGCTTTAATAAACCACCAGTTTGCACCAAAGACGCCTCAAGAATTCTTTCCTGGTCATTGGCTCTGGACTCCAGGATGCCGAACCTCACCTATATTCTAAAACCACATCAGTATGATAGTTTGTGACAACTTTGTCTGGGTGTAATGTGTTGTAGTGTCCTCTCTTATAACAAGAGTCAATCTTTCCTGGTTGATAAAACTGATGAGGGGATCAATGAGAGTTGAGTTCCTTTTAGAAGATCCAAATTTAGTCAGGTAGGTGACCTCAGAGAAAGCCTCTCTCTGTACTTGGTATTTTTCAAATGCCTTCAGCTGAAAAGTGCTACATTTTGGGGTGACATGTTCTGCTGCCTTTATTACTGAACAATGTACTAAGGTTACATTCTGCAGTAAGGCTCAGGATGCTTTATGTTTTATTTTGTACTATTTTATTTTCCAAAATTCACTATTCTTTCCAAAGAACTTTAAATTTGGAATTCTTTAAATTGGCCCCATTTGTTTAGAAACAATAGAAAATTAGTTTACATTGGTCTTGGGGAATTAGTGCTTCTTTGAATGAGATAAACAGTCTTTCTCCTGCTTTTAAAGAAAACAATATATAACTCATAAGAGTATAAGAGAATCCAGTGATTAGGAATTTAAGAGACCCTATACAAGAGACTAACATTTGTTGCTTTTACATGCCTTCCTACCACCCCCATTATATACTCAATGCTTGCACACACAACCCAAAAGTTGTTTTTCTTCTTAAAAAGTTGCTTTGAAATTCTATCCATTGGAAAACTGATAATGTATCTGCAATGGTTGAGACCTTTTTGATATTTGAAAATGATTAAGATTGTGTCTCAAGAGTCCTTTCATAAGCTTCTTTTTCCTTCTTCTAGTTTTATTTGTCCTGATCAATTCAAAATTTGCAGAACTACCAGACAACACTGACCTTCAGCTCTTAACATAAATGTCCTTGACCTATCTTCTCCAGGGGGGAAAGCAGAGGGTCAAGGATGCCATTGTTTAGGGAGTGTGAATAATCCCTCACTCTAATGGTGAATCTCAGGTTCCCTTTGTGCCTGTGAAAGAGTAACCACTCCAAGCTTTTAACAGCTTGGTTAAATTCCCATAGGGATTCAAAAATATCCCTAGCACTTCTAGGAATTTTCTCTCCCTCTCCAGCGAAGAAAATTTTTCCCCCTTTCCTAGAAGTTTTAAATGTTTCTTCCACCCACCTCCTATTCACAGTGTGCAAAGTGAATCTAATTCATCCACTCAGGAAAAAAAGTGCAGGGTTAGAGGGCCTGTCTTCAACATGAGAAGTCTCAGAATTTTGTGCATACCACTTGTCTATTCTCTATCAAGCTAGCTTAGGAACTTCCTGTTTTACAGCCACAGACACATACCCCCTTGCAGTGCAGATAAAAGATTTTGATGCTCTGGTTGATTGTCTAAACCACAGGCAAATATTTCTCAAAATAATTGTTGAGCAAAGGAAATGAAATAAACTGGTTTAATAATCATGAACAATTTGCATCTTCCTTTGCTCCCACCATCATTCCCCACCTATAGATTAAAAAATGTTTTCAGAAGTCATTATCTGGGGAAAAAGTTTAATTTCTTAAGACATGTACATTACATAGATCAGACAGTAAGTAAACTACCATCTTTAAATTCTGTTGCTTTTGTTCATATGTACTCTTCCTCAGACCTAGGCATCTGGGGTGCCTGGGTGGCTAGTGGGTTAAGCATCTATCTTCGGCTCAGGTCAGGTCATGATCTCAGGGTCCTGGAATTCAGCTCCTTGCTGGGGGGCGGGGGGGAAGCCTGCTTCTCCCTCTGCCTGCCACTATCCCTGCCACTATCCCTGCTTGTGCTGACAGATAAAAATCTTAGAAAAAAAGACCCAAGAATCTATTTAGAATTGTGTTGACAATTACTTAAACAATGAAATTATGTATTTAACTAACTTCCCTCTTTTTCTTAAATGACCAAAAACAAAGGCTTTACTTTTACCTACCATTGAAAAGTATTTTAACTAAGACTTATTAATAAAACCTGGAAATGAGCCAAGGAATTCATACTGAATTAAACTTAGCCCAAATGTCAGCGCTAAATTACTTGTTCAAAGTCCAAGGATTTTTTAATTACTCAAATTAATGAACTCAATTACTCCAAAATACTCATGTCTATTTACCATTTAATATTGCATTCTAATAAAATGAGCTAATGCCAAATTCCTTTATAAAGCAATTAAGAATGCAATTTTCATTTTTCATCTAACAAGATTGCTCGAATTCTATTTGTGCCAATGCCAGTAACTAAGTAACCAAGTTCAATTTGATACCAGAAATATGCTATGAATGTTGCCACCTCCTTCTCGATTGTATAAAATAAATTCAATTTTCTTATCAAAACCTTTAAGATTGCTCAAGTATATTCATGGTAAAACTTTGATACTGCTCATGGGAATTCAGTCAGCCTAAGAAAATGATCTCTCAATTAACTAGTCTGTAAGATGTATTTTATGTATTTGAGTGAAACCCATTTTTATGCTGTACCAGGATGTACCCAAATCACCAGATGTTTGTCACTTCTTTTTCCCCAATGAGACCAAGAGGTAGGCTCTCTTGCACAGATTTCAGGGAGAATAAGGCACTCTTTCCAAACACACCACTTTTTAAACTTTTTATTTGCATATTAAAAAATTGTGCATTCCAATAATTAAAATCATACGAAGAAAAAAATGGCACTCTGATTAAACTGCATTGTACAGCCTGCCAGATACCTTGGACCAACTTAATGTTACTGGTCGTCCCACCCAGCTTCTTCCTTCATGAGCATACGTTATTTTCCTCCCTGCCAGCCAGACAGGCAGATGGAAAGGAGGCTTGGGGTTCCTGGTCAGTAGTTCAGATTCTCTGATGTGAAAAGGGGCAGCAGTCATTTAAACTTGATCCAACCTCTTTGCATCTTACAAAGTTAAACAGCTAAAAGAAGTAAAATAAGAAGGCAATGCTTGTGGAATGTACAGTGCATACTGGCGGCGCGCGCCGCACTATGATTCGCCTGCTTGCTTCTCCTGTTCAATGGCTGTGACGGGAAAGAAAAAAAAGAAAAAAGATGTTGGGAGCTCATTAGGCAGACTCCGCACACCCTACTGTAAAATTATTGTACTTTTCGTTTACAGTGTCTTCCCATATCATAAAAATCCGCGAAGTTATCAAGTCATCCCATCGCGAAAATATGGCCATTAAAAAACATTTTAACATAAAATGGTGTAATATTGCATATTAATATGGTATAACAAACATCCCATTATTAAATTATTAAAGCCCTGTTTGTTGGCTGCAAAAAAATTTTTAATTAACTTTCCACGCCACAGTCATCATAAAAACTGTCAGGTCCTCCCCCACACTCCCTCGCCGCCCCCCCACCCCCGTCCCGGTCCGGGTCCCTTCCCCGTCCGGGTCCTTCTCCCGGCCTCTCCCATCCTCCCTCCCGCCCAGCCTTTACTCAAGGGCGCGCGCGGAGGGTGGGGGCGCTTACTTTCTTTTGAAGGTAGTGGATTTTTCTCTTGAGTTTCTGTCTTCTTCAATTTCGACTTATCGAATTTCTCAATCTCAGCCATATCGGGTTTGTCAGACATGGTTGCAGAGGAAGCTGCTTATACAAAGCCAAGAGGGAGAGTGAGATCGAGCGAGCGACCCACCCTTCTCTCTCCCGGCTCAGAAATGCGCTTCTGCCCTCGCATCCCTTGCCTGAAACCCCACCTCTGCCTCCTTCCGCTTTCATTCAACGCTACAGCTCTTCCTCTTTCTACACAGAAAAAGAACCCCTCTTCATTATTTCCAAATGCGGGGGGCCAAACTGGGAAGATTGCCCTCCCATTAGAAGGCGAATCTTCTGAATGATGAAACTGACCAGCGTGGGCTGTCAGTTACAGTGTTTGAAAATTAAAATATGGCTAGAAGAGTGAGGCCATGGGGGCGGGAATGGTAGGATCGAGTAAAAATTCTCAAAATGAAGCCGAGACTGCACAGTGCTTCCATTTTTCATGAGTCTCCCCCAAAGATGTTGCCCCGTGCTGCTTTTCTTCTCTGCTCACAAAGGCGGCAGCTGCAGCCTGCGCCCCGGACCACCGCCCTACTGCTTCCTCACTCGCGCTCAACAATGCAGCCGGCAGCGCACCAAGCTGCCCCACACCCCATTAACCAGTCCTGATCTGCATTTAGGGGCAATTCGGCAACCTCCGCACACATTCCCCTGCAAGAAGGGTTGGTTTGTCCCCTCCCCTCCGCCCCATTTCACAGTGTAGCCCAGCCACCTTAAATCTGGACAGATAGGGCCCAAGAAGCCATCAGAGGCTACAGAAAAAACGTAGTTGTTGAAGCTCCGGGCTTGGGTGGGTGTGAGTTGGAACAAAGGATCTTTCTGTTCCAGATTAATCACCACCTAAGAAGCAGTGCAGAATGCCCGGGGCGGGAGAAAAAAAAAATGTTCCCTCGGAGCTGCACTGCCAAACGCCCGGCTTGGGGGGTGGGGTGGTTGTCTTTAAATCGCCAAGTTCCCGACCCTGTTCCCCAGCATCTGGAAGGGTTTGGCATCCCCAAGACCCCAAGGCAGGCTTCCGCGGGAGGACCCTTTGGTCTCCCCTGTAGGGACACCTCCATAGGGAGACGGGCGGCAAGAGGCGAGCGCGAGCGCCGGGCGGGAAGGGACCGAGGGTAGACGGGACCGAGGGTTGGAGTCAGGGGCCCCGGGGCTCACCGGAGGGAGGTGCGCGTTCAGGGGACGTCCGATCTGCTCAGTGGCGGCCGCCGAATGCCTGGCGGGGCGCGCGGCGCGCAGCTATATGCGCGCTCATATGTAAATGAAGTGACGTCACCGCGGGCCAGTTTAACTCCTTTGCGCCTCGCCTCGGCCCCGGCGTCCGGGGCCGGCTTGGCGTCTGGGGACACCCCCCGCGTGCACCAGTGCACCCTCACCGCAACGACGGCGGAAAATTAAAAGGAGCTAAAGCCCCTCCCCCCAGCACTTCCTGCATCATGCATTGTCCCTCCTTAGGTCTATTTTATCCTAATGGATTTTTGCAGCAGCCGCGCCAACCTGCTCTTGGGGACCGGCGCATGATAACTAAGGATCTGGGTGGTACCTAAGGGGACAGGCATTCCTTTACTGCGAAGCTGGCTTTGTCTAGTGCGGACATCCCCGAGCGAGGGTGCGGTGGCCGCGCTGGAGGGCCTCGCCCATTGCAGGGGTGCGATTCCTGTGACTCAGCTTTCGGGCCAGCGGAGGGCCTTCGCCCCACTCTGGCCCTCTTTGTCTCCTCACCAGGCTTCTGAAATTGGGTGATAGGTAAAGCACCCTTAAGTGATTCTTTTAAAAAAGGTTTCCTCACTGTAACATGCATATTTTTTTTTCACCGCTGTAGGTTTTGTGAGAATCAAATGTCAAGTTGAAGTTGCTTTGACTTGAGGCTGACAATGAGGAAGTTCTTTTTCTTTGCTGTTCCTTATTTTCCTAAATATGAAAGTGATTGCTAACAAGCCCCTTTGAATGCCATCTCTTAAGATGACAATTTAATTTAAAAAACAAACTCTGCATTTTAAAGGGAGCATTTTCTGCACAAGATGTTTTTTAATTTTGCTGCTTTAAGTTACATCTTTCAGATTTAGATGAAGAGCAGTTTTCAAAATGTCACCTGACTGAATACTACTGACTCCTTTGCTCTTTGAACTGTAATAAATACCATACTTTGCACCAATAAATGGCAAGTGAAAGGAAAACCACCAAAGATAGAAGAACTCCTACTTGAGATTATTTTGAGACACAAGTAGTATGCATAACAAACCTTTTGCCTTTCTGCATCCTGAGGAAATGTTTCCAGAAACCCTTTCCTAATCATGTTATGGGAGAAGATTTGCCTCACTGGGAACTAAAATCAAGTGTTATATAGACCCTTAAAAGCCACTGCAGAAGCAGCTCCAACTTTGCCATTTATTCATCACTTGACTTCCTTCTGGGGTCAGGGGAGTTTGGTGACTGGCTCCCCAGTTCATGCTCTGATGGGAGGCTGCAATTCTACTCTTAGAAGGGGGGCACTGGACCTTTCTTTTTTTCAGACACAGGATGTCAGGTCTCTGGTTACATGTTTTCAGAACCCTATGCTACTTGACTGGCTTGAAAATCCATTTCAATAATGGATACTCAGAAAAGATCATGCAAGATGAATTTTTGGCCCATTTCATCTGGCAGCTCCATCATACCATTTCTATAGGCTCTGTAATTCCACTATGCTTCATTCAGCTGCTGTCAAAACTCACTTGTTTTCTCCCTGGTGTCTCTGGCTACAAATGAATATCACCCATGGCATTTTCTTAGGAAAAGGTTAGGCCTTGCAGAGCAATATATATACAAAAGAAACAGAGGAGTTGAAACTTGTAAATATCAGGAGAATTGGTAACAAGCAGCCTTCTGAGGTATATGGATATTGACAGAAAGAGTGGAAGAGAAAGAGGAGTCACCTTTCCGAAAGGAAGAAAAGTCTACCATACTGAGCTTGCCTTCCCACCTTGTCAGGGACCTAGAGAGAGTAGAAAGAGGGGGAGACGGATACAGTGAAACACAAACCAAAGGAATATTCTTAAGAATTATGACCCTGGCCATATGAATTACATTTTCTGTGCTTGAGTTTTCTCCTCTGTAAAATGGGATAATTGTAGTAGGGAGAGTTGTAGGGAAGTATAAATGCTTAGGACAGTGCATAATGTTAAGCACTTTGTATTATTACAATGAGGATGATGACAAAAAGTTGAGAAAAATAAATACTATAGTGTTTCATATTAACTAAAATTTTTAAGATTTTTTATATTATTTCTCATAAAGTCATAGTGAAAATGAGATAGATCTTTTCTATCTTTTCGGCAAATATAAAAATGACTCCTATTTGTTGATGTCTTGTAATAGTCAGGCATTGTAATAGGGGTTTTACATTTGTTTTCCCCTTTCCTGCCCTCTGCCCCTTCATGAGGAGAGGTTGGAGATGGGGATACTGACACTTAAAGATCCGGGGTGGGGGATGGGTTAGCCTGGTGATGGGTATTAAGGAGGGCACATACTAAATGGAGCACAGGGTGTTATACGCAAACAATGAATCATGGAACACTACATCAAAAACTAATGATGTAATGTATGGTGATTAACATAACAAAAAAATCCATCAATGTAATAATTCAGTTGGGAGCCACTGTCTATTATTTGTGCTAAACAGTACATAAGTTTTCAAGGCAGTCCGCAAGTCTGTGCCTGAGAATCATTAGGAAGCATGTTGAGGGGGCAGGCTGTTTTGTCTCCTATAGCACCTGGGAGAGAATAGTTGCTCAGTAAATAGTTATGGCATTGCATTGAACTGATATGCTTTACTGAGGAAGGTCCCTGAACCCAGCTTGTCCAAACTCTGGACTTGTGGCTCTAGGTAACTTGCTTTCTTCCCCAGATAATTCAACCTTTGAATATTAATGTTTCAGATGTCAGAGATAATTCCTTCTCACTAGAGCTACCATTATAAGTGAGTAGTATGCTCTGGGCACAGCCACCATGGAGGTGAGGTTTTCAATCCCAATTGAAAAGACAGAGGTGAGACTGACAACAGAACCGCAGGTATGCTCCCAGCTTGGGGGTCTTGGGGGAGAAGATGAGTGAAGCACCCACCTGCTGCTGACCTGGCCTTCTTCAGCTCATGGGCCCTGGCACCCACGTGCCAAGACAGCCTGTCTTGGATGATGGCCCACCTCCAAAGCCCATGCCCGGTGTAACCAGGAAGAAGTGTCAGGATAAATTGCATTTTATTTTCCTTTCTGGCGTAGGCCTGGGACAGATTTGTAGCTATTTTCAAAGCTAGAGAAAGAGTTATGGAAGTCTGGGTTCTTAAAATTAGTCCATTATTTCCAACCTATTAAATTCTGGCCAGAAGAAACAAAACAGAAGAAATGACCACAGCAAAGCTCCTAACCCTTTGGTTTCTTGAGCCCAGGTCCCTTTGTCTCGGTTTCAGGGCCTCCTACCATCTGCCCTACCTGCCTGCACCCCACTATTCCTGGTGAACCCATAACCTCTATCTGTTCAGGTAAATCCCCTTAGAGACACAGCCCGAGTCCCCGGGGAAGGCATGACAGGGGAAGGGATATTCAGTGGGCTCTCTGTACACCATATCTAATTCAATTCTAACCCTCTGCAGTGGCAACTAATACCCGCATTTAACTACTGAAAGCTCAGAGAATCTAAGCAAGCTTGCTCAAGATCAAACACACAGGCTCTGTCTCCTGAGCCTGTGCCCACCCAACGGGGCCATCTGTCCCTGACCTGAGTGTGTCTCCAGGACTCCCACCTGTGGCAGCTCCACCTCACGCTCCATGTGATGAAACAGAAGGATCCCTTGTCTAGGTCCTAAAACTGAATGCAGGAGACTGGCAAAGCAGAGAGGAATCAAAGATTGCTCTTGAGAATGTCAAATGTGCCCGCTAACTCTCATGTTCATTTGTTGATCTGTTGGAATCTTAGAGCCAAGAGGAACTTTCAGGGGGATCTCATTCAACCCAGTTCCCTGCTGTGGCTTGAATTTGCCTCTACAACATCCCCTCCAAGTGGTTCTCAGTCTATGCACAGCAACAGCAACAACAAGAAGACAGAGAATCTTCAAGTATATGCAGGGAATGGAGAGTTTGGTTGGAGCTTGCCTAGGCTGAGAGAAGGTGACAGGAAATAATGTTGAGAGGCAGGCAAGTGTGACATTGTGTAGTAATAATAGTAACAACAATAACAGCAATCATGACCATAATAATAGCAGTAGTTAATAGCAAACATTTTTTGAATGCATGTTATATTCCAAGGAGTTTCACATGTAGTATCTCCTTAAAACCTCAGAGATACTAGGAGACAGGCGCTGTTATTTTTCTCCATTGCAGATGCAGGAATCCTAGAGATATTAAATGAATTGTTCAAGATCACACATATCTGCCCACACAATTAAAGCCAGAGGCAGTTTGAACTCTGACTAATTGGCTCAGAAGCTATGTCCTTTAAGTACCACACCTTTCTCTAATCACAAATTAAGGCCTTTAAATTTTATCTATTGGCCAATGTAAGAGTGAAATTATAATGTTTCATTAAACCATCATGTTTTCCATCATTACAACTGTAATATATAAACATTATAATAATATTCATGTCAATTAAAAATTTGCTTGTCCCAATTTTCAAATTATTATAGAAACTCAGTCTGTTCCCGCCCCCCCCTTTTTTTGGTCTGATTCTACAAATACCAATGCATTTGCAATAAAAGGAATTTTTTATCTTGAAAATTGGTAGTTTTACACAGCTTTTCAGTTCTTTAATATTTTCCCAGCAGTCATTCATAGTTCAGCTGTTAAAAAAATAGCAGGTCCAATAGCATATTCAAAGAGGAAGCATTACTTATGCCAAATAGCCTTTTATGTTAAAAATGATAAACTTGTTCCAATGTGAAGCAAAATTATCATCTGCAAGTCATAAAGTTTACATATTTTGATGTGCTTCTTCTGTGGATATCAAAATGTTTCATAGAATATAGCTCCCATGTTAGTAGGAGGTAGTAACTGACTTTATAAGAAAAGTACCTATTATATCAGCACAGCTTATAGATAACTGACTGGAATTAAATCCAAAGGAAGCCCAAGAACAACCAAGGCTCTGTGTGAGGCTTAATGCCTTATTGCTGCCACTGTCTTAAAATTCTTAATAAATTTGAACAAAGATCTCTGCCCTTTAATTTCACAGTGTGTCCCCATGTTTTGAAGTCAGTCCTGCTCCTCTCACTATCATTCTCTATATATCTCCAATGCCCCCTGGTTTTCCCTAAAATCTAGGAATGGGATCATCTACTCATGTGCACCTTCCTCTGCCTACAGTGCCTCTCTGATCATTCCCATCTATGCTGCCCAAGTGTGGAAATATTCTGCTCTTGGTTCAGTTGAGAAGGTGGTAGCAATTTGCAAAGGGACTTTTATGAAGAAACAGAGGAAAACAAATGTTAAAGAATATAAAAAAACAGAAAAAAGAACAACATACAAACAGACAAATGGTGTCTTAATTGCAGTAGAGTGTAAACATAGAATGAGTTGATTGGTACAGCTTAGAGGCTACAGGGTCCTGGTTCCTTTTTTCATCATCAGGGCACATGGAAGGAGGTGCTGATACCAGATGAATGTTCTCAGATGGCTGGCTCCAGTACAGCATTAGTGGGATTCTTCATTCCTCCCTTGATTTTCTCTCCTGTTGATGATCATTCTCTTTGACCAGAACTGAGCTATGCTTGTGCACAGAAGTCACCTGTAGGCAATCCTGGTCATTTACCTCTGTGAGGAAGGAACTTGGTTATATGACCTCCAATGATTTCTTTTCACAATTCTTGGGCTGCTGGTTTCGACCTTGCAACCAAGGTTGTCAACTGTCTTCGAAGTTTTCCAGGCTCCCCAACTTCAACCTGTTTCTTATGCTGATAGATTGACCAGAGTGTACACAGGATGGTTTGGCCTCTTCCACCTCTGCTAAGCTTCAGTCTGAGTCTGGTTGCCCTTGGAACTGGTGACCTGTGACTATCAGCATGTTTTTCTAGGGCCTGTGCCAGGTGCGCTCTTCCTTTCCTTTCTGCCTCTCCATGGGATATCTTCAGCTGTCCGCTGACTTACGAATGAAAATTGACTAGCTTGTCACAGCTAATGAAGAAGATCCTTTACCATAATGTCTTCTCACTTCCCCAGTTGTCTCTGATGGCTGCAATCACAGGAGCCCTCTCTGGGGAAGAATTCCATAGACATAACTTTCACCAAAGCAAGAAGAGGAGGATGAAAGCCTCTCACTGGTAAGCCAAAAAGGAGGTCAATGAAAGCACCAGGAGAAGGATACTTCAGTTTCAAGTTTATACTGTGCAACTAGAGAAAGTCACCAATACAGTTTCTGAGAGATAATTGAAGAGAGATATGGCTATGAATGAACAATATAAACCACTGAATAATTTTAATTTTGCAGTTTTTTGTACTGTTGACTTCTGCATATTCTCTGTGTGGCCTTAATTCTGCAGTCTATAACAGTAAGTTACCTAAAAGCTCATAGGAACCAACAAATTGGATGTCAGTTGGAGGAAACAAAAGACTAGCTTAAAGGTGTCAGCTTACATGTTAGGATTTAATAATTCCTTATATGATTCACACTTATCTGGTGTTTATAAATTATTCAGTGTATTTTCTCATCTTTTGTGTCATTTTATCCTTAAAGCGCCCTTATGTAGATAAAGGAGGTAGGTATTGGTATGAATATTTGATATAGGATGAAGCAGCACAGAGAGCTTAAATAGCAGAGTGAAGGCCACAAAAGAAAACTCCTTGTGTCCAGCTGTGGCCCCATATTTTGTTTAGGCATGATTTTAGGTGCTACAGCACAGGTAATCCATAATTTAAGAGGAAAACTATGTATGTAGGAAAAGAAGGAGCCAAATCCAGTCTTTTATCAAATTAGTCATCTAAGGACCATACTTTCTTAGCTTTAAGACTTTGTGTTGATACTTCAATTGTTCCCAATGCTAAAAAATAATAGCAAACCTGGTTTTGTAATGGTGGTGATGATGGTGTATTTTATTTGTTAGTCATTGTCTCCTATACATCCATTTCTCAGGTTTGAAACTGCTTGGCTTCCAAAGACCTAAATTTACTCTTTTTTTTTTTTTTTTTTTTACATTTTATTTATTTGTTTGACAGAGAGAAATAATACCCGAGCAGGGGGAACAGCAGACAAAGGGAGAAGCAGGCTCCCTGCTGAGCAGAGAGTTGGACAGAAACAGGGCTCTAACCCAGGACCCTGGCATCACAACCTGAGCCGAAGGCAGACACTTAACCAACTGAGCCACCAAGGTACCCCCAAATTTACTCATTTCTGAAAATGGATTCCCCAAGATATTTGTATTTCTTTAATACTTGTAGTCCTGGACACAGAAAGTGGGCATATTTTTGGACTTAAACATGTATATCTACTTTTCTACATATATATATATGAAGATACATTAATAATTTCAGTTTGGGTGAAGAGAAAGTATTCAATGTCTATATTTTGTATTTTGGACTTTATGTCTAAGTTTCAATAAATGTCTTACTTTTTGTTAGAATATTATATTTAGTTTACAGAATTTTTTTAAAAGTAGAACATGCATACATATTAAGCCAGTATTTTATTATATTAAACCAATATCAGATACATTATCTCATTTAATGCTTCATCAAAACACTTAAAGGTAAATACTATTATCCTCAGTTTTACCTGGAAGAAAATTAGGGCTCAGGATGCAAAATTAAATTGGTATTTTAATATAGACTCCCAAAGCCAGAGAAGCACTTTTGTTGAAAGATACATATAGTCAAAACTTTTTGTTAAATTTCAGTCCTTTCAATCCTAGTTATGTTTTATAGCATGCCCCCTCAAAAAAAAAATCAATATGATTCCCTACACTTAATTTAAAAAATAATTTCCCCATTCAACAAATACTTATTGCCTTACTACTTTATAACATGCAGTGTTCTAGTAACCAAGGATGAATCCCAGTAAACAAAATGTCCACCCTTGAGAAATTTGCTTTATAGTGGGAGAAAAAGTATATAAAATTAATAAATATAAAATATGGCTAATATTTATTATACTAGAAGTTGTACAGGAAGAAGAGTAAAGGAATGAGATGAAAGTCTGCATAGAAGCCGCAGCTTCATTAACTGAGTCATGCAAATGTCTGAAGGAGGGTTTTTTTTTTTTTAAGATTTTATTTATTTGACAGAGAGAGACGAGAGAGGGAACACAAGCAGGGGGAGGGGGAGAGGACGAAGCAGGCTTCCTGCTGAGCAGGGAGCCTGATGTGGGACTCATCCCAGCCAAAGGCAGATACTTAACGACTGAGCCACCCAGGTGCACTGAAGGAGGGTGTTCTAGGGAAAAGTCACTGCCAGTTCCAAGGCCTGAGCAGGACACATGTCTACACATGAAGGTCAACATGTCAAAAGCAGACAGTGATCCAAAGTTGTATAAGGTATGAGATAAGACAGGGAAGTTTAATTATGGGATCATGGGATGAGTGGTGAAAATCATGAAGTATTTTCTAGGTCATTTTAAGAATTTCAATTTTCTCTTTTTGCATAAATTACAAAGTCCCTGGTAATTTATAAGAGATAAATGCCATGATTTGGTTTAGGTTGGAAAGGGATAATACTGGTTGCAGATTTGAGAATAGAGTAGAAGCAGAAAGACCATGTCAGAGGTTGTTGAAAAGATTCAACTGTAGGTGAAGAGTACTCACATACTGGATGCAGTTTGAAAGCAGAGCCAGTAGAATTTGATAATTGATAGGATGTAGGTTTACAGAAGATGAGAAGTCAAACAACACTGAGGATTTTGTTCTTCACAATTAGAAATATGGAGTTGCAATTCACCTACCCTTTGGAAAGGTGTGAAGGCATTTTAATGAAGATTTTTCTCTGTTTTCTTTTATTCTGCATATTTCCCTATAGAGAGGATATTATGGCTATCACTTCCAGTAGGAATGAGAGCCACTGGAATTGAATTGACATTGGGTCATTTCTTGGCAGCTACTGGGTACTTTGTATATGTCAGTTAGGCAAGAGAGACTTATTATATTATGTACAAGAATATTAAATTTCCAGGAGAGGGAGATTGGCATGAAAGTAGATAACAAGGAATGGAAGAAAGGAAGCTGTCTGCATTGGAGTCTAAAGACACACTGCAGGCAGAGTTCCCCCTTCCTCAAAGGACCTCATTCTTTTAATTTTTTTTCTTAAATTTTTCTCCAACTGATTGAATGAGAATTGTGTCCCTAGTATAAAAATAGCTTGCTTTATTCAAAGTCTATTGATTAAATGTTAATTATATCTAAAAAATACCTTTATAGTAACATCTAGACTAGTATTTGGCCAAACCAATGGGCACAATACACATACGAAACACACATAAAATTATCTACCACACCATAAGAGAGGAAACATAATTTTCCTTCTACTTTTTTGTTCTGCCTGAGACCCCTGAAATAAAAACAGATTAATAAGAGAAAAACACACAGAAATTTATTCACAAGTGTAACTCCTGTATATACATGGGGGATACCCAGGAAAAGTGAGTAACCCAAAGAAGTGGTTTAAAATATAGGATTACATACCAATTAAATAGGGAAAGAGTAAAGGACTTTTAGGAAAGATGACTGGTCCTTCAGAAAAACAGAAGATAGGTATGATAGTTTGTGACAAGTTTGTCTAGGTGTAGTGTGTTGTATTGTCCTCTCGAGACAAGAGTCAATCTTCCCTGGTTGATAAAACTCCCAGGAAGGGCATTAATGACAGTTGAGTTCCTTTTAGAGGATCTGCATTTAGTCAGATAGGGGACTTCAGAGAAAGCCTCCCTCTCTACTTGCTATTTTTCAAATGCCTTCAACTCAAAATAGTCTATAGTAGAAAGTGCTACATTTTGGGGTGACATAGTCTACTATTTTGAAGCACTATTTTTCTAAACCAATCAAGAATAAGTTATAAACATGATACCCCTTTACTCCTAACATTTTAATGTGCATACATCAAGAAAAGCATAGTCTCTAACATAGTTAGAGTGCAATTATGAGTACTAGGAGAATTCATATTATTACAGTACTGTTATATAATGTACACTTTATAGAAATTTTGACTATTAGCCTAATATCAACCTTATAACATTTTCTTTTTCTTAATCCAGTTTCCAACTGGATCATACATCACATTTAATTTTCATACTCCGTCATATGAGTCAGTTTGTCCTATTATTGGGATGTTAAGTTTGATCACCTGAGTGTGATAGGTGTTATTTGCCTGGTTTATCCACCCTAAAAATTTTTTTGAGCTATCTCTTTAAAGTGCCTGTATTCTCTACATGGTGTGAGTTTTTTAGGTGTCTTCAGGGAGACTCCTAAAGAAAAAAGGGAATACATGTTTTTAAGGTCAATAAAACTGTAGGTAAACCCATTTATTAACCCTAGACCATTGGCCCAATGGTGCGGAAACCACTGGAATTCACACTGGAGTTGGAGGTGCTGCTGAGTGCCTTTGTTTATATTCTAGCTGGCCCATCATATCACTAAGCCTGGGCTTCTGGGTCACACCAGACCTACGTATCTCCTATGGTGGCCCCAGCATGATGCAAAGCATGGCAAGACACCCAGGCCAACCCTGCTTTAGCTCCTATCATTTTCTTTTTTTGTATTGTCTTTGTGTGGGTTTGATATCAAGGTAATACTTGTAAAATAAATTGGGAAGAATTCCTTTCTGTTTATTTTTTGAAAGATTGAGAATGGTAGGTACTGAGTCTTCTTTAAATATTTGGTAGAATTCACCTCTAATGTCATCTGGTCATAGAGTGTCAGGACACTTACCTGCACCCAAATCCAGCATTCCCCAGCTTTCCCACCAGGGAAGCCCTCCCATGAAGCACCTCGGGACCCAACCTCAACCTGTGTCCAGTGCAGCCCTAGCCAGACAAACAAAGCCACCAGCCACATGATTTCTACACAAGGGACACTGCTACATAGGCAATTCTTTAAAGTCTTAGAGAATTAGCTATTCTGCCTCATTCATAAAAATAACATAGAAAATAAAATACTTTTTAAATAAGGAAACAGAGGAATATGCTCCAAACAAAAGAATAAGTCAAACTTCCAAAAAAAAAAAGCTAATGAAACTGATGGTTGGCAGACAGGAGGGGATGGGCCAAGTTGAATAAATAAACTGACACCATAGAAATACAAAGGATTATAAGAAAAATGTGAAAAATTATATGCCAACAAGTTGAACAACCTAGAAGAAACAGATAAATCTTTGGAAACATGCAATCTGTCTACAGCCACACCACACTGAACGCGAGTGATCCTGTCTGATCTCGGAAGCTAAACAGGGTCAAGCTTGGTTAGTACTTGGATGGGAGAAACACACAATCTTCCAATACTGAATCCGGGAGAAATAGAAAACCTGGGCAAACCAAATTAACAGTTACAAAATTGCATTGATAAAAAAAACAGAACAAAATAAAACCCTTCAACAAAACAGTCTAAGACCAGATGACATTAGATTTATATATATTTTCCTACCCAGGGCACCTGGGTGCTCAGTCCATTAAGCGTCTGCTTTTGGCTCAGGTCATGATCTCAGGGTCCTGGGATCAAGCCCTGAATGAGGCTCCCTTCTCAGTGGGGAGCCTGCTTCTCCCTCTGCCCCTTGTCCCCACTCATGCTCACACTCTCTCTCTCAAAAAAAATAAATAAAATATTACACACATATATATATCCTTCCCCAAAAAACTTTACAAAGTCAACACAAAGGCAGCTGATCAAGATTATAGACAAGTTTGCAGCAGGCATACATTTGTACAGATGATTCCTTTCAAAGGTTGGTGTTAGATTGCATCTGCTAGCTCATTGTTGCCTCCTGGGAGCCTAACTCTATTTTTAACTTTTTGAGGAACTTCCATACTGTTCTCCAGAGTGGCTGCACCAGTTTGCTTTTCCACCACGGTGTAATAGGGCTCCCCTTTCTCTGCATCCTCGCCAACATTTGTCCTTTCCTGACTTGTTAATTTTAGGCGTTCTCACTGGTGTGAGGTGGTATCTCATTGTGGTTTTGATTTGTATTTCCCTGATGCCAAGTGATGTTGAGCACTTTTTCATGTGTCTGTTGGCCATTTGGATGTCTTTGCAGAAATGTCTGTATATGTCTTCTGCCCACTTGTTGATTAGATTATTTGTTTTTTGCATGTTGAGTTTGATAAGTTTTTTATAGATTTTGGATCTAGCCCTTTATCTGATATGTCATTTGCAAATATCTTCTCCCATTCTGTTGGTTGTCTTTGGTTTTGTTGACTCTTTCCTTTGCTGTGGAGAAGATTTTTATCTTGATGAAGTCCCAATAGTTCATTTTTGCCCTCGTTTCCCTTGCCTTTGAAGATGTGTCTAGGAAGAAGTTGCTGCACCTGAGGTCAAAGAGGTTGCTGCCTGTGTTCTCCTCAAGGATTTTGATGGATTCCTGTCTCACATTTAGGTCTTTAATCCATTTTGAATCTATTTTTGTGTATGGTATAATGAAATGGTCCAGTTTCATTCTTCTGCCTGTAGTCGTCCAATTTTCCCACACCATTTGTTGAAGAGACTGTCTTTTTTCCACTGGACATTCTTTCCTGCTTTGTCAAAGATTAGTTGATCATTGAGTTGAGGGTCCATTTCTGGGCTCTCTATTCTGTTCCATTGATCTATGTGTCTGTTTTTGTGCCAGTACCATAACTGTCTTGATGATGACAGCTTTGTAATAGAGTTGGAAGTCCGCAATTGTGATGCCGCCAGCTTTGGTTTTCTTTTTCAACATTCCTTTGGTAATTTAGGGTCTTTTCTCGTTCCATATAAATTTTAGGATTATTTGTCCTGGTTCTGTGAAAAAAACTGAAGGTATTTTGATGGGTATGGCATTGAAAGTATAGATGGCTCTGGTAGCATGGATATTTTAACAATATTTCTTCTTCCAATCCATGAGCATGGAACATTTTTCCATCTCTTTGTGTCTTCCTCAATTTCTTTCATGAGTGTTCTATAGTTTTCTGAGTACAAATCCTTTGTCTATTTGGTTAGGTTTATTCCTAGATACCTTATGGTTTTGGGTGCAATTGTAAATGGGATTGACTCCTTAATTTCTCTTTCTTCAGTTACATTGTTAGTGTGTAGAAATACAATTGATTTCTGTGCATTGACTCAATATCCTGCCACATTGATGAATTCCTTTTGAGTTCTAGCAATTTTGGGTTTTATTTGTTGGGAGATTCTTGACTACTTCTTCAATTTCCTTGCTGGTTACAGGTCTACTCAAGTTTTCTATTTCTTCCTGTTTTAGTTTTGGTAGTTTATATGTCTCTAGGAATACCTACATTTCTTCCAGATTGCCTAATTTGTTGGCATATATTTGCTCAGAATATATTCTTAAAATTGTTTGTATTTCTTTGGTGTTGTTTGTGATCTCTCCTCTTTCATTCATCATTTTATTTATTTGGGTCCTTTGTCTTTTCTTTTTGCAAAGTCTGGCTAGGGCTTTATTGATCTTATTAATTCTTTCAAAGAACCAGTTCCTAGTTTTCTTGATCTGTTCTACCGGTTTTTTTTGGGGGGGGGTTTCTATTTCATTGATTTCTGTTCTAATCTTTACTATTTCTCTTCTCCTGTTTGATTTAGGCTTTATTTGCTGTTCTCTCTCCAGTTCCTTTATGTGTAAGGTTAGGTTGTTTCTTGGGAAAAGCTTGTATCTCTATAAACTTTCCTCTTAGGACTGCCTTTGCTGGATCACAAGGGTTTTGAATATTTGTGTTTTCATTTTCATTTGTTTCCATGAATTTTTAAAATTCTTTAATTTCCTGGTTGACCTATTCATTCTTTAGTAGGATACCCTTTAATCTCCATGTATTTGAGTTCTTTCCAAATTTCCTCTTGTGATTGAGTTCCAGTTTCAAAGCATTGTGGTCTGAAAATATGCAGGGAATGATCCCAATCTTTTGGTACTGGTTGAGACCTGATTTGTGACCCAGGATGTGATCTCTTCTGGAGAATGTTCCATGTACACTAGAGAAGAAGTGTATTCTCTTCTTGCCTTTATTTCCTTGTTGGTCTTCTGCATAGATGATCTGTCCATTTCAGTGAGGGGGATGTTGAGGTTCCCTACTAGTATTGTATTATTATTGATATATTTATTTGATTTTGTTATTAATTGGTTTATATAATTGGCTGCTCCCATGTTAGGGTCATAAATATTTAGGGTCATAAATATTTACAATTGTTAGGTGTTCTTGTTGGATAGACCCTTTAATTATGACATAGTGTCCTTCCTCATCTCTTTGGTTTAAAATCTAATTTGTCTAACATAAGGATTGCCACCTCAGCTTTCTTTTGGGGTCCATTAGCATGATAAATGGTTTTCCACACTTCACTTTAAATCTGGAGGTGTTTTTGGGTCTAATATAAGTCTCTTGCAGGCAGCATATTAATGGATCTTGCTTTTTTTCTAATCTGATACCCTGTGTCTTTTGATTGGGGCATTTAGCCCATTTACATTCAGAGTAACTATGGAAGGTTATGAATTTAGTGCCATTGTATTACCTGTAAAGTAACTGTTACTGTATATTGTCTCTGTTCCTTTCTGATCTATGTTACTTTTGGGTTCTTTCTTTATTTAGAGGATCCTTTTTAATATTTATTGCATGACTGGTTTGGTGATCACAAATTCTTTTAGTTTCTGTTTGTCCTGGAAGCTTTTTATCTCTACTATTTTGAATGACATCCTAGCTGATAAAGTATTCTTGGCTGCATATTTTTCTCATTTAGCACCCTGAATATATCATGCCAACCTAGTCCTTTCTGACCTGCCAGGTCTCTGTGGCTAGGTCTGCTGCCAATCTAATGTTTCTACACTTATCAGTTACAGACTTCTATTCCTGAGCTGCTTTCAGGATTTTCTCTTTGTCTCTAAGATTTGTAAGCTTCACTATTAGATGTCAGAGTGTTGACCTACTTTTATTGATTTTGAGGGGGGATTCTCTGTGCCCCTGGACTTTGATGCCTGTTTCCTTCCCCCAGATTAGGGAAGTTTTCAGCTATAATTTCCTCCAGTATACCACCCTCTCTTTTCTCTTCTTCTGGGATCCCAGTTATCCTAATATTGTTTTGCTTTATGGTATCACTTATGTCTCAAATTCTCCCCTTATGATCCAGTAGTTGTTTATCTCTCTTTTTCTCAGCTTCTTTATTCTCCATCATTTTGTCTTCATTATCACTAATTCTCTCTTCTGCCTCATTTATCCTAGCAGTTAAAGCCTCCATTTTATATTGCATCTCATTAATAGCCTTTTTGATTTCAAGTTGGTTAGATTTTAGTTTTTATGTTTCTCCAGAAAGGGATTCTGTAGTGTCTTCTATGATTTTTCAAACCCAGGTAGTATATTTATAATCATTATTCTGAACTCTAGTTCTGACATCTTACTTATAACCATGTTGATTAGGTCCCTGGCAGTCAGTACCACCTCTTGCTCTTTTTTTAAGTGAGTTTTTCCATCTTGTCATTCTGTCCAAAGAATAGATGAGAGAACAAAATACTAAAATGGCAACAAAGACCCCAGAGAAATATACTAAATAAATCAGAAGAGACCCCAAACTGCGGTGGGGGCGGAGGGGGGTAGAAAAAAGAGAATAAAATCAGACAGGTTAGCAATACACTGGAGTCTCTGTGTATTTTGGTCTGTTTTTTAGAAACTATATTCCAAATTTTAATGAAAGAAAAACTTATATAGGTACAAAAATAAAATCAAATACAATGAAAGGATAGACTATAACTGTAAAAATGGAAATTAAAAGACAAGGAAAAACAAAAGAAAAAAAAACCCACCAACAACAAAAGGGAAGGAATATAAACAGACAAGTGAGCAGAACAGAGCAATAAACTATCTCCTGAGTGTATTTTGGTCAGTTTGTTAGAATAAAGTACATCTCAAAATGTAAAGAAAGAAAAGCTTATATATAAAAAATAAAATTCAATACATTGAAAGTATAGAGTATAACTATAAAGATGGAAATTAAAAAAAAGACTTTAACACACCAAAATAAAACAAAAACAAAAAAAAGGAAGAAGAAGTAGAAGAAAATAACAACAAAAAAGAGAGTATGATCCGACAAGTGAAAAGAATAGAGCTGTACACTAGGTTTTGGGTACATTTTGGTCTGTTAGCAGAAACTGCAACTCAAAATTATAAAGAAAAAAAACATATATATGCAAAGATAAGATTAAATACAATGAAGGGATAGAATGTACCTGTAAAAATGAAAATTAAGAAGGATTTTTAAAAAGGAGTTGATAAAATAAGAAATTGGTTGAAAAAGGAAAAAAAGAAAGAAAAAAATTAAGAAAAATAAAAAAATTAACTTTGAAAGACTGAAGAATCATGGGGAAAAAAGCCATGAATTCTATTGGCAGTATTCCCCTAGCGCTGGGGTTTTGCCATTGTCATTGATCAGTAAACTTGGTCTTGGCTGGCTGTTCTTGCTGATCTTATGGAGGAGGGGCCTGTTGCAGTGATTCTCAGATGTCTTTGTCTGAGGTGGAATTGCCCTGCCCTTGCCAGGGACAGGGCTAGGTAATCTGCTCTGGTTTGCTCTCAGGAGCTTTTGTTCTCTGAAGGCTTTCTGCTCAGCCTTAAGAGGATGAGAGTGAAAATGGTGGCCTCCCAATCTCTGCCCAGAGGAGCTGAGAACTCAGGGCCCTGCTCCTCAGTTTGCCCCCAGAGAAAAGCAGTCACTCCCATCTCCCCGCTCTCCCGCTGCACTCCGTGCTCACGCAGCCTGTGACCGAGCGTTGCTATCTCTGGCACATGATCCCGTGTGGAGTCTCCAAACCCAGCTGATTACTGTGGTGTGCTCCTGCGCTGCTCCTCCCAGGAAAGGAAGGGGGGGTGTCTTTGTTGTTTCTGTCACTTGTTGGGCCCCACCTCAGTGAGTAGTCACCCGACTGTGCTGTGGTTGGAGGTATATGGCAACCCCAAGCTGAGAGCCCACTCCTGGGCTTACTCTCTGCAGCCAAGTTCACCACTCAGATACTCTGCCGCACTCAGGCACCCCCAGTCTTTCTGTGAACCTGAGGGTCCTGAGACCACACTGTCCCAGTGAGGGTTCCTCCCCCCACCTCACTTAGCCACTGGAGCGACAACCCTCAGTGAAGCAGACCCCAAAAATTCTGATTTTGCGCTCCGCTGCTCTATCACTTGCCGGTAGCTGGCTTTGTCTTGGATTACCGTCACCTTCCAGAAAGCGGTTATTTTTCTATTTGTAGAGTTGCAGCTATTCTGTCCTCACCTCTCCAGTTGAGTTTGCTGGTGTTCAGAATGATTTGATAGCTAGCTGAATTCCTGGGACCAGATAAAGTTATAGTCTCCTACTGCTCTGCCATCTTGGACCTCCTTCCTTGTATATAAATATTGAAATCAGGAAGTAGAGCCCTCCAACTTGTTCAAGATTGCTGTGACTATTTAGGGTGCCTTGAGTTTTCACATTCATTTTATGATTATTTTTCTACTTCTGCAAAAAATGCCACTGGGATTTTGATAGGAGTGTATTGAATCTGTAGATTGCTTTGTGTAGTATACACATTTTAATAATATTATGTCTTCTAGTCCACGGACATAAACATCATAAGTCTTTCTGTTGATTGTGTCATCTTTAATTTGTTAAAGTAATGTTTTACATTTTTCAGTGAATGTCTTTAATCTCCCTAGTTAATTCCTAAGTATTTTATTCTTTTTGTTACTATTATAAATTAATTGTTCTCATAATTTACTTCTCAGATTGTTCAATTTTACTATAATGTAGTATGGTATACATTATACTATAGTTCCATAAAAATGCAACTGATTTTCATGTTTTGATTTTGTTTCCTACAACTTGCAATATCAGTTCCAACAATTTGGAGTTGAATCTATGGGGTTTCTACATGGGATCACATCATCTTCAAACAGAGATAATTTTACTTCTTCCTTTCCACTTTGGATACCTTTTATTTCTTTTGTTCTTGCCTAGTTGCTGAACATCGGTGATGAAAGTAGACATACTTGTCATGTACCTATCTTAATGGGAAAGTTTTCAGTCTTTCTTCTTTGTGTATGATGTTAGTTGTGGGTTTTTTGAAGATGGCATTTATTATATTGAGGTAGTTTCTATTACTTGCTTGTTGAATGTTTTCATCATGAAAGGATGTTGAATGTTGTCAAATACTTTTACTGCATCATTTAAAATGATCTTCTTTTCCCCCTTCATTCTTTTAATATGATGTATGATGTGAATTTATTTTCCTATGTTGCATTCTAGGAATAAATCTCACTTGTTTATAAATATGTCTCTGAAAACTGGAAGAGAATTTGGTAAATGAAAACTGAAACTGAGTGATGAGTGAAATTATAGCCAACAGTAAAACTGGTTTTTTTTAGAAACAAGACAATTTTCCCCCAAAGAGTTTCTGCTTCCTAAAGAAAGGCACTCTTTGCTATGTACTCAAAGGCAAAATTTGTGATGCAATGACAGCCCATGAAAGGCCTCAAGTTCCTCAAAACCAAAGGGCAGGCAATAAAGCATCAGAAGATTTTCCTTCCCTACCCCATCCCCTATATCCAGATTGTGACCCAAACTTGTCATTTCCACTTATCCCTAATTTGTCCACTTCTCCCCATTTCCTCTGCCTCTTCTCCAAGAGCCCCTCTTTACAGTGCCCCTGGAGTGTTGCTGTAACAGTATCCTCCAAGGGATGCTCTCTCCCCAGTCCGCCCTGCTCCACGCTGCCCCCTAGGGTAAGTCCCCTGACCTGTGTCCACATGGCCTCCAGCTTCTAAAACTTCCAGCGCTCCCCAGCACCAGCAGCTTCAAGTGCAAGGGCCTTCGGAGTGCCACAGCCTGGAACCAGGACTATCTGCCGGCACATTTCTCTTTCCGCCAAGTCACCACAGCGGTAGCCACAAGTGTTTATCACTCTTTAGGCATATCCGTGTCCAGGCGTCCACTTCCGGACCATTATTCATGCTGTTCCCTCTGCCAGGAATGCATTAGTCTCACTTCCAACCTCACAACCACCTTAGGAGACGGCCATCAGCACAGATGCTAAGATAGAAGGCTCTGGAGTCAGACTGCCCAGGACCGGCTTCTTGGCTGTGAACCTGCGGGGTCACGTCATGTGAGCCCCAGGCTTGGTCCAATGTTCTGCTGCTGCTATCAGAAGGTTTAGTCAATTTGGAAGAAGGTTGCTGGGCTCACAAATTACATAGCTGGCGCCAATTCCAACAGTGATAAGCTGTATGACAGTATAATAAGGATAATGGCGAAGGGCTTGAATGGGAAAGGGTGGGCTGCATGGGAAGTGGTAATAAACAGGACCTCTCATGATCCCCACCTCACCCCTGAGGAAACAGGGGCTCAGTGGTCTTGATCTTTGCTGCAGCTTGCAGATTGCACTGTAAGGAGCGGAGGAGGTAGCTCCTAATGATACCAAGACCTGCTTTTGATTATCCTGCAGCGTTGACAGCTCAGCACCATGATTTCTGGTAGTGATGAGGGACAGTAATATTACTAACATCAAAGTCAAACATTCATTCATTTAATCACACATTCACACATACTGAACCTAGTATTTGTGCTCTGCTCCTAGGGAAGAAACTGTGCTGGTGGAAAGTTCTGCAAAAGTGAGAGAGTGCTATCTTGCCCTTAGGGATTAGGCTGACAGTGATGCCAAGCATTATCACCATATGGTAAGTGCTAAAAGCTGGATAATATGGCAACCCAGGGCAGAAAGCCCAGACCTACAAAGGGGTAGAAAAAGAAGGCTTCCCAGGAGCTGGAATGTGCACTGAGTTAAGAAGGAGGAGGAAGCCTAATTGCCAGCTTCACTGTATTACTTTCATATGCTACTGTAAAAATTGCTACAGATTTAGCAGGTTAAGCAACACAAATGTATTCTCTTATAGTTCTAGAAGTTAGAGGTCCCACACATGTCTCCAAAATCAACTGGCTTCAATTTCAAAGCTAGTAACATTGTAACTTTGTGACCATTTTTCCATAATCACATTTCCCTTTGTCTCTTCTTTTCTGCCTCTCTTTTCTGCTTTTAATGACCTCATCATTATATTGGACCTATTTCAATAAGACCAGCTGATTAGTAACTTAGTACAACCTAAATTCCCTTTTGCTATGTAATATAACATAGCTATAGGTTCTAAAGATTAGGATGCAGACATCTTTGGGGGGGTCATTCTGTGAGACACACCCATTTTATAGATTACTGACTATGTAGGCAATTTTTTCAAACCTCTCCAAGCCTAACTCTTCTTATCTGTAGAGAAATAAGAGCTACCTCATCCATTTCACAATGTTATTCCAAGAATTTAATGAGATAGTGTATGTGAAAATGGCAAACATCCTATGTCAATGTAAATATTCTTATTAGGAGTAGGGAAGGGATGTAAATTTTTGAATATTTGCTATATTCTAGGCCTTTTTGGGTTAGATACCTTAACCTAACTTCATATTCAATGATACTACATTGGCATGTTGAAATCAGCCACAGTAAGAATATTTGCACTATGGAAATTAGTAAATTCTCCCAAAATTTTCCCCTTAGGAATCAGTTATTGAATATTTATCAGAGCAGCATAGTTCTATCCCATTTACTTAAAATGTGTCCTAACATGGTTATTATTGCTTCATAGTAGAAAGAAACAAAGTACAGCTTAGAGACAGTGATGAAACATCCTAAGTTCACATACCTGGTGAGTAAGGAGTTGGAAAAGCTTGTATCATTCCAAAGAGTTGTTCTTTCCATTACACCTTTCCAACTCTGCTTAACCTTGAGAGGTTAGATACTTTAAATGTCCAGGAACATTGTTAACAAAATGTGCAAAAATGTAATTATCATGCCTAAGTTGGTGAGGTTTCATATTCTAGCTTTGGAAATGAGGTTTCATGAGGTTCAGCCCAGTCCATGATTATATTGGTGGCCCCTGTATTAACTTTAAAGACTTTATCTAAACTGTTTATAAAGCCATGTGTTTCCACATCTTAGCCATCATATAAAAACACTGAGTAGTTCTAATCCATTGTAGAGATTGAAAGGGATTTGATGCAAACCAATTACCAGCTCAGTCAAAAATTGAAATGCCACATGGCATTTAAGGTATAAAACAAATGAGCAAAGGGGAAATATGAAAGAGAGGCAAACCGGGAAGTAGACTTAACTCTAGAGAATACACTGGTGGTCACCAGAGAGGAGCTGGGTAGGACACGAGTGAAACAGGTGATGGGGATTAAGGAGAGAACTTGCTGTGATGGAGCACTGGATATTGTATGGAAGTGTTGAATCACTATATTGTACATCTGAAACGAAATTACTCTGTATGTTAACTAACTGGAATTTAAATAAAAACTTTTAAAAAAACATTTGGGAAAAACATAGTATCTACTTCAAGTAGAAGCCCTGCAGTTGAAAGGGCTCAAAGCTTTCTTTTCTAGATATTTCAAGCATAAAAAAGCCCCAGACCTAGAAAACCAGTTCTCCCAGCTTTGTGTGACATCACCCGGAGCCAATAAAAAACTTCCACTTGAGTTTACCAGTTAATGTCTAAATTGATTAAGCCTGGACGTCGCTGGACAAATCGTGTAGGATTACGGCCCTCCAAAACTTTTTTTTTTTTAAATGAGGGAGAGCCCATTCTGATTTGCAGTCGACCCGGCCTTTCCTGAGCTCTCTTAGTTCCAACACGTTTGCTCCAAGTCTGTCGTAGTGCTGCTGGGAGGAAAATGTGAGTCCACAGCGAGGTGAGAAGTCGGGTTTCAGAGTCAACAATGAGCCTTCCACGCCCTTGAACGCACGCTGAAGCGAAACCCAAAGCTTTAGGCAGACTGTTGCTGCCACCGATAGGTGGCAGCAAATCATTGGTATAGGACCCCCCCCTTTTCCCCCCCTCCCCCCGCCCCGCCCCGGAAAGAGACACAAGCCTCCCCGCGGCGGGCACCCAGCCCGACTGTGCCCTGCGGTGTTGGTGACCTCCCGTGTCCCGGCCAGAGGCAGAAAGGGCTAGGCCCTCAGATGTAGCAGGTGGGGGTAACGAGAATGGGGAGATGCGCTCACCTAGACCGTACATGATCTTTGGGCCGTGTTCATGTCACTCGTAAACAGGCCTTCCTTTTGTAATATTTACTATTCTGTGATGAGAAAATGATGATCCTGTGTTCAAATTTGTGCCTAACTGGAAATTTGTGGCCATGACAGGCTGGGAAGGTACTGATGAGTTAGAGGTGGGGGGAAGACCGGAAGAAGCCAACCTGTTGCAATTTAAGAGTCCTTCAGCGGGTGGTTGCGCAAACTATAGCTCCTTTCTTCAGTTGTGTAATAAACCACATAAAACCTCCTACGTGAATTGCCGCAAAGGATATTGGTGAAAATTTAGTTATTTGCCATAACTAAAGAAACCATGGAAATTTATGAAACTTTTATATAGATATAATTTATATAATAACATAATAACATCACTTCCAGAATTTTATTCCACATAATCGAAAAAACTGCAAGCTAAGATTTATTGTGCTTTGCACTGTGGGAGATACAAGTGTGATTAAATTGTGGTCCCTGCCCTCAAATAATTTGCAATCTTCTTGGGGAGTGAGATGAAGCTACTAAATGTGACAAAGCAAAAAGAAGAAGTGCCATGAAAAAAGAACAAAGTACTCTGAAATATAGATGTGAAAATCATTGATTTTAAGTGTGGTACTTGAGTGATGCTTATTAATGGTTCTCAAAGTGTGGCCCCCAATGAGCTGGAGCTGCAGCACCTGGGAACTTATTAGACATGAAAATTCTCAGGCTTGCTCCAGAGCTGCTTGTTTAAAAAGTCCACCAAGTGATACATGCTGAGGTTGAATTGTAATTTATAACTTATTATCTGATTTGACCTTTACAACAACAGGACAGGAGACAGAGAAGTAAGCAGGGAAATTTAGCTTTCAAGGCAAATAAAAGTTGGGTACAAATCATCACACTGTGTGATCTGAAATCAATCACTTACTCTTTCAGAAAATTTCCCATCTATAAATAGAAGCAGTAATATTCAACATGGGGGGTTTTGGGTGAGGATTAGAGTAATAAATATAATACAGAGGGTTATTAGTCACTAAATGGCTATTATTTGTATTATTTTTACAAAACCCTATTGCCTGCAACAAAATAAGCTTAATTGTGGACATCAGGCTACCTACTTGGGTTCCTAGAGGCTCTCAGTCCTGGGCTGGTTTCTTTACCCCACAGTTTTCATACAGATGGGGCCTCTACACATGCCTTCTTGCTGTTCATAGATTTGTCAGTATTTTGAAGTTTACTATATGTAGAGCTATAGGGAGCTCCACTAGTTTGGTGTGAAAATGATTGCAACTGTAGAGATGGAACAAAAGCAATTGAATATTGAGAAATATTGATAAGGCTGAGTTGCATACAACATCTCACTTTTTCCCTCAAAGTAGCCATGTTGGGGAAAAAGATATACATAGCCCTCTCTTGTGTTTCCCAAATTTAAGGACAAAATGGGAAACATTTTATTTTCTGGATAGAGATTTGTACTCCAAGAATTCAATAACTTTTTATTTATATGTACAGCATATAAACTTGGTGGTGGTGGTGGGGGTGCATTGTATGGATGTAGGTTTCTGTGATTTGTCCCGAATAACCAATCACCATGACCTGCACATATGCAGGTAGGTCAAAGAATGTTGTTTGTGAGACTCATGATGCATGAATGACCTCGGGAGCCTGATTAGTTGACATTAGCTGTATTCCGGGTCAGAACTGGCCCTTCTGGTCTGGATGCCAAGAGCTGTAAATCTTGCCTTATATCCCCTCCTGCTCCAGGCTGGGCTAGGTCTCTGGAATGGAATCTGGAAGGCGAGGCAAGCACACCTAGCCCAGGCTCCTTGAATATGTAAAGACATGATGACATAGGAATGCAGCTTGCTCCAGACCGCACACAGACATGCAAATGTTTAACTTCAGACCTCGTCATTTGCCCTATAACTACAGCCCTTATGGGAATGGTCAGTTAAAAGTCTCACCTGAGGGGAGGACATTAAAGTATCTCACTATCACTTCAAAATCAACATATTTAAATTCAAGACCCATTTTCCTCAAATTCCAATTATCACAGATTCTCAGGATTAGGAATTCAGAAGTAGGGAAGCTGGTTGGTTTTCATTCAGGATGCTCCCCTCCCCTCAGTGTCTGGAATCAGCTAATCCACTTTCTTTCGTTTCTCTATGACATGTAGTTTGCACATGCTAGTTTGTTGACATTCATTTATTAAGTACAAATATTGAATTGAAGAGGAATGCATGATTTTGTCTTTTCACCAAAGCTAGTGAAAATTTCACCTTAGGGAAGAGGTAGGGGGTCAGACCCAGACTAATCCTCTTCCACACACCCAGAATATTGTCCTACGTAGTAGACACTGTCACAGGAACATTGAGTTATTTTGATGCAACTCATTCCTACTTAGATATTCTACACTGTTCATGCTACAAAAATTGAATGAGAACTTACTATATACACCAGTTGTGTGTAGTGTAATACATCAAAGTGCACTCACAAGTAGTCAGTGGACCAATGGCGACACGTCTTTACTTTTTCTATCCTAACTTTCTTCTAACATATATGTTCTTTGCTGAGGACAGTGGGACGTGCTTGTTTCTGCTAGAAGTTCTAATTGAGATAAATTAAAAGGCAAAGAAAATCTAGCATTTCCCTGAGAAGATGTTAGGTTTGTAACAGCATCAGGAGGCCTATTTCTTGAGCTTTAGGGAACAAAGTACTGCATCCATTCTTACTCCAGACCAGAGAGCATAAGGTAAAAAACAAATCCACCAAGAAACAATGAAGTGAACACCTGTCTTGGGTCACATGTCAGATCTTTGTTGCCTCAGGCTCCTCCCCTCCTGCCACCATGTAATTCTCCTTGTCCTGATCATTACTCAGTTGATTAATCACATCAAGCTGAGTGAACTTATCTCAGTGATCCTCAATCAATGCCTCCCCACAGGGTTCCTCACTATTGATGCCATGGATCACTATCAGTCAATAACATTGTATGAAATTTTGCATGGTGTAGTTTGTATTAGAAAAGCAGAACACATGCTAAATATGCTTTCCTAATGCCCCCTCCTCCAGCAGAGCTCACACTGCCAGGAGGGAGCTAGACTTTTACATCACACCTGTTCTTATAGCATGTTTTCATTGACAGGCCAAATCCACACCAAAATGATCATTTCTACTCATTCCTCAGGAAGGAAACTCAAGATGGACACTGAGAACAATCTTTTATTTTGGTAAATGACAACCATTGACTTTTCTTTGACTCTGTAATTCTACAACTCTTTCTGTAAAGACTCTTGGTGGGAGTGCACATCTGAGCAACCACTTTGCAGAATTAGGTAGTATCTATAACTTAAGATACACAAGCCCATTGACTCAGTAATTCCACTCTTAGACCAGTAAGTAGTCGTCAAACCATTTGTGGCAAAAGACCATGTTTTTAAAATTTCCAATCTGTTACTAATCTCTAAACACGTATGCCATTCATTTTAAATGGATACAAAATTCTCAATTTGTGTCATCAAAAACTAGCAACATCTAGTTCAGAGGCCAGCATCAGTCTGTAGACTACTCTTTTAGTACCACTGTTCTTAAAGAACTAATTTTGTAAAAACAGTTTCATGTGAGCATATGGACATAAGCATTATAGAATCATTTATGGTACCAAATAATTGGAAGCAATCTACATGTTCAGCAATAAAGTACTGGGAAAATACCTTATGGTACATTCATATAAAGCAGTACTATGTAGCCATTAAAAAGAAAAATATACCAGTGTGCCTGGGTGACTCAGTCGGTTGGACATCAGATTCTGTTTTGGCTCAGGTCATAATCTCAGGGTCATGCGATAGAGGCCCACATCGGGCTCCCCACTCAGCAGAAAGTTGACTTGAAAGATTCTCTTTCCCTGCCCCTCCTCCCTCACCCTGCCCCCTCTGTGAAATAAATAAATTAATTAAAAATAAAAAAATATATACTTTCTAAGAAATATTAAGTGCTAACAGAAAAATGTAGAGAGCATTATAAAGTCTGCTCTTTCCTAGTAAAAGAGTAATTGCAGGCTTAGATGTACCAGTTGAATACTTGAAGTTGTGGCAGAGACTGCTAGCTGTCCACCAAATCTCTTCTCCCTCTCTACCCCAGTTAGACTTTCTGATTGGCATATTGCCCAGCATACCATGCAGTTAGGAGGGGCCAGAGAGGTCTTCACTAATGGAAGGTGAACAGAAGATGTGTGCCTCTGTTGAGTCTAAGCCTTAAGACAGGTCTGAGTATTCTTCCTTGTTATTTTTTCCCTTGCCTCAGTTGGAACCCAGCTGTAATGGTGCCCCAGCTTGGCCCATGCTGGTGATGCCAATTCCCCGTAAGACAGCAGAGCAATAAGAGAAAGGAATGTGGGATCTTCAATGGCCATGTTGAACAGAGCTGCATTGCCAATCTCAACTATTATCATTGGAATTGTTATGGGTTTCTTAGTCCATGCAGGCTTCTATCACAAAATACCAGAGACTGGATGGCTTATAAATAACAAACATCCATTTCTCACAGTTCTGGAGGCGGCAAGTCCAAGATCATGGTCTGGCATATTTAGCATCTTGTGAGAGAGTCTGCTTCCTAAACAGCCCTCTTTTTGCTGTAATATCACATGGTAGAAGGGGCAAGGGAGATTTCTTGGTTCATGTTTATAAGGCCATCAGTCCCATTCATAAGGTCTCCGCTCTCATGGCCTAATCACTGCCCAAAGGCCCCACCACCTAACACCATCACTTTGGGGGTTAGGTTTCAACACATGGATTTTGAGAGGACACAAACATTCCGGCCATAGCACATGGGATAGGGACATAAACTTCCATATTGTCTTTTGGTTACAGTAGCTGAGACTTTTCACTTACAATACAAAATAATACACAAGAATCTTTAAGAGTGATTGTCTCTAGGAAGAGAAGTTGTACTAGGAGGGAGATATGCTTCACTGTTTGTTCTTTAATAAGACCTGAGTAATTTTAAAAAGTTGTCTGTTGGTATTAGCATTAGTTCATTTTTAAGTAATAATAGAAAATAGAACAACGATGTTTTCTTTGAAAATTCGCAGTTCTAAGTTTTCCATGCCAGTGTTCTCAATGACAAATAGAAGTTTATTTCTAGAGAGAGATAGAAAAGATGATGGAGGATTAGGGGACCCTATTTCAACCGGTCCCCTGAATTTAGCTGTATATCTCCAGACCACTCTGAACACCCAAAAAATCAGCCTGAGATGTAAGAAGATATATCTGGATCTCTACAAACAGAATATCTCCAACAGTCTCAAGGTATGAAGGGTGAAGCCATGATTCTATACACAGATATCAGAAGATAAACAGAAAGGGGAGGGAGCCACCATAAACTGGCACTGGGAAGGTGATATAACACCTGAGCGTGAAAGCCTCCCACAATGGGGACTGGACACAGACTCGCAGACTGGTAGAAGCAGGAAAGGACTTTAGGGCAGTCCCCCAGACTAAAACCTGGGTCTCTGGGGGCACATGTGCAAACCGGGGGTGGTTGGTGGTTTTAGAAGCACAAAGGGCAGAGACATGTCCAGCCCTGGGAGCAAGGGCTGGGAGTGCTGCTGTGGGCTGCACAACTGGGGAGGCTGTGGTTTTTAGCAGTACAGACAGAAATGGAGACTGTGTGGCCGGGAGAGCTCAGTGAAGAGCAGACTGTGATTTCTCTGTTCTGAGACAGAGATTTGGGTGTAGTCACTTCTGCTCTGACTCTCAGAATAGACTCGGAAAGCCACCAGGGAAAGCCACCAGAGAACAAAAGCACCCCCCCCCCAAAAAAAAAACCAGTTTTCACTGAGCCCATCTCCACCCAACAGGGGGCAGGGCAACTCTGACCAAACTAGGTTGCCTGAGTAACAGCGTGGCAGACCCCTCCACCAGAAGACAGGCTGGAAGAACAAGAAGCCAGTAACTCTGAGGTCCCTATAAAACAGGTGCATCTTGCTTGGGTTGTCATCAATAATCTGGACTCTGTACATTCCCTCAACCACACCTCAATAGAATGACTAAGAAGAAGAACCCCTTAAAAGAAAAGAATCAAAGACTGTGGCCTCTGCCACAGACCTATGGATATGGATATAAGCAAGATGTCAGAAATAGACTTCAGAGTAACAATTACCAAGTGCTATCTAGGTTTGAGAAAAATATTAATGACAATATAGAATCTCCAAGGGCAGAAATGATATCTAATTAGGTGGAATTTAAATATGCTATGAATGTGATTCAGTCTAAACTAGATACTCTGACTGCCAGGGTAAACAAGGAAGAAGAATGAATTATGGAGCTAGAAGATAAGATGATAGAAAAGAAGGAAACTGAGGAGGCCTACAAGAAACAGATTAAAGCCCAAGACCCAGACTGAGAGGGATTAATGATGACGCCATGAAATGTTCCAATGTCAGAATTATTGGGATCTCTGAGGAGAGAGGACTAGAAGTTATATTTGAGCAAATCATAGCTGAGAACTTCCCTAATCTGGGGAATAAAACAAACATTCATGTCCCAGAGGCAGAGACGACCCCTCCCAAGATCAAGGAAAACAGGCCAACACCCCGACATGTAATAGTAAAACTCGCAAATCTTAGAACCAAGGAAAACATCTTAAGGGCAGTTAGGGGATCAAGATTCCTTATGTACAGAGGGAGGGACATCAGAATAATGTCAGACCTATCCACAGAGACCTGGCAAGCCAGAAAGGTCTGGCAAGACATATTCAGGGTACTAAATGAGAAGAACATGCAGCCAAGAATACTTTATCTGGCAAGGCTGTCATTTAGATTGGATGGAGAGATGCAGATCTTCCATTACCGGCAGAAACTGAAAGACTATGTGACCACTAAGCTGGCCCTGCAAGAAACATTAAGGGGTGTTCTATAAAAGGAGAAAGACCCCAAGAGTGATATACAACAGAAAGTTACAGGGACAATCTATAAAAACAATGTCTTCACAGGCAACATGATGACAATTAATTCATATCTTTCAATAATCACTCTCAACGTGAACAGCCTCAATGCTCCCATAAAATGGCACAGGTTGCAGATTGGATAAGAAGAAAGGACCCATCCATATGCTGCCTACAAGAGACTCATTTTGAACCTAAAGATACATCCAGACTGAAAGTGAAGGGATGGAGATCCATCTTCCATGCCAGCGGACCTCAAAAGAAAGCTGGGGTAGCAATTTTCATATAAGACAAATTAGATTTTAAGCTAAAGACTGTAGTTAAGAGACACAGAAGGAAACTATATCATTCTTAAAGGGTCTATCCAACAGGAAGATCTAACAATTGTAAATATCTATGCCCCCAACATGGGAGCAGCCAACTACATTAGTGAAAAAACTGATGACCTAGAAGAAATGGATAAATTCCTGAAAACATACAACCTACCAAACTGAATTAAGAAGAAATAGAAAATCTGACCAGACCAATATCAACTAAAGAGGTTGAATCAGTAATCAAAAACCTTTCCAAAGAAAATCTTTGGACCAGATGGCTTCACTTGAGAGCTCTACCACATATTTAAAAGAAGAATTAATGAGAAGTCTCAAACTTTCCAAAATATTTCAGAAGGGAGAATACTTCGAAGCTCATTTTATAAGGCCAGCATTACCTATAAACCAAAACCAGACAAAGATACAAAATTAGGAAAACAAAATTACGGCCACCATTTCTAATGAATACAGATGTAAACATTCTCAGCAGAATACTAGCAAACTGAATTCAGCCTCACATTAAGCATTTCACTTACCATGAGGAAGTGGGATTCAGCCCTGTGAAGCAAAAATGGTTCAACATATGGAAATCTGTAAATGTGATGCATCATATAAGTAGAATGAAAGAAAAACATCACATTATTAGCTCAATAGGAAGGAAAAGCATTTGACAAAATTCAACACTCATTCATGATAAAACTCCCAATAAATATAGAAGCATGTACCTCAACAATAAAGGCCATATATGATAAACTCACAAGTAAAATAACAATTTTGAAATGTTGAAAGCTTTTCTTCTAAGATCAGGAAGAAGACAAAGATCCCATTCTCACCATTCCTATTTAACATAGTACCGAAAGTCCTAACCAGAGTAATTACACAAGAAAAGGAACTAAAAGGAAAGGAAGAAGTATAATTGTATCTATTTGAATATAAAATTGTTTATATAGAAAATCTTTAAGACTCCTCCAAAATACTGTTAGATCCAATTAATATATTCAGTAAAGTTGCAGGATATCATATCAACATGCCAGTGTTTTTATATACTACTAATTATCTGAGGGGCTCCTGGTGGCTCAGTTGGTTAAGTGTCTGACTCTTGACTTCGGCTGAGGTCATGATCTCAGGGTCATGAGATCAAGCCCATGTCAGGCTCTGTGCTGGGTGTGGAGCCTGTTTAAGGTTCTCTCTTTCCAGCTTGACTGGGTGGCTCAGTCAGTTAAGGGTCTGCCTTATACTCAGATCCTACTCCTGGGACTTTGAGATTGAGTCCTGTGTTGGGCTCCCTGTTCTGTGGGGAGTCTACTTCTCCCTCTGCCTGCTGTTCTCTCTGCTTGTGGTCTTTCTCTCTCTCAACTGAGTAAAAAAATCTTAAAAAAGAAAAAAGAGATTGTCTCTCTTCCTCTCTTGCTACCCCTCCACTCTAAAAAAAAAGAACAAACTATTTGAAAAAGAAATTTTGGAAATTCCATTTACAGTACCATCAAAGACAATAAGATACCTATGAACAAATTTAACCAAAGAGATGAAAGATCTCTACACTAAAAGCAATGAGACATTGTTGAGAGAAATCAAAGATACAAAAAACTGGAAAGATATCTCATGTTAATGGATTCAAAGAATATTGTTACAAAGTCAATAATACCCAAAGCCATCTGTAGATTTAATACAATCCTTATGAAAATTCAATGGCATTTTTTTTTCAGAACTAGAGAAAATAATCATAAAATAGGTATGGAAATCCATGTCAAGGAGACATAAAATTTCAGGTGCAAGATGTTGGTAGTTTGAGTTAGGTTGTGGCAATGGAGACATCCAGGAGGTAAAATCGAAAGACATAGTAATGGATAGATCACAGAACTAGGCAGACAAAGGAAGAGGTGTTCACAGTCACTTCCAATTTTCTTGGCTGTGCAACAGAGATGAACACAAATGTATGAAAATTCCATTCACTATGAAAGCATTTGTTTCTCGGTTCATTTACCTGTTTTCATGGGAAGGAGGTAGGGGAATTATGAATTAAATTTCACATGTTGAACTTGAGTGAGTTTGTAATACTCAAGTGGAGAGTTCCAGTAGTCAGTGGCTTATGTGGATCTGAACTTCAGAAGAAACTTCTGATATAAACAAATGATTGGGAGATTTATAGAAGTTAAAGCCAAAGGTATGAATCATTTTGGGTGGGGGGAGTAAAAGATCAATGACCCAGTGTTGATAATATCTAACTGTAATAGCTAAGATGATGAAAGGCTGACCCAGAGGCAGGGGATTGGCCAGAGAGATAGATTAGAAACTAAGAGTATTGCTTAAAAAGCATTAAAGACACTTTTTCCCCAAGGACTGTGAAGCTGAGGAGATTCTCGGGGCTGAAGACATCAGATCTCATTGTCCCCCTATCCTTTGACCTTTCTCTGAAGGTCCTCAATAAGTGGTTTGCTCTCCCCAACCCCAAAAATAGAAAGCATAATATATGTCATTATATATTGAGACATAATATATTTGGAATATTTTTAAAGATAAATTATTGACTTATATATTAAAAAATAACTCATATCAGTAGCAAAACCTGAATATATGCTCTATATATTGAAAAGAGATTATCTTAGAAATGTTATAAATAAAGGAAATGTAAGGATCAGAAAAATATAAGCAAAAAGAAAAAACTGTTAAATAATATATATCATAGAAGATTATGTTTAGGCAAAAGATCGTTAATTGATATAAAGAACATATTATAACCATAAAGGGCACAATCTGCATAACTATAAAGCAGTTATGTATATCTATGCCCCCCAAAGCTATAGTATAGACATTCAAAAAACAAACAAGCAAAATAGTAAAATTTAAAAACTATCTAGAAACATGAGATGTAGGGGATTTTAATTCCACAATCCAAAAGAGATATTTTTATAAAAATATAAAATATTGAAAAGCAAAAATAAGCAGTAGATAAAATTTATATATATCAAACTGTGCATAATAAAGAGAGTGGTTGCATGTGCACAGAGAAATTCTTTTCACGTGCACAGAAAAATTTTGCAAAATTAATTAAGTATCAGCCAATGAAAGAAACATCAATATATTCTAAAAAGTAAAAACTACAAACAACATTTTATGAGAACAATTCCAAAAACTTAAGTACAAAAATACCTTGCCATATAGAAATCTGGTATTTGTTTGCTAAGCACCATTTTGGACAAAAGGGAAACAGAAAGCATAATTGTAGTATATGAAGAAAATAATAATAAAAGAAAATATATATACCTATTATTTGGATAGTGTGCTCAGAAGAAAACTCTTGGATTTAAATAAGTACATTAATAATGAATTAAGAATTAATAAGAAAACTAATTTAAGTACATGTAAAGCACATACTTTGAACATCTCAATAAAATAAACCTTATCTAAGTATATAAATAAAATGAGAAAGATGGAGAGGCAAATACCGCTAATTAGAAATGATAAGCGGGAATACTCATAGACATAGAGAAGTTTAAAGAATTATTAGATCCTTTTTCTATTTTATGCAAATAAATTTGAGAAAGTAAATGAGATTAAGAGCTAAATAACAATTCATTGTGGAAAATATAGAAAATTTAAACTAGTCCAATTATCAGAGAAACAAAAAAGAGAAAATCATCCAAAGGCTACAAAATAAAACAGCACTAGATCCAGATGATTCAGAGGCAAATTCTACCAATGCAATTTTTGTTGCTATTTAAGCTGTTTGGTAACATAAGAAGAGAAACAAGCAAATAGCATTGCTACCAAAAAAAAAAAAAAGCACAAGAAAATGATAAATTATACTTATAAGTACAATTGCAAAAATATCATTACAAACATCCAGAAACATAATAATAATAAACATGACCAAGGAGGAGGTATGAATGTCATGGGAGAAAGTCACAAAATTAATGCAAGTTTAATATCAAGATATCTATTAATATAATTTTAAAATTCTGCATGCTACTATATCAAAAAGGAGAAATCATATAGTCATCTCCATATATGCTAAACCAATATCTGATAATACTAAACACAATTCTTGACAAAAATACACACTAATATAGGAATATATGGGTATTTCCTAAGAGAAAAAAGACATGTTAGTACTTCTATTGAAAGGAAACTTTTAAAAGCACTCCCTTAATATGAGAAGCAAAACTCTTACTACTTTTTCCTTGTTCTGGACAAACTAGGCAATGTAATCAGATAACAAAATAAATTAGACTGCATAAAGATAATATAAATGCAGTGAGTTGAATTCATATCCCCTAGATCCCCAAGATGTGGCCTTATTTGCAAACAGAGTCTTAGCAGATGTAATTAGTCAAATTAATAAGAAGTCAGTATGGATTATTGTGGGCCCTAAATTCAATTATTGCTATCTTTAAGAAAGAGGAGAGGACATACAGTGAGAAGACCTTGTGAAGAGAGAGAAACAGCCTTGAAAGATGTAACTATAACTGAGAGAAGACTAAGAATTGCCAGTGCCCATCAGAAGGTAGGACATGGCAAGGAAGGATTCTTTCTTAAAGCCTCCAGAGGGATTATGTCTCTACTCATACCTTGATTTATGATTTCTAAACTTCACAGCTGTAAGAGAATACGTTTGCTGTTTTAAGCAAATTTGTTGTAATTTGATATGGTATCCCTAAGGAACTAAACAATAAAGATCATCATTATTTACAAATAGTTTAATTTCTAACCCAAGAAAAGAATGTGGAAAAACAACTATTGTAAATAATGAAAGGATGTAGCATGGTGATTAGATATAAAATTAATAGAAAAAATCAACTCTCTTAGGGGCATCTAGGTGGCTCAGTTGGATAAGCCTCTGACTCTTAATTTTGGCTCAAGTCATGATCTCAGGGTGGTGGGATTGAGCCTCTTATCAGGCTCTGTGCTCAGCAGGGAGTCTGCTTCTATCTCTCTTCCTCTCCCTCTGCTCCTGTCCCCACATGCATGTATGCCTGTGTGATCTCTGTCTCTTTAAAATAAATAAGTAGGGGCACCTGGGTGGCTCAGTCATTTTTGTCTGCCTTCAGCTCAGGTCATGGTCCCAGGGTCCTGGGATCGAGCCCCGCATTGTGCTCCCTGCTCCATGGGAAGCCTGCTTCTCCCTCTCCCACTCCCCCTGCTTGTGTTCCCTCTCTCTGTCAAATAAATAAATAAAAGTCTTTAAAATAAAATAATAAATAAATAAATAAATAATAAATAAATAAATAAATAAATAAATAAATAAATAATAAATAAAAATCTTTAAAAAAAATCATCCTCTTAGTGTACACCAACAAGGACCTCATAGAATATAAGATGTAAGTAACCCATTCACAAAAGAATAATGAGCAGGGGGGCACGTAGGTGGCTCAGTTGGTTGAATATCCAAGTCTTGATTTCTCCTCAGGTCATGATCTCAGGGTCATGAGATGGAGTCCTGTGTGGGGTTCCCCACTCAGCACAGAGTCTTCTTCAGATTCTCTCTCTCTCTCTCCCTTTCCCTCTGCCCTTCCCCCCACTCACAGGTGCACTTTCTCTCTCTTTCAAAATTAATAAATAAAATCTTTTAAAAAAAAGAAGAATGAGCAGGGTTTTTCCTATCAGATACCAGCTTACCTGAAAGTGTGATTATTAAAACATGAGGTTACAGCATAGAAATGATGAATAAATTGATGAAGCAGAACAGAGAGTCTAGAAATACATGTAAGTACACAAGGAAGTTAGCATACTGTAAAGTGAGCATATAAAATTGGTGAGCAAAAGTTATACAATAAATTATGTTAAGGCAATTAGGTCTCCATTTGGAAAAAATTTATGGGTGTAGTCTATATCTTAAATATTATACAAAAACAATTCTGGTGGATAATATATCAATGTAAGAAAACAAAACCACAAAATTACTAGAAAAGAGAAGATTGTGACTTACAGAAATGAGGTGTGGAAGGTCTTTTAGTATGACACATACTCCAGAGGCCAGAAACAAAAAATAAATACCAAAACACAAATAAAAACTCTACCTAAGAAAACAAACACCATAAATAGTGTTCAAGTGAAATAACAAATTAGGATAAAATATTGCAGTTCATGCCACCAATAAAGGAGTAATACATATATAGTATATATTAAAAAAGATTTTTTATAAAGATATTTTATTTATTTATTTTGTGGGGAAGGGAGTAGGGGGAGAAAGGGAGAAAGAGAATCTCAAGCAGGCTCCACACCCAGCACAGAGCCCAACTTGGGGCTGATCTCATAACCCTAAGATCATGACCTGAGTGGAAATCAAGAGTCAGATGCTTAACTCAACTGAGCCACTGAGGTGCCCCAATATAAAAAGGCTTTTTATATATAACTGATAAGGAAAATCTGTGTCCTTAGATGGCCACCTGAGCCAGTGAGAGAGTCCCAGTCCTTGCTTGGGGATCTTCCAGGTTTTTCTCCCTGCTCTGCTTCCTGTGCGCACCAAAAGTGCCAAGTATGCGGAAGTAGAAGTGTATAAATTGCCCCCTTTGTTTGTGCTTGGGGCTCAGACCTTTGGAGACCACTCTTCTTGGAGAGTGCTGGCATTAAATAAACCTCTTATCCTCCTATCCTCAAAAAAACCATGCGGGTGCTGCTTGGTTCTTCCATCGGGCAATCGAGTCCAGGTTCTGTAACATTTGGTTCCCTGAACAGGAAACCCAACCGAGCTGGCCCATTGTTGCCACCAGTTTGGGACAACTGCGGGGTGGTGACAGAATGAGGGATCTTAATGGAGAAGGCACGCCCTGCCTAATTTTCAGCAGTCTCCTGCCTGGTCACCTTGGGCCGCCCCCGCTCTGCTGTTCCTGCCAGACTCGAAGAGACTTGGTCCCAATGTTGGATTCTGGTAAGACCTGGGGCCCTGGGACCCAGACAGGCCCACCCCCATTGGGGTGGAAGGGGAGCCTGATCACCTCCCAGAGACCACTTAGAGGTTTCCCAGGTAGGGATTCCCAGGGAGGGAATGTAATAACTTCTGGAGTGTGGATGTGTGAGTGAATGTGCAGTCTGACCTAGCTTGCTCAAGCGGACTGATTCTGTGACTGCAGGGGCAGGCAACCTTAAGGTCCGCTGAAGCCTATGGAGTCTGAGTGGACCCATCTGCGATTCTGTGGTGAATGGCATACAGTCTATGGCAGCATTGGAATAGTTTCTGATTGTAAGTCACAACACTGAGACCGCTACAGCTAAGCCTCACCTGAACTCCTTCGAGAGACGGCCAGATGGGCATCTGATTGGTCTCCTCACTGCAGGAAGCACTTCCCCTTTTGTCTGTCTCTGTGTGACCACACACGGGGACATCACCATGGGGTCAGGGCAGAGTAAACCTACAGTTCTAGAGACAATGATAAAAAATTTCAAGAAGGGGTTTTTGGGGGACTATGGAGTCAGGATGAACCCCGGCAAGTTGAGAACCCCATGTGAATTGGAATAGCCCACCTTTGATGTGGGGTGGCCTTCAGAAGGGACATTGGATGTCCCAATGATTCATCAAGTATGGTGAGTCATAACAGGAAAACCAGGACACGCTGACCCCTTTCTGTACATTGACTCCTGGCTAGGAACTGCTCAGACCCTTCCCACCTGGGTGCGATTCGCTTGCAACAGGCAGGGACAGGCCAGAGTCTTAATTGCCTCAGACAAGCAACCTAAAAAAAAATCAGCAAAAGCCCCAGTCTCCACAAATCCTAGCTGGAGATCCCGAGGATGAACCAACCCTGCCCCTACCCTAAGTACCCACAAGACTGCCTACACCTGGCCCTTCAGCTCCAGACACTCTGCTGCCATCAGTCTCACTGGTGCCCCCAGGCTGAGAGGATCCACCAGTGCTCCCAGGCCCAAAAGATCCACTTTCTCCAGGACCAGCAGCCAGGCTGCACTCCAGGCTGAGTGCAAGTGCCCTCCAAATGCTGGTATGAGAGATGCGGGAACCCGAAAGGCATGATGAAGATGGAACGGTCCAATCCAGCCATTCCATGATGTATTATCAACTCTTCTCCACCACTGACCTCCTCAACTGGAAACATAACACCCCATCCTATTCTGAGAAACTATGGGCCATGGTAGACCTCATAGATTCCCTCTTCCACACTCATTGCCCAACCTGGGAAGACTGCCAACAGTTACTCCACACCCTGTTTAACACAGAAGAAAGGAGGAGAATAATGAAAGGTGCACAGCAGTACCTGGAAGAGCTCACATCAGTAAGAGTCATCAATCCTGCTGTCTGGGCTAATAGGGCCACACCTGAAGAGTGCCCAGCATGGGACTTCACCACAACCGAGGGACAGGCCCACATCCACTGGTACCAGGAGGCCCTCCTCTGGGGAATCCGGGCAGGAGCTAAGAAACTCATGAACATGACTAAGGTATCCTCGGTCACTTAACAACCAGGGAAGTCCCCCGGGGACTACTACAAAACTATGTGAAGCCTACAAGATATGCACTCCATTTGACCCCGAGGCACAGGAAAGCCAACAGATGGTAAACACCTCCTTCATGGCTCAGGCTGCCCCAGACATCAGAAAAAACTTCAGAAACTAGAGGATTTTGCCAGAATGAACATCACCCAAATAATAGAGGTTGCCAGTAAGGTCTACATGAATAGGGAGGTCGCAGCTGAATAGGAAGCCAACAAAAAGGTGAAAAAGAAAGTCAGCCTCCTTGCCACTGCCCTGCAAGAAAAGGACAACACAAAGATGGGGAGATCCCAACCACCAAAAGGGGGGAAGCCCAGAACCCCCTTGGCAAGGGATCAGAGTGCCTACTGTAAAGAGAAAGGGCATTGGAAAATTAATGTCCCAACCGGAGAAAGGCTCAAAAGCCCAGTCACTATAAGGAAGAACCCCAAGAGGAGGACCTTATAGGCATTTCAGGAATGGACTCAGACTGAGAGGGACTGGGCTCTGGGTTCTTTCCTCCTTGGCCCCCATGAGCCCATGGTCAAAATGAATGTGGGGGGCCAACCAGTGACTTTTATGGTTGATACTGGGGACGAGCACTCTGTTGTCACTTCTCCAGTGGCACCTTTCAGCAAAAGGACTGTAACCATCCTTGGGGCCACCGGGATGCGGGTGATACAACAACCCTTTTGCCAGGCTCGCCAGTGTGAACTTAGGGGCCACAAGGTCCAACATGAATTCCTTTATCTGCCCAATTGCCCCATCCCTCTCCTGGGCCGAGACATATTCTCCAAGCTTAGGACTCACATAACTTTGAGCCCACTGGACACACTAGCCTCCAACTGAACCCAAGGCAAGTGGAGACAGGATCTCTAATACTAGCAATTAACAGGCCAAGGGAAGAAGAATAGAGGCTATTCTGTGCCCAGGCCTAACTGAACAGCCCGCTGCTCAGACTCACCTTCCCTTCGGTATGGGCTGAAAACAACCCACTTGGACTAGCCCAGAATCGGGCCCCTATCATTGTTGAACTGATCCCAGGTGCCCAACCTCAGAGGCAAAGGCAATCCCCTCTTCCAAGGAAGCTAAGATCGGGGTCCAAGATCATCTGACCAAACTCAAAGAAGAAGATATTCTAGTCGAGTGCCAGTTGGCCTGGAATACCCCACTCCTGCTAGTTAAGAAGCCAGGAGGGGGATACCGACCAGTTTAAGACCTGTGGGCCATTAACAAGGTGACCATCTCTCTGCACCCAGTGGTCCCGAATCCATACACCCTCCTCAGCCAAATCCCAGGGTTGGCCAGATGGCTCACTTGCCTAGATTTGAAGGATGCCTTCTTCTGCCTCTGCTTAACTCCCCAGAGCCAGCCACTATTTGCCTTTGAATGGTCTGAACCTGATACAGGGCAACAGATGCAACTGACTTGGACGTGCTTCCCGCAGGGGTTTAAAAACTCACCAACCCTCTTTAGGGAAGCACTGGCCATGGACCTTGCCTGCTTCCCAAGAGAGGCCACATGATGGACCCTCCTCCAGTATGTGGAAGACCTCCTCCTTGCCAGTGACATACAAGAAGACTGCACAAAAGGCACAAAGGCCCTCCTACAGCTCCTTGGAGACTTAGGATACCAAGCCTCATGGAAGAAGGCACAAATCTGCCAACAACAGGTCCGATACCTTGGTTTCCTCCTCACCCAAGGGAAAAGAGAACTAGGGCTGGAGAGGAAAAGGGTCATCATCTCCCTGCCACAGCCCCAGACAAAAAGGGGCCTACGAGAATTCCTGGGGGCTGCAGGATTCTGCCACACCTGGATCCCTGGGTTCTTGGCAATAGCAAGACACCTTTATGATCTCTTAGGGGGACCAGATCAGAACCCCCTGCCTAGACTGAGGAAGCAGAAGCTGCTTTCACAGAGATAAAGACTGCCCTGGGGCAGGCTCCAGCCCTGGGCCTACCAGATGTAGAAAAACCCTTCAATCTCTTTGTGCATGAAAGAAAAAAATAATGCTCCAGGTACTCACCCAGACTGTTGGGCCCTGGTAACAGCCAGTTGCTTACCTGTCAAAGGAGCTGGACCCCGTGGCAGCGGGATGACCACTGTGCCTCAGGGCACTGGCAGCCACAGTCCTACTCATCAAGGAGGTGGACAGATTCACCTGGGGCAAGAACTTAATGTTAAGGTCCCTCAGGCAGTTGTGTCCCTCATGAAGACACAGGGATACCGCTTCGTTCCCAACTCTTGGCTAGCACAATACCAAGGGCTCCTCTGCAAAAACCCATGGGTCACCCTCAAAACAGTAAGGACATTAAATCCAGCTTTCTCCCCATGGAAGAGGGGAAACCAGACCATGACTGCTCTGAGGTGACTGATGAAGTCTTCGTGAGCTGTCCAGATCTGCCATAAAGAATCCAGAGCTCATGCTGTTCAGTGATGGCAGCAGTTACCTACAGGAGGGTGCCCGGAAAGCAGGTTATGCAGTAACCACAACCACTGAAGTCCTAGAAGCTAAGGCATTACCAGCTGGATGGTCAGCTCAATGGGCTGAATTATATGCCTTAGTCCAAGCCCTCACCCTTGGTGAAGGCAAATGAGTCAAAATCTATACAGATTTTTGGTACTCCTTTGCTACTGTACATATTCATGGAGCCATCTACAGGGAAAGCCTCCTAATTGTAGCAGGAAAAACTATCAAAAACAAAGAAGAGATACTGAGACTCCTTGAAGCCATCTGGCTTCCAAAGGAAGTAGCAATCATGCACTGTAAGGGACACCAGAAAGGAGACAGCCTCGTAGCACAGGGAAATCATCTGGCAGATGAGGCAGCCAAGACTGCATGTCCAGTGAGGACATGGACAGAGCCCCCTCCATCCCCATTGCCCTAACACCCCTGGAAGAAGTCTCTCCACCCAGTTACATAAAAAGGAGAAGTTACTAAAAAGGAGAAGGAATGGGCCATGGCTGAGGGGGCCACCCTTACTGAAAAGGGATGGTGGATGATGCCAGATGGGCGCATCTTTGTTCCAACAGCAACTGGAGGTCATCTAATCAAGGAATACCACCCACTCACTCATCTGGGAAAAACCGCATTAGAGGCCCTTCTCAAGAAGCACTACTACATCAGTCAGCTGCCCGCACTATGCCGAGCAAGACATAATGATGCATGACATGTGCTAAAAATAATGCTTGGTTTGCACCATGGTCCCTGCCAGGTGTCCAGAGGATGGGAGCAACCCCCTTCGAAGATCTAGAGGTAGACTTCACAGATGTGCAGCTGAACAGGGGGTTCAGATATCTCCTAGTAATAGTATGCACATACTCTGGGTGGGTTGAAGCCTTCCCGACAAGGACAGAGCAAAGTTGGGAAGTAGCTAAAGTCCTCTTGTGGGAGATCATGCCCTGGTTTAGCCTGCCATTAACAATCCATAGTGACCATGGACCCGCATTTGTGGTAGACATTGTACAGGTCTTGACCAAATCTCTCAACATCACCTGGAGACTCCACACCGCTTACCAGCCCCAAAGTTCAGGGAAAGTAGAGTGAATGAATCAGACCCTCAAGGGAAGCTTACCAAAGTTTTGTCAGAAGACTAACCTTCCATGGCCAGATCTGCCACCTCTAGCTCTCCTGCATGCCCACTGCATGCCCGGGACATCAGGTTTCTCCCCATTTGAATTAATATATGGATGGCCTACCCCATGCTTGGGAAGCCTTCCAGGAAACTTGCATCAAGTTAGAGATAAAGGGATAAAGGAGCAACTTCAGGCCCTGGGGGCCACCCTAAGTAAATTACAAAAGTACACCATTGAGAGGGCCCCAATCTCTTTAGGGTCTCAGGTATACTCCTTCCAGACAGGGGACTCAGTCTGGATCAAAGATTGAGAGATAGATCCCCTCAAACAACAGTGGACAGGGCCCCACACCATGGTTCTACCCGCCCTTACTGCCCTCAAGGTCTCAGGTGTCACCCCTTGGGTCCACCACTCCAGAGTGAAGAAAGCTGATCATTCAGATGATGAGCCATGCCAGTGGAGAGTCCAGCCAGACTTCACAAACCCACTCTGGCTTCAACTTTGACGAGACCCCACCAACTGATGGACACCTGCTTACCGTGGTCCCTCGCTCTCAGCGGCATGATTTCCCTCATCTTGGAAGTCGGACTCTACACTGTCGCCCCTCCTGACTGGACTTTCCCCCAGAGGCTTGCTATTGTCATTGCTTATTGGGTGTCCCTAGAGTGTATTACTGTATTTACTTGTCCACAGGTTTCATCTGCTGACAGGTTAGCCATGATGGCTCCCTCTACCTAAGGTCATAGACCCCACTTTTATTGGCCTTCTGCTGTTTCCTCCTGAGTGCATTTCACCATGGTTTTCCTGGGCCCAGTCAGTCCTGGTCTTCTGCTACCTGGTGTGCTGTTCCCCCTCACTGCCTCTAGCTTGCCCGGCCAAGCAAAGGGGGCAAACTCTCATATCACCGTTACTTGCAAATGGACTTTCCAGGTTATCCCCCTCAACCCTGCACCATTGCCCTCACTGACTTCTTCCACCTGGGATGGGCACATACCAAAGGTTGACCTCCATTTTGATGGATGCCAGCTTCTTGATACCTCCTGGGAACCTCATAGATGGTGTTCCTACCATGGCCCTCACTCAGGTTACCAGCTGCTAGATATCTACATCTGTGGGGGTCCTACGCCTCAACAGCCAAATACCTGCCCTCAGTTCTGCTTGCAAGCCTGGGGATGTGAGTCACGGGTGGCGACTTGGCTGGGAATGGAATGATGGTCCACCAGGTGGTGGCACCTCAAACAGTGCAGTGACATCCAGATTTCCTTGTCATGAAATGCCACCCCATACTCTTGATCTAATTATCACTGTATACCATTCACCCTCTCAGTCTTAGAAACCAGTGCCACATCATGGGCTACAGGAATCATTCTCCTGTTGGGCCAGTATCACACTATGGGAACCAAACCCATGGCCAAATTTATGATTAACTCCCGTGTTCACTCCAAGCCTTACAGTCAACCCACAGAGTCAGACAGAAAATAACTCCCCCTGGCACATCCCTGGGTCCCCCATCCACACGCAGCAAGCATCTATAGTGCAACTGTTAGGTATGATTAATGCCTCCCACCAAGCACTTAACCACTCAAATCCACCCTACTGTCTGACTGCTGGATATCTATAAAGCCCGGTCCCGTCTAATACCTAGGTGTCATCTTCAACCAATCTACCATTTCACCTCCCACCTCAGCACCAGGGACCTTAGATTATCCCTTTCTGGCTCCAGGACCACTGTATGGCAACTCTTCCTCTCCCATCATGGGCCACAGTTGGGTCTGTGCGCCTAACAACATTTTTCTGGCTTGTGATCAAGGTGTATACATCTGCATCATCCTGCACAATCAATCATGCATGCTTGTCAGTCTTGTCCTGATTTTTCAGTCCTCCCTGGGAGCGATGCCCCACTCATATGGAGACCTCCTAGCTGCCCCTGATGTTCTCCTGTGGCCATCCCTCTAATCGTGAGCCCACTGGCTGCATCAGGTGTTGTCCTCGGTGCCAGTGGCATTGGGATGTTCAGTACCAGGGGGTTAACTCAACAATGCACAGTGGATTTTTCCGCCCTCACTCAGTCGGCCCTGGCCCTGCAGTGCCAACTTGATTCACTGGCCTCAGTGGTCCTCCAAAATAGGTGGGGACTCCACTTGCTCACAGCCACACAAGGGGGGCTCTGCCTCTTCTTACAGGAGAAATGTTGTTTATATGCTAATGAGTCAGGGGTGGTTCAAGAAACTCTGACCCAATTACTGGAATGAGTCCGTTGCTGGTGGAATCATTGCAGCAGACAACTTGGTGGGATATCCTCTCATAATGGTTCCCTTGGTTCACCCCCCTCAACAGCCCTCTCCCATTGCTTCTCCTCATAGTAGCATTTTGTCTTTGTATTAATGCCTTCACTAGGTTTATCACTACTCAAATTGCTAAAATCAGACTCCAGTTGCTCCTTACTCACTATCGCCCCTTAGATGATAAAAATGATGCCCTCTAAACTAGGTGTTTAAAGGGGCATCAAAGGGGGGAATGATAACAAAAATCTGTGTCCTAAGATGGCCAACTGAGCCAGTGAGAGAGACCCAGTCCTTGCTTGGGGCTCTTCCAGGTTCTTCTCCCTGCCCCACTTCCTGCACTCACCAAAATTGCCAAGTACGCGGAAGTAGAAATGTATAAATTGCCCCCTTTGTTTTTGCTCGGGGCTCAGACCTTTGGAGACAAGTCTCCTTGGAGCGTGCTGGCATTAAATAAGCCTCCTATCCTCCTATCCTCAAATAAACCAAGCGGGTGCTGCTTGGTTCTTCTGTTAGGCGATCCAGTCCAGATTCTGTAACATAACTGAGAAGACAATTAAATAAAAAAGGGGCCAAAAAATGAACACACATACTTTTGTATAAAGACAGATTACTTTTTTCCCCTTACATTTATAGGTAGATGGTTAATGGTAGAAATGCTTTTCACTATTTTCTTGGAATCCAATGGAAAAGACCAAGAGGCACCAAAGCAGCAACCACTTGTCTGGCGCCAACACTGGGTCTGTACAAGGAGGAGCTAGTTGATACTGAAGGAATTGGTTGAGGACTTAACTATTTGGGCTCTTATTTCACTAACACTGGTACAATTTGAAATCATGTAGATAGCTCCTAAACATTTTAATTCCATTTCTAAACATATCAGTACTTCTTATGGGTGTAAGTGTGAGTCTTCTCAATTTTGTGAGTATACGTATATTTAATAATTAATTTGATTAATTAAATTAATTAATTAATTAAAGAGCCCTTTGTCCTCTACTTGCCACTCTTCTCCCAACAGCATTTTATACATGAGCAGAAGGGAGAGCCTCAAGGGCAAATCAGAGGCACAAGAGAAGTAAGAAGGAATACTCAGTGTATTACATAAATCTTATCTTTCTAATTTTTTGTCATACATTGATGATTCCTTTCTGGTATGGGCAAACCTAGGTCTTGGAGAATTTACAAACACTTGTTTTTAGGGAAGCCTGGGTGGCTCAGTCAGTTAAGCATCTGTCTTTGGCTCAGGTTATGATCCCAGGGTCCTGGGATCGAGTCGCACATCAGGATCCCTGCTCAGTGGGAAGCCTGCTTCTCCCTCTCCCTTTGTTCCTCCACCGCCCCATGCTTGCACACACTCTTTCTCAAATAAATAAGTAAAACCTTTAAAAAATAAAAACACTGTTTTACTGAAACATTTATGAAATATTTGGCAGCCAAGCTTCTCTTTGGTAAATTAGGTTGTCAGTTTTGCTAAGAGTTAGATCATTTTTTTGAAGACCTGTCTATAGGTCATGTAATTGTCTGTGGCCTTGGCATTCTTCAGACACTGCCAGAAGTATGGGTGAGGCTATGGATTTGTTGGCCACTGAAAGAAAAAATTCTGACAGAGCATCCTCTGTGATAAAGGAGCTTCTCAAGGAATATGAAGACAATCATATCTACTTTTTCATCCATGAGCAGTATGCCATACCCACAAGTTCTCTGAATGACTCACCCACTCCAAGCCTGCTGGCATTGGCCCTGGGCTCAGAGCAAATTTTGTTAAAGCCACAGGTACACGCTAACCAGCAGCCAGGGGCACAGCTATTGCACTGCTCTGGAGCACACCCAATGCCTGCCCCCTACCCATGTAGCATGCTGGGTTCAGCCACACCCAGCCATCTTCACACACCACACTCAGCCTTGTGTCGGCCCCAGCATGCATCCGCCGGCTGCTGGAGCATTTTTGGGGATCTGTTATTATTGGGTAAAATATTTTGTATGTCTTTTGGGTCAAGTTATTTCATAGTGTCATTTGAGCCACCATATGTTCTATCTAGAATTTCTCTGAAAACGGGGTATTGATGTCTCTAATTATATTCAAAAATTACCTATTTCTTCCTTTAATTTTGGGAATGTCCATATCATGTTTATATCATGTATTTTAGTGAATTGACTTTTGAATCAATATATCATGCCCTCATTTGTCTTTTTTTTAAAAAAAGGTTTTATTTATTTATTTGACAGACAGAGAGACAGTGAGAGAGGGAACACAAGCAGGGGCAGTGGGAGAGGGAGAAGCAGGCTTCCCGCTGAGCAGGGAGCCTGACACAGGGCTCTATCCCAGGACCTTGGGATCATGACCTGAGCTGAAGGCAGATGCTTAACGACTGAGTCACCCAGGCACCCCCACATTTGTCTCTTGTAACAGCTTTTGGCTTAAAATTATTTTGTCTGACATTAGCATAACCACTATGGTTTTCTCTTCCTTATTATTTGCATTGAACCCTTTTCTCTGTCCTTTCAAATGCAACTTCTTGGCATCTTTGGAACCCTATGGAGTCCTCATAGACCACATACAGATGGATCATTTTAATTTTTTTTAGAGGTTTTTTTAAAATTTTTTTGTTTAAATTCAATTTAGTTCACATAGATTGTATTATTAGTTTAAGGAGTAGAATTTAGTGATTCATCAGTCTTATATAACACCCAGTGCTCATTACATCAAGTGCCCTCCTTAATGCCCATCACCCAGTTACCCCATCCCCTCACCCACCTCCCCTCCAGCAACCCTCAGTGGATCATTTTTAAAATATCCAATTGGCCTATTTCTGCCTTTTTAACTAGGAGAGTTTAATCCACTCATATTTAAATGAATTGCTAAGGAAGGAAGGTATCTGCCAGAAGGATTTTTTTTTCTCTCTGCCTTGGAACTCTCTCATTTAGTGAATTTTTCATTGCAGTTATGATACTTTTAAGCTGCAAAATTTTTCTTTTTTTGCTCTTACATTCTCATATCTTACTGATATCTTCAATTTATTTTTACATTTTTTTCCTGAATTCCTTTTGTTCTTTATACAAGGTTTCCTTAAACTCAATGAGCATATACAAGACCCTAAATTTAACAACTTTTACTGGCAATTTTTGTGTCTGAACTTTCTCAAATACTTTTTCCTGGATGTGGGCCATGCTTTCCTTTTTCTTTGCATGTTTTGTAGTTTTTGACTGAGAACTGGACATTATGAATATTAAAATGTAGTACTTGAAAATCTATTCACCCACTACCTAGAGATTCCTGATTTTGTTTCTTGAGGGCTTAAGCCGAGAACATAGGCTGTTATGCCCATAATCACAGCAGGACTGAGGAATTGGGGCTGGTGGCTGGTTCACAAATGCTGCCAACTTTCAAAAGATTGGCAAGCTCTTCCACCCTGACAGCCTGTCCTGCTGACTACAAATATGCAATCAGGCTTTGGAGTCCCAGATTAGTTGACTGCAATGTCTTTTACCAGCATGATGGTTACTTTTAATGGAGGGACTGACTCCTAGAGCTTATTTCTCCACTACTTTGCATGACCTTTATATTATGTCTTTTAAAACTAATATTATGTAATTATCATAGTCCCATTTTGAGATTAAACTGTGCCAAAGTGCCATAATTCATTCAACTTTTTCATTTAGTTGTCAGTTGGAAACTAGTTAGCCTAGTTTCTTTCACATAGAAATAAAACCAAAACTAAAAATTTGCAAATATGAAGCGCTAACTTAAATTCAAGGAGAAGGCTAAAGAAAATGAAACAAATTAAAAAGCTCTAGATTTTTCTGGGTTTCTTTACAGGTAATTCTTACTAAAGCAATTACACAGAGTAACAATTTGAGTGTATCATTAGTAGGCAAAGAGTCCTGACAGAATGAAAACAACAAAAACAAACAAACAGAGCAGGAGGACTGCCCAGAATTCTGCCTGTGCACATGGAGAGAATTCTTCCTCTGGGCACATATGTCAAGTGTGGCCATGCTTCCTCATCCATTCAAATACTATGTGATGTAAGTCTACCTACATGTAACAAAAAGATGAAATTAAACTGTTTTCCCTGTTCACTCTTAGCCACCTCACCATTTGTCCTTATAAGCAAATAGTGGCCTTTTCTTTTAAGTGCACATTAAATTGCTCTATTATCCTCAGCTAAGCGTATTTCCTAGTATATGCAGCCACTTGATTAAAAAAGAGAAATAAATAGGAAAATCATCACCCATTTCAAAATACTAAGGTGTAAGAAAGTTATCACCCATTTAAAAATACTAAGGCATATCTCAAATAATAAAATTAGTAATTCCCTTTCTTTCTTATTTCAGGATTCAAGAGCAGTGGATTGTTTGTTTGTTCATTTGTTTGTTTATAAATCATAGTTGGCACATAGTGTTACATTAGTTTCAGGTGTACAACATAGTAATTCCACAAGTTAGGCTATGCTCACCCTGAGTACTACCATCTTTGTATTGTATACAATACAACAGTACTAAAATCCCATTGTTTATATTCCCTAATGTACCTTTCATCCCTGTGATTTACTCATTCTGTAACTGAAAGACTGTATCTACCACTTCCCTCCATCCATTTTGCTCATCACCTCCTCCCCCTTCTCCTCTGGCAATCATCAGTGCATCCTTTGTATTTATAGGTCTGTTTCTGCGGTTTTATTTTATTTTATTTATTTATTTTTTATTTAATTTTTTTTAAAGATTTTATTTATTTGACAGAGAGAGACAGAGAAGGAACACAAGCAGGGGGAGTGGGAGAGGGAGAAGCAGGCTTCCCGCGGAGCAGGGAGCCCAATGTGGGGCTCGATCCCAGGACCCTGGGATCATGACCCGAGCTGAAGACAGATGCTTAACGACTGAGCCACCCAAGCTCCCCACTGCTGTTTTATTTTAGATCCCACATAAAACTGAAATCATATGGTATTTGTCTTTCTCTGACTTATTTCACTTAGCCTTATACCCTCTAGGTCCATCTATGTTATTGCAAATGGCAAGATTTCCTTCACCTTTAGGGCTGAGTGATATTTTGTTGTACATATATACCACTTCTTCTTTATCCATTCATCTATCTATGGACACTTGGGATGTTTCCATACCTTGGCTATTGTAAATAATGCTGTTATAAACATAGGGGTGTGTATGTCTTTTCAAGTTATTGTTTTCCTTTTCTTTGGGTAAATACCCAGTAGTGGAATTAATGGATCATAAAGTGCTCTATTTTCAACTTTTTGAGGAACCCTCTGTACTCTTTTTCCAGAGTGGCCACACCAGTTTGCATTCCCATCAACAGTGCATGAGGGTTCCCCTTTCTCCACATCCTTAACAACACTTGTTGTTTCTTGTTTTTTATACTAGCCATTCAGACTGGTGTGAAGGGATATCTTGTTGTGTTTTGATTTTCATTTCTGTGATGATCAGTGATGTTGAGCATGTTTCATGTGTGTGTTGGTCATCTGTAGGTCTTTGGAAAAATGTCTATGCAAGTCCCCCATTTTTTAATCAGATTTTTTTTTGTGTGTATTTTGGTGTTGAGTTTTATAACTTCCTTATATATTTTGCATACTCAGTCCTTATCAGAGATCTTCAATGCAAATACATTCTCCCATTCTATAGATTGCCTTTTTGTTTTGTTGATGGTTTCCTTCCCTGTGCAGAAGCTTTTTATTTTGGTAAAGCCCCAATTGTTTACTTTTGCTTTTGCCTGACAAACATATCTAGAAAAATGTTGCAAAGGCTGTTGTCAAAGAAATCACTGCTTGTGTTTTCTTTTAGTAGTTTTACGGTGTCAGTTCTAACAATTAGGTCTTTAATCCTAACTGTGTTGAGTTCATTCTTGTGAATGGTGTTAGAAAATGTCCAGTTTCCTTTTTTATTTGTGTTTGTGTGTAGCTGTCCAGTTTTCTTAACACCATTTGTTGAAGAGACTGTCCTTCCCCCATTGTATACTCTTGCCTCCTTTGTCAAAGATGATTGGCCATATGTACACTTATAAGTGTAGATTTATTTCTGGGCTCTTTACTCTGTTCCATTGATCTATGTGTCTGTTTTGGTGCCAGTATCATAGTGTCTTGATTATTGCAGCTTGTACTATATTTTGAAATCTGGAATTGTGAAACCTCTAGCTTTGTTCTTTTCCAAGACCGCTTTGACTATTTGAGTCTTTTGTACCTTCACACAAGTTATGGTATTATTAATTCTAGTTCGGTGAAAAATGCTTGGTATTTTGAGACAGATTGCATTAAATATGTAGATTGATTAGGGCAGTATGGATATTTTACCAATATTAATCCTTCCAATCTATGAGCATGGGATAGCTTTGCATTTGTTTGTGGAACCTTCAATTTCTTTCATCAGTGTCTTAGGGGGTTTTCATAATACAAGTTTTTCACCTTCTTGGTTAAATTTTTTCTTAGGTTTTTTAGTCTTTTGGATGCATTTACAAGTGGAACTCTCTTCTTAATTTCTCTTTCAGGTACTTTGTTATTACTGTACAGAAATACAACAGATCTCTGTGTACTAATTTTGTATCCTAAGCCTATACTGAATTCATTTATTACTTTTTTTTTCATTTATTACTTCTAATAGTTGTTTCATTTTGTTTTGTTTCATAGGGTCTTAAGGGTTTTTTACATATTGTATCATGTCATGTGCAAATTTAATCCTTGTCTTTAGGTGTAATACAAATCATTCCAATTGCCCATATTGTCAGAAATAATAGTGCCAAAAATATCTATGTGGTTGGCGTGCCTTCAACACCAATTCTGATAGGTGTATAAAGAGGGTGGTCATACATCCCAAGTTACCTAAAACAGTATTGGTAGACACATGTTTCCTAGCATAATTATTCATAAAACTTTCTTTCATTCTCAAATATTCTAGTTCAGATGATAAATTTTATGATAATCAAGTACACTATCTCAAAGCCTACACAGATTTTTTTCAGGCTTGCATATTAACAAATCAATGAGTTTTCTTAATGACATCTGTGGTTGGTCCAATGATATTAGGTCACAAGTCCTGGAATCTGTAAATGTTACCTTATGTGGAAAAAAGGGTCTTTGTATATGTGATTAAATTAAGGATCATTGGATGAGAAGATTATTCTGGATTGTGTTGGAGAGCCCTTGATGCCATTACAATTATCCTTATAAGATGGAAATATGCTAGAGAAGGAGATGTAAAGATAGAAGCAGAGATTGGGGTGATGTTAGTACAAGCCAAGATCTGCTTACAGTCAGCAGAAGCTGGAAGAGCAAGAAGATTCTTCCCTAGAGCTGCTGGAGGGAACACAATCCTGTAGATATTTTGACTGTGTTTGTGGTGTCTCAACTAGTAGGGGACACATTTGTTGTTGTTGTTGTTTTTAAAGATTTTTAAATTTATTTTAGAGAGAGAGAGAGAGCATGAGCAGGGGGAGGGGCAGAGGAAGAGAATCTCCAGCAGACTCCACACTGAGTGCAGAGTGCCACATGGGGCTTGAACCCATGATCCTGAGATCATGACCTAGGCCGAAATCAACAGTCGGACACTCAACTAAGAGCCACCTATGTGCCCCTTCTGTTGCTTTTAATAAGCAATCAAGTGCGTGGTTAATGGATTCACAGAGCTCCAGAACTAAAACAGCCTACTAAGACTCCTTTTCTATCAGTTTTCTCTAACAATAAGCTGTATGATTTCCTAACTCAGGGTTCTCTTTATTCCTATTCATTTAGTCTCTCAAATGTATCACATTGTAAGTTAGTGTTCTTGACAATGCAAATTTTATTATCTTTTCCACCAGCTGGTAAGTTTTGAAAATCATGGAATTGACTGATAGGGTTAAAAGTAAAAACAGTTAACATATTGTTACCAGAAGCACACTCAAAGTAAAATGATTAAGAAAGGATGAAAGGGGGAAGAAAATGATGGGAAAAAAACCCATATAAACTAGACATGGCTGAAAATGGAAAACACCATCTGAATATTTCCCAGTTGGAAAACAAGTAAATAACTTGTCATGCAAGTATGGTTTAGATTAGGTTAAACAGACTAGGGTTTTAAGAAATTTACAGAGCCTTTTTGCTAGCACAGTGGCTAGGAAAATAGTGATTAGGAGACGGAGGCCAGGAGTTCCTCATTACAATGGATGTCATTGCAATGCATGACAGTAGGCTATACAGGGGGACAGAACAGATAATTCTCTACAGAGCAAATACTTCTTTATGAAGAAAAATAAGAAAGAAACAAATGTTAATATAACCCTGCAAAAAAAGTATATATAAATTGTGTGTGTGTGTGTGTGTGTGTGTGTGTGTGTGTGTGTGTGTGGTATTACATCCGTTGAAAGGGAATTTAAGGTGAAAAGTCATCAACAGTGAGAAAGCAGTATGTAATGATAAAAAAAAGGAAGAAATAATAGTTAAATAGCTATTTGTGTCAATTAAGACTCTTTTCTAAGGATTAGCAAATTATTGCCTGCTGGCCAAATGTGGACAGCCATTTTCTTTGTTTGTTTCTTTGTTACTACAAATGTGCTATTAATGGGTTTTCATGGCTGAAAAAAGAGCAATCTTACATCATCTGAAAAAAAAACATGCTGTGAAAATTATGCTATTTCAAATTTCAATATGCAAAACTGAGGTTTATATTGGAACACACCACACCCATTCACTTATATGTTTTCAAAGACTACCTTCAAGTTACAGTAGACATGAGTACCTGCAGCAGAAATCCTATGAGCTACGAAGTCAAAAAAACTTACTACATGGCTTTTTACAGAAAAAGTTTGCGAACTTCCCCAAATACATACATACAATATACATGTGCTAAACTGTATCTCAAGTGATGAATGCACTTCTGAAGATGAATTTGTAATGAGAAATTAAGTGAGTAGCTTATGTTCAGCAGAAGGTGTGTTAACTATGACTGGAAAAGTAGGGCTTAAAAATTTAAGGAAATCTTTAATAAATTTTATTCATATATGAAAGGATCTTGTGTGATGTTTCAGAAATTTGTATTGTTTCAGAAAATGAATTCAGGAGATAAACTGAGGCATGCTAGGGAAAACCCTTCCTGCAATCAGTTTCCATATCATATAGTAGGGCATATAGTAAGCTGGAAGGAATCATGCAGAACCTGCCTGAACATCTATTCACAAACGGTATAGCAGAGATAAAGACCTCAGAGTACATCCCCTTTAAAGTTCTCCTCAAACCCCAATTTGTCTGATTTATCTCAAAGACAAAAACTATGTCTTGGCTAAATTTTTCTAGATACTATTAGAAATTCCTCTATAATGTTATTTTTTATTAAAAGAGTAAGTCAATAATTATTCCCTTTTTTTGGAAAAGTTAAAAAGAGATGTTATCTTAAAACTAGACTTTAATAAAATTGTAGATTCTGATAGATTTTTAAGAATGTATACAGAGATCTCTCATGTGGCCTTTACCCAGTTTACCCCAAACCATGGTACATTATGGCAACCAGGATATTAACAGTGGTACAGTCTTATTGCAATTTTTCCAGCTCCACTTGTACTCATGTGGAGAATATGTATCCTTTTACTTCTTTTCTTTCCTTTTCTAATTTTATTTTATTATGTTATGTTAATCACCATACAATACATCGTTAGTTTTATGTAGTGATCCACGATCCATTGTTTTTGTATAACACCCAGTGCTCCATGCAGTACATGCCCTCCTTAATACCCATCACCGGGCTAACCATCCCTCAGCCCCCTTCCCTCTAAAACCCTCAGTTTGTTTCTCAGAGTCCATAGTCTCTCATGGTTCATCTCTCCCTCCGATTTCCCCCCTTCATTCTTCCCTTCCTTCTCCTAATGTCCTCCATGCTATTCCTTATGTTCCACAAATAAGTGAAACCATATGATAATTGACTTTCTCTGCTTGACTTATTTCACTTAGCATCATCTCCTCCACTCCCACCCATGTTGATGCAAAACTTGGGTATTCATCCTTTCTGATGGCTGAGTGATATTCCATTGTATATATGGACCACATCTTCTTTAGCCATTCATCTGTTGAAGGGCATCTCAGCTCCTTCCACAGTTTGGCTATTGCGGACATTGCTGCTATGAACATTGGGGTGCATATGGCCCTTCTTTTCACTACATCTGTGTCTTTGGGGTAAATACCCAGGAGTGCAATTGCTGGGTCCTAGAGTAGCTCTATTTTTAATTTTTTGAGGAACATCCACACTGTTCTCCAAAGTGGCTGTACTAACTTGCATTCCCACCAACAGTGTAAGAGGGTTCCCCTGTCTCCACAACCTCTCCAACATTTGTTGTTTCTTTCCCAGTCCATTTTTGCCATTCTAACTAGTGTAAGGTGGTATCTCAATGTGGTTTTGATTTGAATTTCCCTGATGGTTAATGATGATGAACATTTTTTCATGAGTCTGTTAGCTATTTGTATGTCTTCTTCAGAGAAGTGTCTTTTCATATCTTCTGCCCACTTTTTGACTTGATTATTTGTTTTTTGGGTGTTGAGTTTGAGAAGTTCTTTATAGATCTTGGATATCAGCCCTTTATCTGTAGTGTCATTTGCAAATATCTTCTCCCATTCTGTGTGTTGCCTCTTTGTTTTTTTGACTGTTTCCTTTGTTGTGCAGAAGCTTTTTATCTTGATGAAGCCCTAAAAGTTCATTTTTACTTTTGTTTCACTAGCTTTTGGAGATGTATCTTGAGAGAAGTTGCTATGGGCAATGTCAAAGAGCTAACTGCCTATGTTCTCCTCTAGGATTTTGATGGATTCCTGTCTCACATTGAGGTCTTTCATCCACTTTGAGTTTATCTTTGTGAATAGTGTTAGAGAATGATTGAGTTTCATTTTTCTGCATGCGGCTGTCCAATTTTCCCAGCACCATTTATTGAGGAGACTGTCTTTTTTCCATTGCATGTTTTTTCCTGCTTTGTCAAAGATGATTTGACCATAGAGTTGAGGGTCCATATCTGGGTTCTCTATTCTGTTCCATTGGTCTATACGTCTGTTTTTGTGCCAGGACCATGCTGTCTTGGGGTTCATGGCTTTGTAATATAGCTTGAAATCCGGCAACGTGATGCTCCCAGCTTTGTTTTTCTTTTTCAACATTTCCTTGGCGAGTCGGAGTTTTTTCTGATTCCATACAAATTTTAGGATTGTTTGTTCCAGCACTTTGAAAAATGTCATTGGAATTTTGATCGGGATGGCATTGACAGTATAGATTGCTCTGGGTAGCATAGACATTTTAACAATGTTTATGCTTCCAATCCATGAGCATGGAATATTTTTCCATCTTTTTGTGTCTTCTTCAATTTCTTTCATGAGTGTTCTGTAGTTCCTAGAGTATAGATCCTTTACCTCTTTGGTTAGGTTTATTCCGAGGTATCTTACTGTTTTGGGTGCTATTGTAAATGGAATAGTTTCTAGAATTTCTCTTTCTACAGTTGCATTGTTAGTGTATTAGAAAGCAACTGATTTCTGTGCATTGATTTTGTATCCTGCCACACTACTGAATTGCTGTATGAGTTCTAGTAATTTGGGGGTGGACTCTTTTGGGTTTTCCACATAAAATATCATTTCATCTGTGAAAAGAGAGAGTTTGACTTCTTCTTTGCCAAGTTAAATAATTTTATTTCTTTTTTTTTTTTTTTGCTAGGACTTCTAGTACTATGTTGAATAATAGTGGTGAGAATGGGCATCCTTGACGTGTTCTTGATCTTAAGGGAAAGGCTCTCAGATTTTCCCCATTGAGGATGATATTCACTGTGGGTTTTTCATAGATGGATTTTATGAACTTGAGGAATGTTCCCTCTATCCCTATACTCTGAAAAGTTTTAATCAGGAAAGGATGTTGTATTTTGTCAAATGCTTTTTCTGCATCAATTGAGAGGACCCTATGGTTCTTCTCCCTCCTCTTATTAATGTGTTCTATCATATTGATTGATTTGCCAATGTTGAACCACCTTGCATCCCGGGGATAAATCCCACTTGGTTGTGGTGGATGATCCTTTTAATTTATTGTTGGATCTTATTAGCTAGGATTGTGTTGAGGATTTTGGAATCCATATTCATCAGGAATATCAATCTGAAGTTCTCCTTTTTGATGAGGTCTTTGTCTGGTTTGAGGATTAAGGTAATGATGGCCTCATAGAATGAGTTTGGAAGTTTTCCTTCTGTTTCTATTTTTTGAAACAGCTTCAGGAGGATAGGCATTATTTCTTCTTTGAATGTTTGGTAGAATTCCCCAGCGAATCCATCAGGCCCTGGACTCCTGTTTTTGGGGAGGTTTTTGATCAATCTTGTTGCTTCAATCTTGTTACTGGTTATTGGCCTATTCAGATAGTCAGTTTCTTCCTGTTTCAGTCTTGGTAGCTTATAGGTTTCAAGGAAGGCCTCCATTTCATTTGGATTCCTCAGTTTATTGGCATATAGTTGTTGATAATAATTTCCAATTATTGTTTCTATTTCCTTGGTGTTAGTCATGATCTCTCCCCTTTCATTCATAATTTTATTAATTTGGGTCCTTTCTCTTTTCTTTTGGTTAAGTCTGGCCAGTGATTTATTGATCTTATTAATTCTTTTAAAGAACCAACTTCTAGTTTCGTTGATCTGATCTACTGTGTTTCTGGTTTCTAATTCATTGATTTCTGCTCTAATTTTAATTATTTCTCTTCTAATGCATGGCTTAGGCATCGTTTATTGCTTTTTCTCTAGTTCTTTAAGGTGTAGATTTAGTTGGTGAATTCGGGATTTTTCTATTTTTTTGAGTGAGGCTTGGATGGCTATGTATTTCCCCCTTAGGACTGCCTTTGCAGTATCCCATAGGTTTTGGACCAATGTGTTTTCATTCTCATTGATTTCCATGAATTGTTTAAGTTCTTCTTTGATTTCCTGGTTGACCCAAACATTCTTGAGCAGAGTGGTATTTAGCTTCCAAGTGTTTGAATTTCTGCCAAATTTTTTCTTGTGATTGAGTTCCAGTTTTAAAGCATTGTGGTCTGAGAATATGCAAGGAAGAATCTCAGTCTTTTGGTATCAGTTGAGACCTGATCTGTGACCCAGTGTGTGGTCTATTCTGGAGAAAGTTCCATGTGCACTCGAGAAGAATGAGTATTCTGTTGTTTTAGGGTGGAACGTTCTGTAAATATCTATGAGGTCTATCTGGTCCAGTGTATCATTCAAAGCTCTTGTTTCCTTGTTGATTTTCTGCTTGGATGATCTGTCCATTGCTGAGAGTGGAGTATTGAGGTCTCCTACAATTAACGTATTGTTATCAATATGACTCTTTATTTTGGTTAATAGTTGGCTTATGTAGATGGCTGCTCCCATGTTGGGGGCATAGATATTTACAATTGTTAGATCTTCTTGTTGGATAGACCCTTTAAGAATGATATAGTATCCTTCTGTGTCTCTAATTACAGACTTTAGTTTAAAATCTAATTTGTCTGATATAAGAATTGCTACCCCAGCTTTCTTTTGAGGTCCGCTGGCATGGAAGATGGATCTCCATCCCTTCACTTTCAGTCTGGATGTATCTTTAGGTTCAAAATGAGACTCTTGTAGTTAGCATATGGATGGATCCTGTCTTTTTATCCAATCTGCAACTCTGTGCTGTTTTATGGGAGCATTTAGGCCATTCACGTTGAGAGTGATTATTGAAAGATATGAATTAATTGTCATCATGTTGCCTGTGAAGACGTTGTTTTTATAGATTGTCCCTGTAAATTTCTATTGCATATCACTTTTGGGGTCTTTCTCCTTTTATAGAACACCCCTTAATATTTCTTGCAGGGCCGGCTTAATGGTCACATAGTCTTTCAGTTTCTGCTGGTCTTGGAAGCTCTGTATCTCTCCATCCATTCTAAATGACAGCCTTGCCAGATAATGTATTCTTGGCTGCATGTTCTTCTCATTTAGTACCCTGAATATGTCTTGCCAGACCTTTCTGGCTTACCAGGTCTCTGTGGATAGGTCTGACGTTATTCTGATGTTCCTCCCTCTGTACGTAAGGAATCTCTTCCCCCTAACTGCCCTTAAGATGGTTTCCTTGGTTCTAAGATTTCAAGATTTACTACTACATGCCGGGGTGTTGGCCTGTTTTCCTTGATCTTGGGAGGGGTCCTCTCTCTCTCTAGGATATTAATGTTTGTTTCGTTCCCAAGATTAGGGAAGTTCTCAGCTACAATTTGCTCAAATACATTTTCTAGTCCTCTCTCTCTCTCCACTCCCTCCGGGATTCCAATTATTCTGACATTGGAATGCTTCATGGTGTCACTTACTTCTTTGATTCTATTTTCATGGATTCCGAGTTGTTTTTCCCTGGCCTCCTCTTTTCCCTTTTTATCTATTATATTGTCTTCCAAGTCGCTTATTCCTTTTCTCTGCCTCAGTCACCCTAGCTGTTAGATTATCTAGATTGGATTGGATCTCATTGGTAGTATTTTTAAGTTATGCCAATTCAGCTTTCATTTCTGCCCTTAGAGACTCTATGTTGCCATTAATTGATTTCTTCATTCTAGCCATTGTCTTCACAATTGCTACCCTGAATTCCATCTTCGACATCTTGGTTATATCTGCATCCATTTGTAAATCTGCAGCATAAGTCATGATCTCTGAGTCTTTTCTATTTTGGGCATTCCTCCTCCTAGTCATTCTGTTGATGGGTGTTTGAGGGAATGTATAGAGTCCAAATTATTGACCAGAACCCAAGCAAGATGCACCTGTTTTCTAGGGACCTTAGGGTTGCTGGCCTCTTGTTCTCCCAGCCTGTCTCCTGCCATGCTGTTACTCAGGCAACCCTGTTTGGGCGGAGTTGCCCTGCCCCCCTCTGGTGGCGGATGGGCTCCACGGGAATCAGTTTTTGGGGCTTTTGTTCTCTGGTGGCTTTCCCTGGTGGCTTCTGCATCTCTTCCGTGAGTCAGAGTAGAAGAGACCATTTCCAACCCTCTGCCTCAGAACAGAGAGACCGCAGTCTGTTCTTCAGTGAGATCTCCAGGCCACACCTCTCCATTTCTGTCGGGACTGCTATAAACTGCAGCGTCCTGGGTTGTGTGCCCCTCTGCAGTGCCCCCAGTCCTGCCTCCAGGTCTGAGCACTTCTCTGCCCTTTGTGCTTCTAAAACCGCTAGCCGCTCCCAGTTTGCTCTCACGGCCCCACCGCTCTGGGTTTCTGCCCCAGGGGCTGCCCTAAGGTCCTTTCCCCACCATTATTGGTCTGCAAGTCTGTGGTCCATCCCCAGAGTGCAAGGCTGTCGCTCACTGGCGGTGTAGGATCCCCACAGCCAGGCACCCTCCCGCTGCCATCTATCCTCAGATATCAGCCCGCAGAATCAGGGCTCCCTGCTTTGTACCTCAAAACCAACATCCTGCGATATTCTGCCTGTAGAGATCCAGATCTTCTTACATCGCAGGTTGGTTTCATGGGTGCTTAGAGTGGTCTGGTAGATATCAGCTCAATTCCGGGGACCAGGTGAAATAGGGCCCCCTACTCCTCTGCCATCTTTCCTTGGATCTGAAAACTCAAAAAAGAACTATATACTTTATGTTCTCACCACCAGATATATATGATATATATTCTCTCTAAAAGATTTCTTATTGTCTGTTTTTTGGCATCTTAGTGATTATGAAGTGGCATTTCATTGGCTTTCATAAGTAATTATGTTCACATCTTTCAAATAGTTATTGGCCACTTGTGTATCTTCTTGGAAAAAAAATATAGTCTTTGCTCATTAAATAGTTCTTTTGTCCAGAGAGTAGTCCCTTATCAGATACATGATTTTCAAATACTTTCTTCCATTTTCTGGTTGTCTTTTCACTTTCTTGGTAGCATACATTGAAGAAAAATTTTCATATTGGCGAAGTCCAATTTATTTTTCTTTTGTCGTTTATACTCTTATCAGAGCAAATTACATGTTCAATTTGATATGAATTACAGAAGAACTTAGGAAGCAACTTTTTTGAGGTTTAGTGGATACTAGTATGTGAAAAAAGTAAAAGAAAATTATTTGTATCTCCTCTTAATTACAGAATTTATTTTAGGTGGGCTTTAAGTGAAAGTGAAAGTGATGCTTAAAAATACATTTGATATATAAAAAATCAATATTGAACTTAATACTGATATTTCTACGTGTTCCCCTAAACTGTAAGATGTGTCATTTTATATGGTACATGCTTTCAATTAGTTTGTTTTTAAAATAAGTTTATTTCAATAGTTCTCTATTCTTGTGTCTCTTCAAATAGTGTCAGAGTATTCTTCAGTTAGGCACTTAGATTGTTCAGTTTGAGCCACTGCAAATATGTTTGCAAAATCTCATTTTCTTTCCTTTTTGGAAGCGGGTAGTTTTGGGTAGTATATGGTTTGATATGTATATATGGTGTATATATATGTATATATGTATATGTGTATATATGTATATATGGTGTGATATCTATGTACCTACATATACATGTACATATATATCCGTTTTGGAAGTGGGTAGTTTTGGGTAGTATATGGTGTGATATGTATATGTGTATATATGTATATATGGTGTGATATGTATATATCTACATATACATGTACATATATATCCTTTTTGGAAGCAGGTAGTTTTGGGTAGTATATGGTGTGATACGTATATGTGTATATATGTATATATGGTGTATATGTGTATATAGGTATACATATATGTATATCATGATAGATATATATCAGTGTAATGTATAGAGTGTGTGTGTGTGTGTGTGTGTGTGTGTGTATGGAACAGAAGTCCAGGAGCTATAAGCCTGTTGTAGAAGCAGTTCCAGTAGGACTGTTTAAACTGTGATTGACTAATTGTGAAGTGAAGTATGGATGAGCTTGAGAGTTAAACATTCTGGGGACCCAGTTTTAGGAGGGTTCTAAATGAATTTTACCTCCAGAAGCCTCACTAAGTTTCTATGTAAATATTGAGAAAAATGTTCTGGGGCTTCTAACAGAATGAGAGGGAAAAGTGGTTATTACAAAATGAACTCATAATATTCCATTCTCCATAATAAGAGCCTGTCCTAAAGAGAATATACTGTATGGCGTAACTTACTTGAGTTTTACTAGACCTAATCCCCTGGGAGAAGGGAAATACCCAAATGCAGCTCTCTTTATGATCTCCTGTCAGAGCTAACATGCAAAGAAAGAAGGAGAAAGAGAAGGGGAAGGGAGGGAGAGAGGTGGAGAAGGAGGGAGTCAGGGAGGGAGGGAGGGGGAGGAGTCCCAATCATAAGACTAGAGAATGTTTCCTCATCCTTACAACTACATCAACCTGGTTGCTATAAAATTACAGAGAATGACAGCTGAAAGAACCGCAAGCCTCAGGCACTGTTTAAGGAGTTTCTAGGTATACCCAAAGACTCAGGAGAAGAAAAAAAGAAAAAAGAAAATAAGGAAATTTTATCCTCTAATACTTTCAACTATAGCAAACAATAAAAAGAACCTAAGTCCTTACCAGTCAACATAAATCTTCAAATTAAAGGCCAATTTATGTCTCAGTTCCTTTCATCCTATGTACTATATCTTGCTGTAAATAAAAAGTAATAAAGCATGCATGCCCAAAGGCCAAAAAAAGACTGCAGAGAAAAAGCAAACATCAGAACCAGACTCAGACATGGCAGAAATTTTCAATAACTAGACTGTAATATTAAATGGTTATGATCAATTTGCTAAGGCTTATGGAAAAATGGACATGTACTAACACATGAATAAAGAAAGCAGAGAGATGGAACCCCAAGTAGGAATCAGAAAGAAATGCTAGAAATTGAAAACATTTTAAGAGAAATGAAGGCTGCCTTAATGAGCTCATAGGTGCATTGGCTATGGCCAAAGGAAGAATCAGTGAACTTGAAAATATGTGAATGGAAACATTCCAAACTAAAAGCAAAAAGAAAAAAGAATGAAAAAAAAACCCCACAAAAATAGAATATTCAAGAGATGTGATATAATGTCTAATAAGATATCACAGGGAGGAGAAAAAGAGAAAGACAAGAAATATTTGAAGTACTTGTGACTGGTGAATTTTCTAATTACCAACAGACTCCAAACCACAGACCCATGAAGCCCAGCAAACATTAAGCATGGCACATACCTAAAAACTGTATGTACGCATATCATATTTAAACTGCAGAAAATTGAAGGTAACAAGAAAATTGAAAGAAGGCAGAGAAAAAAACACCTTACTCAAAGAGGAGTAATGAAATTCATTACCTTGGACTCCCCTTCAGAAGCCATTTCAGTGAGACAGTAGAGTGAGATATTTAAAACATTTGAGGGGAAAAACAAAACAAAATTGTCCTTCATAAAAGGACAAATGAAGACATTGTCAGACAAATAAACATTGAGAAAATCTGTTGCCAGTAGATCTACTTTGTAAGAAATGTTGAAAGTTCTTCAGAAAGAAGGAGTATGAAGGTAAAACAAAATCTTTTATCTTTCTTATACTTAGTCATTCTAACAGTTAGAAGCTTGTTCAAAATAATAAAATCAAAAGTAATTAGGTGTAATTCTGTCATAAGGTATGTGCCTTACCTGTGAAGCTGTAAATTATGATGTTATATAAAAATGGAGTTAGATTGCCTGTAAATGTATAGTGCAGACTCTAATCCAATCAGTAAAAAATAAAAAATATTTTTTTTAAATTCAAAAGAATGTAATGCTGTGCTAAGAGAAGAAGACAAATCATACAAAATTCCTAATAAAAGCAGAGAAGGCAGAAAAAGAGTGGGAGACAAAAAAGAAGAATGCCAGTGAATAGAAAATGGCTACAAATTTGGTAGATACTCCAATTATTTCAATAATCACTTTAAATGTAAATGCTCTGAATACGTCAATAAGGGACTGGCACTCTCAGAGTGGATATAAAAATAGGACCTAATTATGTGTTGTCTATAAGAATCCTACTTTGAATATAGAGACAGATTAATCAAAGATAAAGAGAAGGAAAAAATATCATATGCTAACAGTAATCTAGGGAAAGGGAGTGTAGCTATCTTTCAGACAAAATAAACTCCACAAGAATAAATATCAGGCATACAGAGAGGCATTATTACATCAAGATAAAAGGGTCATTTCTCTAAGACATAATAGTCCTTAATAAATGTGTGTACCTTACAAAGCCTCGAGATGCATGAGACAAAAAAATGATAGAATGAGTAAGAAATAGATTAATCCATTATTATAGTTCATGACTTTAGTCCTTTCCAGCACTAACTGATGGATCGAGTTGCACAAGTTTGAACTGAATAGTTCTATTTGTCAATTTGATGTAATTTATCCAACAGCACCAGCAGAATACATATTCTCAAGTTCACATGGAATGTTTACCAAAATAGATCAAATTCTGGACCCTAAAATAGACTTTCACAAAAATTTTTAAAAGAATAGAAATCATACAGAGCACAGTGGAATTAAACTAGAAATCAATAATAGAAAGATAGCTGGAAAATTCCAGTAAAGTTGGTGCTCAGATAACACAAGTGTAGATAACTAATGGGTCAAAGAAGTCTCATGAGAAGTGAATAAAAATATTTAGAACTAAATGAAAATGAAAAAACAGCTTATCAAATTTTGTGGATGCAGTCAAAACAGTGCCTATGGGAAAATTTATAGCACTGAATATATATATTAGAAAGAAACAAAGAAAGATGTGAAATCAGCAAACCAAGCCTCCATTTGAAAAAGAAGACTAAATTAGAAGAAAAGATTAATAAAAACTGAAATGGAAAATAACAGAACTGAAACCATGTCAGTAGAGCATAACAAGATAGCAAAGATGAGTGTTTTAAAAATATCAATGAAATTGAAAACTCTAGCCTAGTGATTCAGGGAAAAAGAAAAAAGACACCAATTACTAATGTCATAATAAAGGGCCATATTACTGATCCTCTGGATAGCAAAATGGTAATAAATGAATATTATGAACAACTCCATATAGATTTGATAATGTAGGTGAAATGGACCAATTCCTTGAAAGACAATCTACTAAATCTCACAGGAGAAATAGATAATCTGAATAGTTCTATATCTACTCAAGAAATTGATCAATAATTAATAACTTTCCAAAACATAAAGCATGGTATGAATTCTACCAAACATTTAATGTAGAAATTATACCCATTCTCTACAGTCTCTTCCAGAATATAGAATCAGAATTAATATTTCTTAACACATTCTCTAAGGCCAGCGCTACTCTAATATCACTACTAGACAAGAAGTCACAACAAAACTACAAATCAGTGTATCTAATGCATATGGATGCACGAAATATTAACAAAATAGTAACAAAATATTAAACAAATTGAATCCACCAATATGTTTTTAAAAATTATAAAGCATGACATGGGAATTTGTTCTAGGTTTGTAGGGCTGTTTAAGTATTCAAAAAATCAGTTACCATAAACAATCACACTAAAGGAAAAGAAAAATCATATGACTATAATAGATGAAGGAAAGCATTTGATAAAAACCAACATTCAACCATGATAAAAATGCTAAGTAAACCAGGGGAACTTCCTCAACTTGATAAAGACCATCTACAAAAATCCTACAAGTGTGATTAGGTATAAGGCAAGGATGTTTGCCCTCACCATGTGTGTACACATGGTACACTGCTAGACATCCTAGCTACTGTATTTAGCAAGAAAAGGGAAATAAACATAAAGACTGGGAAGGAGGAAATAAAACTGTCTTTTTAGTATATATCACGTGATTAAACATACGGAAAATTCCAGGGAATCAACAAACATACTCATGGAACTAAGAAACAATTATAACTAGGTTTCAGGGTATAAGATTTTAGGAAATTCAGATGCTTTTCTACATGCCAGTGTTTAACAGTTGGAATTTGAAATTAAAAACACTTTATTTATATTATAGTAAAAAATGAAATAGGGGGATGCCTGGGTGGCTCAGTTGGTTGAGCGTCTGACTCTTGATTTTGGCTCCGGTCATGATATCAGGGTTGTGGGGGGTTGAGCCCCGTGTTGGGCTCTGTACTCAGCAGGGAGTCTGCTTGGGATTCTCTCTGCCTCTTACTCTGTCCCTCCTCTCTGTTTCTTTCTACATAAATCTTTAAAAAATGAAATAGATATAAATATAATAAAATATACAAAAGATGTCCTTTGGTAGGTGAATAGATAAATTGGCACATTGATATATGGCAATGTTATAAAATATAAAATATAAATGAGATATTAATAACCAATGAAAAACATGGTGGAGCCTTAAACAAATATTGCTGAATGAAAGAAAACATTTTGAAAAGGCTTCAAAACGTGGTATATGATTTTAACTATATGGAGTTCTTGAGATTACAAAATGTAGTATATGATTTTAACTATATGGAGTTCTTGAGTTCCATACAGAGGCAAAGTACTTCAAAGTATTATTTATTTATTTTTTAAAAAGATTTTATTTATTTATTTAATTGACAGAGAGAGAGAGACAGTGAGAGAGGGAACACAAGCAGGGGGAGTGGAAGAGGGAGAAGCAGGCTTCTGGCCGAGCCCAGAGCCCAATGCGGAGCTCGATCACAGGACCGTGGGATCATGACCTGAGCTGAAGGCAGCCGCTTAACCAACTGAGCCGCCCAGGTGCCCCGAGATTATAAAACTTTAAAAACAGTAAATCCATCAGTGATTCCGCAGGTTCAGAAAAAGAAGGAAGAATGATTGGACAAGGGATGTTTAGGATAGTAAATCTGTGTGATGGTTTGGTTATGCTTCTATCATATTATACATTACCAAAACTCTAAAAAATGTACAACACAAAGAATGAAATCTAATGTAAACTATGGGCTTTCAAAATAATAATGTATCAATATTATTTGCTCATTAATTGTAACAAATTGACCACATGTTAGTAATGTTAGTAATAGGGGAACTGTGTGGAAGTCTATCAACTTTAAAAATATTTGGATAAACACTAGACTTGAGTAATATACATCTTTTGTACTTCTGTACCAAAACATTAAGGTTTTGTGATTATATATTTTTAAAGTTGTGTATAATAACACTGAGGAGTATGGAATGTTGAGGAAGAGGTCTGAGAATAAGTGATTATAACAATGAGGAGTTCCAAAGTAATAACCATGTAATTAGGTGAAGTGGGCAAGGTGTTACAAACTGAAAGGTTAGCACACACTAAAACTGAAGACAAGAGAAATAATGGTTAGGTAATAGAACTGAATTCCATTTGAAACTGCATTTCAAAATAACTAAAGCAGAGGGGGTATGCAGCTGTTGAAGCAGCCAGAGTGACACTGGTAATGTCGGTGAGATCCAGATGTCTTCACTGAAAAGAAGGTTTAGTCCCCAATTTAGGAAGGAGAGTTTTAAAGGAGGGACAGTAATAGTTTATGTTAAAATAGTTTTGTTCTTTTGGTTTTGCTCTTCTTTCTTCTAGAACTTGAAGTTGTATAATCAAGAATCAAAAGAAATGGACAAAATAAATGATTTAGTGCATTATTAATATGTCAGCAAATTAAGGAATTTGAACTTGTTTTGACTTTCTACAATTTATTTGGGTACAGCCATTTGTTTGCCACTGGGTGGAGCAATATGTTTAAAATAGAGAAAGCTTTGTCTTATTTGTATCAGCAGGATTTGCATTTATAAGGTGACTGAGTGACAACACAGATATCACTGTTGTTGAAGAAAAACTTTCTTGTTATATTTCGTGAGAGGAGGGAGGCCCACACAGGGCCATAGGAGAAAGAACCACTGTAGGCCACGACACAAAAAGGAGTGAAAGGAACCCTAAGTCAGAACCTTAATTTGGGTTTCCATAGTAACAATTTAGGATTGAATAATTCTGGCAGGCTTTGAGTTAAAGTAGTGGCCCCTAGTTATATGGTCCCTGAAGTGATTTAGCACAGGAAAAACTTTGGCTTAGTTTGTGAGAGTTAGATAAAGGAAGTGGTTGTGGTGGGACTTGTGGATTTAGTCATGAAAGGTTTGATTCTGGTGGAATCCTTTGCTATTTCAAGGAATGAGGATGCTGGACTGTTTCACTGTTCAGAAATATTTTTAAGGGACCAAGACATCATAAAATACAATGTAAAAAAACATTAATATGACCTTCCAGAGGTATGCACTTTAATTACCTAATACTTTTCTTGTACAGCTTTACTTGTATTAATTAGAGTACTAATTACTGTAGCAGTTATTTGAAAGGACTGATATAATGAGAGTTAAATTAAGGTCTAAGGTATGTTCCATTATTTTTTAATCATATTTTCTTGTTAACTTGATTTCTATATAATGAGAAGTTGCTGCACGTTTTTTTCCAAAATGGTATAGCATGTAGTTGGAATGAATAATTAATTATTTTACATTATAGAAAATGCTCAATTACATTACATACATATCCTGTATATAGGAGTTTACACTTCACATTATAATGTAATTATATGTTTACCACAGGGAATTTCCAAATTCATGCCAGTCAGTATAGTAATTATTATTAATGTCTGTTTACCTTTTACCATTCCAATACTCAACATCTACTTTCATTCATCATTAACTACTTTCCTATTTATCACAAGTTTCCTCCAGAACCATGCTGTCCAGTACAACTATTGGCTCTTTGAATGTAGCAATTTAAACTTAGTTAAAAATAAATAAAATTTAAGATTCATTCCTTCATCCCTATCAGTCACATGTTAAGCGCTCAGTACCTATGTGTGGCTAGTCCTAATGAGTTTGATAGTGCTGATGTAGGGCATTTTCTTCATTGTAGAAAGTTCTAAAGCTCTGACAGCTCTTTTATTTTATACACTTAATATACTTAAAAGCTCTTACTGCTGAGATATTTGCCGATTAAATAATATAATTTGAGTCCAAAAAAACTGTAGAGAAGGAATAAAGGATTATGGAGGAAACAGAATTCGTCATAAATTTATAATTGGTTAATATGCTAGGTTTAATTTTTCTGTTCATTCATTGTTATTCTCATTATTCAAAAATTGTGAGTATCTTTGAGTATTCCTACTTAAGTAGGAACAGCATTCTCACCAGCATTTAGAGCTATTTGTATTCATCTGTAGGCAGATGAAATCCCACTCCACACAGCCTGGTTCCTGCAGTGTGGGAAGTTTTAATTTTGCCTTAAGATTTGCCTGCAAGAGTATATTTGGATCAAGTTTTCTTTTAAGGTTTATTTGATTCTGTTTCAAAACATACAAATAAGGGGTGCTTGGATGTCTCAGATGTTAAGCGTCTGCCTTAAGCTTAGGTCATGGTCCCAGGGTCCTGGGATACAGCCCCACATCAAGCTCCCTGCTCAGCGGGAAGCCTGCTTCTCCCTCTGCCACTACCCCTGCTTGTGTCCCCCCTCTTGCTGTGTCTCTCTCTGTCAAATAAATAAATAAAATCTTAAAGAAAACCAAAACCATACAAATAATGGCACAGATTAATTTTTGCTAAAAGTAGGAATTGCCCTAATGGGTCTTATGGATAGACTGCCATACACTATGATATATTTAAAACTGTACTGCTGCTGAGATTAATTTTAGGAAATTCAAATTAACATTTCTAATGAAGACAATAGGTTTGTTTACTTAGTGATTGGTGTTTTATCCCTCTACAGCCAGATCAATCAGCTTCTGTGTCTTGCTTTCCCAGTCCTTTGGTGACATCATTGTAAGAGAGAAAGTGGGGAAAGAGTTAAGAAAATCCTTGGCATGTTAGGCAAACAATGACAATAATAGATGGTCTGTTTGAAATTGGCACAGAAAGTAAATTCTGTCTCTTAGTGCATCTTAACAAATAGACTTATTGTAAGTAGGCAGGTGATTATCATAGATAGTAATGGTTAAGAGCAAAGTCTTTGGGGTCAAATTTGGACTTAAAAATTAGCTTCACTGTAAACTGTGATCTAAGGAAGGGGAAGAATAATCCCTCATTAGTGGTTTTAGGGAGTTATGGTAGGATCGTTTGTAGCACATAATTCAGTGATGAGTAAATGACAACTTTTGTTACTAGCTATTCCCTATGCAGCAATAAATTGGGCTACCTATATTGATTTAAATTCTTATAGTCACAGATATAGATATGTAGATGAACATAATGCTACCTTTTTATTTTACAGAGTTCTATAGTCAAAGATTTTATGAATAAGAATGGCAGGAAAATCATCGCTTTTTAAAGTAATTCTCCTTGGAGATGGTGGAGTTGGGAAGAGCTCTCTAATGAACAGATATGTGACCAATAAGTTTGATACCCAGCTCTTCCATACAATAGGTGTGGAATTTTTAAATAAAGATTTGGAGATGTATGGACATTTTGTTACCATGCAGATTTGGGACAAGGCTGGTCAAGAGCGATTTAGAAGCCTGAGGACGCCGTTTTTACAGAGGTTCTGACTGTTGCCTGCTCACTTTTAGTGTCGATGATTCTCAGAGCTTCCAGAACTTGAGTACCTGGAAGAAAGAATTCATATATTACGCAGATGTAAAAGAGCCTGAAAGTTTTCCTTTTGTGATTTTGGGCAACAAGATTGACATAAGTGAATGTCAAATGTCTACAGAAGAAGCCCAAGCCTGGTGCAGGGACAACGGTGACTATCCTTACTTTGAAACAAGTGCAAAAGATGCCACAAATGTCGCAGCGGCCTTTGAGGAAGCAGTTCGAAGAGTGCTTGCTACTGAGGATAGGTCAGATCACCTGATTCAGACAAAAACGATCAGTCTGCACCAAAAGCCCAGGCCTAGCTCATCTTGCTGTTGATCGTCAGAGAGGTTGCCTGTGCGATCTCACCAACTTACACACATTCACAGAAACAAAACACAGTGAAGAAGAGAATTAGAATTTGCAGCAATGGATCATCTACTGATAAAATTAAACTAACCATATTGCTGCTTTGTTAGTGGGTGGGAGAAGGGACACATCCACTCATGGAAGAATCAATTTACTCAGTAGTGGCACCTTACATTTATAAATTGTAATGGTTGTCTAATAACATTTAATTTAAATATGTACATTACAGAGTTAATAAATGAGATGATCAATACTTTATAACTAAAAACACTACATTATCCTTGAAGTTATAGCTGGGCAGCTTTTCTCTTCAGAAAATGGAAAACTATATATTTAGGTTTCCCCCACTAGCCAAAAGTAGAGTGTTCCTCTGAAAACTTTCATAAGCCAAAATGGTATAGTGCAAAGAAGCTATTATCAATTCATATGGAAAACTTTTTGAGTATACTCAGACCAAAACAAATAATCTCTGTTAGGCTCTCTTGACAGCCTAGGACATGTCTTGCTAACAAATGCCCAAAATAAATCAAGGTGAAGCACACATGCACACAGACATAGTTCAGAACTCAGGCACCTGGATGCTGAGATGCTGAATATAGTTCCTGGGAAAGGATCTTGGCAGTAGCATCCTCACTGCTTGGAGTGTGTGCTGCCTGTATAAAGGCTCTCTACAAAATGTGCTGAATGCTATTTTTGCTTTTTACCTTTTTTGTAAAAGCAAAAATATGCTTTGGATTTGTTTTAGTTAGTGAACAAATACTAATGTAGGTCTTTTGTAAAAGCACAGGGGCAAAATGCAAACTTTTGAAAAGTGGGGGATACTTGTTTGTATTTATATTTTTATGCATCTCATTCTTGGTTCAGGAAAAACATTTGTTAAATCAATGTTAAATACAGGTGACCCTTTAACAATGTAGGGCAGAGGGGCACTGACCCATGAAGTAAAAAAATCCACATAACTTTGAACTTCCCTCAGACTTGACTATTAATACTCTGTTGCCCAGAAAACTGACCAATAACATAAACAGTTAATATATTCTATATGTTATATGTATTATATACTATATTTTTATAATAAAATAAGTTAGACAAAAGATGTGATTTAAAAATCACAAAGAGAAAATATAGTAGTATATAGTATTGATAAAAAAAAAAATCTCTGTATAAGTGGACCCACACAGATCAACCCCTGTTGTTCAAGGATTAACTATAGTATAAGTTAAAATCAAATGAAATGTAGACCATTGTTTTTTGATTGAATTACTACTTCTATTTAAAATAACTTAATGACTCATATTTCAGTATTAAATATCAATAGAATTAGTTTCACTGTAATTGTCATTTTTATACAACATGGCCACCCCCATTTACTAACTTTATTGCTCTTAAGAGGAAGTACAAAGGAGGATCATTCTTGTGTGAGGGAAAATAAAGACATCTTTATTTAGTTAGGTGTTTAGCGTCTTCTCTATCACCATTTTTTAGTAATATACATTCAAGAAAATTTGTCATTTTTTAGAGAACTTGCTGCAAAGATCAAACGACACAAATTTTTTGTGGATAAAGTTTGTGTAATGTGTCTGTGATGATGATCCTATAGACACAAGGGCATACACTGAGCATAAAGAGAGTCTGAACTGTCAGTGTAGATAGGGATGTGTTAGTGTAGACAGGGATCTTTAATTGTGAACTATCACAGTTATCAAAGGACATTGTATGGATATGAGAGCCTGCTTTGTCAGGAAAGAACGGTTGATTTTGACAAACTGGATTCATGTATTTCTCCATCTGACCTGCCACGGCCTGCGTGCAAGGTCGAACAGGGGTGAGGGTAAGAGAATGAAACATCCAAGTATGGGAACAGGAGGGTTGCCCACAGGGATGCCGCGAGCAACAACTTTATTCTTACTTACACACTTTATATAAGTTCAGGTTACATAAACAAGTTCCACAGTTTTCTCCCTGCCCTCTCCTGGCTCCGTCCCAAGTTTTTGGTCCAAGGCCAGGTTCCTCAAGGACATAGTTTCTTCCCATGCCTTCAAAGGGCCTGGTGCGCTATTTTTCAGGGCTTATCAATAACACTGTGGTTTTCTTGGCCTATATACAACTCAAGCTAGCCAGTACAACATGTTTTTGTATGGGGGCAGTCAGGTGGCCATGGTTCAAAGGGATCAGGGAGCCTTTGCTCTACCCGATTAACCCCTTTGTTGCTCATGGCTCCCGACATTTCCCCCTTTTATCTTTAAACCCAACATGTGTACATTTGCTTGGGTACCGGCCATGAAAGCAAACAGACAGCGACTCCAAGCACACCATAAGCAGAGTAATAAGGTTACCCCTACAACCAGAGCACACATAATCCAGAAGGAATGTTGGAGGATATTAAAGGGGTTAAACCCCTGTAGCTTTTGTAGAAAGGATTGTGCCATGTCTCTGGGGGTGACTACATGCAGATGGGAGGAGGCTATATTGTTTATTTGTTTTTGCAATTGAAACAGATCCAGGCTTACATTTGTCTCATGCCAGATACCTTGCAAGTGCCTCTGCACCGTTTCCCAGGAGACGTTGTCAGCTTCCAGGGGGGTCACACAAATGGAACCATACCCTCCGTGGCACACAAAGGACAAACGAGTATGTAACAATGAATATTGGGTGCCCAAATATTCGACCGCCTGTTCTAAACCATCCAGGCGAGCCAAGATCTTCCTATCTATGCTTCCCTGGGTGGCAAGGGTCTGGGAGACATTATGAGCCAAGCTATTTACATGAGCGGCAGTATGTATGCCCTGGGACAGTGCCACCGTGGAGACAGTAGCTGATGCTATCAAAGACACCAAGGCAGTGATGCCAGCTATTAGGAGGCCTAGGAAACGTCGCCCCCGGCTAAGTAGGCCCTCCAATTCTTGCGCAAATTGGTAGCCATAATCTCTACACCAGGGCCCCCCCACCTCTACAGGCATCATTAGATAAGGGGGCTGCATGGCTAGGAAAACCTTCTTTGTTGGATTTGGGGCGCCAGGTAAAGGCAAACAGTTGGTGAGATAACACTCCTCACAAGTTATTTTGTAAAGGGTTCTATTGGCCTTAGCCTCGGGTACTACAGATCCGTCCCCCACTACAAACAGGAACGGTGGGGAAAGACATGCCTGAATTTGAAAGGTCAATGGGCCCGTGGGGAAGCCAGGGAAAAGGGGTGAATTAGCTTTAACATCTCTCATGGCCGCAACAATTTTCCACAAGTCCGGGTGTCTCATCCTCCCCAGTGATAGCAGTCCCCCGGGAGCAGAATTATTGTGGTCGTATGGCCCGTATCCTGAAGGCGGGGGGGAGCGGCGCAAAGGGAGATCCCCGTCTTTTGACCAGTCAATTATATAAGTGTCAGGCATGCCCTGGGGAGTCACAATCTCGGGGTTGTGATGAACGCAGGTTTTCCAGGAGGGTCCGTAGGTTTTCCACGTTAAGTCAGATTTGCAGAGGGGATAGTCAAGGTGTGGGGTCTCAAGGGATCTGGAAGCGGGTCCGAAACGGCCAACAGGCAGGGGCGGTCGATGTTGAAGGACAACCTCGTTGATGTCCCAATTCTCCACCATTACACGAGGTGTCAAAGTGTCTCTTCTAGGTGGCTCAGTTCCATACCAAGAGCGGATTCTTCGGGAGACTGGTGAAGTGACCACGCATCCATAATGGGGCGCCTCAGGGCCATCGATGGCCTGGAAACAAATGGGGGGGGGGGGCGGAGGCCAGGCTGGTCCAGTTAAAAGGCGCCACAGCATGAGTGAGGCCGGAAATCCCAGGCCCATCAAAAATGTCTGTGAAGTTAGTAAACACCTTGGGTGAGGGATCCTTCCAGGTGACCGCCCTCGCGGTAGGAGGGTCCGGGACAAAAGCCCAGTAAGGAGAGGCCTGCGCAGAGTCAAGGGTTAAAAGTGATAGCATGGCAAGGAAAAGGGCAACAGCCGTGACTGGCTGGCCCGACTCACGCACGGTGGCCTCAGCTCGAGCGGTCAGGGCTTTGATGTCTCCGCATGTTATTTTCCTCTGATCCGAGGCGGGGCGTCTCCTCGTCCTCCCGGAGCGGATCTGGAGCCGCCTCATTCTACAAACCATCACGGACAATGCGGACGCATCGAAGCGGGAGCCAGCGTGGCGTCTCCTCATCCTGGGGAAAGATACAAGCGTATCCTCGGCCCTGGCGTAGGACCGGGTCGGGTCCCCTCCATTCCGCGGTGGCGGGGTCACGCCACTTCGCATAGAGGAGGGGAGCCCGCTCAGGCTGCCAAAAACGTTCGGCGGCAGTGCGGCCAACCGAGTCAACATTCAAAAAATTTAAAACAAAGAGTACTAATGAGAGGTGTAAATGAGGTGAATATTTTATTTTCCCCTGTAGTATTTCCCCCTCCTTTAATTTTTTGAGGTACATTTTGAGGGTGGAATGGGCTCTTTCGACAATGGCCTGACCTTGAGAATTATAAGGAATACCTGTTGTATGAGTGATGTGAAAATTTGCACAAAAGGTCTGGAATGCTGAAGAGGTATAGGCTGAACCATTGTCGGTCTTAAGAGCCTTCGGCATGCCCAGAACTGCGAATGCTGCGAAAAGATGATTTTGGACATCTACAAAAGCTTCACCGGAGTGTGCAGTAGCAAAAATATAGTTAGAGAAGGTGTCGATGAAGACATGGATGTATTTAAGGCGGCCAAACGGTAAGTAAGTGGTTACATCCATCTGCCAAAGGTGGTTAGGAAGGAGCCCTCTGGGGTTAATGGCATATGAGGGGGGGTTAAAAAATTGGGGACAGGACTGGCATTCTCGTACAATTTGTCGGGATTCCTCCCGGGAGATGCTGTATTGACGCCGTAAGGCCTGTGCATTCTGATGGAATTTTGCATGGCTGCTTTTTGCTGCCTGAATGGTGTTTGTAGAAAATATATGTGTATTTTCATCAGCTATGCGATTGCCCTCCGCTAGGGGGCCAGGAAGGTTAGAGTGAGCTTTGATGTGTGTTATAAACAGAGGGTGCTGCCTCTGTAATAAGAGGAGCTGGATTGACTTGAATAGATGGAATAATTCTTCATCATTGGACAGTATGTAGGCCTTAGGTAGCTGCGGGACTGTTCTGGCAGCGTATTGACTATCGGTAAATAAGTTGAGAGATTGAGTGTAGCGCTCTAGAGTGAGTGTAATCGCTTTGAGTTCTGCTCTCTGCACAGAGGAAGTGTCATAATGCAGGTGCTGAGTATTCTTATGTTGCGGTGAGACAGCATGTATGGCAATATTTCCTCTTTTGTCTGCATCTACGAAAACAGTGAGGGCAGAAGGAAGTGGCTGAGGGACAATGATTTTTTGAGCACAAATGGCAGTTTTGGACAGAAATTGTAGGAGTTTATCTGAGGGTAAATGGAAGTTTATTTGGCCTGGATAGGATGCAAAGGCAGTTTGCCATGCTAAATGATGTTGCAGAAGATGTTCATATTGGTTTTTGGTTAGCATTGGCAATATGATATAATTAGGTTCTCTTCCGAACAGTTGGATTGTTCGGGTCTTGCCTTTACATACTAACATGGCAATTAAGTCAGATGTCAAATTTATCACATGAAGCTGATGAAGGGCAAGATGCAGCCATTCTAAAGGGCCATGAGGCTGCCAAATAACGGCCATTGGCAATTGTCCGGGGAGTAAAAGTATTAAGTACAGTGGTATATTGATGTCCACTCTAGTTATCTGAGCATTGGAGATCTGAGAATTGACTAGCTCTAAGGCTTGTTGGGCTGCAGGTGTTAAGGTACGAGGTGAAGATGGATCAGCATCACCTTTTAAGATATCAAACAAGGGGGTCAATTGCTCTGTAGTTAGATTTAAAGCGGGTCTAATCCAATTTATGTCTCCCATCAGTTTTTGAAAATCATTTAAGGTCACTAGGGACTGGGTTCGTATTTGAACCTTCTGAGGTTTAATAGTTTGCTTTTCTATTATATGCCCCAGATATTCAAAAGGGGCCGTATGTTGTATTTTGTCAGGGGAGAGGACCAGATTATATTGTTCCAAACATTGTAAGAGATGACGGAAGGCGGCAGTCAACATACGCTCGGTTTCTGCAGCCAAAAGAATATCATCCATGTAGTGGATGCAGTAAACTTGAGGGAAATTTTTCCGTAAGGGTGCAAGAGCCCTGTTCACATACTCTTGGCAAAGAGTTGGGCTGTTTGCCATGCCTTGAGGCAGGACTTTCCATTGATATCTTTCATAGGGGGCTTGTAAATTTGTGGAGGGTACCGAGAAGGCAAACTTCTCATAGTCATCAGCAGCTAGAGGAATGGTAAAGAAGCAATCTTTCAAATCCGCCACCAACAAATGGTAATTTAAAGGGATAGCGGAAGGGGCAGGAAGACCGGGCTGTAATGCCCCCATGGGTTTCATTACAAGATTTACAGCTCTTAGATCCTGTAGCAGGCGCCATTCACCTGATTTTTTCTTTATTACAAAAATGGGTGTGTTCCATGGGCTACAAGATGGTTCCAAATGACCAAGAGAAAGTTGCTCAGTTATGAGTTTTCGGGCGGCCTTTTGTTTCTCCTCAGGTAAGGGCCATTGATCTACCCAAACTGGCCGGGTGGTGGTCCATTCTACTGGTAGGGCATGAGGTCGGATCAATGACCCTGGGAAAAACCCAGGCCCGTTTTATCATATTTGGGGACATAGCAAAGAGGCTCAACGTTACCTTGAAGCCCCTTGCCAAGCCCTTTTCCTGGTTCGTAGCCCATGTTACACATAATATTTTTCACAACCTGATTTTGGAACACCTGTGGGACGTTGGCAGTTTCCAAGGTTAGCCCCATTTCTGAGAGTATATTTCGCCCCACAAATTGAGGTCTATGTCAAGAACAAAAGGTTGGAAAGTTCCCGACAGACCATCATCAGATTTCCAAATAAGATGACTGGAGCTTATCTTGGGTGCTGAGGCCAATCCTACTCCCCTTATAGGGGTGATGGCGTCCTGCAAGGGCCAGGAGGAAGGCCATTGTTTCTGAGTCAATACAGAGACATCGGCCCCCGTGTCTATGAGTCTCTGGAAAATCTTACCATTGATAGAGTTAATAGGGGTTTATCTTTTGTAATCTTTTGTAACCAATAGGCATCAGTTGACCCAAAGCCTTTAGATCCTCGCTTAGCTTTCAATGATGGATTATCTGTGTCCAAACGGGGAAGTAGTATCAATTGGGCAATGGGCACACTAGGTTGCAAAGTTATAGTGCCTTGTTGTAAGCTAACCATTATTTTAATTTTCCCAGTGTAATCTTCATCAATGACTCTTGGATATACTATTAAGCCTTTAAGGGTCCAACTAGACCTACTCAATAGTAAGCCCCATGTGTTTAGGGGGAGAGGTCCCCATATCCCTGTACTTATTGGCTGAGGGGGCATGCCAGCTTCTAAATAAACAGAACTATTTGGGGCCAGATCTAATCCTGCACTGGCTGGGGTGTCTCGGTGAAGGGATTCAATCCCAAGGAGGTCGGCCGTGTTGGCTCTGACCTCAGAGATGGGGGAGAGAGCATTGCCGCTATTGTTTGGTGGGGCTGCGGGAAGCCCCGTTGGGAGTTTCCCTGCTGCAGGGGGCGGCCAAAGCGGTCAGTTTTTGATCGACACTCATTGGCCCAGTGCCGTCCCCGCATACACCTGGGACATACAGAAGGTGGCTGTGGCTTATTAGGGGGGTTCCCCGAGGGAAAGTTGAAAGATGGGGCTTGCCTTGAGCTCTTAGGGCACTCATTACGAAAGTGTCCAAGTTCCCCGCATAGAAAGCAGGGCATGTGAGCTTTAGAATTTATTGGGGACTTTCCCTTTTGTTTTTTAAGAAGTTGTGTATGCAGCTGCTGCGGAGGAATTCCTCGAAGGGCTGCTGCTAAGGTCACTCCTTGTACATAACTGGGACCAATGTCTGCACACAGCCGCAAAAAATCCTCAAGGGTGCCCGTGGACTTCCAAGGCCTTATGGCCGCTTGGCATGCTGAATTGGCATTCTCAAAGGCTAGCTGCTTCACTATAATAGTTCCTGCCTCTCCGCCCACAACAATCCTACTTACAGCTTGCAAAAGCCGTGAAACAAAATCTTGATAGCGTTCATCGGGTCCCTGTCTTATTTTAGATAATTCCTCTGTCCTTGAGCCAGTGGTCGGTAACTTTTTCCATGCAGTCAAAACAGCCTCATTGATTTGAACATAGGCAATCTCAGGGAAATGTATTTGGTTACCCACTTCATAATAAGCTCCAATACCAGCCAACATCTCATATGTGCCAGGGATTTGGGTCCTTTTGTTATAGATAGCCAGATTGTTACATTTTTCCTCGAATTCGGCCTTCCACAACAAATAATCTCCCCCATTAAGGCAAGCCCGGGCAACAACCTTCCAATCTCCCGGGCAAAGAGCTTCTCTGGTAAGGTTCTCCATCATAGATAGGGTAAAGGGAGCAGTAGCCCCGTACTGACTACAGGCAGCCTTTAAGTCTTTTAACATTTTAAAATTTAGGGCAGTATAAGTCCGTTGGCCTCCCTGTAAGGTTACTGGGTAGGCATTAAATTCTCCCACGTCTTCTCCTGCCTGCTGCGCTGTTAGTAAAGTCCTCTGCAAAGGGCTAATGCCGGACACAGGGGACTTGGCAGCGCTCTGCTGATTGGTCATAATGGGAAAAGCCTGCAGCATGCTAGTTTGAGTACACTTAGTCACAGAATTGATCCCTTGCCCAGAGGCTGTGACTGCAGGCAGGACCGATTTCAACGATGTGGACATAGTCAGAATGGGGTCATCATCAAGATAAACATCATCGTCGCCAAATTCATCCCCACCACTCTGAGCCTTAGGGGCTTTCCCCGCCAAGGGTATAGGAGGTGGTGGAGGAGGGAAAGGATCCTGGGTGGGTATGTTAGCATCATTGCCCAGGATCTCAAAAGAGGATACCCCAGTGGGAGTCAGGGGTACTTTAATAGGATCTTTTTCCTCATCTTCAACCCATGATTTTAAAGATATCAGCTCAATTTTTTGTTGTGGCTCCAGGATTTCACAAATATGAGACCAGAGGCCCATTGTATTGGGCGGCAAGGCACCGGAGCCCCGCAACTTTATTTGATTTTTCATCTCTTGGCCCACCCGTCTCCAATCCTCTGGGTTTGCTGTTCCTTCTAGTGGGAACCAAGGGCACAAATCTTTTATGTTCCTGAAAAATTCCTGCAGTGTGGAGGAAGACACCTTATGCCCTCTCTCTGCCAATAAAATCTGCAGGGTCCGCAGAAAATATGCATGACTAGCGGACTGACTTTGTCCCATAATTTCTTACTCCTGTCGTGCCGGTTAAACGACCGGTTCTCTTACCTGGTTGCTTGCGACGTCAGTGTCCAGGATCCTCTTTCATGTGCTCAGGTCCCTGTTCAGGTGCCACTTGCCACGGCCCGCGTGCAAGGTCGAACAGGGGTGAGGGTAAGAGAATGAAACATAAAAGTATGGGAACAGGAGGGTTGCCCACGGGGATGCCGCGAGCAACAACTTTATTCTTACTTACACACTTTATATAAGTTCAGGTTACATAAACAAGTTCCACAGTTTTCTCCCTGCCCTCTCCTGGCTCCGTCCCAAGTTTTTGGTCCAAGGCCAGGTTCCTCAAGGACATAGTTTCTTCCCATGCCTTCAAAGGGCCTGGTGCGCTATTTTTCAGGGCTTATCAATAACACTGTGGTTTTCTTGGCCTATATACAACTCAAGCTAGCCAGTACAACATGTTTTTGTATGGGGGCAGTCAGGTGGCCATGGTTCAAAGGGATCAGGGAGCCTTTGCTCTACCCGATTAACCCCTTTGTTGCTCATGGCTCCCGACACTGACCCTATCATTTGGAAACTCTGAAAGATTACCATTAGAGTAAGCTAAGCATTTAAAAATTTAATTTCCTAATATATTGAACAAATTTGCCATAAGAAAATATCATAAATTTGTGAAAATTAAATTTCCTCAGATTCTTACATTACAAACAGCTTTAGTTTTTACTATTTATAACATAATAATTTGCCCTCCAAAATTGTAATTCTCATCCGAAGACAAAAACATAATGGAAACCTATTAACAGATTGGTGTACATTCTATATTCCCTTTTTTTTTAATTGGAGGACTTGCTCTAAGACCTTTTTTAAATTCATCTCGAGTGTACTCATTGTATTGTGACTTGCATGTGTATATATTTTCAGTATAACAGGCAAACTTCATTTTATTAGCTGTGTGGATGTCTAACAATTTATTTAAACTATTTTTTATCACAGACATTTGGATTTAAAATATTAATTGACTTTCAAAAGATAAATATTAGGTGACATTTCTACACTGCCACTTAAGACTACTTGGTCAATACTAGGTATCGCAAGTATTTTTATTTATTTATTTATTTACTTATTTCTATTTACTTATTTATTTATTTTTATTTTGTAACTAGGTAATGATATAAGCATACTGTTAATATAAAAAATCAAGGAACTAATAGCTGTACCACCCCACATTGTTCTTGTTCCTGGAGGCAACCATGTATTGGATTCTTGGAAATCCTTTAATACTTAAATACATTCTTTACTATATAAGGGGAGTATATGTGCATGGATATTACGTATAGTTTTGGTGCTTGCATAAATTTAGTATCTTACTGATTATTACTTTTTAAAACCTTTCTAATGTGTTTAGCATTTAAATATTCAGGAATCAGATTATTTGGGTTATATTTATTTATTTTTTTTTTAAAGATTTTATTTTTATGTATTTGACAGAGAGAGACAGGGAGAGAGGTAGTGGGAGAGGTGGAAGTAGGCTTCTAGCTGAGCAGGGAGCCCGATGCTGGGCTTGATCCCAGGAGCCTGGGATCATGACCTGAGCCAGGGCAGATACTTAACCAAATGAGCCACCCAGGTGCCCCAGCTTATTTGGGTTTTAAAGATTTATTTATTTATTTATTTGAAAGAGAGAGAGAATGAGAGAAAGAGAGCACATAAGAGGGAGGAGGGTCAGAGGGAGAAGCAGACTCCCTGCTGAGCAGGGAGCCCGATGAGGAACCCTGATCCCGGGACTCCAGGATCATGACCTGAGCCAAAGGCAGTCGCTTAACCAACTGAGCCACCCAGGCGCCCTTATTTGGGTTTTAAAATAAGGCTTAAACGTGAGCAGCAAAAATCAATCAAGGGAACAAATCTAAATGTTATGTTAGGAAGGGCTCAACAAAGGGAAAGTAATGCAGTTTTATGGCAAATCTTAAATGGATGTGGTAACTGTTGGCAAATTACCAAACATTGTGTTGAAATATAAGAACAAGAGGAAGAGGAACAAAACGTTATTGAATGTAGTCAGCCTTCAGAGAAATTGCAACAAAGTTGAAAAGCCGGTCAGCAACAAAAGATAACTGAAAAAAATCTCAATTCTTTTGTTAGAAAAAAACAAAAAAACTGTTTTGATTGGCTGGTGTTACCTAGACAAAGATGAGAAATACTGAAAAAACAAGAGTTGGGGAAGAAAGCATGGCTTTGTATAAGTAGACCACAGAAGAGTGACAGGGAGAGAGGTAGTGGGAGAGGGAGAAACAGAGAACCCCATGCGGGCTCAGTCCCAGGACCCTGGGAACCGAAGGCAGATGCTCAATGACTGAGCCACCCAGGGACCCCTAGGCACTCTTAACTCTAGAAAACAAACTGCAGGTTTCTGGAAGGAGGTGGTGAGGGGATGAGCTAGATGGGTGATAGACATTAAGGAGGGCACCTGTGATGACAACTGGGTGTTACATATAAGTGATGAATCATTGAGTTGTAATCCTGAAACCAACATTACAGTATATGTAATATTTAAATTTAAATAAAACAAACAAAAAACTTATTTTAAATAAAATAATTTAAATAAAATAAATTGAAATAAAAAATTGAAATAAAAACAAAAAAACTTCTTTCTGAAATGGTAACACTGGATTATCATCCAGGAACTATTAAAGTAACAGGAAAGGTCACATGGTATAGCATGAGCAAAACAGACATTAGTGGTCTCAGATTTTCACCTTATAAGGAGTCCTGGCTCATTCCTATAAGATGTTATTCATATCCTTGTATCTTATTAATTATTTTTTCCATGCCTGTGTGCCTGGCATGCTTACCCTATGCTGCCCATCTCTGAAGTCCCCAACTATTTCTATACTTCCTTTCTGACTGTGATATGCTCACACAATGCTTATGTTACTTGTTCTCATGTCACCCTCACGTGAGCCTAAACAGAAGTCTTTCCATCCTTACAGCTCTCTGCTGTTAACCCGAGACTACTGCAACTCAGTGACCACATAACACCCCTCTGGATTGTGAACCATTAATTGTGGGCAAAATATATGCAATAAATATGTATTTAGATCTCTCCAATTAACATAGTTGAAATTAGCCCTAGATTCCTAGGTAAGTATCACTTTTCGACTCCATAATATCTGGCATCTAGTTGGAGGTAATCTGAGGTCTATATACTGGCTTAATAGATGCTATTTGCAATTGAACAGGGCAAGTAGAACTAAAATTGCAACGGGGGGGACAATAAGTATCACAGAGTTCAGCAGTCAATTTAAGAAATCAGATGAATGTGGAAATTATGGCAGTACCATAACATGAATATTGGAACTTAATAAATAGAAGCTCAGAATTATTTATACTAACATTACTGAAAATGGAAGAAAACTTTTGAAATACTCAATTACAGTGAAGACTATCTGGGTGTATTATTTACTTTTCACTGGACATTTATTATTTTACAATAAGACTCTGTAAACAGAAGAGATCGCTCTTAATACCCTATTCAGTTTGCTAGTATTTTGTAGAGGATTTTAAAATTATGTTCATATGGGATATTGATCAACAGTATTTTGGCTTTGGTGTCAGACAAATGATTATGCATTGTATGAGTTAGAAAGTGTTCCCTCCTTTCTATTTTTTGAAGAGTTTCTGAGGAACAGGAAGTGTTCATTAATGAAGGCATCTGGTCCTGACCTCTTGGCATTTGTATTTGGGTTGTTAAATTATAACGCTGTCTGATTAAGAAAAACAGAACTCACCATAGTGCTGTGAATTGTGCAAGACTGTTGAATCATAGATCTGTACTTCTGAAACAAATAATGCAACATATGTTAAGAAAAAAGAAAAAGAAGAAGATAGCAGGAGGGGAAGAATAAAGGGGAGTAAGTCAGAAGGGGAGATGAACCATGAGAGACGATGGACTCTGAAAAACAAACTGAGGATTCTAGAGGGGAGGAGGGTGGGGGGATGGGTTAGCCTGGTGATGGGTATTAAAGAGGGCACATTCTGCGTGGAGCACTGGGTGTTAATGCACAAACAATGAATCATGGAACACTACATCAAAAACTAATAATGTAATGTATGGTGATTAATATAACAATAAAAAAATTTAAAAAAAAGAAAAAAAGAACTTATTCTCAATTTTTAAAATAAAAACATTTCATGATAAAGAGTTCGTTACAGATGATATTATTTAGAAGCAAACGCTGATGTGTTGGTAATTAACAAAAAAATAAACTCTGCTACTTGTAAATACAAAAGTGAGTTTTATTGTGTTCAGATAAGCTGATACTAAACTAATAGAAATTTTCTAGACTATTTTATCAAGTTCCTTACATTGTACACATTCCTGAATATATTCCATTTTAGTGTCATTTTCATTGTTGATTTTGGAATACTTTTGTATACGGTTTAAAGGTATTCCTGGGGCGCCTGGGTGGCTCAGTCGTTAAGCGTCTGCCTTTGGCTCAGGTCATGATCCCAGGGTCCTGGGATCGAGCCCCGAATCGGGCTCCCTCCTCGGTGGGAAGCCTGCTTCTCGTCCCCCACCCCCCCTGCTTGTGTTCCCTCTCTCACTGTGTCTCTCTCTGTCAAAAAAATAAACAAAATCTTTAAAAAAACATAAAGGTATTCCTAAAAAACAACTTTTCTATTAATGGTGCATGACTGAATTGGAGAATTGGGTTCATAGATTATTTCAATACAAAATTAACAGAGAAGAAATAGTTGATAATAGTAGGTATTTAAAGTTTCAAATGAAAAGAAATCATTAAGGATATTTAAAACAAAGGGATGAACACATTGTTGGTACTAATGTCTCCTTTCTTCTTAACTTAAAGATTTATTTATTTGAGGGGAGGAGGGAGAGGGGAAGAGAGAGAATCTCCAGCAGGCTCCCCACTGAGGAAGGAGCCTGCTGCAGGTCTTGATCCCATGAGCTTGAGATCATGACCTGAGCTGAAATCGAGTCAGACACTTAACTGACTGGGCCACCCACGTACCCCTGCTAATGCCTCCCTAAAGAAATTTTTATCTCAGTGTTTTAGTTTGAGAAGCACTTGCTGGAAAAAAAACAGTGGCAGTATATAAGTGTGGTCTGTGTAAATTAAATATCAGGACTCACTGTATGTGAATCCACATAGTATTTGCTGTAAATGTGTAATCAATCTTCAAAGCCATGTAGGTACACTAAAAAAAAAAAAAAAAAAAAAGAGAGAAACAGAATGAAACAAAAATCTACCATAATTTAGAACAAAGATAAAGTTATACCATACTGGTATCAAAAGTCACTCAGGTTCTGTAGCTGTTTTAAAAATTTATTTGAAGATTTTTTAAATTAATATTTTTAACATTTCCCTTTAATCCAGGCCTACGTAAATGGCCAGTTTGTCAAATAATGTTTTAAGTTTATAACATGTGGGAAAAGATTCCTAATATTAGATGAAATTACAAATGAAAAGAATTTTAGTGATTTTAATACCTTAATCATTTGTATTTTTAATCTTTGAAAAGGCAAGATATTCATGGATGATACTTCCAAAAATATTGTTTAATGTTAAATTTTATTATTATGCTATTCAAGTAGAAAGTAGATATCCTGTCCAAGTAGAAAATATTTAAATTACTAAGAACATTCCATTGTCATACTGTAATTTTTTTCCAGTTGATACAGAACTGCAAATGAAGCAAAACTCCTTGAGAGACTACTTGATAATATATATTTTGCAGTTTTCCCAGCTTTATTGAAGTATATTGTGTATTGAAGTGCACAAAGTAATTACTCAACATGCATTTGCTTTATGAAAGGATCACAATGAGGTTAATTAATACATTTATCACCTTACAGAATTCCCTTCACTTTGAGCCTATGTGTGTCCTTAAAGCTGAAGTGAGTTTGTTGTAGGTAGCACATAGTTGGGTCTTGTGTGTGTGTGTGTGTGTGTGTGTGTTTAATTCATTCAGCACTCTGCCTTTTGATCACAAAATTTATTCAATTTAAATTTAAAGTTGTTATTGATAGATAAGGATTTACCACATATTTTTTTAAAGGTTTCATTTATTACAGAGAGAGTTTGAGAGAGCACACAAGCAGGGGGAGCAGCAGAGGGAGAGGGAGAAGCAGGCTTCCTGTTAAGCAGGGAGACCAATGCAGGACTTGATCTGAGGACCCTGGGATCATGACCTGAACCAAATGCTTCACTAAGTGAGCCACCAAGGTGCCCTTACCATCTTATTGTTTACTTGTTTTCTGAGTGTTTTATAGTTTCTCTATTCCTTCATTCCTCTCCTGAAGTGTTTCTTTGTGAATTGATGATTTTCTGTAGTGATATGGCCCGAGTCCCTCCCCCCCCGCCCCTTTTTATTTTTTGTGTGTCTGTTGTAGATTTTTGCTTTGGGGCTACCATGAGGTTTACATAAAGTGTTTGTTATAATTGTATATTTTGAATTGACAACTTTGATCATACACAAACTGTCTACCCTTCTACATGTCTGCCTTGCTACATTTTTTTAAATTTAAAATTTAATTTGCCAACATAATACTACATCATTAGTTTCAGATGTAGTGTTCAATAATTCATCAGTTGCATATAATACCCAATGTTCATCCCATCACGTGCCCTTAATGCCCATCACCCAGTTACCCCATCCCCCCACCCACTTCCCCTCTAGCAACCTGTTTGTTTCCCAGAGTAAAGAGTCTCTCATGGTTTGTCTCCCTCTCTGATTTCTTCCCATTTACTTTTCCCTCCCTTCCCCCTATGATCCTATATATTTCACCTATGAAGAAACTATATGATAATTGTCTTTCTCTGCTTGACTTATTTCACTTAGCATAATCCCCTCCAATTCCATCCACATCAGTGTAAATGTAAACATTCATCCTTTCTGATGGCTGAGTTATATTCCATTGTACATACGAACCACATCTCCTTTATCCCTTCATCTGTTGAGGGGCATCTTGGCTCCTTCCACATTTTGGCTATTGTGGACATTGCTGCTATGAACACTGGTGTGCAGATGCCCCTTCTTTTCACTACACCTGTATCTTTAGGGTAAATACCTAGTAGTGCAATTGCTTGGTCATAGCGTTGCTCTATTTTTAACTTTTTCAGGAACTTCCATACTGTTTTCCAGATCTGTACCAACTTGCATTCCTATCAACAGTATAGGAGGGTTCCCCTTTCTGCACATCCTTGCCAACATCTGTAGTTTTCTGTCTTGTTAATTTTAGCCATTCTGACCAGTGTGAGGTGATGTCTCATTGTGGTTTTGATTTCTATTTTCCCTGATGTCCAGTGATGTTGAGCATTTTTTCATGTGTCTATTGGCTATTTGGATGTCTTCTTTGGAGAAATGTCTATTCAGGTCTTTTGCCCATTTGTTGATTGGATTATTTGTTTTTTGGGTGTTGAGTTTGATAAGATCTTTACATATATTGGATACTAGCCCTTTATCTGATATGTCATTTGCAAATATTTTCTCCCATTCTGTCAGTTGTCTTTTACTTTTGTTAACTGTTTCCTTTGCTGTGCAGAAGTTTTTTATCTTGATGAAGTCCCAAGAGTTCATTTTTTGCTTTTATTTCCTTTGCTTTTGGAGATGTGTCTAGCACAAAGTTGCTGTGGCTGAGGTCGAAGAGGTTGCTCCCTTTGTTGTCATCTAGGATTTTGATTTGTGTATTTTTGATATACAAAAAAACCTCGCATTTAGGTCTTTCATCCTTTTTGAGTTTATCTTTTTGTATGGTATAAGAAAATAGTTCAGTTTCACTCTACATGTGGCTATCCAATTTACCAGCACCATTTATTGAAGAGACTGTCTTTTTTCCTTTGGAGACTTTTTCCTGCTTTGTTTTAGATTAGTGGACCATAGAGTTGTGGGCCCATTTCTGGTTTCTCTATTTGCCTGTTTGTCTGTTTTTGTGCCTGTACAATACTGTCTTGATGTTTGCAGTTTTGTAATATAGCTTCAAGTCCAGCATTGTGATGTCCCCAGCTTTTTTTTTTTTTTTCCAAAATTCCTCTGGTCTTTTCTGGTTCCATACAAATTTTAGGATTATTTATTCCAGCTCTGTGAAAAATGCTGACGGCATTTTGATAGAAATTACATAGAATGTGTAGCTCAAACATTTTAACATACATACATTAACATAACATTTAATCCAAGAGCATGGAATGTTTTTACATTTCTTTGTGTCTTCCTCAATTTCTTTCATAGTGTTCTGTAGTTTTTAGAGTACAGATCCTTCACCTCTTTGGTTAGGTTTATTCTTAGGTATCTTAAGGTTTTTGGTACAATTCTAAATGGGATTGATTCTTTAATTTCTCTTTCTTCTGTCTCATTTCTTCTTTCTCTTCTTAGTATAGAAATGCAACTGATTTCTGTGCATTGACTCTGCCACATTGCTGATTTCCTGGATGAGTTCCAGCAATTTTTGGGTGGAGTCTTTTGGGTTTTCCATATAAGGTATCACATCATCTGGGAAGAGTGAGAGTTTGAGTTCTTCACTGATTTGAATGCTTTTTATTTCTTTTTGTTGTCTGATTACTGAGGCTAGGACTTCTAGTATTATGTTGAACAGCAGTGGTGATAGTGGACATCCCTGTCATGTTCCCAATCTTAGGGGAAAAGGTCTCACTTTTTCCCCATTGATAATGATATTGGCTGTGGGCTCTTAGATGGCTTCAACAGTGCTGAGGTATGCACCCTCTATCCCTACCCTTGGAGAGTTTTTTAATCAAGAAAGGATGCTGTATTTTTTTTAAATGCTTTTCCTGCGTCTATTGAGAGGATCATATGGTTCTTGTCCTTTCTTTTATTAATGTATTGTATCACATTGATTGATTTGCAAATGTTGAACCACCATTGCATCCCAGCAATAAATTCCACTTGGTTGTGGTGAATAATCCTTTTAATGTACTGTTGGATTCTCTTGGCTAGTATTTTTGGTGAGAATTTTTGCATCCATGTTCATCAGGGATATTGGGTGTAATTCCCCATTTTGGTGTGTCTTTGGTTTTGCGGTCAAGGTAATGCTGGCCTCAGAGAAAAAGTTTGGAAGTTTTCCTTCCATTTCTATTTTTTGAAACAGCTTCAGAAGAATAGGTATTAGTTCTTCTTTAAATGTTACATAGAATTTCCCTGGAAAGCCACCCGGCCCTAGCTTTTGTTTGTTGGGAGATTTTTTATTACTGCTTCAATTTCTTTGCTGCTTATGGGTCTGTTCAGGTTTTCTGTTTCTTCCTGGTTCAGTTTTGGTAGTTTATACAACTCTAGGAATGCATCCATTTCTTCCAGATTATCTAATTTGTTGGCATATAATTGCTTATAATATGTTCTTTTTTTTAAAAGATTTTATTTATTTATTTGACAGACAGAGAGATAGTGAGAGCAGGAACACAAGCAGGGGGAGTGGGAGAGGGAGAAGCAGGCTTCCTGCTGAGCAGGGAGCCCAATGTTGGACTCAATGCCAGGACCCCGGGATCATGACCTGAGCTGAAGGCAGACGCTTAATGACTGAGCCACCCAGGCGCCTGCTTATAATATGTTCTTAAAATTATTTATATTTCCTTGGTGTTGGTTGTGATCTCTCCTCTTTCATTCATGATTTCATTTATTTGAGTTCTTTCTCTTTTCTTTTTGGTAAGTCTGGCCAGGGGTTTATCAATCTTCTTAATTCTTTCAAAGGACCAGCTCCTAGTTTCATTTGATCTGTTCTACTGTTCTGGTTTCTATTTCATTGATTTCTAATCTAATTTTTATTATTTCCTTTTCCTGCTTGGTTTAGGCTTCCTTTTTTAAAAAAATATTTTGTTTGTCAGAGGGAGAGTGCACAAGCAGGTGGAGCAGCAGACAGAGAGAGAAGCAGGCTTCCTGCTGAGCAGGGAGCTCGATGTGGGGCTCCATCCCAGGACCCTGGGATCATGACCTGAGCTGAAGGCAGATGCTTACTTGACTGAGCCACCTAGGGGCCCCTGGTTTAGGCTCCCTTGCTGTTCTTTCTCCAGCTCCTTTAAGTGTAAGGTTAGCTTGTGTATTTGAGACTTCTCTAATTTTTTTGAGAAAGGCTTTGTACTGCTAAGTACTACCCTCTTTGGACCACCTTCGCTGTATCCCAAAGGTTTTTAATAGTTGTGTTTTCATTTTTATTTGTTTCTATGAATTTTTTAAATTCTTCTTTAATTTCCTTGAAGACCCATTCATTCTTTAGTAGGATGTTCTTTAACCTCCAAGTGTTTGACTTCCTTCCAAATTTCCTCTTGTGATTGAGTTCAAGTTTCCAGGCATTGTGGTCTGAAAATATGCAGGGAAAAATCCCAGTCTTTTAGTATTGGTTGAGACCTGATTTGTGACCCATTATGTGATCTATTCTGAAGAATGTTGCATGTGCACTCGAGAAGAATGAGTATTCTGTTGCTTTAGGATAGAATGCTCTGAATATATCTGTGAGGTCCATTCAGTCCAGTGTGTCATTCGAAGCTCTTTATTTCCTTGTTGATCTTCTGCTTAGATGATCTGTCCATTGCTGTGAGTGGGGTGTTGAAGTCCCTGCTATTACTGTATTATTATCAATTAAGTTTCTTTAATTTGGCTATTAATTGGTTTATATAATTGGTTTCTCCCAAGTTAGGAACATAAATATTAATAATTGATAGATCTTTTTTAATAGACACTTTAAGTATGATATAATATCCCTCTTCTTCCCTTTCTACAGTCTTTGGTTTAAAGCCTAACTTTTCTGATATGAGGATGGCTAGTCCAGCTTTCTTTTGGTGTCCATTATTAGCAGGATAAATAGTTCTCCACCCTCTCACTTTCTATCTGGAGGTGCATTTGGATCTAAAATGAGTCTCTTATATACAGCATACAGGTGGGTCTTGCTTTTTATCCAGTCTGGTACCTTTTGTCTTTTGATTGGAGCATTTAGCCCATTTACATTCAGAGTAACTATTGAAAGATATGAATTCAATGCCATTGTATTAACTGTAAAGTCCCTGTTTCTCTAGATTGTCTCTGTTTCTTTCTGGTCTATGTTAGTTTTGGTCTTTCTCTTTGCTTACAGTATCCCCTTTTTATTTATTGCAGGGCTGGTTTAATGATCACAAATTCTTTTAGTTTGTGTTTGTCTTGGAAGCTCTTTATCTCACCTTCCATTCTGAATGATAGCCTTGCTTGGTAAAGTATTCTTGCCTGCATGTTTTTCTCATTTAGCACCCTAAATATATTGTGCTAGCCCTGTAAGGCCCACCAGGTCTCTGTGGATAGGTGTGCTGCCACTCTAATGTTCCTACACCTGTAGATTAAGGTCCTCTTGTCTCTAGCTGCTTTCAGGATTTTCTCTTTATCTCTGAAATTTGTAAGCTTTACCCTTATATGTTAGAGTGTTGATCTATTTTTACTGATTTTGAGGAGTGTTCTCTCTACTTCTTGGACTTGAATGCCTGTTTCCTTCCCCAGATTAGGGAAATTCTCAGCTATGATTTGCTCAAATATACTTTCTGTCCCTATCTTTCTTTTTCCTCTGTGACTAATTCTAATATTGTTTTACTTTGTGGTATCACTGATTTCTCAAGGCCTCCCGTCTTGGTCCATTAGTTATTTTTCTCTCTTTTTCTCAGCTTCCTCCCTTTCCATCAACTTGTTTTCCATGTCACTGACTCTTTCTCTTCTGCCTCATTTACCCTGCTATAGTTTCCATTTTAGACTGCATCTCAATTCAAGCATTTTGAATTTCAGCCTGATTAGATTTTATTTCTGCACTGAGAGATTCTCTAGTGTGTTTTATGCTTTTTTTCAAGCTGAGCTATTACCTTTTAATCGTTATCCTGAATTCCAGCTCTGACATTTTACTTATATCCATATGGGTTACTTCTGTGGCAGAGACTATTACTTCTGGTTCTTTTGTTTGTTGTGAATTCCTCCTTCTAGTCATTTTCCCCAGAGAAGGATGGATGAATGAGAGAACAAAATAAAAAATTTCAATCACATCCCAAGCAAATACACATAGAGAAATCTCAAGAGGTCAGAAATCAAAAACAAAAAGAAAAAAAAAAGGAAAAGAGAGAGAATATAATCTCTGGACAAAACAGGGTGATCCTCTTGGTCCTGGATGTATTTTGGTCTGTTTGTTAGAAGACTCTACATCCCAAAATTGTAATGAAAGCAAAACTTATATATATATTTATATATATACCGCCATGTTACAGTATTAAAGTGTTCTGAATTTGACAAAATATATTACCAGTGTGAATTTTGTTTTCATTTTGCTACTTAGCATCCTTTTATTTCAGCATGAAGAAATTTTCTCAGCATTTCTTGTAATGCAGTATAGTAGCGTTGATCTCTTTTCATTTGTCTGGGAAGGTCTCTATCTCTCCTTCATTGCTGAAGCACCTTTCTACTGTAAAGCATTCTTATTTGGCCATGTTTTTCTTTTAGCTATTTGCATATATCATCCCATGCAGTCCTGAGCTATATGATTTCTGCTGAGAAATCTGCTTAGTGTTATGAGGATTCTCTTGTATGAGAGGGATTTTTTTCTCATTGCTTTTGATATCCTTTTATTGTCTGTAATTTTAGATCGTTTTTTACTGTGTCTTGGACCAGATCCTTTTGGATTGAATCTTTTTAGGAAGCTGTTGGGTTTGGTGAGCAAACCCCAAAGGAGTGAATGAAAAGATTACTCCAGACTCCTAAGTAGGAGAAAGGAGAGGGCATGGGGACCAGATGCTCTAGTGACGAAAGGTCCTGACCCAAACTCTGCCTCCACTTTTATTGTGAATGTTATCAATACATCAAGGCAATAAGAAAAACCAAAAGGGGTGAAAAGCCTTAATAATCAGAACAGTGAGATAGGGAGTATCGTGTGATTAGAGCAAGTTGTGCTTGTGACTCGCATGCAGGCAAGGAGTACATGGAGTATGGGACCACCAAAGATAAATGTTTCTCCTAGGCATTTCCTTCCCAGATGAGTGCATTGAGCTGCAGTGAGGATCCAGCTGTTTCCAGTCCAGAAACTGCAAAGGAGGCCCAGTTTTCTGGACACTCCTTCTTTCCTTTTTAACTAGTCTCACCCAGGGAGGCATGTGTTTATTAAATCTTTTCTAGCCAGGCATTAAGAATTCCCACAGGAATCTATGAGCTTCATGAACTTAGATATCCAAATCTCTCTCCACATTTGGGAAGTTGTCAGCTATTATTTCTTAAAATATGTTTTCTGCCATTTCTCTCTTCTATGACTATGCAATAATGTATAGGTTGTTTCTTTGAATGGTGTCCCATAAATTCCGTAGGTTTTCTAGTTTTCTTTACTTTTTTATTCTTTGTTGTTGTTGTTTTCCTCTTACTGGATAACTTGAAATGAGTTGCCTTCAATTTCATATGTTATTTCTCTGGTCTATTAAATCTTTTGATGCTCTTAGTCCTATTTTTTTTTATTCCATTCTTTATTCTTTAGTTCTGAAATTTTTGTTTGGGTCTTTTTTATGGTCTTTCTCTCTGTTACACTGCTCATTTTGTTATTGTATTGTAATTCATTAGATTGTTTTTCTGTGTTTTCTTCTAGCTCATTGGGCTTTCTACAGAAAATTATTATGAATTATTTTTTAGGAAATTTGCAGCTTTTTTTCTCTAGAGTTTGTTAGTGAAATTTTATTTTGTTCCTTATGTGTGGTATATTTCTTTGATTTTTCATGTTCCTTATAGTCTTGCATTTCTCTCCTTACACTGAGGAAGGAGTCACCTCTTATAGTGTTTACTGACCGGCTTTGAAAGAGAAACAGCTTCTGTTGGCCCTGCTAGAGAGTCTGAAGCATTTTCAGACCTTGGATTTGCCTGCTCCATGCTTCTTGTTCTTTACTGAGTCACAGTGTAGTTCTATCTTTTTTAAAGTTTTTATTCAAATTCCAGTTAGTTAACATATAATGTTATATTAGTTTCAAGGGTATTATTTAGTGATTCAACATTTCCATACATCACCTGGTGCTCATCACAACAGGTGACTCCTTCATCCCTATCACCTGTTTCACTCATCCCCCACTCAACTCCCCTCTGGTAACCATCAGTGTGTTCTCTAGAATTAAGAGTTTGTTTCTTCATTTGCCTCTCTTTTTTCTCCTATGATCATTAATTTTGTTTCTTAAATTCCACATATGAGTGAAATCATATATATTCTACATTTTCTTTATCCTGTTCGTTCTTTGACTTAGATTGTTTCCATATCTTGCTATTGTCAACAATGCTGCAATGAACATGAGGATGCAGATATCTCTCTGAGATAGTGATTTTGTTTTCTTTGGGTTAATAGACCTAGAAGTGGAATTGCTATACTGTTTTCCATATTGGCAATACCAATTTTCATTCCCACCAGCAGTGTGCAAAGATTCCATTTCCTCCACACCCTTACCAACATTTATTATATGTTATCTTTTTGGTAAAGTTTATCCGAGCAGGTGTGAAATAATAATCTAATTTTGATTTGCATTTCCCTAATGATTACTGAAATTGATACGTTTCCATGTAACAGTTAGCCATGTCCACTTTGAAAAACTCTAATTAGTTCTTTGAGCAATTTTTAATTTAGTTATTTGTTTTTTCTTTATTGTTGAGTTGTAAGAGTTTCTTACATATTTTGGATTTAATTTCCTGTCAGCTATATGGTTTACAAATATATTCTCCCATTCTGTATATTGCCTTTCCATTTTGTTCTTCTTCTTTTTCTTTTTTTTGCTGTACAGATGCTTTTTAGTTTGCAGTAGTGCCACTTATTTATTTTGTTATTTTGACCATTCTGATTTTTAACTAAGACTTTATTTTGTAGAGCAGTTTTGGTTCACAAAAATTTTACAGAAGATACAGAGATTTCTTATATACCCCTTGCCTTCATACATGCACAGTCTCCCCTGTTGTCAACAAATTCCATAAGAGTCGTTTATGTTTTACAACTGATGAACCTACACTGACACATCATAATCACCCAGATTTCATAGTTTACATTAGGCTGCACTCCTAGCAATGTAAATTCTATGGGGTTGGACGAATATATAATAATGCCATATATCCATCATACAGTTTTATACACAGAATTTTCAAGCCCTACAAATCTCCTGTGCACCACCTTTTTACTCCCTTTCTCCTGGCAACTACTGACCTTTTACTCTCTCCATACTTTTACCATTTCCAGAATGTCATACACTTGGAATCATTTGGTCTTTAGCCATTCAGTTTGTTTTTTTCACTTAGTAATATGTACTTAAGGTTTTTTTGTGTCTTTCAATAGCTTGATAGCTCATTTATTTGTGGTGCTGAATAATATTAAGTTGTCTGGATGGATTCACCTACTGAAGGATTTTAATTCCAAGTTTTGATGATTAAGAATAAAGGTGCTCTAAATGTGCAGTTTTCTGTGTGGACATAAGTTTTCAATTCCTTTGGGTAAATACCAAGGAGCAAAATAAATTGCATGGAAATAGTATGTTGCATTCTATTAGAACTTGTTAAACTGTTTTTTAGCATGCCTGCACCATTTTGCAGTCTCACCAGCAATTAGAGTTCCTGTTGCTCCACATCCTCATCAGCATTTGGTGTTTTCAGTATTTTGGATTTTGACTCTTTTAGTCGATATTTTTATCAAGTTGAGGAATTTCTTCTGTATTCCAAATTGGCTAATAGTTGCCTTTTATCATTAATAGATATTGCATTTTATCTGCATCTATTGATATGATCGTGCAATTTTTCTTTCTTAGCCTATTCATGTGACAGTTTACATTAATTGGTTTTGAATGTTAAATGAGCTTTGCATGTCTGAAATAAATCTACTTATTTGTAGTATATGTTTTTTTCTACATTGTTGGATTCTATTAACTAAAATTTATTGAAGATATTTAAAATCTTTGTTCATAAGTGATATTGATTTGTATTTGTCTTATAATGCCTTTGTCAGTTTTCAGTATTAGGGTAATGGTAGCCTCATAAGACATTGACAAGCAGTCCTTCTGCTTCTATACTCTGAAGAAGATTGTACACAATTGCTATAATTTCTCCTTTAAATGTGAAATTCACTGGTGAACCCACCTGGGTCTTGTGCTTTCTGTTTTGAAAGGATTTTTGGAGGTTATCGATAAATTTCTTGAAGAGATAAACCTATTTTAATCACCTATTTCTTCTTGTGAGGTTTTGGTAGATTGTGTCTTTCAAGGAATTAGTCCATTCCATCTAGGTTATCAAATGTGTGGGTATAGAGTTGTTCATAGTATTCCTTTATTATCCTTTAATATCCATGGGATCTGTAGTGATGTTACATCTGTTTTATGGCTCAGTGCTTTTTTACTCTGACTTCTTTTAGGATTTTTTATGTTTGATTTTCTGTAATTTGACAATGACAAGCCTAGGTAAATATCTTTTTTTTAAATTTCTGTTTTATTTTATTTTATTTTTTATTTTAATTATTTTATTTAATTATTTTATTTTAGTTATTTTATTTTATTATTTTATTATTTTATTTTATTTTGTCCTGTCTGGTGTTTTCTGAGCTTCCTGGATTTGTGGTTTGGTGTCTGATATTAACTTGGGGAAGTTCTTAGTCACTTTTACTTCAAATATTTTTTTTTCTTTTATTACTTTCCTCAACTCTTGGGCCATTGGCTAAAAGTCAATCTATTTAAGGTAAAGATCTCTGGGAATGTCTTGTGTCATGGGTACCCAAAAGATGCATTACAATAAAAGACGTGTCTGCATATTCTGTGGGCATAATGAAAGACCTTACCAGGAGACTCCTTATTCTCTTGGGAGTTTGAGACATTGTGATAGTGACCAAGACAACCATTTCATTTCTCCGAATACAGATGGTGGACTTTTGAAGAAGTCATAGTGGAAATTCCTCTCCCCCAATTACCCCTAAACTGCTGGTTTAATTAAGGAGCATAATAGAATATTCAAAGAACAAATATCTAAGTTACAAAGTGGCAGTTAGGTCCAGTTCCCCACCAAACACATACAACCACACACATATTGCTGAGATTTATTATTATCACAGGCTTTGATTAATATAAATTCGTACCCTGGAGACATTCCTCAGTATCATACTGTTTGGTGCATTTATTGGCCATTAAGGAGGACAGCTCTAACATTTATGTTTTGATAACCACCTTGCCTATGTCTCTTTCTTTTTATCAGGTTCACAGTTTGCCTTCTAAGGAGGCACCTCTCAGGGCTTAAAGACATTAGGGGATCAGGTCTGGCAAAGGGCTAAATTAAAGCCTAGTATTAAGTGCTGTCTTGATGGCTAGGGGAAACTAAGAATGCCTCAAGTGGCCTAATTTCCAATTCCTATTCCCATGAGTTAGGGTTCTGCATCTCATCAGTCATCTTTATCAAAGGGATCTAGCACATTTCTGGATGATACCAGAGTAGCAAGTTTTAGTTCTCTGACTAGTCAAATTACCCAAACAAGACAAATTATTCCTGGGAACCATGTGGCACTTCATTCTCTTGATACTAAAAGACCAATTCCCACAATGCCTATTCTTTTTTTTTTTTTTTTGAGTCTAGTACTCATGTGAAATGTGGTGTCCTCATATCCTGAGCTGTATGTAATTGATAAACCACTATTGATCTCATCTGTCTAGCCCTGGTTGTCGTGTGTTCAGGTATCCCCATAACCATAGGGCAGGAAGCCACCCTATCAATTGGTGGAGAGTGGTGATGAAAGCAGAGGTCCTTAAAATAGGGGTGGAATTATAATCAAATACAGAGGCAGGGAAAAAAAATGGGGGGGGAGGGTGCTTTGGAAAGGATGAAGGAAGAAGATGGTGGGTGAAGAGGATGAGAAAATATGATGTGAAGGAAATGACAGTTTCAATTATTTATAAAAGGTAACTTGTACTCATCTCAGCAAAGTAAAAGCTGCAGTTCAGTGCTAGGAATGAGTTTAAAGCCTTGAAATTTATGAAAATGGAACAGCAGCTTGTAAAAGATCAACAGAGTAGTCATCTAAGAACTAAGCAGTCTCCCTGAATCTTGGCAAGGGCCCCTGTAAATCAGTCCTGAATTCATTTCAAAATTCTTTAGAAATTTATTTTCTGGAAATTAGGTACTCACCAGAACAAGGTGGAAAACAGAAGGGAGAGGCAAAATGGGAACAGCACCTGACAGAATGAAGGTAGAGAGATAAAGAAGACACAGTGAACAGCAAGAAGCTTTAGAAAGTGGATAATAATAATTACCCCCCAAAACCCTCTAGAAAACTGGATGAAGAAAGGGTAATAATTATGACAGTTCTGTGCACTGATTTCTTCCATATCCCATCAGTACCTTGACCTAAGGAAATGACTCATTTACCATGTCCCAAAGTCATAGGACTGGTGAGTAGGTAACTTTTGAAGTTACTATAGGCATCCCTCTCCTTACCTTTCTTTCAAAGCAGTGAGAAAAGCTAAATATAACTTCTTAAGAGTTTAATAGTATAGGGGATCCTGGGTGGCTCAGTTAAGTGTCTGCCTTTGGCTCAGGTCATGATCTTGGGGTTCTGGAATTGAGTCTTGAGTTGGACTCCCTGCTCAGTGGGGAGTCTCGGCTCTCTCGCTCTGACCCTCCCCCATCTTGTGCTCTCTCTCTCAAATAAATAAAATCTTTAAAAAATGTTTCATAGTATAGGGAGGAGGGAAAAGATGGTGGAGGAGTAGGGGACCCTATTCCAACTGGTCCCCGGAATTGAGCTTGATATCTATCAGACCACTCTGAACACCAACAAAATCAGCCTGAGATGTAAGAAGATAGATCTGGATCTCTACAAACAGAATATTGCAGGAGGTTGGTTTCGAGGTATAAAGTGGGGAGCCGTGAATCCGTGGGTACATATTGGAGGATAAATGGAATGGAGAGGAAGCCAAGCCATCAGGATCCTATACCGCAGGTGAGCAATAGCCTCCCACGCTGGGGAACAGGCACAGACTTGCAGACTGGTAGCAATAGGGAAAGGACTTTAGAGCAGACCCTGAGACTGAAACCCAGAACAGCGGGGTCATGCCTTTGAACAGGTGGTGGCTGGTGGTTTTAGAAGCACAAAGGGCAGAGACATGACCTGACCTGGAGGCAAGGACTGGGAGCACTGCTGAGGGGTACACAACCCAGAATACTGGGTTGAAGAACAGACTGTGATCTCTCTGCTCTGAAGCAGAGGGTTGGGAACAAGCTCTTCTTTCCTGACTCTTGGAAGAGATGTGGAAAGCCGCAAGAGGAAAAAACCCCCAGGAAACTGGTTTTCCCTGAGCTCATGCCCCACCACAGGGGGCAGGGAAACTGCCCAAACAGGGTTGCCTGAGTAACAGCATGGCAGGACCCTCCCCTGGAAGACAGGCTGGGAGAACAAGAGGCCAGCAACCCTAAGATCCCTATAAAACAGGTGCATCTTGCTTGGGTTGTGGTCAATAATTTGGACTCTGTACATTCCCTCAACCATCCCTCAACAGAATGACTAGGAGGAGGAACCCCCAAAATAGGAAAGAGTCAGACTGTGACTACTTCTGCCACAGATTTACAAGTGGATACAGATATAACCAAGATGTCAGAGATGGAATTCAGGATAGCAATTGTGAAAGCAATAGGTAGAATGGAGAAATCGGTTAATGGCAACATAGAGTCTCTAAGGGCAGAAATGAAAGCTGAATTGGCAAAACTGTGGCTCAGTTTTTGGGCGTCTGCCTTTGCCTCAGGTCGTGGTCTTGGGGTCTTGGGATTGGGCCCTGCATAAGGCTCCCTGCCCCGTGAGAGGCCTGCTTCTCCCTCTCCCACTCCTCCTGCTTGGGTTCCCTCTCTTGTTGTGTCTCTCTCTGTCAAATAAATAAAATCTTTTTAAAAATGTTATCAATGAGATCCTATCTAATCTTGATAATCTAAAAGCTAGGATAAGCAAGGCAGAAGAATGAATTAGTGATCTAGAAGACCAATTAATAGACAAGAAGGAAAAAGAGGAGGTCAGGGGAAAACAACTCAAAATCCATGAAAATAGAATCAGAGAAATAAGTGAGTTCCAATGTCAGAATTATTGGGATCCCTGAGGAGGTGGAGAGAGAGAGGACTAGAATATATATTTGAGCAAACTGTAGATGAGAACTTCCATAATCTGGGGAATGAAACAAATATTCATATCCTAGAGGCAGAGAGGACCCCTCCCAAGATCAAGGAAAACAGGCCAATGCCCTGGCATGTAATAGTAAAACTCACAAATCTCAGACCAAGGAAACTATCTTAAGGGCAATTAGGGGGAAGAGATGCCTTACGTACAGAAGGTGGAACATCAGAATAACGTCAGACCTATCCACAGAGACCTGGCAAGCCAGAAAGGCTTGTCAAGACATATTCAGGGTACTAAACGAGAAGAACATGCAGCCAAGAATACTTTATCCGGCAAGGCTGTCATGTAGAAGGGATGGACAGATGCAGAGCTTCCAAGACTAGCAGAAACTGAAAGAATATGTGACCACTAAGCTGGCCCTGCAAGAAATATTAAGGGGGGTTCTATAAAAGGAGAAAGACCCCCAGGAATGATATGGAACAGAAATTTACAGAGACAATCTATAAAAACAAGGACTTCACAGGCAACATGATGACAATAAATTCATATCTTTCAATAATCACTCTCAACATGAATAGCCTAAATGCTCCCATAAAATGGCACAGGGTTGCAGATTGGATAAAAAGACAGGACCCATCCATATGCTGTCTACAAGAGACTCATTTTGAACCTAAAGATACATCCAGACTGAAAGTGAAGAGATGGAATTCTATCTTCCATGCCAACAGACCTCAAAAGAAAGCTGGGGTAGCAATTCTTATATCAGACAAATTAGAGTTTATTTTATTTTATTTTATTTATTTATTTTTTTAAAGATTTTATTTATTTATGTGACAGAGACACAGTGAGAGAGGGAACACAAGCAGGCGGAGTGGGAGAGGGAGAAGCAGGCTTCCCGCTGAGCAGGGAGCCCGATGCGGGGCTCAATCCCAAGACATGGGATCATGACCCCAGCCGAAGGCAGATGCTTAACGACTGAGCCACCCAGGTGCCCCCTCAGACAAATTAGATTTTAAACTAAAGACTGAAGTTAGAGACACAAAAGGAAACTATGTCATTCTTAAAGGGTTTATCTAACAAGAAAATCTAACAATTATAAATATCTATGTCCCCAACATGGGAGCAGCCATCTACATAAGCCAACTATTAACCAAAATAAAGAGTCATATTGATAACAGTACCTTAATTGTAGGAGATCTCAATGCTCCACTCTCAGCAAAGGACAGATCATCTAAGCAGAAAATTGACAAAGAAACAAGAGCTTTGAATGACACACTGGACCAGATGGACCTCATGCATACATACAGAACATTCCACCCTAAAACAACAGAATGCTTAATCTTCTCGAGCACTCATGGAACCTTCTCCAGAATAGACCACATACTGGGTCACAAATCAGGACACAACTGATAGCAAAAGATTGAGATTATTTTCTGCATATTCTCAGACCATAATGTTTTAAAACTCGAGCTCAGTCACAAGAAAAAATTTGGAAGAAATTCAGACACTTGGAAGCTAAATACCACTCTGTTCAAGAATGTTTGGATCAACCAGGAAATCAAAGAAGAACTTAAACAATTCATGGAAATCAATAAGAATGAAAACACATTGGTCCAAAACCTATGGGATACTTCAAGGGCGGTCCTAAGGGGGAAATACATAGCCATCCAAGCCTCACTCAAAAAAAATAGAAAAATCCCAAATTCACCAACTAACTTTACACCTTAAAGAACTAGAGAAAAAGCAACAAACGATGCCTCTGCCACACATTAGAAGAGAAATAATTAAGATTAGAGCAGAGATCAATGAATTAGAAACCAGAAACCAGAAATTAATGGATGCCTTCCTGGAAACCTATAAAACTCCCAAGACTGAAACAGAAAGTAATTGACAACCTGAATAGGCCAATAACCAGTAACGAGATTGCAGCAGTGATAAAAAAAACCTCCCAAAAAACGAGAGTCCAGGGCCTGATGGATCCCTTGGGGCATTCTACCAAAAATTCAAAGAAGAAATAATATTGATCCTCCTGAAGATGTTTCAAAAAATAGAAACAGAAGGAAAACTTCCAGACTCATTATATGAGGCCAGCATTACCTTACTTCCCACACCAGGCAAAAACTCCATCAAAAAGGAGAATTTCAGACCAGTATTCTTGATGAATATGGATTCCAAAATTCTCAACAAAATCCTAGCTATTAGGATCCAACAATACATTAAAAGGATCATCCACCATGACCAAGTGGGATTTATCCCCAGGGTGCAAGCGTGGTTCAACATTCACAAATCTATCAATGTGATAGAACCCATTAGTAAGAGGAGAGAGAAGAATCATATGATCCTCTCAATTGATGCAGAAAAAGCATTTGACAAAATATAGCATCCTTTCCTGATTAAAACTCTTCAGAGTATAGGGATAGAAAAACATTCCTAGTTCATAAAATCCATCTATGAAAAACCCACAGTGAATATCATCTTCAATAGGGAAAAACAGAGAGCCTTTCCCTTAAGATCAGGAACACGTCAAGAATGCCCACTCTCACCACCGTTGTTCAACATAGTACTAGAAGTCCTAGCAGCAGCAATCAGACAACAAAAAGAGATAAAAGGTATTCAAATTGGCAAAGAACTCAAATTCCATCTCTTAACAGATAGCCTGATACTTTATGTGGAAAATCCAAAAGACTCTAACCCCAAATTACTAGAGCTCATACAGCAATTCAGTAATGTGGCAGGATACAAAATCAATGCACAGAAATCGGTTGCTTTTCTATACACTAACAATTTAACTGTAGAAAGAGAAATTAGGGAATTTATTCCATTTACAATAGCACCTAAAACCATAAGATACTTCAAAACAAACCTAACCAAAGAGGTAAAGGATCTATACTCTAGGAACTACAGAACACTCATGAAAGAAATTGAAGAAGACACAAAAAGATAGAAAAACATTCCATGCTCATGGATCAGAAGAATAAACATTCTTAAAATGTCTATGCTGCCCAGAGCAATCTATACTTTCAATGCCATCCTGATCAAAATTCCAATGACATTTTTCAAAGTGCTGGAACAAACAATCCTAAAATTTGTGTGGAATCAGAAAAGACCCCGAATTGCCAAGGAAATGTTGAAAAAGAAAAACAAAGCTGGGGGCATCACATTGCCCGATTTCAAATTGTATTACAAAGCTGTGATCACCAAGACAGCATGGTCCTGGCACAAAAATAGACATATAGACCAATGGAACAGAATAGAGAGCCCAGATATGGACCCTCAACTCTATGGTTAAATAATCTTAGACAAAGCAGGAAAAAATATGCAATGGAAGAAAGACAGTCTCTTCAATAAGTGATGCTGGGAAAATTGGACAGCCACATGCAGAAGAATGAAACTCGACCATTCTCTAACACCATACACAAAGATAAACTCAAAAATGGATGAAAGACCTCAACGTGAGACAGGAATCCATCAAAATCTTAGAGAAGAATGTAAGCAGCAATCTCCTTGACACCGGCCACAGCAACTTCTTTCAAGATACATCTCCAAAGCCTAGTGAAACAAAAGCAAAAATGAACTTCTGGGACTTCAGCAAGATAAAACCTTCTGCACAGCAAAGGAAACAGTCAACAAAGCAAAGAGGCAACCCACAGAATGGGAGAAGATATTTGCAAAAGACACTCCAGGTAAAGGGCTGATATCCAAGATCTATAAAGAACTTCTCAAACTCAACACCCAAAAAACAAATAATCAAGTCAAAGAGTGGGCAGAACATATGAAAAGACACTTCTCTGAAGAAGACATACAAATGGCTAACAGACACCTGAAAAAATGTCATTTTTTGGCTATCATTAGCCATCAGGGAAATTTAAATCAAAACCACATTGAGATACTACCTTACACCAGTTAGAATGGCAAAAATTGACAAGGCAAGAAACAAATGTTGGAGAGGTTTTGGAGAAAGGGGAACTCTCTTACAGTGTTGGTGGGAATGCAAGTTGATACAACCACTTTGGAAAACAGTGTGGAGGTTCCTCAAAAAATTAAAAATAGAGCTACCCTATGACCCAGCAATTGCACTCCTGGGTATTTACCCCAAAGACACAGATGTCGTGAAAAGAAGGGCCATATGCACCCCAATGTTCATAGCAGCAATGTCTGCAACAGCCAAACTGTGGAAAGAGCTGAGATACTCTTCAACAGATGAATGAATAAAGAAGATGTGGTCCATATATACAATGGAATATTATTCAGCCATCAGAAAAGATGAATACCCAACTTTTACATCAACATGGACGGGACTGGAGGAGATTATGCTAAGTGAAATAAGTCAAACATAGAAAATTAATTATCATGTGGTTTCATTTATTTGTGGAACATAAGGAATAGCATGGAGGATATTAGGAGAAGGAAGGGAAAAATGAAGGGGGGGAGGGAATCGGAGGGAGAGACGAACCATGAGATACTATGGACCCTGAAAAACAAACTGAGGGTTTTAGAGGGGAGGGGCATGGGGGATGGGTTAGTCTGGTGATAGGTATTATGGAGGGCACATACTGCATGGAGCTCTGGGTGTTATACAAAAACAATAACTCGTGGATCACTACATCAAAAATGAATGTATTGTATGGTGACTAACAACATAATAAAATAAAATAAAATTTTAAAAAATTATCATAGGATACTTTCACATGCCTTCTTATTCTGATCCTTCAGCTTGTAAAGGATGTTTACCACCCTTTGCTATACATCTTTATCTTATAAATGGAGTTTAAAGAAGACACTTTCAAAATCAGCTAGCTGAACACAGAGGTGGGACTAAAAGAACCCAGGGAAATGACTGCTAGTTCATGCTTGCCTTCACAGTCTCACATGCTTTCTTTATTCTTTCTTTGCTTTCTGTGTCCTGATTCTGGTTCTACACTGATAGATTACTCTACCACTTAATATGCCTGCTAAATTTCACTTAAGTTACTTAACAGACTATTCTTTGCAGTCAACTTGAATCTAAAGCACACTGTACTTTGGGAAATTAGTCCCTTCCTTGATTGAGATGACATGATTGAGAAACTACTCTCTGGTAGGAATCATCTGAATTAAAAAAAAAAACCTATAATTTTCTGGCTTGCAGGTTGTATTTAAACAAAAATCAACATTATATCACTATGTATTTTTTTAAACATTTACGGTGTATTTAAAAATATTTTAATGTATTTCCTATTTTTGTACTCATCTGTTTTATAAAGGGTGATTGAAAAATCACCGATGACTGAAATGGAAAATAACTGAAAAGAGTATTCAATAAGCTGAAGAAAAATATGCTGATGGTAAAAATAGTTTTTAAAAATATCATTCAAGATGAGTGAAGATGGTGGAGGAGCAGGTGGACACTAATCTTTCCCCCTCCCTCAAACACAGCTGGATAAACATTAAATCATTCTGAACACACAAGAAATCGAGGACTGAGACAACAAACTGCACATCTACAGGTAGAAAAGTGGCCACGTCGTTGAAGGTAGGAGCTGCAGAGTGTTGATTTGAGGGAGAGAAGAACTGTGGGTGCTGTGGAGGGGAGGAAGGCCTGATCACAGAGAAGGGAGGGAGGGAGAGTGGGAAAGCACACAGGGGACTGCCCTAGAAAAACTCTTCCCCAAAACTGTTGACTGGGAAAAGGAGAGGGGCTGATTACTGCAAGTCATGAGAAGCAGCGGAGCACAAATCGGAAGCTTTAGAAGTCTGTGTCACCCCTGGGGTTGTGCCTGGTGGGCTTAGCGGTGCTCCAGTGGGGAAGGAGGGCAGAGGCCTGGGAGCAGGATCCCCTGCATCATGGAGAGAAACAGTTCCCCTTCTTGGAGGACATTTGGGACTGGTGGCAAGGCCTCTCCGGGGACAAAAGAACTGGCTGTGCCAACATGCTGCCCTGCTCATTAGCATAGGAAGAGAGACATCAGCTCATGGCAGCCAAACTTGGCACTGGCTTTTTGCTCTGCTTTACCATAAACTCTGAACTGTTGTGCAGTCTTGGGACTGCTTCTCTGGGACAAAAGGACCCTGGCCACAGCACAGTGAGACCCTCCCCCAGGGGATCAGTGAGGGCCTGTGCCATGTCAGTTCCTAAAATTTGGCAGGCAGACATCTCAGACACAGACAGCATGAGGGCAGGGATCTGACAGAAGCTGGGGACACAAGAGTGGTGATTGCTCTTCTGTGAGGGCTTCCAGTAACCCAGATTAGCACGCATGAATTTTCCAACTCAAGGGACAAGAGAGTGTGGAAAACCATACCCCTTCTTGCCCCCTATACCCCTCAGCCCATCAGCACTGATAAACTCAGTGAGCAGCACAGTGCCCCCCTGGAGGCCACAGCTGCTTACATCAAACTCTGACCCCTGCACCCTGCAGGTGCATCTTTACTGGGCCAAGTCCACCTGATAATCAGTATAGCAGGCCCCTCCCCCAAAAGACCAGCCCAAACCCCTTGCACACAACAGGTCTACTTATCGTAGAGTTGCAAAGCTTCAGCTCTAGAAGAAAATATGATCAAGCTGTTCCTTCTCCTTCTCCTCCTCCTCCTTCTTCTTTTATTCTTATTCTTATTCTTCCTATCTAGATTCTTTTAACAAGCAGACCAAAACACACCTAGTTAAAACTTGCCACACAGTGGACAAGGTCCAAATACCCACCACTGTAGGCAAGGAGTAATTTTGGAGAGGATTGACCTGAGCAAAGGGGCAGTCAATACACAACAGCAGAATGTGCACTCTGAAACACTTCCTGAAGCACCAGGCCCAAGGAGTATAGGATCTCTTCTTAATATAGCCAGTACTCTCAGGAGCAGGAATATAACATGCTTTCCTAACAATCATACAAAAAAACCAGTGACCTAGACAAAATGACAAGACAGAGAAATTCACCCCAAGCGAAAGAACAAGAAGAAGTAATGGCCAGGGACTTAATCAGAATTGATATAAGTAAGGTGCCTGAACCAGAATTTAAAACAATTATAAGGATACTGGCTGGGCTTGAGAAAAGTATAGAAGACACTAGAGAATCCCTTACCGCCTCTGAGGAAGAACTTAAAACTAGTCAAGCAGAAATAAAAAATGCTATAAGTGAGTTACAAAACTGACTGGATGCCATGAAAATGAGGATGGACAAAGCATAGGAAAGAATCAGTGATATAGAAGATAAAATTATGGAAAATAATGAAGCCAAAAAGAAGAGGGAAAGAAAGGCACTGGATCACTATATAGACCTGGATACTCAGTGACTTCTTAAAATGTAAAACATTTGTATCAAAGGAGTCTCAGAAGAAGAAGAGAGAGAAAAGGGGGCAGAAGATTTATTTGGGCAAATTATAGCTGAAAATTTCCCTCATCTGGGGAGGGAAACAGACATCCAAATCCAAGAGCTCAAAGCAGGCCATCACCAAGGCATGGCATTGTCAAATTCACTAAATACACAGACAAGAAAAGAATTCTGAACGCAGCAAGGGAAAAAAGTCCTTAACCTAGAATGAAAAACAGATCAGGTTTACAGGAAATCTGTCCACAGAAACATGGCAGACCAGAAGAACTGGCATGATATATTCAATGTGTAGAATTGGAAAAATACACAGCCAGAATTCTTTACCCAGCAAGGCTGTATTTCAGAATAGGGGAGATAGAGCTTTTCCCAGACAAACAAACCTAAAGGAGTTCATGGGCACTAAACCAGCCCTTCAACAAATATTAAAGGGGATTCTTTGGTGGAAAAAAGACCCAAAGAAACAAAGACTACAAAGGAACAGAGAACATGACCAGAAACACAAACTTTACAGACAACACAATGGCACTAAATTCATTTCTATCAATAATGACTCTGAATGTAAATGGAGTAAATGCTCCAATCAAGACACAGCATATGAAAATGGATTTAAAAGCCTATATGCTGCCTATAAGAGAATAATTTTAGGCCTAAAGACACCTGCAGATTGAAAGTGAGGGGATGTAGAATGAGCTTTCATGCTAAGGCATGATAGCTCAGAAGAAAGCTGTAATAACAAAAGTTATATCAGACAAACTAGATTGTAAACCAAAGACTATAATAAGAGATGGACACGATATTATAATTAAGGGGTCCATCCATCAAGATCTAACAATTCTAAATATTTATGCCCCCAACTTGGGAGCACGCAAATATACATGTCAGTTAATAACAAACATAAAGAAACTCACTGATAATAATACCATAAGAGTAGGGGATTTTAATATTCATAGCAATGGACAGATCATCTAAACAGCAGATCAATAAGGAAACGAGGGCTTTGACTGACACACTGGACCAGATGGACTAAGAGATGTATTCAGAACATTTCATTCTAAAGAGCAGAATACACATTTTTCTCAAGAGCACATGGAACATTCTCCAGAATAGATCACATACTGGGTCACAAAATCAGGCCTCAACAGTACGAAAAGACTGAGACCATACTGTGCATATTTTCAGACCTGTGCATATTTCACAACACTGTGAATCTTGAAGTCAACCACAGGAAAAAAATTGGAAAGACCACAAACACATGGAAATTAAAGAACATCCTACTAAAGAATGAATGGGTTAACCAGGATGTTAAAGAGGAAATTAAAAAATTAATGGAACCAATGAAAATGAAAACAGGACAATCCTGAACCTTTGGGATCAGCAAAGGTGGTCCTAAGTGGGATGTATATAGCAATTCAGGCCTTCCTCAGGAGGCAAGAACAATCTCAAATATACAACCTAACTTTACACCTAATGGATCTAGAAAACGAACAGTAAATAAAGCCTAAAGCCAGCAGAAGAAGCGAAATAATCAAGATTAGAGCTGACATAAATGATATAGAAACCAACCAACCAAAAAAACCATACAACAGGTCAACCAAAGTAAGAGCCGGTTCTTTGAGAGAAGCCAAATTGATAAACCCCTAGCCAAACTATTCAAGAAGAAAAGAGAAAGAACCCCCCAAAATAAAATCATGAATGAAAGAGGAGAGATCCTAACCAACACCACAGAAATACAAACAATTATGAGAGATTATTATAAGTAATTATATGTCAACAAATTAGGGGATCTGGAAGAAACGGACAAATTCCTAGAAACATACAAACTACCAAAAGTGAAACAGGAAGAAATGGAAAATTTGAACACACACATAATCAGCAAAGAAGCTGAATTGGTAATCAAAAATCTCCCAGCAAACAGAAGTCCAAACCTAGATGGCTTCCCAAGGGAATTCTACCAGACATTTAAAGAGTTAATACCTATTCTTTTGAAACTGTTCCAAAAAATAGAAATGGAAGAAAAACTTCCAAACTCATTCTGCGAGGCCAGCATTACCTTGATTCCAAAACCAAAGACCCCACTAAAAAGGAGAATTACAGACCAATATCCCCAATGAACATGGATGCAAAAAAATTCTCAACAAGATCCTAGCAAATCAAATCCAATAGTACATTAAAAGAATTATTCACCATGATCAAGTGGGATTTTTCCCTGGGGTTCAGGGATGATTCAATATTCACAAATCAATCAACATATCTCACATTAATAAAAGAAAGGATAAGAACCATATGATCCTCTCAAAAGATGCAGAAAAAGCATTTGACAAAGTACAGCATCCATTCTTGAAAAAAATTCTCAACAAAGTAGGGAATAGAAGGAACATACCTCGACATCATAAAGGCCATATACAAAAGACCCACAGGTAGTATCCTCAATGGGGAAAAACTAAACTTTTCCTCTATGACCAGGAATAAAACAGGGATGTCCACACTGACCCTTATTATTTAGCATAGTATTGGAAGTCCTAGTCTCAGCAATCACACAACAAAAAGAAATAAAAAGCATCCAGACCAGGAAGGAAGAAGTCAAAGTTTCACTATTTGCAGACGAGATGATATTCTATGTAGAAAACCTGAAAGACTCCACCAAAAAATTGCTAGAACTGATACAGGAATTCAGCAAACTTGCAGGATATAAAACCAATGTACAGCAGAAAAAGAAATCAAGGAATGGAGCCTATTTACAATTACACCAAAAACCATAAGATACATAGGAATAAACCTAACCAAAGACGTGAAAGCTCAGTGCTTCAAAAACTAACGAATCTTTATGAAAGAAATGGAAGAAGACACAAACAGTTGGAAAAACATTCCATGCTCATAGATTGGAAGAACAAACATTGTGAAAATTTCTATGCTACTCGAAGCAATCTACACATCTAGTGCAATCCCTATGAAAATAACACCAGCAAGAGGCAAAGGACACAAAAGGAAGAATAAACTATTGGGATCTCATCAAGACAAAAAGCTTCTGCACAGTGAAGGAAACAATCAACAAAAATATTGGCAGCCCATGAAATGGGAGAAGATATCTGGACATGATATATCTAATAAAGGGTTAGTATCCAAAATCTACAAAGAACTTATCAAATGCAACAACCCAAACCTAAATAATTCAGTAATAAATGGGCAAAAGACATGAATAGACATTTTTCCAAAGACCCAGATGGCTAACAGACATGTGAAAAGATGCTCAACATCACTCACCATCAGGGAAATACAAATCAAAACTACAATGAGATACCACCTCACACTAGTCAGAATCACTAAAATTAACAATACACGAAACAACAGGTGTTGTTCTTTCCCAGCATGGGGAAAAAGAGGAATCTTCTCATACTGTTGGTGGGAATGCAAACTGTTGTAGACAGTCTGGAAAACAGTATGGAGATTCCTCCAAAAGTTAAACATAAAACTAACTACTTCAGAAGCCAACAATTGCACTACTAGGTATATACTTAGAGGATACAAAAATACTGACTCGAAGGGGTACATGCACACTGCTGTTTATAGCTGTATTATCAATAACAGCCAAATTATGAAAAAAGTCCAAGTGTCCATTGACTGATGAATAGATAAAATAGATGTGTTATGTATATACAATGGAATATTACTTAGCCTTCAAAAAAATGAAATCTTGCCATTTGCAATGATGTGGTTGGAGCTAGAGTGTATTATGCTAATTGAAATCAGTCAGAGAAAGAAACACAATCTGATTTCACTCATATATAGAATTTAAGAAACAAAACAGATGAACATATGGGAAGGGGGAAAAAGAAAGAGAGGGAGGCAGACCGTAAGACACTTTTAATGATGGAGAACAAACTGAAGTTTGATAGAGGGAAGTGGGTGGGGGATGGGCTAGATGGATGATGAGGATTAATTAGGGCACTTGTTATGATGACCACTGGGTGTTGTACGTAAGTGATGAATCACTGAAATCTACTCCTGAAACCAATATTACACCATATGTTAACTAACTAGAATTTAAATAAAAATTTGAAAAAAATATTCAGCATGAGATAAACTGGGAATTGGCAGCTAAGGTGATAATGCTCTGAAGAGAGTGATCTGTAGGTAGGGATGGTATGCAAACAAGCTTTTTAATGGGTTATAAAAAAACTTTTGGCTAGGAATTTGTCATCTTCATTAAGTAGACCACAAGGTAAAACCATGAAAATCCAAAGTACAAATGGAGTCTTTAGTTTTTAACATATATAACACTCTTTCAACAAAATCTCATAATTTTCACATGGGTATAAGCTTGAGGAGATTTTGATTTGTCCAAATTTGTAAAGACCGGATTGTCTATTATTGTTTAAGAAACAAAGCTCTATCAATTACTAATGAATTCACTAGGGCTGAGACATTAAGTATGAAGTACTTAATGAGACAAAAGTCTGAAGTGCTACAGAGACTTGTAACACACAAATATAGTTTGGAAATTTGCTAAACTTAGCATGAAAAAGTAACCAATTTTGTAGACTCAAATTATTTTCATATACATCTCAAAAAACTTTTTTTTAAAAAAAGATTTTATATATTTATGAGAGAGAGAGAGAGAGAAAGCATGTGCAGGGGGAGTGGGAGAGGGAGAAGCAGGCTCCTTGAGGAGCAAGGAGCCTGACATGGGACTCGATCCCAGGACCCTAGGACCATGACATGAGCCAAAGGCAGATGCTTAACCCAACTGAGCCACCCCACCCCACAAAAAAATTCTTGCAGGAATTGTTTCATTAAATAATATATATTTAATTTAAAAATTCCTCCTTTCTCTTTAGAGTTCAAAAAAAAAATACCGTGAGAAGTCTCAAGAGTGGGCACACCACTATCTAGTGACAAACAGGAAAGATATGGTTGTGTTCCCATCCAAACCATTATTACTAGTTTTCTCAATGAAGGGAGGCTTTGAGATAGAAGAGGTTGCCTGTGAGAAATTATTGAGTCATTTAAAACAGATGACTTAAGAAAACTGTTTTTTATTATTTGTAAAAGTGAACCTGATACTAATTATAAGCAAGGCAGACACTCTTCACTGAATTAATGAGAACGTTACGAAGCTATCAGACTAAACTTGACACGAATATTTTAAATTTTTTTCTTTTCTTTCCCCAGTTTAGTTTCATAGGCTTTTCTCATGAAAAACCAGATGACTTTTAGGGATAATATTTGCTGCTCAGCTTTTTTACATGTCCAAGTGAGAATTTATATAATGTTTAAGGCTATTTAAAAAAACCCCAGAAAATTCTTAATAAAGATTTTATGTGTAATCCATTGTGATTTTTCATCATTTCATATGATACTATAATTATAAACCAAGAGTAATCTAGTCATGTGACATCCTTTCTCCAGCTGTAAAATTTATCATTTTTAGGCCTTTCATTGTACTAGGATAAGCTATTTCCCCCCTCAACTTGTCTAAGTTTTTGAATAAGAATAACCTATCCTATTAGTCAAATTCCAGGCCTGCATTTTGGAAGTTTCAATGTGTTCCTTCTCCAGGTGGGAAACCACCTCTCAAACACTCTCCTTTTTGTTCCATACCAGATTCTAGAAATGGTACATACAATGTTGTGTCTGGTTTTTACTTGTGACATCTTCTTCTTGAACACAACCCCCTCTTAGGTGGTGATACAAAGAGAAGGTAAGATTTACTGAGCACTTTCTGTGTACCAGGTACAATTATATATATATATATATATATATATATATATATATAAAGACATATTTATGAAATAAATATATATTTTTAAAAAGATTTTATTTATTTATTTGCCAGAGAGAGAAAGAGAGAGAGAGCAGGAGCAAGGGGAGCTCAGGTAGAGGGAGAAACATGCTCCCCGCTGAGCAGGAAGCCTGATGTGTGACTGGATCCCAGGACCCTGAGATCATGACCTGAACTGAAAGGCAGATGCTTCACCAACTGAGCCACCCAGATGTCCCCTACCAGATAGAATTTTAAAACTTTATATGTATGAACTTACTTAATTCTTATACCATCCATATGAAGCATGTGTACTATGACTACCCACATTTTACAGATGAGGAAATGCAAGGCACAGAGAGGTTGGTGACTTGATCAGGGTCTCATAGCCATCAAGTTGCAGAGCCAGGATGTACATACCCTGGTGGGAGACCAGTGCTGCCTCCAAGCTGGGCTGTTCTGGAGCTGCTCCTGTGGAAGACAACCCACAACTTGCAGTGGGTTGCCCATTGCATATCCCTTTCCAGAGTGACCTTTAGAAACCACATAGCAAACAAATAAGATAACTGTACTCCAAAGCAACATCTGAAGAATTTCCAGAAAGGGAGGAGGAAAACCATTTGCCGTTGTTCCCCTTTATCTTTGTACACCTTTGTACCTCACAGTCCAGCATTTTATATGTGGGAGCATTTTGGAAAAGTTCTTTAATGACAGTATGGTCACCAAAAAATGCACACAGATGGTTGGGAGGGTGACCACCAACCCAGTTTGCCTGGACTGGAGGGGTTCCCTGGGATGTGAGACTTAAAGTGTTAACCCATGGTCCCACAGCTCCTAACATGGGATGGGTTTGTCCGGTCTGTGTTTTCAGTGAAATCCCAGAGATCATTTCTTTGTACAAATACAGACGGGGTTGAATTGGTTTTGCCAGTGATACTAAGTCACTGAATTCTAACAAAGTGGGAAGGTGATTTTTTTTGTATTTGTTATTGCTTAGGTTTCTAAGGAGCTTTTCACTGCAGTATCCCTTTGAAAGTAATTGAAGAAATAAGGTGTCCAGGCATCATCTTTATCACACCTAGCATATCAAACATTGAATCCTACTGCCACCAAGAACTTGGCATCTTCTCTTTCAACACCACCTCATAACGTCTTAGCACTCTAAACTCACTTTTCTCCTCGCTTTGTATTTACATGGACCATTAAAAGACTTCTCACTATTTGTAGTTTCCTCAATCAGTGGCAGAGTTTAAGTTTCATTTCATTTCCATGGGCTTTTATTTGTGGGGAAAAACTAGCCAGAATTTTTTTAACTTTTACATAAATCTATACAGTACTAATAGTATTTATGCAAAATACATTCTGGTGAATTATAATATTTTGTGAAATCTTGATTGTGCATATTATTTAAAAGTGACACTATTCTAAGACAAAGAAAGATAGTATTTATGTGTGGTAAAAGGCAAGTGAATGAAGCTATAATTTTATTCCATTATTCTTACTACATTTGCAACCTATTTCACCTAAGTAGATGTTTGAAACAAGCATACACATGTATGTACACAAATAAGTATTGACTATTATTTACAAGTATTTATTGCAACACTTGAATAGAACTATAGGAAGCCCTTAGCACTGATAGAAAATACTGATTCACTGTTGGGTTATACAAATTTATACATAGCAAAATTTAGTGCTCTTTACATAAAAATTTTAGACTACTTAAACAAAACTTTAAAATATTCTTAGTAATAGTTACCAGAATTAGAAAAGTAAAATTAGTTTTGAGACATTGTCTCTTCTAGAATACTGGACCGCCACTACTGGAAAAAAAATATTTGTCTGTCATACAACAGGAAAACAAAAAAAAAAAGTTATTCTGGAACAACTGTTCTACAGAGAAGAGAGTTTCTCCCAATTAAAAAAACAAAAAGATCCAGTACACATTTTTAGGCATTAACCAACCAACCAAACAAAGTGGTATCATACTTGAGGATTTTTCAATCTTAATAGGATGTTGATAAAAATATGCTTTTTAAAAATTAAGACATTTCTATACATGTATGTTTTAAAATCCAGGGAACAGCCAAACCACAAGTAATTGGTAGTTAACCCTATATTTTAAGAATAATTTTAAAGAATAATGTAGAAGTTAAGAAACACACTGTGTTTACTTTTAAATAACCGTATTGCAAAGATTATTTTCTCCTTAAGTCAAAAACCAATTTCCCCCAAACACTTAAAGTAAGAACAGTGTTTATTTTGAGTAAATAATTTAAAAACTACATATTGAATATGGAAAAATTAGATGAATGTAAAAACAAGAAATTAAGATTAATAAGCAAAGCATGCAGTCTCTGTGTTAACAGATATTTAGAGTGCAACTACATTATTTAATTTTACAACATATAAAAATCCTTATTATGATTGTTTATAGTTGGTGTGGCAAACATTTCATTCATGTTTATTTTATTAAAAACGAAATATGTACCTCATGTATCTTATATTTCATGTTTACTTTTTGACATCTTGAAACTTTCAGAACAATTTATCTTTCTATTAAGATGTATACAGCTTGGGAATAGACTACTGAGGAGGCATGTTTCATTAAACATACCAATTTAAAGTTACCAGTTTTGGGACTGTAAAAGGAATCACAGGATTATGCCCCCCAAAATCACATATGAATTAATTCTGTTTTTGAAGGAAACATATTTATGCTTTTTTCTTTCAAATTCTCATCTGACCTTTTAGGAGTATTTGTTATAATAATGAGGCATACGGTCATAAAGTATTTTAAAGCAAAATATATTTGCAAAATGCTTTGCAGAAAAAGAATCTGATAAAACAAAATGCAGATTAAAACTATTCCCTTTCTATTTCATCCTTAACACTTCGTTTTTTTGTCACTGAAACTAGTTGCTAAACAAACAAAAATAATGGAAAAGGCAGGTATTACAAAGTTTTAATACTTCATTTAGACTACTGCTTGACTTTTAAGTTTAAGAAAATTACTCTTTAACAGATGCTGACCAAGGTCGGTACATAACTGAATCCTTTTCACAACGTGTAAAAAGCCAGATCTCATCATTTTGTAATTCACTCAGGGTAAGGCATCTAATTAATCTACAATGCAAAATGAGTGGACAAAAGCTATTTACAGATTACTGTTACCAAACTGCAGCAACCTAGATTCGGCTTTAGTCTGGAGCATCAGGGAATTTCAAGCTACTGAGGAGAGCCCCCTACAGCTCCTTGTTGGCCTTAAGCAATTTAGAATTTAGTGCAGCAATCTTCCCGACTCTTAAACTTCAAGACGGCATAGTTATAGGTAGTAGCCATCATGTAGATCAGCTGGTGGAAGAGAACAGAACACGACAGTAAGATACAGGCAGTCAGGGTGGGTGCCTGCTCAGGACCCCACAGTGTGGCTTCTTTCCTGTTTATAATCACAACATAAACTAGATTAACTGATATTCCTAGTCAACACCTATTCCAAGTATTGATATTCTCTCTTCTTCCAAAAGAATCCAAATTCCACTATATATACTCAGTTATCAGGAGAGGCAACCAAGACTGCCTGCACTCCAGCTCTGGGGTTAAGTCTACACAGGTGAGATGGAACGAGGGCTGTGTCCCAGAGTGTACTGCTGGAAGGCAAATCTGGCATTAGAGCCTCAAGGGAGGGGACCTGCACTAGGCCAGGCCTGGGGCTGTTGTTACTCACCAGGGCAATGACGGTGGCACCAGCTCCGGCGCAGGCCACAATGAACAGGTGATAGGACATGTAGAGCTAGGAAAGAACAGGGCACCAGGTGAGCATTGCCTGTGGAAAGAACGGGACTCCACCTGTTCTTTCTCCTCAAGAGCTCCTTTCTGCCAGGCTGCATGCCAGTGTACACTCCTTTCAAGTCTCTGTTTCAAGGCTGGCTCACTGCAGAAAAGCATCACCTAGGAGTTTTCTAAAACTTTCTGATGCCTGGGTTATACCCTACACCAATTAAATCTGACAATCTGGGGGTTGGACCTTATTCATGAGTAAAATTCTTTTCTATGACTACAGTGTGCAGTCACCTTTGAGAGCCCCTGCTTTGACACGCCTTAATTTGGATATAAAAACTGCCTAATGATGGAGACAGCGGCTGATTATTTCAGTGATTCATTGCTTTCCAAAAGCATGCTAGGATTCTCTTAAATATGCAAACTCTCATTAGTACATTTACGACTTTTCCTTTATAAACACTTATAAGCCAATGTCTAAATATATTCTAGAGCTGTGATATTTTAAACAAAGGTTTTAAATCTAATTAAAAACAAACAGACGTACCAGTAAAACACTATGGAAATATAAATAATTAACTATAATTGACTTAAAAAATTAGTTTATGCACAAATTCAGGGGAATCTTTTCAAGAAAATTATGTTTATTCTGTGACAAATGTCCTACTTTCAAAAAATATGTGGCTTGCAGTGAAAGAGAAGAAGCTACATGTGTTTTGAGCTACATGTTATTGCCAAAAGAGGAATCTTTCTGATTGCTAAGATCTTTACTGAATAGCTGGACCACATAAAATGGCCATTTGCTAGGTCAAAAGTGACTATTAGTGATTACATACAATTTAGTCTACATAGAGAGACTTTCCTTACTAGCATTTGCACCATTTCCTGCTCTTTCTACCTCAGAGAGCTCTTTCCTCAGCCTGCTTTGACAAGTGACAATGTCCAGGCCCTGACAGGAGAAGTGTTTACCTCATTGGTGTTGCAGATGTTCTCAAGAGCAGAGCCACATATTTTTCCTGGAAAAGCATTCCAAGGAATGATACCTGTGAAGTGAATCCCAACAGAATGTTAGTTATTAGGACACACTGCAGTGCCGCATGCTCTCACTAGTCCTCACCACTTCGGGGTCCAGTTACACTGTAATTTTACACTTTTCTTCAACAATACTTGACATGTCTGTCCTCTGCAGACCAGACCTTTTGAAATAAAAAGTAAGCCCCATCTGGGCAACAGGGCAAGATCATAGTTGAATAAGAAATTTAAACAATATGACCCTTTCCCCTGACTTTTTTCCTTTTACAAATTATGCTTTGTTCACTGAATATTTACTGATTTACAAAACTAGGATTTCCCTACAGTGAATTTATGAAATAAAATTATTTCACAAATAAATAACTATAATATGACTCTCTTATAAAACTATTCTTTATATCACATATTATATTACACTTAGGTCAAATATATTTCTATAGAAATGTCTTGGTTTCTGGCCTTCCAACTGAAAAAGAGGTGTTCACAAGATCTTTTTAGTCTCCCATGAGATAAGCACTGAAATTGAGAGTATACACTCACAAAGTTTTCATGGAAATTTGGCAGAGTAATTACAAATTACAAATACAAATTTGAATTTGTATTTTGCATGTATTTTACAATACATTTTATTATGTTTAATGTATTGGAAATAATTTTGGATTGAAAGTCTAATTGTAAATATATTGGAAATAATTTTGGATTGAAAGTCTAATTGTAAATATTTAAAAAGAAAAACACTGTCTTTCACCCCAGATGATGGTACAAGCACAGTCTATAATGTGTCTGTCATGGTAACCCTGAGCTCTCTCTGTATTTAACAATTGTCCATAGGCTGTTGCTTCTCTTTTCCACTTAATTTAGAGGTAAGTCCATATGTTTTCTACATATATGTGTACTTAAAAGTTAAAAATAGCTCAAATTACACTTTTCTCAACATATAAGGAAGACAGATTAAAAAAAATAAAATCTGGGGCTCCTGGGTGGCTCAGTTGGTTAAGCGACTGCCTTTGGCTCAGGTCATGATCCTGGAGTCCCGGGATCGAGTCCCACATCGATCTCCCTGCTCTGCGAGGAGCCTGCTTCTCCCTCTAACCCTCCCCCCTCTCATGTACTCTCTCTCTCTCTTTCATTCTCGCTCTCTCAAATAAATAAATAAATCTTTAAAAAAAAGACACTTTGCATTACAAATCATATTCATCAAAATAAAACTGATCTTTAAAAAAATAAAAAAAATAAAAAAATAAAATCTGAATATCCTTCCATTCTTTGCCATCAGCCAGAAGTAACTCTTTGTTTCAGAAGAGAATGGAGTCTACTTGAGATTCTCTTTCCATCTTCCTCTGCCCCTCCTCCCACTTACTCTGTCTCTCTCCCTCTCTCTCCTTTTTTTAAAGAAGAATGTATGAAACTGATCACAATGTTTAAAAAGATACCCATGTAATAACTAAGATGTAGACATACGCACAAGAGGATAAAAGTTCATTGGGGGTAATGCAAGGAGGTACCGTATTGTTGGATATCCACGCAGATCTGCTCCACAGCTGTTGTGCCATTGATCTGGGATTTGATGACCTCACAAGTTGACCAAATGTTGTAGAACATAAACACGGGAACGGTGGAGAAACCAAACACTCCCAGCCAGGCCACTCCCAGCACGTAGGTGAGGAACACGAACTGAGTTGAAAAGGAGAAGGAGAAAGAATCATCACGGATGGGGGCAGTGTCCATCACCTGGGGAGGAAATGATTACACAACTCTGGCTGGATACCGAATCCGTGGGATGCATTCCCAGCACCGCCTGGGCTACCAGAGAGACAGGCAAAGTGACAAGGGAGAGGAGAGCGAGGGCTGGGGTAGTGTGGTCATGCTCTCCAGAGCTGCACGATGGAGAATGTGACTGCCCAAAGCCACCTCAGGGACTTTGTGCAGGTTCCTTTCTCAAGGAACAAGGCCAGGAGACCCCACCTGGTGATCTCCGTTTTTCAAGTTTGCAGAATGAATTAGAAAGGTAGGCAGCCATATATACCATGGTAATTATGTCACAGGATTGAATTATAACTTCATATCTGTTTCTCAAAAATTGCCTTTATTTTACACAACATATGGATAGTACAATAACAAGTACTTCAGGAAGGTCTTTCTCAAGAGGAACTTGGCTAGTTTCATTGCCCTGTGAAATTAGTAAAAGCATTGGACGCTCGAGCCTTTATTAGAAGTTTAAAATTACCTAGAACACAATCTTAATGAACAGCGAGGTGACAAAAATCTCATTTCTCTTCAGTTTTCTTTCAACCTTAGCATTCATAGCAGTTCTATAAGTCTAAGTTCTGGCTTAGGAAAAAATCTTCATTGTGTTCTTCTATACATTGCTATGGGCAATTTCAGGAAAAATATAATGATAATCACTTCATTTTATTCATAGCCTTCTGCCTGACTACTAATTTTAAGAGAACCTTGAAAGACTATAAACTGTTATGGTATTTATATTCCCAGAATATATGCCCTCAGAGTGTGTGGCAAGTGTTTGGATTTTTCCTGGTTTTGCTTTAATTCTTAAACTGATTCTGAAGACCCAATATTTGAACCATGGGAGGTCCATTTGGTGTCAGGCTCAGACAGGCCACTTCCTGTTGGTCACCCCAGTAAACTCTAGAAACAGGTCATTTTTTATTTTATTTCAGGATATTTACAATTTCAAAAACATTACTATTTGTGAAAATATTCAAAGAAGTAGATTTCAGCAGTTTCACACACCCTTTGTCCTCAGTGCTTTTGGATATACTACTCCAAACGAGGGCTTCTTTTTCTTACTCTTTAAAAGAAAACTACTTTCTTTTCAGTTAACACCACAAAAACTTGAAAAAGGACTGGGTAGTTCCTTGCTCCGTCAGCTTTGCCTTTCAGTGATGGCCAGGGTTCCAAACTGTAGGCCAGGGCCCCATGGAGAGTGTCCCCGTGCAGACTATTCCTATCATGGCGGCCTTAAGTATTCAGAGTTGCTTCTTAGTTTGTTCCCAGGTAGAAGCCTCCCATAACAGACCATAAAGTACCAGGGATTCTGGTGACAAAATTATTTTGCTGTCCATGGTGAGCAAAGCTCATTTATCTTTTGCACCTCACACAACTTCCTGTCCTTAGCATGTTCCTCTAGCTGTCAACAACCCTCCCTGTCACTTCTGTCTTCCTAATATGCTCCAGAACAGGTCTGTTGAATGATCCCCTTGAATGTATCAACAAAATCACAGTGTTAAGGATCAAGTGACCAATAAGAAAATGAATGAAGCGTGCCCTGAACAACAGTTTTTCCAACTTTTTAGAACAGATATTTTATATAAATAATTACAATCTAACAGATTCAACAGACAAAAGTGACTGTGTTGGTTAAGAGGAACTCTTCCAGAAGTCCCCCCAGGACACCTATGCTTTCTCCAGGAGAACCAGTCGAAACATAGGTCCACATGTGGAAACTATACAAGCTCCTGATACTGTGCTATATGACAACAAAACTAAAATTTTACTTTGTATAATTTTCACGTCTTAAAAGAATCATCACATTTCGGGAAACCCCAAACATTTAAAAATGCAAGAACCATTCTTATCTATACAAAAACAGGTAGTGGCCTGGATTTGGCCTGCGGGTTGCAATTTGCAAGCCCGATCTTAGCCTATAAGCTTTTTGAGAAGACTGTATTTTAATCTTTGCACCACTAGCAATGAGCAAAATTCCCAGCTTTTTGCCTATTTGTTATATACTTCCAGAACAGTATGACAAGTAATTATAGTACATATATAGCTTTAGGCTCAATATGAATATTCAAAGACATAGGATAGCATTGAGATAATATAAAGAACTTTTAGTATTCTTATTTCCCATACATTGATAGGAGAAATGTTTAATACTGTTAGCCATAGATTTTCATTTATTATAAAACTATGTTGAAGGTCTTTATTATATTAATCCCCAACTATAAATAGGTAAGAACAATATTTGTGTCATGGACTCTTCATCCACCTTTGATTTTCTCATACCTTTCACCAAATACAAAAAACCTCACCAGAGGTGAGGCTCTGGTGTATGTCAGACAGAAATTTGTACTAACCATTCCACTGATGCATCGGCCACAGACACTTGTTTTAAACTTGCCATGCAGCTCCTTCACTGTATTTGTGATATAGAAGCCTTCTGCCAACAGAATGATTCCATACAAGAAAAAAAAGGATGCAATCCCGTAGATGATATACTGCATCAGTTGTATTCTATGGAAAGGAAGACAAGATCCAGAAAAGTGACATTCACCACATGGTGAAGAGATGTTTTCAGCCTCTGGAGGGAGGACATGAGGGTTAGTAATGTCCTGTGACATCTCCCACCCTGCTAATGGATTCAGTGGGCTCATGGGGCATTCTGGGAAGGCATCCCTGCCCACCCTATAGCAAGCTAGGCCTTTCTTCCAAGGTGGACCCAAGGTTGAGATGGACAACCTTCCCAGGCAAAGGAGAAGGCTACATGGTCAGGGGCAGAGGCTTAGTTGTCATCTTTTAATACTCACCCGCATACTTTGCTGTGAGGGCTAGAATCCTTATTTTGCATGTAAGTAAACACAGACATTGAGAAGTTAAGTTACTCATCCAAAGGTACATAGTCAGTGGCAGAGCCAGCATTTGAACTCTGGTCTAAGGACAACATGTTTTTTCTGCCATAGCAAAACGCCTTCTAATCAGGCCTACTGATTGTTTTTCTGTTAGAACCCCCAACATAAGCACTTAGGGCTTCCTTAATGATTTATATGTATACTTGGCTGTTACCAGGTGAAATTCCACTGCCAGTCCAAAACACCCTGGATTCCAAATAACCATCAGTGCCTTGCTTTTATTGTTTCCATCTTTTGTAAACCATTTTTGTTATGTGCACACAGTGAACTTTAATTAAAGCATCAGTTTTCTGTTGGCAGAAAAAAAGTCTTTTTTTCCTATTGTTTTTATTGTACTAATATATTCATATTATAACTTGCTATCTTAATCATCATTAAATATATAGTTCAGAGGTACTAATTACACTGATATTGTCTAATCATCACCACTATCATTCTCCAAATTTTTCATTGTACAAAACTGAAACTCTATACTCTCAAAACAGTAATTTCCATTCCCTCTCCCTCTAACTTCTGACAACCACCATTCTAATTTCTGTATCTATAAATCTGACTATTCATAGGAAAAATTTTCAGTTTTTCACAATTGAATATGATGTTAGCTCTGGGTTTGACTTTCTTATGTTGAAAGACGTTCCTATTAAACCAAGTTTGTTGAGAGTTTTTATGTTTGTGTATGTAGTTTTGTATGTTTATGTTTGTTGAATTATGTCAAATGCTTCTTCTACATCTATTGAGATGATCATAGACATTTTGTCCATTGTTTGTTAATGTGCTGTATCATATTGATTTGCAGCTATTGAACCATACTTTCATATCTGAAATAAATCCCCCTTAATTATGGTGAATGATCCTTTTAATGTATTATGATTTCAGTTTGCTAATATTTTGTTGAGAGTTTTTGTGTCTATGTTCATCAGAGATACTGGTTTGTAAATTTCTTTGTTTGTCGTGTCCTTGTCTGATTTTGGTATCATGATAATACTGGTTTCATAATATGAATTTGTAAGAATTCTTTTCTATTTTTGGAATAGTTTAATAAGGATAGGTATTGACTCTTCTTTAAATGTTTGGTAGAATCACCTATGAAGTCATCTGACCCTGAATTTTGTTTATTGGGATTTTTTTGATTACTGATTCAATTTTGTGACTAGCAATCAGTCTGTTCAAACTTACTATTTATTCCTGATTCAGTTTTAGAAAATTATTTCCAGGAATTTGTCCATTTCTTCTAGGTTGTCCAATTTGTTGGCTTATAATTTTGCATAGTAGTCTTTCATAATCCTTTGTATTTCTGTGGTATCAGGTGTTACCTCTCCTTCATTCCTGATTTTATTTTTTGGAGTCCTCTCTCTTTTTTTCTTGATGACTATAGCTGAAGGTTATCTTTTCAAAGTACCAGCTCTTACTTTCTTATTTTTTTTGCCAGTCTCTCTTTATATCTAATTTTTATTATTTCCTTCTAATACCTTTCAGCTTTGTTTGTTTTTCTTTCCCTAGTTTTTTGAGGTGTAAAGTTAGATTGAGATTCCTCTTGTTTCTTGAAGTAGGCTTGTATCATGAAAACTTCCCTCTTACAACTTCTTTCACTGAGTTGCAAGGATTTTAAACCAGGATGCATCCATTTCATTTTTCTCAAGGTATTTTGTTTTTGTTTTTTCCTCTTTGATTTCTTTTTTTAATATTATTTTTTAAAATGTTATTATGTTATGTTAATCACCATACTTTACATCATTAGTTTTTGATGCAGTGTTCCATGATTCATTGTTTGTGTATAACACCCAGTGTTCCATTCAATACTTACCCTCTTTAATACCCATCAGCAGGCCAACCCATTCCTCACCCCCTCCCCTCTAGAAACTTAAGTTTGTTTCTCAGAGTCCATAGTCTCTCAAGCATCTTTTTCAACCATAGTGAATGAAACTAGAAATCAATTACCAGAAAATAACCTGGAAAATACAGAAAAACATGGGGACTAAACAAGATGCTACTAAAAACCAGTGGGTCAATGAAGAAATCAAAGAGGATTAATTCCCACTGGTTAAGAATGTTGATATAAAATCAAACATTCTTAATATAATATAAAATCAACATTCTTAAACTTACTGAGATTTATTTTGTGTCCTAACATGTGATTTATTCTTCAGACTGTTTCATGTGACCTTGAAAAGAATGTGTACCCTACTGACTTTGGACGGAAAGTTTTTTATATATCTGTTACATCCATCTGATCTAAAGTGTCATTCAAAGTCACTCTTTCCTTAGTGGTTTTCTTTCTGGACAATCTAACCACTGATGTAAGTGGGGTGTTAAGTTCCCTACTATTACTGTATTACCGTCAATTTCTCCTTTTATGTCTGTTAATATTTTCCTTATATATTTAGATGCTCCTATGTTAGGTACATTAGATATATAAAATTATCACACCTTTTTGTTGAATTGATCCCTTTATCACTATGTAATGTCCTTCTTTTTCTTTTGTTACTGTCTTTGTTTTAAAGTCTGCTTTGTCTAAATATTGCTACCCTGGCTTTCTTTTTTTTTCAATTACGTTTGCATCTGAAATATCTTTTTCTACCCCTTTACTTTTACTCTGTGTCTTTAGGTCTGAGGTAAGTCTCTAGTAGGCAGCTTATATATGGTCTTGTTTTTTTCTCCATTCACTCATCCTGTATCTTTTCATTGGAGATCATATTTCATATATACTTGAAGATATTATTGATATATATGTACTTATTGCAATTTTGTTTTTATTCTGGTTGTCTTTGTACTTCTTTCTCTGTTTCTTCCTCCTCTTGCTCTCTTCCCTTATAGCTTGAGGACTTTCTTTAGTGTTATGCTTGGATTCCTTTTCCTATTTCTTGGGTATTATAGCTTTTTGATTTGTATTTACCATAGGATTCATGTATAACATCCTTTGCATATAACAGTTTATATTAAGTTGATTATCATTTAAATTTGAATACATTCTAAAAGCACTAAATATTTGCTCACCCCTCCAAGTATGTATATCTTACATTCTTTTATTTCGTGGATCCCAAATAATTTTCATAGATATAACTGATTTATCGAGTTTGTCTTTTAACCTTCGCACTAGCTTTTTCGGTAAATGATATGTTTGTTTTACAAATGACATTTTTTTCCTTTCATAATTTTCCTACTCCTAGTTATGGCCTTTCCTTTTCCACTTAAAGAATTCCCTTTAACATTTCTTGTAAATCTCATTTGTAGTAATAAGCTCTTCTAAATTTTGTTTGTCTCAGAAACTCTACTTCTCCTTCAATTCTGAATGATAGACTTGCTGGCTACAGTATTCTTAGTTGTAGTTTTTTTCCTGTCAGCACTCTGAATATATCATGTCAGTCTCGTCTGGCCTGCAAAATTTCTACTGAAATATTAGCTGATAGTCTTATGGACTTTCCTTTGTACATTAAGTGTTTGCTTTTCTCTTCCTGCTTTAAAAATGCTTTTTTTTCCTTCAGAGCTTTTTGTTATTTTAATTACTATGTGTCTTGGTATGGACTCCCTTTGGTTGATTTTGTTGGAGGCTACCTATGTGCCTCCTAGATCTGGGTGTCTTCCCCAGGTTAGGGAAGTTTTCAGCTATTTCTTCAAGGAAATTTTCTGCCCCTTGTTCTCTCTCTCTTTGCCTTCTTTATAGAGACCTCCCTAATGCAAATGTTACCATGCTTGATGTTGTCCAAGAGATCCCTTAACTGATTCTCATTTATTATTATTATTATTTTTGTTTTTGCTCTTTTGATTAGGTGCTTTCCATTACACTGTCATCCAGATCACTGAACTGTTCTGCATCTTCTAATCTGCTGTCAATTCCCTCTAGTATGTATATATATATTTAATTTCAGTTAGTGAGTTCATCTCTGACTGCTTTTTAAAATACTTTCCATCTCTTTATTGAATTTATCTCTGAATTTGAACAAATAATCCTAAAATTTGTGGACCAGAAATGGAACCAGAAAAGACCCCGAATAGCCAGAGGAATGTTGAAAAAGAAAAGCAAAGCTGGTGACATCACAATTCCGACTTCAAGCTCTGTTACAAAGCTGTAATCATCAAGACAGTATGGCACTGGCACAAAAACAGACACGTAGATCAATGGAACAGAATCGAGAGCCCAGAAATGGACCCTCAACTCTATGGTCAACTAATTTTCAACAAAGCAGGAAAGAATGTCCAATGGCAAAAAGACAGTCTCTTCAACAAATGGTGTTGGGAAAATTGGACAGCCACATGCAGAAGAATGAAACTGGACCATTTCCTTACACCACACACAAAAAACAGACTCAAAATTGTTGAAAGACCTCAACATGAGACAGGAGTCCATCAAAATCCTAAAGGAGAGCACAGGCAGCAACCTCTTCGACCTCAGCCACAGCAACTTCTTCCTAGAAACATCGCCAAAGGCAAGGGAAGCAAGGGCAAAAGTGAACTATTGGGACTTCATCAAGATAAAAAGCTTTTGCACAGCAAAGGAAACAAGCAACAAAACTAAAGGACAACCGACAGAATGGCAGAAGATATTTGCAAATGACATATCAGATAAAGGGCTAGTATCCAAAATCTATAAAGAACTTCTCAAACTCAACAACCAAAGAACAAATAATCCAATCAAGAAATGGGCAGAAGACATGAACAGACATTTTTCCAAAGAAGACAACCAAATGGCCAACAGACACATGAAAAAGTGCTCAACATCGCTTGGCATCAGGGAAATCCAAATCAAAACCTCAATGAAATATCACCTCACACCCATCAGAATGGCTAAAATTAACAAGTCAGGAAATGACAGGTGTTGGTGGGGATGCGGAGAAAGGGGAACCCTCCTACACTGTTGGTGGGAATGCAAGTTGGTGCAGCCACTCTGGTGGCTCCACAGTATGAAGGTTCCTCAAAAAGTTGAAAATAGAGCTATCCTATGACCCAAGAATTCCACTACTGGGTATTTACCCCAAAGATACAAATGTAGTGCCCTACATTTGTAGGCACTACAAAAAGGGGTACATGCACCCCAATATTTATAGCAGCAAATGTCCACAATAGCCAAACTATGGGAAGAGCCAAGATGTCCATCAACAGATGAATGGATAAAGAAGATGTCATATATATATATATATATATATATATATATATATATATATAGCAATGGAATATTATGCAGCCATCAGAAACCCCCCAAAATCTTGCTATTTGCAATAATGTGGATGGAACTAGAGGGTATTATGCTAAGCGAAATAAGTCAATCAGAGGAAGACAAGTATCATATGATCTCACTGATATGAGGAATTCTTAATCTCAGGAGACAGACTGAGGGTTTTGGGAGTGGTGGGTCGTGGGAGGGATGGGGTGTCTGGGTGATGGACATTGGGGAGGGTATGTGCTATGGTGAGCACTGTGAATTGTGTAAGACTGATGAATCACAGACCTGTACCTCTGAAACAAGATAGTAGGAAGGGAAAAATGAAGCGGGGGAGATCGGAGGGGGAGATGAACCATGAGAGACTATGGACTCTGAGAAACAAACTGAGGCTTCTGGGGTGGGGGATGGGTTAGCCTGGTGATGGGTATTAAAGAGGGCATGTATTGAATGGAGCGTGTATTGAATGGGTGTTATATGCAAACAATGAATCATGGAACACTACATCAAAAACTAATGATGTCATGTATGGTGATTAGCATAATAAAATAAAATTAAAAGAAAAAGAATTTCTCTCTCAGTTCATCCACTCTTCTCTCAAGTCTTATGAGAATCTTTGTGACCATAATTTTGAATTCTTCATTAGGTAGATTGCTTTTCACCATTTTGCTCAGAAAAAGTTCTGAGTTATTCTTTCATTTGGAAAATGAAAAGTTATTCTTTCATTTGGAGCATATTTCTCTTTTTCCTCATTTTGTCTGACTCTCTGTGTTTGTTCCTCTGTGTTATGGAGGTTAGCTATGTTCCCTAGACTTGAAAGTAGTGGTGTTGTATAGAAAACATCTTTTAGGACTTAGCACTCAGTTTCCTCTAGTCACCAGAACAAGGCACTCCAGGGCTGCCTCCTATATGTGCATGAGTATGCTACTGTTTTTAAGGGGCAGTGACTCCTTTTGTGTGTACTCTGGTCCCAAGCATTCCTGGCTGCAGTTACCAGGTGTTACTACTGTAGTGCACAGGTGAGGTCTAGCCTCTGGCATGGTTGACTGAGAGGCCTGGCTAGAGTTACTGTAGCTTGCAGGTAGATGGGGTTGGATCCTGGCACAGCTGATTGACAGGCTGAGCTGTACCTATGGTGGACATACAGGTGCATAGAGTTGCCCCCCACCCCCACTTCTTGGAGCAGTAGTTGCTCCAAGGGCTACTATTTTGACTGGAGCTCCCCACCAAGTGTAGTTGACTACTTTAGAGAAACACCATATGTAGGGCATGTTAGGTGGGACAGATTTGCTTTGGAATGCCATGGCAGGATGAGAATTGTTAGCAACATAGTGTCAAAACTGCCTTCCACCAGCTAGGCTAAAGGAATCAGAAAAATGGCCCTCACCAGCACTTCTATTTCTGGATAAAGCTCCTACAGATCCCCGCCCTATTGATGCATGCCCTAAAATTAGTTAATAATTCCCCTTCACATATAAATCTGGCACTTTTCAAGCTACCGCCTCTGTGCTTGGTCTTGGACTGACTGAATATAGTGCTCTGGCCCTTTAAGAGTGGAGTCTCAATTTTCTATAGCCTTTTGGCTCTTCTGAAGTTAGACCTCCTGATTTTGAAGGCTCCCAAAGTTAAGTCCTGCTCTTTTTCAAAGATAGATGTTATAAAGGATTTTCTTTTCTGTTTAAATCTCTAGAGTTACAGATGCCCAGTGTGGGGCTTAATTCCATTGCTCTTCAGGGAGGACCTCCCTTCCTGTAATATCCGTCTCCCTTGTGGGTCCTCATGCTGGAGGTTTTGTTCCCAACCAGGTCTCTGCCCCTCCCCTTCTTCATCATTAAAAACATATTTGCTGTAGAAGAGCTGTTCTGCTAGTGTTCAGGTTGTTTTCACAGTAAGCTCTATTATATGTAATTGTAATTTCAGTATGTCCATGAGAGGAGGTGAGCTCAGGATTTTCCTAATCTACTCTTTTCCCACAATTTCACTGTAGTTCGGATTTGCATTTCCCTACTAAATATTAATACTGAATTATATTTTTATTGGCTACGTGCATATCTTCTTTAAATAAATGTCTATTCAAGTTCTTTGCCCACTCTTAAAAAGATTTACTTATTTATTTTTAGAGAGAGAGAGCAGGGGGAGGGGCAGGGGGAGAGGGTGTCCTCACTAAGCATGGAACCCAACTCACGACTCAACATAGGGCTTGATCTCAAGACCCTGAGTTTATGACCTGAGCTGAAACCAAGAGTCAGATGCTCAGCCGACTGAGCCACCCAGGCACCGCAAGTTCTTGGCCCATTTTTGAATCAGATTGTTTGTTTTTCTGTTGTTGAACTTTTACAGTTTTTTGTATACTCTGGACATTAATCCTTTTTCAGATATGATTTAAAAATACATTCTCCTATTTTGTATTTTGTCTTTTCACCCTGTTGATAATATCTTTTGATGCACAATTTTTAAATTTTCATGAAGTCCAGTTTGTCTGTTTTTCCTTTAGTTGCCTGCTTTGGTTTCATATGCGAGAAATAATTGCCAAATCTAATGTAAAACTTTTGCCCTATGTATTTTCCTAAGAGTTTTATAGTTTTAGGTTTTACATTGAAGACATGGATCGATTTTGTGTTAAATTTTGTATATGGTGTTAGGTGAGAGTCCAGTTTCACTCCTTTGCATGTGGATATCCAGTTTTCTCAGCAGAATTCATTGAAAAGACTGTTTTTTTCCCAGTTGAATAAATGGCTTGGCACATTTGGAAATCTTTTGATCATATAAGAAAGAGTTTATTTCTGGGCTCTCTATTTATTCTATTCCATCAGTCTATATGTCTGTCTTTATGCCAGTACATTTTGATTACTGTGTCTTTGTAATAAGTTTGAAATTAGAAAGTATGAGTCCTCCAGTTTTGTTTTGTTTTTTTAAGGATTATTATGTTTATTTGGCATCTTGGAATTTCCAATAAATTTTAGGGTCAGTGTTTCTATTTCTGCAAGAATATCATCATGCAGATTTTGGTATGGATTGCATTAAATCTGTAGATCATTTTGAGTACTACTGACAATTTAACAGTAACAAATTTTCCACTCCATGAACATGAATGGCTTTCCATTTATGTATTTTTAAATTTCTTTCAGAACTATTTCATAGTTTTTATAGTACAAAGCTTTTACCTCTTTGGTTAAATTAATTCCTAAGTTTTGTTTGTTTGTTTGTTTTTGTATAGCACTATAATCAGAACTATTTTAATTTCATTTTCAAATTAATCTCTAATATTGTATAGAAATCAATTAATTTCAAGTGATAAATTTGTATCCTGCTACCTCACTGAATTTAAGTTCTAACAGTTTTGTGTGTGTGTGTGTGTGTGTGTGTGTGTGTGTGTGTGTGTGTGTATTGTGATCCTTAGGGATTTTATATATTAGATCAGACCATCTGTGAGCAGAAATAATTTTACTTGTTTCTTTTACTCACTTAATTGCTAGACCAGGACTTCTAGTAGTATGTTGAATAGAAGTGTTGTAAGCAGACATTCGTGCCTTGTTCTTCATCTTGGAGGGAAAACTGCTAGTGTTTCAGCATTGAGTATAATGTTTGATGTGGGGTTTTCATTAAAATTTTTATAATGTAATGTTCTCCTACTCCTAGTTTGTTGACTGTTTTTATTATTAAGGAGTATTGAATTTTGTCAAATGTTTTTGCAAAATTTGAAATAATTGTGCTTCCTCCTTTCCCCATGTCAATATGGCAAATTACGTTGATAGATTTTCTTATGTTGAATCATGGTTGAATAAATCCCTTAGTCATGGTATATGCACCCTATAGTGTACTGCTTAATTCAGTTTGCTAGAATTTTGTTGTGGATTTTTGCTTCAATGTTTATAGAGATTGATCTGTAGTTTTCTTGTAGTGTTTTTATCTGCCTTTGGTATTAGGGAAATAATGCTGGTCTCACAGAATGAATTAGGACATGTTCCCTCCTGGTCAATTTTTTGAAAAAGTTTGAGAAGGATTGATATTAATTTTTAATATGTTTCATAGAATTCACCAGTGAAGCCATCAGGTCCAGTGCTTTTCTTTGTTGAGATATTGTTGATTACTGATTCAATCTCCTTAATAATTATATAATTGTATACCTTACGTTTTTTGTTGAAAATTGTATATTTTAATCTAATAATGTGGTAACTTCAGAAATCAGATTCTCCTTCCTTAAGCTTCACTATATTTTTGTAGGTTTTTTTTCATTGCTTTTGATTGTTGCAGAATATCTGTGCTGAGGATCATCCTGAGATATAAATTTAAAATCTTCTCATCTTTTCTAATCCTGTGCCTTCCCCTGAGAATGTGGAGTTACTTTCTACTTTCTCTCACATACATGGTTGCTTTTGAATGCTGTAGTCTTCAATGTCTTGCTCCCAACAAAGAAAAAAGAAAAATAAAGGAGGGTGAAGATAAGCATTGGCTCTCTAAATTCCCTGGAAGTCATTTCAGCCAGAGTGGGAAGGGCTCAGAAAAATGAGAAGAGGAACAGTGGCTGCCTAACCCTGCAATCAAAAGGAGAATTCCATAATTAGAGCATAAATGCCTGATATTTGTACAGTAGGATACTTTTTGCCCACCCTAGTTCTACCAGCTGTATACAAGCTGCTCAAAGTCTGCAGGGGTAGAAGGTATGGTATCTGCAGATGTTAATGTTGAGGGCTAAAAGTGAATAAAATTAATCATCCAAGACTCTCCCTGGTGGTTGTAAGTCTTAAATAGCATCTGGAGTTCTAAAATAGTTGTATCAGACAGATCCTGCCAATAGAATCATTGTCTGCATGGGAAGACAGCTTCCTGGCATTTCATATTTAACCATCTTTCAATAATCCTTACTGCACTATAGTTTTTAAGAAATGCCATGAGGTGGTTGCATTTTAAGTACACTTTTTTAAATTTTCAACTTTAATTTTTTTATTTAAGTTAATCTCTGTGGGGTTTGAACTCACAACCATAAGATCAAGAGTCATCTGCTCTACTGATTGAGCCAGGCACTACTCAAATACACTTTAAAAGGTAACTAATACTTACACCTCGCTGAACAAGGCATGGTCACTGGTGTTGGTGGCGAAGTGTTGTTCAAGAATTGCCACAGTGCCTGCAAGGGCCACATGTCCACAGCCACAGAACAAGGTGACCCCAGAGAAGCAGAGGATGGTGGCCACAAGAGAGGCATAGGGGACTCCTCCCAGACACTTGATGCAGCATTCGAAGCAGCCTGGATGCAAAGGAGAGAAAATGCAGTGGTTATGGGCAAATCATCTCTGTCTTCATCAATAGCACACCTTCACAGAGAGGACTCTCCCTTGCCATGTCCCCTCTCATGCTCTGTTGTTAACAGCTCAACATGCCAAGGGCCAGTTTTGTGTAGTTGTCCTCATCTCACATTCTGTGGGGAGGACCCTGAGACTCCAAGAGGGAATGTAATTTAATTTACTTGGGATTAGTAGTAGAGCAACCAACTGACAAATAATTAATGGAGAAAGTCACAATTCTACAGTTTCCTCATTGACCTGGAGCTATAGTATTGGGCTGCTCGAATGACAATGAGGGGAAATCATTCCACTAACAAAGTCAAGAGAGAGGACAGCAGTGAAGCTGCAGTTCCACGAAGAATAATGACTCCCCCAACTTAACCCTGGGGGGTTTCAAGTACCTCTATTTCTGTATCAGCCCATAGCTTTCTCCCAGTCTTGACCTCCTGGGCAACCAGAAGAAGCAGATATAGTAATTACACTGTTGTTGGGTTCAGAAAATATCAACATGGTCATTTTGGAAAGTTGATGGGTATTTTGGTCCCTACAAGTACAAAGTCATCAACCTCCACTCAGGTGGGTCCACTCAACATCAACATTTCATTCATGTCAACGTCAAATTCCCTCAACTTTTTAATAAAAATATCTCTCCAGCCCAGCCAACACCAGCAGTTTATCCCCCATCCTCATTCTCACTGATTTCTACCTGCATTCTTCTCTGATATATGTGTTCAGAGTAAGAACCCAGAACCAGTGAATGACCTCTAAGTATTGAAGGAAAAGGAACAGAAAAAAAACAAAAGACAAAATGAACATCAATAAAGTGAAATGAAAAAGTTGAAACAAGCTGAATCTTGATTAATTAAAAACAGGCTTAATCATTTTTAAAATAAACTATTTACTTAAGATGTACATAAAGCTCTCTCAAAAGGGCAGAGCCAGGTGATATTTTCAGTTCAGAGACATTTATGTTTCAGTTGAAGTGGCACTGGCTTGGGGCAATGTCAGTACCTCTTCTGACTTCCCATCCCTTGTTTGTATTATCCAGACCTTTAAATGGTTGTCAGGGAAGTAGAACTCTGAATGCATTATGATATTTAACTGCAATCGAGATAAGTTCATTATCTCAAGGCATGCACATTAAGCCAGTTAAATTTATTTTCCCCAGTAGACACAGAATAACTACCCAGCATAAAGCTTTGGAGATAGTCTTTTCTATTTTGATGAGCATCCCATGCAAAAGTAGTATTTGCTAAAACCCCACTGCAAGAGGTGACTATAAACCCTCATTACCAGATTTCTCTTCAGTTCACTGGAAATACAAAAGGTCAAGGCTCCTCACAGATATGAGGAATTTTTAATCTCAGGAAACAAACTGAGTGTTGCTGAGTGGTGGGGTGTGGGAGGGATGGGGTGGCTGGGTGATAGACATTGGGTAGGGTATGTGCTATGGTGAGCGCTGTGAATTGTGCAAGACTGTTGAATCACAGATCTGTACTTCTGAAACAAATAATGCAAGATATGTTAGGAAAAAAGAAAAAGAAGAAGATAGCAGGAGGGGAAGAATGAAGGGGAGTAAGTTGGAGGGGGAGACGAACCATGAGAGACTATGGACTCTGAGAAAAAAAACTGAGGGTTTTAGAGGGGAGGGGGTGGGGGGATGGGTTAGCCTGGTGATGGGTATTAAGGAGGGCACGTTCTGCGTGGAGCACTGGGTGTTACGCACAAACAACGAATCATGGAACACTACATCAAGAACTAATGATGTAATGTGTGGTGATTAACATAACAATAAAAAATTTAAAAAAAAGGTCAAGGCTTCATAAAAAAAGTGTGATTTCTTTTATTTCAAAAGATAGTTGGCTGTTGTCATGAAGACAAACCTCCCTAAAATGGACTTATGAAACTACATACAATGGGAACCAGCAATACACAATTCAATTCAATATAATACAATTCAATTTCACCAGCAAGTCAATACCTTCAAGGCTTTTGGATACTAGAGATTTGGCAGCAAGGTTGATGGAATTCCATCTTATTCTGTCATACAACTTTCTTGGAAATTTGAAGGGAGGTGAGGGGAGAAGACAACTGAAAGTCCAAATTCTCTCCAGACTCCCAAAGCAAGAAAAACTACAACCCTCAGCCTCCTGTCCCACTACATAAAGGGCAAGTAGACCTGTTGGTATGGTGTCATTCACCCCCTGCCCCATTCTCTCCATTTAGGATGGTGTGAAGAAATAGATAATGCCTGCTTCCCTAGCTAATGAAGTTACAGCTGGTCTTCATTGGACACAGATGTGTGGCCTTGGGACTGTGCTGTCCAATATAATAAGCACTAGCACATGCAGCTATTTAAATTATTTAAAATAAAATTTAAAAAATCAATTTAGTTGTGCTGGTCACATTTCACATGGGCAATATCAGAGAACATTCCATGTCTGCCAAACAGTACTTTGGAAGTCACATTTTTGACTTGTAACATAATTCAATTTTCTATAATATGAGTTAAATAATAACTGGGTCTTCTTTTGAATTTCATTAACTCAGCACTTTTTATAGAATTGGTGGGTGCTCACCACTATGCTTATGAAATAAGACATCTTTGTGTTGAAGGAGATCAGTCTAACACTGGAGGCAGACAAACAACAATTATTATAGTAGTGTGATGAGGGCCAAAATATAGACTGCTGGAGAATCAGTGATGATGAGCAGGGAGGGAAGAAGATGGGGGATGATAATTTATACTGGAAAGGGGTCAGGAAGTATTTTGTACAGAAAAATCTAGTATGCAAGACATACACACAGCTGACATACTGGCACTGATATATAATCTGATAAAATTCTCATTTCTTCCTGCATATTTTTGTTGCACACATATTTTAATAAGTCCACATTCTTCCTCATCGTGATGAGTTAGGGTGAGGTGGGTTGACATGGCATGCTTGCCCTTTAACAATAGAACTCAGCCTTCTAAATGCACAGCTGCCACTTCAAAACAGTCTTTCACCCAAAGATTTAGAGCAAAGATCGCAGCTGCTTCCTGGCTCAGAAAGACAAGTGGGGTTAGAAGAATGATGCCATTCACTCCCAGATTTACCAGGGAGTGGTAGCTGTGGGAGGCTCAAGTTTCTCTCTGATTTCTCTCTCTGAAGGACTCCAGATACTCCATGCCATGGGTCTACCTTTAAGCAGGGAAAACAAAGGACTGGAGAATTTGGGGGATCTCTTCTAAGACTCCTACCTTCTCAGCTGATGCAAAGTACTTCCAATGCTCTTACATGTTCAGTAGATGATTTTATTTATAACTATAGGAATTCTGGCCCCTCAGAAGAGAAGTCAGTACATTGATCATCTTATTGCATAAATACAGATAAAATATTCATGGATCCCGACTGTAAATATGACAAGAAGCTTGTGTTAAACATAAAGGGAAAATATATGAAATAATATAGCAAAATGCAGAGCTTATTTTTTAAAATTTATTTTATTATGTTATGTTAGTCACCATACATAATATAATTAGCTTTTGATGTAGTGATCCATGATTTATTGTTTGCGTATAACACCCAGGTGTCCAAACAATAAGTGCCCTCCTTAATACCCATCACGAGGCTAGCCCATCCCCCCACCCCCTCCCCTCTAAAACCCTCAGTTTTTTTTCTCAGAGTCCATAGTCTCTCATGGTTCGTCTCCCCCTCCAATCTCCCCCGTTCATTTTTCCTTTCCTACTATCTTGTTTCAGAGGTACAGGTCTATAATTCATCAGTCTTACACAATTCACAGTGCTCACCATAGAACATACCCTCCCCAATGTCCATCACCGAAACTCCCCATCCCTCCCACCACCCACCACTCCCAAAACCCTCAGTCTGTCTCCTGAGATTAAGAATTCCTCATATCAGTGAGATCATATGATACCTATCTTCCTCTGATTGACTTATTTCGCTTAGCATAATACCCTCTAGTTCCATCCACATCATTGCAAATAGCAAGATTTTGGGTTTTTTTTTGATGGCTGCATAATATTCCATTGTGTGTGTGTGTGTGTGTGTGTGTGTGTGTGTGTGTGTGTGTATATACTACATCTTCTTTATCCATTCATCTGTTGATGGACATCTTGGCTCTTTCCATAGGTTGGCTATTGTGGACATGGCTGCTATAAACATTGGGGTGCAAGTACCCCTTTAGGGCACTACATTTGTATCTTTGGGGTAAACCAGTAGTGGAATTTCTGGGTCATAGAATAGCTCTATTTTCAACTTTTTGAGGAAACTCCATACTGTTTTCCAGAGTGGCTGCACCAGTTTGCATTCCCACCAACAGTCCTCGCCAACATCTGCTGTTTCCTGACTTGTTAATTTTAGCCATTCTGACGGGTGTGAGGTGACATCTCATTGTAGTTTTGATTTGTATTTTCCTGATGCCAAGTGCTATTGAGCACTTTTTCGTATGTCTGTTGGCTATTTGGATGTCTTCTTTGGAAAAATGTCCGTTCATGTCTTCTGCCCATTTCTTGATTGGATTATTTGTTCCTTGGTTGTTGAGTTTGAGAAGTTCTCTATAGATTTTGGATACTAGCCCTTTATCTGATATGTCATTTGCAAATATCTTCTCCCATTCTGTCGGCTGTCTTTTGGTTTTGTTGCCTGTTTCCTTTGCTGTGCAAAAGCTTTTTATCTTGATGAAGTCCCAATAGTTCATTTTTGCCCTTGCTTCCCTTGCCTTTGGTGATGTTTCTAGGAAGAAGTTGCTGTGGCTGAGGTCGAAAAGGTTGCTGCCTGTGTTCTCCTTTAGGATGTTGATGGACTCCTGTCTCACACTGAGGTCTTTCAACCATTTGGAGTCTATTTTTGTGTGTGGTGTAAGGAAATGGTCCAGTTTCATTCCTCTGCATGTGGCTGTCCAATTTTCCCAAAACCAATTGTTAAGCAGACTTTTTGCCATTGGACATTCTTTCCTGCTTTGTTGAAAATTAGTAGACCATAGAGTTGAGGGTCCATTTCTGGGCTCTCCATTGATCTATGTGTCTGTTTTTATACCAGTACCATACTGTCTTGATGATTAGAGCTTTGTAATAGAGCTTGAAGTCCAGAATTGTGTGTCACCAGCTTTACTTTTCTTTTTCGACATTCCTCTGGCTATTTTGGGGTCTTTTCTGGTTCCATACAAATTTTAGGATTATGTGTTCCATTTCTTTGAAAAAAGTGGATGGTATTTTGATAGGGGTTGCATTAAATGTGTAGATTGCTCTAGGTAACATTGACATCTTCACAATATTTGTTCTTCCAATCCATAAGCATGGAACATTTTTCCATTTCTTTGTGTCTTCCTCAATTTCTTTTATGAATATTTTATAGTTTTCTGAGTACATATTCTTTGCCTCTTGGGTGAGATTTATTCCTAGTATCTTATGGTTTTGGGTGCATTTGTAAATGGGATCGACTCCTTAATTTTTCTTTCTTCTGTCTTGTGGCTGGTGTATAGAAATGCAACTTATTTCTGTGCATTGATTTTATATACTGCCACTTTACTGAATTTCTGTATGAGTTGTGATAGTTTTGGGGTGGAGTCTTGGGTTTTCCACATAAATTATCATATCATCTGCAAATAGTGAGAGTTTGACTTCTTCTTTGCCAATTCGGATGCCTTTTATTTCTTTTTTTTTTTTTGTCTGATTGCTGTGGCTAGGACTTCTAGTACTACATGAATAGCAGTGGTGATAGTGGACATCCTTCCCACTAGGGGAGGGGAAAAGCTCTCAGTTTTTCCCCATTGAGAATGATATTCGCTGTGGGTTTTTCATAGATGGCTTTTATGATATTGAGATATGTACCCTCTATCCCTACACTCTGAAGAATTTTAATCAAAAAGGGATGCTCTATTTTGTTAAATGCTTTTTCTGCCTCTATTGAGAGGATTATATGGTTCTTGCCCTTTCTTTTGTTAATGTATTGTATCACATTGATTGATTCGCGGATGTTGAACCAACATTGCAGCCCAGGAATAAATTCCTCTTGGTGATGGTGAACAATCCTTTTAATATACTGTTGGATCCTATTGGCTAGTATTTTGGGTGAGAATTTTTGCATCCATATTCATCATGGATATTAGTCTGTAATTCTCCTTTTTGTTGGGGTCTTTTTCTGGTTTTGGGATCAAGGTAATGCTGGATTCATAAAATGAGTTTGGAAGTTTTCCTTCCATTTCTATTTTTTAGAACAGTTTCAGAAGAACAGGTATTAATTCTTCTTTAAATGTTTCATAGAATTCTCCTGGGAAGCCATCTGGCCCTGAGCTCTTGTTTGTTCGGAAATTTTTGATTACTGCTTCAATTTCCTTAATGGTTATGGGTCTATTCAGGATTTTTATTTCTCCCTGGTTCAGTATGGGTAGTTTAGACATTTCTAGGAATGCATTCATTTCTTCCAGATTATCTAATTTGCTGGCATATAGTTGCTCATAATATGTTCTTCTAATTGTTTGTATTTCTTTGGTGTTGTTTGTGATCTCTCCTCTTTCATTCATGATTTTATTTATTTGGGTCATTTCTCTTTTCTTTTTAGTAAAACTGGCCAGGGGTTTATCAATCTTAATAATTCTTTCAAGGAGCCAGCTCCTAGTTTTATTAATCTGTTTTACTCTTCTTTTGGTTTCTATTTCATTAGTTTCTGCTCTGATCTTTATTAGTTCTCTTCTCCTGCTGGATTTAGGCTTTATTTGCTGTTCTTTCTCCAGCTACTTTAGGTGTAGGGTTAGGTTTTGTATTTGAGACCTTTCTTGTTTCTTGAGAAAGGCTTGTATTGCTATACACTTTCCTCTTAGGACTGCCTTTGCTGCAACCCAAAGATTTTAAACAGTTGTGTTTTCATTTTCATTGGTTTCCATGGATTTTAAAAATTCTCCTTCAATTTCCTGGTTGACCCATTCAGTCTTTAGTAGGATGCTCTTTAGCCTCCATGTATTTGAGTTCTTTCTGACTTTCCTCTTGTGATTAAGTTCTAGTTTCAAAGGCTTGTAGTCTGAAAATATGCAGGGAATGATCCCAGTCTTTTGGTACCAGTTGAGACCTGATTTGTGACTGAGTATGTGATCTATTCTGGAGAATGTTCCATAGGCACTAGAGAAGAATGTGTATTTTGTTGCTTTGGATGGAATGTTCTGAAGTCCATTTGGTCCAGTGTGCCATTTAAAGCCTTTATTTCCTTGTTGATCTTTTGCTTAGATGATCTGTCCATTTCAGTCAGTGGGGTGTTAAAGTCTCCCACTATTATTGTATTGTTGTCAATGTATTTCTTTGCTTTTGTTATTAATTGCCTTATATAATTGGCTGCTCCCATGTTCGGGGCATAGATATTTACAATTGTTAGATCTTCTTGTTGGATAAACCCTTTAAGTAGGATATAGTGTCCTTCTAATCTCTTATTACAGTCTTTGTTTTAAAATCTAATTTGTCTGATATAAGGATTGCCACCCCAGCTTTCTTTCGATGTCCATTACCATGGTAAATGGTTTTCCACCCCCTCACTTTCAATCTGGGGGTGTCTTTGGGTCTAAAATGAATCTATTGCAGACAGCATATCAATGGATCTTGTTTTTTTATCTGATCTGATATACAGTGTCTTTTGATTGGGGCATTTAGCCCATTATGAATTTAGGGTCATTGTGTATTGCCTGTAAGGTGACTGTTACTGTATATTGTCTGTGTTCCTTTCTGGTCTATGTTACTTTTAGGTTCTCTCTTTGCTTAGAGGACCCCTTTCAATATTTATTGTAGGGCTGATTTTGTGTTTGCAAATTCTTTTAGTTTTTGTTTGTCCTGGAAGCTTTTTACCTCTCCTTCTATTTTCAATGACAGCATAGCTGGATATAATATTCTTGGCTGCATATTTTTCTTGTTTAGTGCTCTGAATATATCATGCCAGTCCTTTCTCGCCTTCCAGGTCTCTGTGGATAGGTCTGCTGTCAATCTAATGTTTCTACCATTCTAGGTTACAGACCTCTCATCCTCATCTACTTTCACGATTTTCTCTTTGTCTCTGAAACTTGTTAAGTTTTAGTGTTAGATGTTGGGGTGTTGACCTATTTTTATTGATTTTGAGGGAGGTTCTCTGTGCCTCCTGGATTTTGATGCCTGTTTCCTTCCCCAAATTGGTTACGTTCTCTGCTATAATTTGCTCCAATATGTCTTCTGCCCCCCTCTCTCTTTCTTCTTCTGGGATCGCAATTATTCTAATATTGTTTCGTCTTATGGTATCACTTATCTCTCGAATTCTGCCCTCAAGATCCAGTAGTTGTTTCTCTCTTTTTTTCTCAGCTTCTTTATTCTCCATCATTTGGTTTTCTATATCACTAATTCTCTGTCCTGCCTCATTTATCCTCACAGTATCCATTTTTGATTGCACCTCATTAATAGCCTTTTTGATTTTGATTTGGTTACATTTTATTCTTTTATTTCTCTAGAAAGAGATACTCTAGTATCTTCCATGCTTTTTTCAAGCCCAGCTAGTATCTTTATAATCATCGTTCTGAACTCTAGTTCCGACATCCTACTAATGTCCATATTGATTATGTCCCTGGCAGTTGGTACTGCCTCTTGGTCTCTTTTTTGAGGTGTTTTTCTGTCTTGTCATTTTGTCCAGAGGAGAATAGATGAATGAGAAAACAAAATGCTAACAGGGTAACAACAACCCCAGAAAAATATACACAAAACAAATCAGAAGCTACCTGAAATCAGGGGGAAAGGAAAGGGAAAGAAAGAAAAATAAAAGAATATGCTCAAATATTATCAGGCTTGTGATTAGGCATATTTTGGTCTGTTAGAAGAAACTGTCTCCCAAAATTTTAAAGAAAGAAAAACTTATATATGTACAAAAATAAGAGTAAAAACGATGAAGGGATGGAATATGACTGTAAAGATGAAAATTATAAAAGATTTTATAAAAGGAATTGATAAGAAGTTGGTTGAAAAAAGAAAGAAGAGAAATTAAAAAAAACAAAAAAAAAGGGGGGGAGAGAATGTGATCAGGTGGGAGATTAGAACAAAGCCATTCACTAGAGATTTAGGGTATATTTTGGTCTGTTATAAGAAACTGTACCCCAAAACTTTGAAGTAGAACAAGTTGTATATATACACAAAAAATAAGGTTTACTACAATGAAGGGATAGAATATGACTCTAAAAATGAAAAATAAAAAAGATTTTTCATAAAAAAAGGGACTGATAAATAAGATGTTGGTTGAAAAAGGGAAAAAGAAAAATTCAAACAAAATAGAAAAAGAAAAAATAAGAATATTTTAAAAATTAACTTTGAAAGACTAAAGAATCATGGGGAAAAAAAGCCATGAATTCTATGTGCAGTATTCCACTAGTGCTGGAGTTCTGCCATTCTCATTGATTGGTAAACTTGGTCTTGGCTGGATGTTCTTGCTGATCTTCTGGGGCAGGGACCTGTTGCAGTTATTCTCAAATGTCTTTGCTTGAGGTGGAATTGCACCACACTTGCCAGGGGCCAGGCTAAGTAATCTGCTCAGGTTTGCTCTCAGTAGCTTTTGTTTCCTGAAAGCTTTCTGTACAGCTTTGGAGGATGAGGAAGAAAATGGCAGCCTCCCAATATTCTCCCTGGAGGAGCCAAGAACTCAGGGCCCCACTCTTCAGTGAGCCCCCAGAGAAAAGCAGTCAATCACTCGTGTCTCCTGGTCTCCAGCCGTACTCCACACTCACCCGGCCTGTGACTGAGCATTTCTATCTCTGGCATATGACCCAGTTTGGAATCTCCAAACTCAGCAGATTCCTGGGGAAGGAAGGGGACTCTCCCCAGATCTGCTGGTTGTTGGGTCCCTGCTCAAAGAGTAGTGGCCTGACTGTGCTACAGATCACAATTTATGGCAACCCCGAGCTGAGAGCCCATTCCTTGGCTCCATCTTTGTGGCCAGCTTCCTTGCTCCGATACCTGGGAGCTCTACCACACTCAGGCACCCCCAGTCTTTCTTTGACCCTGAGGGTCCTGAGACTACACTGTCCTAGTGAGGGTTCCACCCCCTGCTTAGCTGCTGGAGTGAAGTCCCTCAGCGGAGCAGACTTCTAAACATTCCAATTTTGTGCTCCGCTCTCTATCACTTGCCGTAGTGGCTGACAGAGTCTCCTTCTTGGAGCCTATCTTCCTGAACATCACCTCGGATTCACTTCTCCGCACAACCTACCTTCCAGAAAGTGGTTGCTCTTCTGTTCAGAGAGTTGTTGCTATTCTTTTCTTCGACCTCCTGTTGAGTTTATAGGTGTTCCAAATGGTTTGATACTTGTCTAGCTGAATCCCTGGGACCAGATGAAATTTAGGTCTCCTACTCCTCTGCTATCTTGCTCCTTCCCCTCGCAGAGCTTATTTTTATTTTGCTGATCACTTATCTGCAGGTTTAAAGTTGCTTGTGTGGTGCATATCTGAGCAGACATACAACCCTGCTTTTAACTTGTATGTGAATCTAGAAGGTATCTCTATCTGTAGTGTGTTAAGATATCCTTGAACACAGGGCAATCTGACCATATGCTACTCCTCATTCCAAAGAAAACAAAACTGATGTACAAGGTTAATAAGAAAAAGTTAAAGATATTGTATAAATATGACACTATACTAGTAATGCTTCTAAAGTTATAGAATTTGTGAATTGAAATTCATGTAGGTGTGTATGTGATAGACGTGGTGACAGAGACCATGATGGTTTTGTCTCTTCAGGCTGGACTCATGTGCACGTGGCCTGTTTAGTTACATAGGGCTGTCTTCTTAGTTTAATGCTCTGCTGCCACAATGTAAAATATTTAATAAGTTTTTAACAAGGGTGTCTGAATTTTAATTTTTTAGTAGCCCTGCAAATTATGTGGCCACTCTTGGGTTATTCAGGGAGGGAGATGTAGGTATTCTTATAACATATGTACATAGTAGTGTTCTCTTTCATAGTGTTAGAATACAAGCCTAGAAAGGCAAACATAATCTTCCCTACTACACTATTCTCAGTATAGTAACCATCAAACTCTATATAAAGGTATTACGCATGTGCTAGAATTAATGACTTCTCCTTTGCTCTGAAGGTTGGCAGCAAGTACTATTGTATCCCTCACGGAATCAATGTTAAGTTTCTCCTAAAACAGTGGTAGTCAAACTGTAGCCTATATTTTTGTAAATAAGGTTTTATTGGAACACAGCTATGCCTATTTACTTACATATTTTCTGTGGCTATTTTCACATGGCAGAGTTGAATAGTTATGAGAGAGAGTGCATGTCTTATATAGCCCAAAACTCTAACTCTACAGAAAAAATTTGCATACCCATATCTGGGAAGCACTGGTACTCAGAGTGTGCACCACAGATCAGGAGCATTAGCATTACCTAGTAACACATTAAAAATGGGAGATCTTGGGCCCTCCTCCAAAACAACTGAATCAGAAACTGGGAGCTCACCCAGTAATCTGTATTTTAATAAGCAGTATGGGTGATTTTGATGTGTGCTTAAGTTTGAGAACTTCTGTCCTGAAGAGTCATGCAAGCACTTTGCAGCATCTGTTCCATCAACTTACTTTTATTGACTTCCTTTTAGTCCACTGTAATAAAAGTGTAGTGACACAAATCAATTTCTGGTTTCTGGCCAAAGTGGAATAACAGAGACCACATTTCCTCTCTTTCTGAATCAGCTAAAAAACTGCACAAAATATATGAAAGGCATGGGAAGGCACGAGGGGTCTACTGGAGCTGGACCACTGAGGGCTTTCTAAGCTACATTAAGGATTCTGGACTTTATCCTCAGAAACAGGTGAGACTGTGGCACATTTTTATGCAAAGGAACAGTTTGGGTTATACAAGAGCAGTCTGGTTGCTGTGACAGGAACAGAGTGGATGTGGAGAGGAGTAGGAGCCCAGTGTAATCATTCAGGTGGAAAATGACAGGAGCCTGGACCTGGGCAAAGGCAGTGGAAGCCGAAGAGATGGATGGCTCTGAGAGATGTTTACGATGTCAAATGGGCACAACTTGGTATGGATTTGCTGGTGAGGCTGGGGATGGAGGGGTGAGTACCAAGGAGGACTCCTAAATGTCTGGCATGTGTAACTGGATGGATGTTGTGCTGTTCCTTGAGCTAGGGTTGCCCAGAAGAGGGTGAGGCTTGGAGAACAAAGATGATGAATTCAGTTTTAGACATGTTGAGTTTGAGGAGACTGCATATCATCTCAAGGGAAGCTTTCCAGTGGGTAACTGGATTCCTGGCTCTATAGCTCCAAAGAGCTAAAATTGGGTGCTATCAGCTGTTGTTGGATGGCAACAAGAACTTTCAGAGGCCAAGAAAATATACATATTAGTTGAAAGTGATTTAGACCCTTTGCTTCACAAAGCATTGTTCTTGGATAAGCAACAGCAATTTCATTAGGGAGCTTGAGATAATGCAGACTCTTGGGCCTTACCCTGCGTCAGCTGAATCAAAGTCTGCACTGTAACAAGCCCTCAGAGGATTTGTGTCTGTAGGGAGTTTGAGAAGCCCATTTCTGTCAAAACTCCCATCTTCACAGTTCTGGGGGTGTGTGTTCCTGAGTCTATTTGAAAGGCCTGCTTTTGTGCTCAACACTGTTTTCAATTTTTTCCATAAAAGACAGTCCAGTAGACTTGGCCATAATACTGTAGCCATTTGCCAATCAAATGGTAAGTTCCAAGATCTGCAGTGAAGACAAACAAATTACTCAGTTATCTGAAAAGAGTACAACCAGTGCTATCTCTGAGCCATGCAACTACTGCTCACCTCAGAGGTGCTGGCAGAAATGCTTTAGTGCCATACCAGAGTAGATCCTGAGAAAGCCAACCTCACAGTCCCCTCCTCCATGGTGCTAAGGGTGCCTCTAGAAAGGAACTGGACCTGTGACTTGGGCTGTCCCCAGTATGAAGAGTCATGGGTAGGGCTAATGTTTTCAAATGTGAAGGTGTTTCTAAATATCAGCAGAGCAACCCACTGTTAAAAGTTAATCCTAGCTAAGGGACATCAATGCTTTCTTGGATACCCCTATACATCCACAGATGGAGTTTTCCCAAGTGTCAAAGCAGCAATCATAATGTTGATTGACATGAACCAGAAAAGGCAAGGAAAGCATTTTTTGATGATTATCTTCTATTCACGTAAAGGAAAACAAATGCCAGGCTACTACATTTTAGTACAAATTCTCAGTACTTCTTAGCAAATATTAAAAACCTACATTGGGCTAATAATATCATAGCCTTCATTTATCTAGTTTCTGGCTAAAAAGAATTTTAGGTTTGGATTCAAACAAAAACTTCAGTGTGAATTAGCCTAATACAGTTTAAATATAAACTACAAAGTAGGGGAAAAAACATGTTATCAGTGCCTCTAATTCTCAATGGCCATTTTGTCTCCAGCATTCCTGGTACTTTTTGTGCAGAACAACAGAATAAAACACATTTTGTCCTCAGGCTTGCAGATGATTTTTGCTGTGGCTATAAGTTCACAAAGGCCTAATGATTTGAGCAAGCGTCTGTAATCCTGGCAGCAGATTTAATGCTGCCTCAGAAGGAGGGCCAGCAGGAACAAGGGCTATATTCTTCCCCAGGGAATGAATGTCATAGACACACACAAACACACACACACACACACAAGCACATACACGCATGCACACACACACACAAGCACATACACGCATGCACACACACACACACACACACACATCTCTATATACAGCATTCCTAGCTACTTTACTGATTTTTAATGAGCCACAAAATTTAAAAAAAAGAAAGAAAAGAAAATGTGCCAACTTTACAACTTTTAAGCCACCAGCAACAGGAAAATGAAGGTGGAAAGAATCTGACTTAGAGAAGCAAAAGTGAACAGGCCTCCCTGATTCAAAATGGCGTACATGGCAGTTCTCAACAGGGGTGACTATGGCTCACAGGACATTTAATAATGTCTGAAGATATTTTTGTTTGTTACTTCATGGGAGGGGGTATTGTTACTGGATGCTAGTGGGTAAAGGCCAGCATGCTGCTAATATTCTACAGTGCTGAGGATGGCCCCTAAAAAGAAAAGCTGTGTCTACAAAGGAACTGGATTCGTGACTCAGGCTGTCCCCACAGTAAAGAGTCACCGGCAGGGCTGATGTCAGTAGTGCCAACTGTGAGAAAACTTGCTCTGTTTATTATATTTATTATTATTTATTACATTATTTAGTATGTTTATTATGAGATATTTGGCAACACTGCCAAATGCTATTTTTTAACAAAAAAATAGCAATGCTTACAACAAAATTAACTTCAACTAAAATGTATTAAAAATCAGAAGTTCTCAAGCTTTGCTGTATTTTAGAATCATCTGGAGATTATTTTAAAATCCTAAAGCTCAGCCTTCACCACATCAATTACATCAGAAGTTCTATGGACAGAATGTATGAATTAGTTTGTTTTTTAAATCTCTTCAGGTGATTTCAATGAGTACTCATAATTAAGAACAAGTATTATAGATTAGAAAGTGTCAAACTGTGATGCCTGGATAAGCCCAACTCTGCCAAGAATGGTTTTTGCATTTCTAAAATGTTGGAAGAAAAGGTAGGAAGGAAGAGAGGGAGGGAGGGTGAAAGAAAAAAAAAGAAAAAAGAAAAAAGAAAAGTCAAGAAGAAAAGGAAAACTCAAAAGAAAATCTTGTGAAACATGGAAAGTATATTGCTGTATCAAAAAATAACATTTTATTGGCAGATAGCTATACTCATTTTTTTTTGTCAATGTTAAAAAGGCAGAGCTGAAGAACTACCATAGATATTTACTATCTGGCCATTTATAGGAAAATTTTACAGGCCTTTGTGAAAGAACAGTGGTTCTCAAACTTTAATGTGAACATAAATCCCTTTGGGATCTCATTAAAATGCTGATTCTATAAAGGCAGATCCACATTTCTTATCTTTTCCAGGTGATTAGATCCTACCAGTTCACCCATTCCACTTGGAGTCACAGGAGAATTACATATTTTATCAAAACTGGGTCTCTGCAGCCCTGTGAAATGGCAAGACCCTTTCAGGAGGTCTGTGACATCAAAATTTTTATAAAAGTACTGAGATGTTCTCAACTTTTTTCATTGTATTGCCTTCATATAATAAAACTAGTTATGCTATATGAAAAATACCATGTTACCAAAATGTACTAATTAGCAGTACATTTCCCCCCACCATATATTCTCAATTAAAACAATTAAATTAAATTAAAAAGCTGCTTCAGTTAAGAATGTCTTTTCATATTTTTTCAGCTTTATTGAGGTATAATTGATAAGTAAAAATAATATACATTTAGGTGTATATCATGACAGTTGAGATAGATAGATGATAGATAAATGACAGATGGTTAGATACATAGATATATAGACAGAATAAATAGATCAGCTGCATTCTTTTGCAGAGATTTATTCAGTTTTTCCAACACCATTTATTACAATTCTCTATTGTATATTCAGACACCATGTTTTAGATTAGTTAACTATATATATGTTTATTTCTGAGGTCTCTGTTTCACTGATGTCTGTTTTTATGCTAATATCAAACTGTTTTGATTTCTATAGCTTTGAAATAGTTTCAAGTCAAGGAAAATTGAATATAAAAAAACTATGAAAACTTAAAAACTATAATAATAACTGTGCCTACAATAAGTTATTAATGGATGCATATTGAGTTACTTAAGCATCTGCCTTAGGCTCAGGTCATGATCTCAGGGTCCTACTCAGAAGGGAGTCTGCTTCTCCCTTCCCCTCTGCTGCTCTCACCAACTTGTGCATGCTCTCTGTCTCAAATAAATAAATAAATAAAATCTTAAGAAAAAGAAAACATGTAAATTGACACATCAAAAAACATGAAATGTGAGAAAACAGAAATAAAACTATGGTTTTTGTACACAATTGATAATAAGTTGTTACCAGCTTAAAGTAGACAGTTATAACTCTGACATGTTTTATGTAAACCTCATGGTGACCACATAGCAAAAACCTAAATTTGATACATAAAAGAGAGAAAGGAATAAAAGCACTACAGAAAATTGTTAAAGTCACAAAAGAAGAAAGACAAAAAGGGAACAAGAAAGTACAAATTAGCCAGAAAACAAAAAAAGATAGCAATAATATGTCTTTACCTACCAATAATTACATTAAATGCAGACATTAAATCTCTCAATCAAAAGAAATACAGTGGCTAATGAATTAAACAACAGCAACAACAACACAAACAAGAAACAACTATTTACTGTCTACAAGAGGTTCATCTCAGTTTAAAGGCACACATGAGCTAAAAGTGAAGATGAAAAGTGGCATTTCATGCAATTATTAAACAAAAGTCTGTACAGATAACTATAATTATATGACAGAAGAGAAACTTTAAGCCAAAAACTATAGAAAGAGAAAAAGAGGTATTATATAATAATAAAATGGTCAATGCATAAAAGGTTTTTACAAATGTAAATATAAAGATGCCCCAAATCAGAGCACCTAAACATATCAAGCAAATGCTAGCAGATGTAAAGACAAAAATGCAATAACAACACAATAATAGTAAGGTATTTCACTGTACCACTTTCAACAATGGATAAATCATCTACTTAGAATCAATAATGTTGAACTTGAACTACGCTTGAGCTGAAATGGACCTTACAGACATATATACAATATTTCATCCAATAGCAACAGAATACATATTCATCTCAACTGCACATAAAACACTCTTCAAGATATGTCATATATTAGGTCATCAAAAAAGTACTTAACCCAGATTTAAGCAGACAAAAATCCCACCAAGTGTCTTTTCTGACCACAATGGCCTGAAACTAGAAATCTAACAGGAAAAAACTGGAAAATTCATAAAATATGCGATATTAAACAACACACATCCAAATAACCAATGAGTCAAAGAAGAAATTTAAAATAAAACCCTGAAACAAATGAAATGGAAACCCATATACCAAAACTCCTGGGATACACCAAAAGCAGTTATAAGAGGCAAACTTACAGTGATAAATGTCTACATTAGGAAAAAGATCTCAAATAAACAACCTAACATTATGACTCAAGAAACTACAAGAGAAAAGGAACAATTGAAGCCCAAATTAAGCAGAGAAAAGAAAAACAAAAACCAGAGCAGAAATAAATTGAGACCAGAAAAACAATAGAAAGCCCAATAAAACTAAACCAGAGCAGAAATAAATTGAGACCAGAAAAACAATAGAAAAGCCCAATGAAACATTTAATTTTATTTAGTCATCAGAGAGAGAGAGCACAAGCAGGAGGAGGGGCAGGCAGGGGGAGAAGCAGACTCCCCGCCAAGCAGGGAGCCTGATGTGGCACTTGATCCCAGGACCCTGAGATCATGACCTGAGCCGAAGGCAGATGCTTAACCAACTGAGTTAACCAAGCATCCCTAAAAGTTACTTTTTTTTTTAAAAGAAAAACAAATTTGACAAACCATTACCTAGACAAAGAATTAAAAAAAGAGAGAGAGAAAGGAAATCTAAATCAAATTAGAATTGAAAGAGTAGACATACAAATGATGCAATAGAAATATGAAGGTTCATAAAACACTATTTTGAACAATTATACACCAACAAATTGGATAACCTAGAAGGAATAGATAAATTCCCAGAAACAAATAACTTATTGAGACTGAATCATGAAGAAAAAAAAATCTTAGCAGATTAATAACCAGTAAGAAGTTTGAAACAGTAATCAAAATCTATCGACAAGTAAAAATCCAGGACCAAATGGCTTCACTGCTGATTCTACCAAACACGTAAAGAAGAATTAATACCAAACATTCTAAACAATTCCAGAATTTTAAAGACCGGGGACAATTCCAAACTTATTAACCTGATGAAGACAGCATTTTCCTAGCACAAAAGCAAGACAAGGACACTATAAGAAAACAAAATTACTAATCAATATCCCTGATGAACATAAATGCAGATATTTTCAACAAAATATTAGTAAACATAATTCAACAGCATATTATAAGTATTATACACCATAATTAAGTGGAACTTATCCTTAGTGACAAGCATGGTTCATTATACAAAAATCAATAAATATATCACATTAACAGAGTAAGTGATAAAAATCATGATCATCTCAGTAGATGGAGAAAAAGCATTGAAAAAATTCAACATCCTTTGATGACAAAAACTCTGAACAAATTAAAACTATTTTAAAAAGTGCATGGCTAACATCATACTAAACAATGAAATGGTGAGCGCTGCTATGGTGAGCACTGTGAATTGTGTAAGACTGATGAATCACAGACCTGTACCCCTGAAACAAATAATACATTATATGTTAAATAAAAAAAGGAAGAAGATAGGAGGGGAAGAACGAAGGGGGAGAAATTGGAGGGGGAGATGAACCATGAGAGACTATGGACTCTGAAAAACAAACTGAGGGTTCTAGAGGGAAGGGGGTAGGGGGATGGGTTAGCCAGGTGATGGGTATTAAAGAGGTCATGTTCTGTATGGAGCACTGGGTGTTATACACAAACAATGAATCATGGAACCCTGCATCAAAAACTCATGATGTATGGTGATTAACAAAACATAATAAAATAAAAAAATGTGGGAAAAAAACAATGAAAAGCTGCAAATTTTTTTCTCTAAGATCAGAAAGAAGACATAGTGACCACTCTTGCCATATGTATTTACCATAGTACAGGAAGTCCTAACCAGAGAAATTACACAAGAAAGATATATAAAAGGCATCTAAATAAAAAAGGAAGAAATAAAGTTGTCTTGGTTTGCAGATCGTATGGTCTTACACCGAGAAAACTCTAAACACCCCACCTAAAAACTGCTAAAAATAATAATTTAACAACATTGTAGGATACAAAATCACTATAGAACAAACAGACACATTTCTATATACAGCTGGCCCTTGAACAAAATGCATTTCAGCTGTTTAGGTCCACCTATAAATGGATTTTTAACAGTACAGTACTATAAATGTATTTTCTCTTCTTTATGATTTTTCTAATAATGTTTTTTTCTAGCTTACTTTATTATAAAAATACATATATAACACATATAACATACAAAGTATGTGTTAATCAACTACTTATGTTCAGTTAGCTCTTGGTCAACAATAGGCTGTCAGTAGTTGTGTTTTGGGGAGTCAAAATTTACAAGTGGATTTCAACAGCACTGGGGGGAGTGAGTGCCCCTACCCCTCGTATTTTTTAAGGGTCAACTGTATTAGCAATAAACTATCAGAAAGGGAAAGTAAGAAAACAATCTCATATAAAATAACATCAAGCAGAATAAAATATTTAGGAATGAATATAATCAAAGAGATGAAAGACCTGTTCATATTTTTATGGAAATTGAAAAAATAATCCTAAAATTCATATGGAACCACAAAAGACCCCAAGGAGCCAAAGCAATCTTGAGAAAAAAGAACAACCCTGGAGGCGTTACATCCTAATTTCATACTATATTATAAAGCTATAGTAATCAAAAGAGCATGTTACTGGCATAAAAACAAATACATAGGCCAATGGAACAGAATAGAAAGTTTAGAAATAAAACTGTGCATTCACAGTCAACTAATCTTTGACAAGAGTGCCATAACATACAATGCAAAAACAAAAGTGTGTTCAATAAATGTCTTTGGGAAAACTGGGTATCCACATGCAAAAGATTGAAACTGAACTATCTTTTACCATACACAAGAAAATTGACTTGAAATAGATTAAAGTCTTATATCTGAAACTGCAAAATTTCTATAAGCAGTATAGAGAAAAATCTCCTTGATGTTGATTTTGGCAACAATTTTTTTGGATAAAACACCAAAGGCACAAGAAATAAGAGCAAAATTAGCAAGTGGGACTACACCAAAGTAAAAAGTTTCTTTCTGCATTGCTAAAAGAAAAGGCTACATACCATACTGGAGAAAATATCAATATACTATATATCTAATGAGAATACCTAAAATAGATAAGACACCCATAAAACACAATAGCAAAAAAACACACAAAAACAAAAGCTGATTATAAATTGGACAAAGCAATGTCTGCAATAGCCAAACTGTGGAAAGAGCTTCAACAGATGAATGGATAAAGAAGATGTGGGCCATATATACAATGGAATATTACTCAGCCATCAGAAAGGATGAATACCCAACTTTTACATCAACATGGAGGGGACTGGAGGAGATTATGCTAAGTGAAACAAGTCAAGCAGAGAAAGTTAATTATCATATGGTGTCAGTTATTTGTAGAACATAAGGAACAGCATGGAGGTCATTAGGAGAAGAAAGGGAAAAATGAAGGGGGGGTAAATCGGAGGAAGAGATGAACCATGAGAGACTATGGACTCTGAGAAACAAACTGACGGTTTTAGGGGGGGGTGGAGGGATGGGTTAGCCCAGTGATGGGTATTCAAGAGGGCACGTTCTGCATGGAGCACTGGGTGTTATGCACAAACAATGAATCATGGAACACTACAACAAAAACTAATGATGTAATGTATGGTGATTAACATAACAATAAAAAAATTTAAAGAAAAAAGAAAAATGGGCAAAGGACATGAATAGACATTTTTTACAAAGATAACAAATGGCCATCAGGTACATAAAAAGTGCCTGTCAGGGTGCCTGGGTGGCTAGTCGGTTAAGCGTCTGGCTCAGCTCAGGTCATGATCCCAGGGTGCTGGGATGGAGCTCCCCATTGGGCTCCCTGCTCAGTGCGGAGCGTGCTTCTTCTTCTCCCTCTGTCTGCCTCTCTGCCTGTGTATACTCTCTCTCTGTCAAATAAATAAATAAAATCTTTTAAAAAAAAGTGCTTGTCATCACTAATCATCAGACAATGCAAATCAAAACCACAAAGAGATAAAACTTCACAGTTGCTGAGATGGCTATTATGAAAAAGAAAAGAGTAACAGACATTGGGAAGAATGTGAAGAAAGGAAACTCTCATTCTTGGCTGTAGGACATGTAAATTAGTAAAGTCATTATGGAAAACAACATGGAGATTCTTCAAAAATTTGAAAATAGAACTTCCATACAATAGTATGTATATCCATTTCTGGGTATACGTACCTGAAGAAAATTAAATCAGTATCTCTAAGAGCTATCTGCACTCCCACATTAATTGTGGTATTACTCACAATAGCCAGGATATGGACAGAACCTTAGTACCCATCAAAGGATGAAGGATAAAGAAAAGGTAATGTGGTTCCCAGGGGCTGAGCTTGGGAGAAATGGGGGAGATTTTGGTCAAGGGTTCAAACTTTCAGATATAAGGTGGATAAGTTTGGCGATCTAATGTACAGCATGGTGACTATAATTCACAATACTCTATTATATACTTGAACATTTATAGGAGAGTAGTTCTAAGCATTCTCATCACACCACATATACAAAAGGTAAGTATTTTGGTGATAGATGTGCTAATTCCTTGAATGTGGCAATCATTTCACTATATATACATATATGAAATTATTACATTGTATTCTTTAAATATATGAAGTTTTATTTGAGAAAAAGGAGACTAAAGTAGATTTCTAATAAGAAAAGATGCTATTCTTCCTAAGACTGGATTTTGTTTTCTCTTTCTTTATGCTTTGATTTTTATTGTGGTTGATTAACTGAATAAAGTTGTTTGTGTTCATTTAAAAAAAATAAGTGGATAGAAAAAATAGGTGAAAAGTCTGTCTTCAACAAATGATTTTGGGAAAGCTGGTATCTAAATGAAAAAGGATGATGCTGACCTTTATACAGTTAACTCAAATTGGATTAAAGATGTAAATGTAAAAGATAAAGTTATAAAGCTTTTAGAATAAAACATAGGATAAATCTTCATGACATTGGCTATTGCAATGATGTCTTGGGTATGATATCAAAACACAAATAATAGAAGTAAAAGTAGGTAATTGGACTATATAAATATTAAAAATTATGTGCATCAAAAGAGTAATCAACAGAATGAAAGGCAACATCAGATGGCAGAAATATTTGGAAATCATATAAATGATAAGGGGTTAACATTCAACATATATAAAGAACTGCTAGAATTCAAGAATTAAAAATAAAACTCAACATTAAAAAAAGAGCAAATGATTTGAATAGATATTTCTCCAAAGAAAATTAAAAATGGAATTAACATATGATCCAGTAATTCTACATCTAAACAGATATGCAAGAGAATTGAAAGCAAGGTGTCCAACAGATATTTATTTGTTCACCTGTGTTTATAGTACTGTTCTTAATAACAATCAAAACATAGAAGCAACCCAATTTACTACCATGCACAAATGGATTAACCAAATGCAGTACATATTTATACACAATGGAATATTATTCAGCCTTAAAAAAGAGATTCTGAGACATGTTACAGAAAGGATGAACCTTTAGGACATTAATGTTAGTGAATTAAGCCAGTCACAAAACAAACAAAAAACAAATTAATGGAGATAGGAAGTGGAATGTTGATTGCTAGGGGGCAGTTTTAGTTTTTCAAGATGCAAAGAGTTCTACAGATCGTACAACAATGTGAATGTACTTAATGCTACTAAACTATACAATTAAATGGCTAAGATGGTAAATTTTATACTGTGTATATATATTTTAGAAAGTAGTGACTTCTTGCCAGCACTTTCAACTGGCACCCTTTGTTGTCCTCTCACTTGTTCTGATGAAATCAGTTGCCATGTCATGAAGTAACTGAAAAGAAGCTTATCTGAAAGATAATCAAAATAAACCATATCTCAGGTGAGCAAAGTATGAGAAACTGGGGCTTTGGTCAAACAGTCTGTATGGAACTACAGGTGAATCGGTAGTAAACTTTTCCTATATAAATGAGACCCAGCCTCAACCAACTCTTTAACAGCAGCCTCATAACAGAACCTAGGACACAGGATGAGCTAAAGTTTAAGAAAATTTGTTATGCAGAAATAGGTAACTAATACAGTCTTAGCTCTGGTGTTTGCCTACAGCTCTACAAAAGAAATGACCTTGTTTTTTTTAATACACAAAGATACAGTGACAATATAAAAAAGTGTGTATTTCAAGAGGAGTTTGTCTAAAAGTGGTCTAAATTAAATCAATTTAAAAGAATAAAGTTAGGGACACCTGCATAGCTCAGTTGGTTAAGCGTCTGCCTTCGGCTCAGTTCACGATCCCAGGATCCTGGGATCAAGCCCCATGTCAGGCTACCAGGTCGGTGGAGAGTCTGCTTCTCTCGCTGCCTGCCACTCCCACTGCTTGTGCTCTCTTCTGCTCTCTTTCAAATAAATTAATAAATAAATTCTTTAAAAAGATAAAAGAATCAAGTTAAGGCAAAAACAAAATAAAACAAGATTGGAATCACTTTGACCCTACCATCAAGAATAAGGAAATTGGAAGCCCGGAGTGGTATCTGCTATTATAACTACATATATAAGACAGCAGTTCCCTTTTCAAGGATTTCCTTGTTAGTTAATATCAAACCTCTTTTTCTCCCCAGGAAAACAAACTGAGAACTATGTAGAGAAAGATAAAAACACAGGAGAGTCATATGGAATTGCCTATTTTTCCCTAACATCATCCAGTTTAGGATCTAGTACAGAATGGCAAATACATTGAGTTAGGAGTAAACAAAGTATCTGCAACTGGAAAGATAAGAACATTCATAGGATCAGTTCCTCTGCCTCATGGCCTGTGCTGTATTGTTTACTCTGTCCTGTATAAGGTCTCTGAGACTGGCTCCAGACATAAAAGGTCCCAACATTTCTGCCACAGAGACATATTTTTTTGGAATGATTTTAGTTACTGCAGTTAAAAATATGTGTGGGTAGAGGACATTTCCAGATCTGGTAATAGTCTATAAATCAAGCTCAGTGATTTCATTTCTCCCCCTCTAACAAGAATCTGCTGGTTCACAGAATTCTTACATGAAATATTACTAGCAATTGGATACTATTAGAGTTCTATATTCCTTATCATACTATTCCAGAATTCCTAAAACTCTAAAACAAAGGATGATGATGATGATGATCTGTTCTCATATGAACTTACTTGCTGCCAAAAGCAGACCTGAATAGACAAAAAAGAGGTTCTTTATTGGCTTTATTTATCTAACTCCAACTCTCTAGAAGAATTGAAGCATTGAATTTGAGGTAGTACCTGGACCTTCCTGTAGTATACAATGTTGTACCTTGTTGCCTCTCAAAGACCCAAATTCTTCCAAGTTCTAAAATAAATATGGCATCAGAGGTTTTGGAAAAGAAGCTAAAGACTTGTACTTTTGTTTTCAGCTATAACCCAAACAAAAATTACCCATACCCTTACATTTAGTCATATGGTCAAAGCTCTTGAGTCTTATTTTAATGCATTTACAGAGAACTGCTCAACAACTACAGAAAACTTCAAGATCAATAGATAGTGTTTCACCTAAGAAGATTTCTGCTATTCTTTACCACTGGTTTAATGAACTAAAATCCAGAAAAGACTCAGTTTTAGGCCTTATGTCTTCCAACATTCATTCTTAAACTAAAGGCCATGTTACCTCAAGCAGTAATTTCTTATAACTTGGGGGCTTCTACCATGTTAAAATGAACTTCTCTCAAATGACACTAATTGTGCATATCTGGTAGCATTTTTACATTTTTCACAAAGCTTTATTGAGATATAATTTACATACAATAAAATTCACCTATTTTAAGTATACGATTCAGTATGGTAGTAAATTTAGAGAGTTGTGCAGACATTACCACAATCTAATTTTAGAATATCCCCTTCACTCCTCCTTTTTGTCCATTAGAAGTCACTTTCTATTTCCTGCTTCCTGAGTATTACCCCTGGAAACCACAAATCCACTTTCTGTCGTCATGGATTTATCAATTCTAGAATTTAACATAAACAATATCACACATTATGTCTGGCTTTTTTTCACTTAGGGTAATGTTTTCAAAGTTCATCCAAACTGTAGCATATATCAGTACTTTGACCTTCTAATTATATCATAGTATTCCATTACATAGGTATGCCATATCTAAAGACAATTTTTTAAAAAGATTATTTATTTATTTATTTGACAGAGACACAGTGAGAGAGAGAACACAAGCAGGGGGAGCGGCAGAGGGAGAAGCAGGCTTCCCACGAAGGAGGAAGCCCAAGGGGGGCTCGATCCCACGACCCTGGGACCATGACCTGAGCCGAAGGCAGATGCTTAGCGACTGAGCCACCCACACGCCCCTAACGACAATTTTTTAATCAAGATTTCAGAACTTCTTTTCTTTAAAGCATCTATGAAAATGAATGCCTAGTGTCTCCTTTTACTCGCTTTTTATAACTCTCCATGTGCTGGCATAAATTATGCCTAATAACTGCAAATTGAAAGAACAAATTAATTAGTAAGAACTCAAGTTAACCTGAAGCCACAATTCAGGTTGTAATGGAAGAAATTATTAAATTAATTATAGGTTTATGATTTGTAATTCAATTAGTGTCTTATATTATATATCATGATTGCTTTATCTAGAGTTGTAAGTGCTATACTTTCATCTTTTATTTATTCCTGAAAAAATAAGTCACCATCTGTGAGACATGACACTATGAGCTCACACAAAATCATGGCAACATTTTAAGTTGGCTGCGTTTATTTGATCTGCCACTATCTTTCACATCCACATTTTAGGCAACCTGGATTGCAGTTCTACTTAGGCAAACTCACTGAGTTTTAGCTAAAGGATCTGAGTAATAAGACATATGTAAACATTGGAAATGTGGATCAATAATTTCATATTTCTCAGAATTCTCCCTCTTTGGCATCCTCAAATGAACTGACCCATATTTCACCTAGTCCAACCCCCTAGAAGTTCAGAGAGACCAGCATTACTCATGAACAAGGAATCCAGAAACTGGAATGGACCTATGTGATGAGATGGAGTGTACAATTTCCATGTCTTTGAGCTTTGATTTTTCCTTCTCAAAAGTACCTGCCACTATTAAAACAGAGTAATACAAAGCAGGAAGGCCAGAAAGACATTTGGGAGTGCCCACTGATTCTCAGAGCTAAGGCTCCTCCTGCCACAGTTCTTGGCCCCATGGTAGACATGTGTGGACCCCCTTCCCCATTATTTCTTTAGATATTGGAAATATTGTGGTCAACTCAAAGACATTTCTCACTGTACACTGGTCCTTTAAGAAGGAATGGGAAATGAGTGGGAAGAAGGAATGGGAAAAAGGAGAAAAAAGGTAAAAGATGAAGGGAAATGGAGATGGAGAGAGAAAAAGAAAGTTCACTAAAATCCTTTAAGGGCCAATTCTGCCCAAACCCATGTGAATGAATTAATGCATCAAGAAAAACATGAAATATTATTAAGTTGAATGTGCCATCCCAAATAACATTAATGATAACAGTTAACTTCCTATTAGAATTCACCCCCAGGCTATATTTTACCTGTACTGCTCAAGGCTAGCCCTGTCCACCAGGTTGGCATAGATCATACTGTTTGTTGTTTGAGCCTGAGGACATCCAGTGGTACCTGCAAATTTCCATTTCAGCTCTGATGTTCACTGCCAATTTTAGGTAGCAAAGAGTCAGTGTTTCTATCTCCAGGAAATGTTATGTATCAGCAGTTTTATTTAATGTTTTGCCATATAGTTAAACTAATACTGGCACATACATATGCTATTGGAATGCAGTCCTTTATATCAGCTTGTCAACTCAGCATGGTAAATGGGAAATTTATTGAATCTCACCCTCTGATTTTGAATTAAATTTATATAAATCACCAAAATGTTTTTACATCCTTCCCCCCCATCTTTTCTACTCCTCTACTCATAGAATGGTCATTTTGGGCAGACACTACTTGTATACTAAAAATTTGGTTTCTGACAAATTTTTCTTTCTGCCTATTTCATTTTCAAACCAAAAGTGAAATACAATTATTGCTAGCTGCATAAGAAAAACTGAATAAAGATGCACTGTTCATAATGATACCCAGTCCAGGTCCTAAAAAATCTGACAAATAATCCTGAAGTCTTCTGAATCTATGGTGAAATTGCTGCCCTCTTACTGATGTCTGTGATATTCTGTCACACCATCTTAGACTCAGCACTTTGGAGAACTGAGTGTCCTAGAATGTTATAGATTATATCTTGCTCCAATTGCCTTTCAGTGTGTTATAGAAAAAAGGCTGCTGGTTTGGGCTTACACCATTACTTACTGAGACACATAGTAACAATTGGCTTTGCAGAGTCAGGTCCCTATGTGACAATATGACTGTATTTCTCAGTATTCCTTGAAGATCAGGGAGGAAAATATCTCCAAATTTGCTTAGGACAAAGTAGGCATACAGTAACTTGTTGATTTAAATCTTGAAGTCCCTAAAAAACCATAAAGTTGTATGGCCAGTTTATGTCTGAGAATCCCATAAACCCTAATAAGGGGTTATGTTCCTCTGCAGTGTTACAAATAGTAAAGGTAAAAAAGACAATTCTGATTAATTATTCCATCTGAGGTTGAGCATATAATCCTCAACTGGTTACCTGAGATAACTAAGGATAAGGACCTAACAAACAATCAAATTTCCTGGCTAGGTATACTTAAAACCTCAAAAAGCCTTTATCATCATGCTAAGCACAGGTACACATTATTTTAGCTGTCAGAACCACAGGAAGATATAGGTATGTCTATCATTCTATTTTTACAAATGAAGAAAACAAGGGCAATGAGAGAGTAAATCACTTGCCCACAATCATTCACACAAGGGGTAGAGAAGCCTGTGTATGGATCTGGACTCCATAGTGTACACTTCTGAAAACACCGTAACATCTTAATGTGGTGTGGAAATTTGCTCCCTTTTTTTTTTGTCAAGGTAGTGGTTAGCACATCGAGTTTTTTTTTTTTGAGGTTCGTTGGATGTTATCTATGCTTCTGTGCCTTCCAAAGCAATAATCTAGATCATAGCTCAGTAATGTTATTTCAGGGTTCTAAAACCTTGTTAAGTCTCAACCTTCCCTAGGTTTAATTTTTTATTTCTTGATTAAGAGGTTCTCTCTCAGATCTAAATTATGTTACATTCTCTGAAAATTAACAGGTAAAGTGGGGCTACTGGAAAGAACCAGATGGTTAAATTGCCTTATGGTATGATCTGACTTTCTCTTCATAAAGTGGCTGTGAGGCCCCCACACTGACTCTAAGCAAAAGGATTCCAAGTAACTGAATAATTTTTTATCTGTTGAATTTTACCCTCCTCTTAACAAGTTATTCCTACATACCCTGCACAAATAGATCTCCAATAAATATTTATTAAGTAAACATTTGGTTAAAAGCAAAGAAGCAATAGTGTTATGATTGAATGTTAGTGTCCTCCCTGAATTTATATATTTGAGCCCCAGCACCATAGTGATGGTATTTGAAAATGGGATCTTTGGGAGGTGTTCAGGATTAGACGAAGTCATCAGGGTGGGGCCCCATGATGGGATTTATGTCCTTATAGGAAGAGACCACAGTGATTGCTTTATCTCTGCTTGACAGCTTGATCTAGGACTTCTCCTCCACTGAAACTGGAACCATAACACTCACTCTTTTGGGTCTCCAGGTTGCTGACTGCTGACAATGGACTTCAGCTACTGTTCTTGTTTCTCTGGAGAAGGTTGACTAAGACAAATATTGATACTGAAAAGTGAAGGTGGTACTGTAACAAATACCCAAAAGTGTGGAAGTGGCTTTGGAAATGGGTAAGAGGTAGATTCTGGGAAAGTTTTTGAGGTGCATGTTAAAAAGAAAAACCCCAGACTGCCATGAATGAATGAAATATGAACATTTTAGGCAATGCAGAAGAGAGCTCAGAAGGAAAAAAGAAGAGTTATAAAGAAAGTTTCCATATTTTAAACATATAAATAACCATGAACAGAGTGTTGGTAGAAATATGTCAATAAAAGGCTATTCTAGTGAGGGGCGCCTGGGTGGCTCAGTCGGTTGGGCGACTGCCTTCGGCTCAGGTCATGATCCTGGAGTCCCGGGATCGAGTCCCGCATTGGGCTCCCTGCTCAGCGGGGAGTCTGCTTCTCCCTCTGACCCTCCCCCCTCTCATGTACTCTCTTTCTCTCTCATTCTCCCTCTCTCAAATGAATAAATAAATCTTTAAAAAAAAAAAGGCTATTCTAGTGAGATCTCAGATGGAAATGAGGAACATACTATTGAACAAGGGAGAAAAGACAATCCTTGTTATGATGTGGCAAAGAACTTGGCTGAATTGTGCTTATATCCAGTGTTTGTGGAAGGTATAGTTGATTCCTCCTGACTGCTTATAATAAAGTGTGAGAGAAGAGAAATTAATTGAAGGAGTTGTTAAACAAACATGTAGAAAATACTCAGCCTGTCCATTGTAAAAAAAAAATGAGAACAACTTTTCAAAAAAGAACATCAAGATTATGGATAACAACTTGATAAGGAGATTAGTATGGGTATATACCACAGATCTAATAAACCCTATCAGCAGAACCCAGAAATACAGATAGGACTGAACCAGCAGAAACACTGCTGGTGAGGATTGATGAAGGAAGGCTACAAAATTGTTATCCTTCAAGAAAAGGGAAGAAAGACCCAAAAGGAAATTGAGAGATCATCAGAGCTGCTATTCCACATTTAAATTTTCTAAAACAGTAAAAGAAAATGATGTTACAACTCCTACATATATCTAGTACCATTTGGCCAGGCACGGTTTTCTCTACAAGCCCATTCTCTAGATATTCACTTTTTAGATGTCTTCCTTGGCATATGCTTACACAGTGAATATCATCAATCACTACTCAATCATCACATTTTGATTTAATTTAAAGTTATCAATTTTAAAACTGCTAGTTGTAATAATTTGGGATCTCTCTGAGAAACCTTGTAACCTTTCTTTAAAAATCCCTGAGTATCAACTAAATAGTTACCAGTTTTGGTCACCTACGTGTGTTCTGTGACACATATAAAACTGTTTCAAACACAGTCTTTCTTCTTAAGGACTTGGAATAGTTTTGGTTTACAACAGGAAGTCATTCTGATATATTTTAAAGAAACAGTTGTCTTAAGTAGGTTTCAGTGAACCACAGTAGCTAAGATATGTTGTTCTATCCTCAGAAAGGATACTAACTAGAAAAGCTGAGGCCAATTTATATTCACAAATTTAATTTATATCCTTAAAAAACATTCTAATAACTATCAAATGCTATTTATTCACAAGCTATGGGGTACTGCAATAACACCCCAAATTAAGAGACAGGCATTGCACGTAGTGCCAACAATTGAAAGAGGATGAGAAAAGAGGAAGGGGGGGAAGTAGGTATAAAACTACGTGATATGATAAAATGTATAGGATTAAACATAGTAGTAAAATTCCTTACTGAAAGAAAGAAAAAAGATTATGGGTCAGGGAATTTATTTTAACTGATCTGCAACAACACAGGTTGTGATCACAAAGTGACCTACCAAAAATGCTGCTCTGGAGGTTGGCTTATCTACCAATTCTCACGAAAACAAACAAGTGCTTGTGTATGCTTGTCACTCCACTATTCCTTCAGATTTAATTTTAAGTTTTATTACTTTCAGTTTGTAACTACGGAACTGTAGCGCCATTAGAAAGTGTGAATTTCCAAATAAATCTGAACACTTGTCTTTATTTAAAAAAAAAAGAATTGTCTTTAACTTCTTCCTTTGCTGTTTTGCAGTAGATAGGTTTGAAGCAGGAACTCAAATAAACTATCAATTTATAAATAAAATTGCTCTGTTTATTATACAATATTATCAAAGTATTATGTACAGAAGAAATCCCACATAAAAACAGTCTCTATCCCAGCATGCCAATTTGAGATCTACATGAAATTGCCATTTTTATAGGTGTAAAATAGTTGACTAACAGCAATTTCAGACAGTTCAATTTACAGATTCATAAGTAAAACACACTTGTGTCTCCACCTTGAAGAATTACTATGTTTAGTGATGGTCAGTGGTTGCTGTAGCCTTGAGAAATAACCTTAATATTAAGATTCTATGGGTATAGAATACGTTCTTGTGCCTTTATGATAATCTGTAAGTTTGGGTGAAGAAAATAAATTCCAATGCAGAACGATGCCCTTTACATAACAGCGGCTGAGAGGATTCTACCACCTATGCAACTTGAAAGCATTATCTAGGAAAAGACAGATTAATTTTAGCTTCTGTTTTCTACCATTTTCTTACTAAAAAAAAACTTCTCAAAAAAGGCCATTCTGCATATCAGAATCATGATATATTCCAAAATTCCTTCTAAGGAACAGAACCTTTATCTATTTTCATCCCTCAAATCTCTAAGTTGAAATAGCAGAAGGCCCCCAACTCCCCACAACTCTTTCAAACAGCAGTAGGTGACTCATCTTATATCATGTCTCTCAAGCTTCAACAGTAATTGGTTATTATATGTCAGTCAGGACCTGAGACACAAAAATAGCAATCATATTAGATAAGGAAATTAGAGAATGTTCAAATCACTATAGCACTAGCAGAACCGAAGCATAATTAGTAGTTCTTCCTTGCCATTAGGAGAAAACAATGCATTGCACCTCCTTGGAATATAACACAGAGCATCGAACCTAAGTTATGTCTCATTTCATTAATGAAAAAAAAAAGTTTCCCCAGTCTAAGGTGACAAACTGCAGACATCCTGGGAAATCCCACACTCGGTAGGAAAATTTGGAACAGGAATGGGCTGAAGAAAGACTGCTCTATTAATTTAACATCAGCTTACAGGCAAAAACCACCGTGAAAGGACGACCTTGCCAGAGGGATTGTTTCAGAGCTATTTTATGAGACACAAAACCAGGCTCCCTCTTTGAAAGCACCCCCCAGTGAAAAGCTTGAAACAGGCTATTGTCAGAGTGCCGGGTACCTTTTCTCTCTTGGCTTTGTTCAGTATGTTCCTCGGCTGCAGTTTCCATGGCTGGCTTCATACCATCCACCAAAAATGCTTTTCCCCGCTCCCCCGACACACACTTTTCCCCTCCTCTTCCTTTTCTTTTGGACTCCCCTCCGTCTCTTATTTACACCGTGTGATTGAGAGGTTCTGTTCTTCACTACAGTAGATTGCAGTCCCTTCCAAGATGCAAAAGGCTCGTCAGCGTCAGTTTCCCCTCTGCCTACTGGTCCAAAAAGACAGCTGCCAAGGAGCCGGCGGCCACACGTCAGCGAGGATCCCAGTTAGAACACGGCCATCCTGCGCCCCGTCCCACTGCGGCTCCCGAGGGACAGCCGCGCCCCCGTCCGCCAGCCCCCGCGCCACTCACTCCCGGCCAACAGCACCCACTGAATGCTAATCAGCTCTCCCAGGGAAGAACAGACTTGTGACATCAGAGGACGGGATGTGGAGGAGAAGGGGCGGGGGAGAGACAGAGAGAGAGAGACAGAGAGAGAGAGAGAGACAGAGAGCCCCCTCCCACCACGTGACTCAGCTGGTCGGGATGTCAGTTCTCTCCGCTGAACGCTGGGCTTCCACCCCTGCAAACTCCTTCCTTCCCGGGGGACCCCTTCATGGGGCATCACAGGTTGACTGAAGTTCGTTTACCTGACCCTGGCAGAATATAGGCGGAGGACCAGCCCATGGTCTGTTTTATTAGCTTTCTCTAGTATTTGACTTTCACACAATGGATAGAGTAACTAATTGATTTTAGAATATATAGGACATATAAATAGGTACATTTTCATATACGTTGGAAGGGAAAATACTAGAGGGAAGAAAACTCAAACATGGATATAGCAATAGCACTGTAATAATTCAATATTAGAATGAATTTCTTGGTCTATAGCTAAATATGTGATAAAAAAAGGTCAAGCCTAATTCATAAAAAGGCATATGTCTCTTTTAAAAATAACCATAATATGCTACAAGTATCTCTACTTAATATTTTGGAGGATTCTTGGAATGAATATCAAAATACAGTTTTCTTATTGAGCAGTTATTTCTACGTGGAACTTTATTAACTAGAGCTCCTCATTCAAAGTCACCACCATGTTTTAACATTCTTAATGTACACCATAAAGGCTATTGTACCTATTGTATGATTTTGATGTTAGTTTTACAAGCTTTCTTACATACCCAGATATTAAGATACCAAAGTTCTCAACCCATCCAAACACATGAGCCTTTATCATAGTTTTGAAGCACAGCTTCCAAATTTCACAAATTTCTGCTCAATATATTATACATTTTATTAACTGCTTACCTTCATAGTCTCTACCAAATATATATGTCTCTACCAAATATATTTATATATGTATATATATAAACTAAGTATATATACATATAAACTCAAGTATATATACACATAAACTCAAGTTAAATTCACACACATATAAACCCAAATTAAATACTGGGGTATTTAAGTCAATATACTTAATATATAAATACTGGGAATAAACTCAGGTATATATAATATGATATATATATTAACCAACTGAGCCACCCAGGCACCCTTGGATGGAATTTTTTAGTTGACTTTACTTAACTCCCATTCCTGGAAGGAATTCACCCAAATTTTGAGGATTGTTGCTCTAAACCTAAAAAAAAAGTATGTAAGATACTGAATTAAAATTATATAGCAATCTGATCTTTTAATGTTTTAGATAGTCCTCAAACTCTTATATTCAGTACCTCTGCCTGTAAACCAGAAAAGATTTTTTTAATATCATCTTGACTCGTTTCAACATTTTCCTTAATTTTTCACCTTTCTTTTTTTCTTATTGTTCTAGAAGACTATACTATGATTAATTTGTTTCTTAAATAATGGTCTAGGCAATATTATTTCATAGTAAGGAGATAGAGAAGCATGTTAAGCCTAAATCTGCTGACTTCTGAAAAATATTAGTTTGTGATATAAATATCTACACAGAAAACTCAATTATGTATTCTACTAGAATAGTGTAAAAGCATTTTTGTAAATACTACTAGGTCGACTTCGCCAGAAACGTGGTAAATGTTGGTTTGTGATAGAATGTATCACTAGCACTTCAAATGAAGATTAAAATCAAAACAAAAGTTAATTCAGCACAAAGGAACAGTCTGAATTACCTGACATCTTTGTTTTTCTCTTATTTTTCAATTGACATAATTGGCATAATTTTTATTCATATATAATTGACGTCAAATTATATGGTTCAAGTGTATAAGATCATGATTTGATATATGTACAGATTGTAAAATCAAAATGATCACCATAATAATTCTAGTTAACATCCATCCCATAGTTACTAATTTTTCTTTTGTTGAGAACTTTTAAGATATTCTCTCTTAAAAACTTTCAAATATACAATACAGCATTATTAATTATACTTGCCCTGCTACACATTACATTCCCATTACTTATTTATACTAGAAATTTGTACTTTGGATCATTTTCACCTCTCTCACACCACCCTCACCTCTGACAACCACCAATCTGTTCTCATTTCCATGTAGCTTGCTTTGTTTGTTTTAGATTCCACATGTAAGGGACATTATATGACATTTGTCTTCCTCCTTCTTACTTATTTCACTTAGCATAGTGCCTTCAAGGTCTATCCATGTTGATCCAAATGTCAGGGTTTCCTTCTTTCTTATACCTGAATAATATTGTATATATACACATTTTCCTTATCCATCCATCAATAGACACATAGGTTGTTTCCTTGTATTGACTATTGTAAAGAGTGCTGCAATGAACTTCGTAGTGCATATATCATTACAACTTATGTGTCAGTTTCCTGAAATTTGAAGTAGAATTACTGCACCATATGGTAGTTCTACTTGTAGTCTTTGGAAGAACTTCTAGCCTTTCCATAGGGTCTGTACCAATTTACATTTCTATCAACAGTACACAAAAGGTCCCTTTGCTCCATATCCTCAACAACTTGTTATTTCAAGGCTTTTGATAATACCCATACCAATATGTGTGAGCTAATATCTCACTGTGGTTTTGATTTGCATTTATTGTTTTTCTTTTCCAGTTTGGAATGTCTTTCTTTTTTATTGTTATGTTAATCACCATACATTACATCATTAGTTTTTGATGTAGTGTTCCATGATTCATTGTTTGTGCATAACACCCAGTGCTCCACGCAGAATGTGCCCTCTTTAATACCCATCACCAAGCTAACCCATCCCCCCACCCCCTCCCCTCTAGAAGCCTCAGTTTGTTTTTCAGAGTCCATCGTCTCTCATGGTTTATCTCCCCCTCCGATTTAATCCCCTTCATTCTTCCCCTCCTGCTATCTTCTTCTTCTTCTTTTTTTTCTTAACATATATTGCATTGTTTGTTCCAGAGGTACAGATCTGTGATTCAACAGTCTTGCACAATTCACAGCGCTCACCATAGCACATACCCTACCCAATGTCTATCACCCAGCCACCCCATCCCTCCACCGCACCACCACTCCAGCAACACTTATTTTGTTTCCTGAAATTAAGAATTCCTCATATCAGTGAGGTCATATGATACATGTCTTTCTCTGACTGACTTATTTCACTCAGCATAACACCCTCCAGTTCCATCCATGTCGTTGCAAATGGCAAGAAAGATCTCATTCCTTTTGATGGCTGCATAATATTCCATTGTGTATATATACCACATCTTCTTTATCCATTCATCTGTCGATGGACATCTTGGCTCTTTCCACTGTTTGGCTATTGTGGACATTGCTGCTATAAACATCGGGGTGCACGTATCCCTTCGGATCCCTACATTTGTATCTTTGTGGTAAATACCCAGTAGTACTGGGTATTTGGATTGTATGGTAGCTCTATTTTCAACTGTTTGAGGAACCTCCATACTCTTTTCCAGAGTGGTTGCACCAGCTTGTGTTCCCACCAACAGTGTAGGAGGGTTCCCCTTTCTCCACATCCCCACCAACATCTGTCATTTCCTGACTTGTTGATTTTAGCCATTCTGACTGGTGTGAGGTGGTATCTCATTGAGGTTTTGATTTGGATTTCTCTGATGCCAAGCGATGCTGAGCAATTTTTCATGTGTCTGTTGGCCACTTGGATGTCTTCTTTGGAAATATGTCTGTTCATGTCTTCTGCCCATTTCTTGTTTGGATTATTTGTTCTTTGGGTGTTGAGTTTGATAAGTTCTTTATAGATTTTGGATACTAGCCCTTTATCTGATATGTCATTTGCAAATATTTTCTCCCATTCTGTCGGCTGTCTTTTGGTTTTGTGGACTGTTTCTTTTGCTGTGCAATGGCTTTTTATCTTGATGAAATCCCAATAGTTCATTTTTGCCCTTGCTTCCCTTGCCTTTGGCGATGTTTCTAGGAAAAAGTTGCTGCGGCTGAGGTCGAAGAGGTTTCTACCTGTGTTCTCCTTTAGGATTTTGATGGACTCCTGTCTCACATTTAGGTCTTTCAACCATTTGGAGTCTATTTGTGTGTGTGGTGTAAGGAACTGGTCCAGTTTCATTGTTCTGCATGTGGCTGTCCAATTTTCCCAACACCATTTGTTGAAGAGACTGTCTTTTTGCCACTGGACATTCTTTCCTGCTTTGTCAAAGATGAGTTGACCATAGAGTTGAGGGTCCATTTCTGGGCTCTCTAATCTGTTCCATTGATCTATGTGTCTGTTTTTGTGCCAGTACCATACTGTCTTGATGATGACAGCTTTGTAATAGAGCTGGAAGTCTGGAATTGTGATGCCGCCAGCTTTGCTTTTCTCTTTCAACATTCCTCTGGCTATTCGGGGTCTCTTCTGGTTCCATACAAATTTTAGGATTATTTGTTCCATGTCTTTGAAAAAGGTGGGTGGTATTTTGATGGGGATTGCATTGAATGTGTAGATTGCTCTAGGTAGCATTGACATCTTCACAATGTTGGTTCTTCCAGTCCATGAGCATGGAACGTTTTTCCATTTCTTTGTGTCTTCTTCAATTTCTTTCCTGAGTATTTTATAGTTTTCTGAGTGCAGATCCTTTACCTCTTTGGTTAAATTGATTCCTAGGTATCTTATGGTTTTGGGTGCAATTGTAAATGGGATCGACTCCTTGATTTGTCCCTCTTCTGTCTTGTTGTTGGTGTATAGGAATGCCACTGATTTCTGTGCATTGATTTTATAGCCTGCTACTTGACTGAATTCCTGTATGAGTTCTAGCAGTTTTGGGGTGGAGTCTTTTGGGTTTTCCACATAAAGTATCATATCATCTGCAAAGAGTGAGAGTTTGACTTCCTCTTTGCCGATTTGGATGCCTTTGATTTCTTTTTGTTGTCTGATTGCTGTGGCTAGGACTTCTAATACTATGTTGAATAGCAGTGGTGAAAGTGGACATCCCTGCCGCGTTCCTGACCTTAGAGGAAAAGCTCTCAGCTTTTCCCCATTGAGAATGATATTCGCTGTAGGTTTTTCGTAGATGGCATTTATGATATTGAGGTATGTACCCTCTATCCCTATACTCTGAAGAGTTTTGATCAAGAAAGGATGCCGTACTTTGTCAAATGCTTTTTCTACATCTATTGAGAGGATCATATGATTCTTGTTCTTTCTTTTGTTAATGTATTGTATCATGTTGATTGATTTGCGGATGTTGAACCATCCTTGCAGCCCAGGGATAAATCCCACTTGGTCGTGGTGAATAATCCTTTTAATGTACTATTGGATCCTATTGGCTAGTATTTTGGTGAGAATTTTTGCATCCATGTTCATCAAGGATATTGGTCTGTAATTCTCCTTTTTGATGGGGTCTTTGTCTGGTTTGGGGATCAAGGTAATGCTGACCTCATAAAATGAGTTTGGAAGTTTTCCTTCCATTTCTATTTTTTTGGAATAGTTGCAGGAGAATAGGTATTAATTCTTCTTTAAATGTCTGAAAGAATTCCCCTGGGAAGCCATCAGGCCCTGGGCTTTTGTTTCTTGGGAGATTTTTGATGACTGCCTCAATTTCCTTAGTGGCTATAGGTCTGTTCAGGTTTTCTATTTCTTCCTGGTTCAATTTTGGTAGTTGATACATCTCTAGGAATGCACCCATTTTTCCAGGTTATCCAATTTGCTGGTGTAGAGTTGTTCATAATATGTTCTTTTCCATCATTTGGTCTTCTATATCGCTGATTCTTTCTTCTGCCTCATTTATCCTAGCAGTAAGTGCCCCCATTTTTTAGCACCTCATCAATAGCCTTTTTGATTTCAACCTGGTTAGATTTTAGTTCTTTTATTTCTCCAGAAAGGGTTTCTCTAATAACTTCCACGCTTTTTTCAAGCCCAGCTAGTATCTTCAAAGTCATGATTCCGAACTCTAGGTCCGACATCGTACTAATTTCCATATTGAGTAGGTCCCTGGCAGACGGTATTACCTCTTGTTCTTTTTGCTGAGGTGATTTTTTTCTTCTTGTCATTTTGTCCAGAGGAGAATAGATGAATGAGAGAACAAAACGCTAACAGGTTAACAACGTCCCCAGCAAATATACTGTATACAAATCAGAAAAGACCTGAAACCAAGGGAAAAGAAAGGGAAGGAAAGAAAAAAGGAAGAGAAAAAAAAGATAAAAACAAAAACAGAACAATACAAAAAAAGCAGAATGTTATCAAATATGATCAGGCTAGTGCATAGATCAGTGCCACACACTAGATTTTGGGCATATTTTGGTCTGTTAGAAAAAAGTGCCTCCTAAAATTTTAAAGGGAGAAAGACATATATGTACAAAATAAGGGTTGATACAATGAAGGGATGGAAGATGACTGTAAAGATGAAAATTATAAAAGATTTTATAAAAGGAATTGATAAGGTAAATTGTTTGAAAAAGGAAAGAAGATTTAAAAAAAAAAAGAAAAAAGGGAGAGAATATGATGAGGCAGGAGACTAGAACAAAGCCATACACTAGTGATTTAGGGTATATTTTGATCTGTTAGAAGAAACTGTATCTCAAAATTTTAAAGAGAGAAGAACTTATATATATATATACCAAAAATAAGGGTAACTACTATGAAGGGATAAAAGATAAAATATGACTCTAAAAATGAAGAATAAAAAATGTTTTTTTTAAAAAAGAGATTGATAAGATGTTGGTTGAAAAAGGGAAAAAGAAAAATTCAAAGAAAAAACAGTTAAAAAAATTAACTTTAATGAACTAATGAATCATGGTAAAAAAAAAAAAAAAGCCATGAATTCTATGTGTAGTATTCCCCTAGCGCTGGAGTTCTCCCGTTCTCCTTGATCGGTAAACTTGGTCTTGGCTTGCTGGCTATTCGTGCTGATCTGGGGGAGGGGTCTGTTGCTGTGGTTTCCAAATGTCTTTGCCGGAGGCTGAATTGCCCTGCCCTTGTCGGTCTGGTCTAAGCAAGCTGCTCGGGTTTGCTCTCAGGAGCTTTCGTTCCCTGCAAGCTCTCGGTACAGCTTTGGAGGACCAGGATGAAAATGGTGGCCTCCCAATCTCCGCCCGGAGGAGCTGAGAACTCGGGGCCCCGCTCCTCAGTACGCCCCCAGAGAAAAGCAGTCACTCCCGTCTCCCTGGTCTCTGGCCACACTCCGTGCTCACCCGGCCTGTGACCGAGCATTTGTATCTCTGGCACCCGACCCCGTGTGGAGTCTCCAAACCCAGCAGATCCCTGCGGTGCCTTCCCGCGCCGCTCCTCCTGGGGGAGAAAGGGGAGTCTCCCTGGATCTGCCGCTTGTTGGGTCGCTGCTGGAGGAGCAGTGGCCCGACTGGGCCGTGGATCAGTTTATGGCAACCCCGAGCTGAGAGCCAGCGCCTCGGCTCCGTCTCTGCAGCCGGCTTCCCCACTCCGATACCTGGGAGCTCTGCCGCACTCAGGCACCCCTGGTCTTTCTGTGACCCTGAGGGTCCTGAGACCACACTGTCCCGGGAGGATTCCACCGCCCCCCGCCCCCCCCGCTTAGCCACTGCAGTGACGTCCCTCAGCGGAGCCAACTTCTAAAAGGTCCGATTTTGTGCTCCGTGGCTCTATCACTTGCCAGAAGCGGCCGACCGAGGCCCCCTCTCCCGCCATCTATCCTCCTGCATATCACCTCGGATTCACTTCTCTGCACGTCCTTCCTTCCAGTAAGTGGTCGCTTCTCTGTTCAGGGAGTTGTTGCTACTCTCCTTTTCAATCTCCTGTTGAGTTCGTAGGTGTTCAGAATGGTTTGATCCCTATTCAGCTGAATTCCTGAGACCAGACGAAATCTAGGTCTCCTACTCCTCCGCCATCTTGCTCTGCCCCTTCCGCTCATTATTTTTTTAATAAAGATTTATTTATTTGTCAGAGAGAGAGAGAGCACAAGCAGAGGGAACAGCAGTAAGAACAGGGAGAGGAAGGAGCAGACTTCCCGCTAAGGAGGGAACCCAATGCGGGGCTCGATCCCAGGACTCTGAGATCATGACCTGAGCCGAAGGCAGTCACCTAACCCACTGAGCCACCCAGGTGCCTCAACTGATGCTCATTGAATAGCAACAAGTTTTAGTGTTTTAATATTATAATATTAAGTGTATTTTAATCAAACACATATTCTATATGATTATCAACCCATTTAACAATTCTTCAATTTAATATATTTAGAATTTTTGTGGGCTGGGCACAAAGTGACAGAGTTCAAGTAACTGAAGAATTTGATTCTCCATGTTAATTTTAGAATCAAGAAAGATTTTCAAATTTATGTAGAGCACAATATATCCATTGTCCATGGCTGCAGCTATCTATGGGTTTGTGTTCTTGAACCATTCTTTACTAGCAATTATACACTGAACATAAATAAGAAAATGAATAAATAAAAAATATATCTCTGGTTATTTCTAATGTGATTTATTCCCTGTCACTATGATTGTTTTTTAAGAATGTGCTGTTAATTTCTTTGCTGCTGTAGGTTTGAGTAGCTGGTATGAGGATGGGTAAGTTCATGAAATCCAGGAAGGTGGCTCAGGTCCTGGCTGGACACTACTCAGGACAAAAAGCGGTGATAATGAGGAACATTGACAATGGTGCCTCAGATCATCCCTACAACCATGCTCTGGTCACTGGAATTGACCACTATTCCTGCAAAGTGACAGCTGCCATGGGCAAAAAGAAAATCACCAAGAGCTCAAAGATTTGTGAAAGTTTATAAACGCAATCATCTCATGTCCACAAGATACTGTGTGGATATCCCCTTGGAGACAACTATAATAACAAGGATGGCTTCAGAGATCCTGCTCTTCAGTGCAAGGCCTGATGAGAAGCCAAAGTCACGTTCCAGGAGAGGTACAAGACTGGTAAGAATAAATGGTTTTTCCTGAAGGTGCAGTTTTATTATTATTATTTTTTAAAAGATTTTATTTATTTTTGAGAGAGAGAGAGAGAGAGCTCTTGAGAGTGTGAGAGGAGGAGAGCAGCAGACAGAGACAATCTCCAGCAGACTTTGTGCTGAGCATGAAGCACAGGGCTCAATCTCACAACCCTGAGATTATGACCTGAGCCAAAATTAAGAGTTGGCCTCTTAACCAACTGAGCCACCCAGGCATCCTGAAGGTGCAGTTTTAGGTCTATTTTGTTTCTCTGTTTTGTAAAAATAAAAAAAAAATTTCTTTAAAAGAGTGTGCTGTGCTGTTTAATGTCTACAAATTGTGGATTTTGTGGTTGGCCTTCTGCCTTTCTAATTTTATTTCACATAGAAGAAGGAATTTGTATAATTTTAACCTTTGTTAAAATTTGTGCTCAAAATATGGTCTATCCTGGATAATGTTCCACATATACTTCAGAACATAGGTATTTTGTTGTTAGGTAGAGTATTCTGTATGTATTTGTTAGAGCTAATTGTTTTATACTATTGCTCATATTTTGTATTTATTTATTAATCTTGTAATTGTTCTATTCATTATTTAAAATTTGGTACTGAGTCCCCAACTACTATTGCATAACTTTCTATTTCTCCCTTCAATTCTATCAGATTTTGCCTAATATATTTTTGGTTCTGTTTTTAAGTGTGACATGTTTATAACTGCAATATCTATTTGATTAGTTGACCACTTTATCAATAAACAATGCCCTTCTTTGTCTCCTATAACAAAATTTAACTTGAATTATTGTCACCATTTGTATAGACTTCCTGTTTTCTTTTGTTCATTATTTGCATGTGATGTCTCTTTTCATCCTTTCACTTTCATCGTACTTGTAATATAGGCCCTAAAATGTAGACAGCATATTCTTGTATCCCTTTTTAAAAAAACTATTTTCCAATATCTACCTTTTATTTGACCAGCTTAATTCATTTATATTTAAAATAATTACCGATAATTACTTATTCTTGCCATTTTGTTATATGTTTTCTATATATCTTAGATGTTTTTTGTTCCTTAATTCCTCTACTACTCACCTTTATTTTTGCATTTAGTCTTTATCCTCTTCTCCTTCTTGTTTTTCTTCTTCTCCTTCTTTTCTGAATATATATTAAATGTATTTTCTTTGTGACTACCTTAGAGATTACAATCAATACCCTAAATTTATAAAAATTTAGTTTGAATACCACCAACTTAATTTCAATAGTATACAAAAAAGTGGTTCCTATATATCTCCATCCCTCCCCTTTAACATTATTGTCATGGATTGCATCTTTTATTTGTGTGCCCGTTAATATAATTGTTTTATGCATTTACTTTCTAAATCAAATAGTAAATACGAATCAAAATTACAATGATACTGGCTTTTATATTTACCTACATAATTATTTGGAGTTACCATCTAGTATTATTTTATTTCAGTCTCAAGGACTCCCTCCTTTAACATTTCTTGTAGGGAATGTTTACTAGAAACAAGCAGTTTTGTATTTAGGAATGCCACAATTTCTCCCTCATTCTTGAATGACAGCATTGACAGATTCAAAATCCTTGGTTGAGATATTTTTCTTTCAACATTTCAAATATGTTATGACACTGCCTTATATTCTACATGATTTCTCATGGGAAATCAGTTGCTAATCTTATTGAGGATGACTTCTACATGAAAAGTCCCTTCTTTCTTACTGCCTTCAAGGTTCCATCTTTGTTTCTGTCTCAATGGGTATATCTTTGAGCTAATCTAACTTGGTATTGGCTCAGCCTCTTAGGTGTGTAAGTTCATGTTTTTAATCAAAATTGGGCATATTATTTTTCTGCCCTTGATCTCTCCTTCTTCCGGGACAGATAATGCATATAATGGTCTGCTTGATGATATTCTGCAGATCCCTTACACTCGCTTCAATTTTCTTTTTTCTTTCTGCTCCTCACATGGATAATTTCAAATACCCTATCATGAAGTTTGCTCATTCTTCTGTTCAAATCTGCTCTTGAACTCTTCCAATGAATTTTCACTTCATTTATTATAGCTTTTAGCTCCTGTTTTTATTTTAATAATTTCTATAGCATTATTGGTATTTTCACTTTGTTCAGACATTGTTGTCCTGATTTCTTTTAGTTCCTTGCATATGCTTTCCTTTAGTTCTTTGCAAATATTTAAGATAATTATTTTAAAGTCTAAAAAAATCTAATATCTGCATTATTCAGACAAGTTAGTTTTGACTTACTCTGTTTTCTTTGATTGGGCCACACTTTCCTGTTTTGTTGTTGAAAAATTGAATTTGAATACCACAAATGTGGCAAATTTGAAGTTCAAATTTTCTCCCTGCTCCCAATTTTGCTGTTCTTGAGTGCTTAGGCTTAGATTATGTTCAGCCTGTGTTCTGACTGATATTTCCTAAAATGTTAGTAACTTAAAAATAAAAGAAGAAAAAAACAAACAAAACAAATAAACCAAAAACACTCGTCCCAGACATTTTCTTTATCTCTGACACTTTTGAGTTAATGGACACTTTTGAATGCCCTATTTTCCTAAAAACAGCAAACAAACAAGACAAACAAACAAACAAACAAAAACTTTCATCTCAGCTTTCCCCTTAGGTTTTAGGTGGTCAATTGCATGAATCAATTGTAGTCTTTTGCCCCAGGAGACTGCAGAATTTGCAGTATTTCTAATTGCCTTACAATGTGTTCAAGCAACGCCCTCTACTTTTCCCCAGAGTAGAAAGTTCCACTTTAGGTGAAACAGAGATGAGCTCCTTTTATCAGTCCTTTGACTAGCCCCAGACAGGTTGGAATAGACATTGATAAAAATTTGTGAAAACGTCCGCTCTGCTCTTTTGGATCCAGGGACGAGGAACAGAGCTGCTACCACTTTAAGGTTACTGCCATGCTTGAAAGGAGGTAGGAAAAGGGAAAGGAAAACTACTAAGCTTTCCTACCATTTTAAAGTTGTCTTTTTTACTGATTCAGGTCACTGTTTTCTAAAATTCTGAGAAAGTTGGTTCTAACCATTCTGGTTGTATTTTTACATTTATATGGAAAGGATAGCAGTTTGGAGATCCTAAAAAAAGAGTTTGGTGGTTCTATGTCACCCTTTTGCTGATATCTGAGTTTCAATGATATACTTCATAATTGAACATAACTACAGTGGTCTTTTATTTAAATCCCAGTTGGTTAACATATTGAGTCGTAATAGGTTCAGGTGTAGAATTTAGTGGTTCAACACTTACATACAAAATCCAGGGCTGATCACAAGTGCCCTTCTTAATATAACATCACCTATTATATGCTTCATACTACCCACTCCCTTTCAGTAACTGTGTTTGTTCTTTGTAGTTAAGTCTATTTTCTGCTTTGCTTCTTTTACCCCCCAATGTTCATCTGCTTTGTTTCTTAAACTCCACATATGAGTGAAATCAGATGGTATGTGTCTTTTTCTGACTTATTTTCCTTAACATAATATTCCTTAGCTCCAAATGTGTTACTGCAAATGGTAAGATTTCATTCCATTTATGACTAATATTCCATTCTTCCATGTTTTCTCAAGCTCATCAAGTATCCTCATGATTGTTGCTTCAAATTCTCCACTAGGCATGTTACTTATATCTGTTTTGCTTAGATATCTGGCCATTACCTTATCTTGCTCTTTCAGTTTGTGATGAATTCCTCAATCTTGGCATTTTGTCTAGGTTTCTGTCTTTTTCTCTGTGTTAGAAAAGCCTGTTACATCTCCTGCCCTTGAGAGTAATGTTCTATGAAGAAGGGGTCATATAGTGCCCAGGGCCTAATGCTTCATGGGATTGTCTCCAGTGTGCTGTGTGCACTTTGCTATTGTGTTGACACGGCTGTATCCTTCAGGCCAGGTATCTGGCCATGACTAATTGTAAGTCTTTCTTTTGGAATGAATTCCTCCAACTTCACGTTTTGTCTAAGTCTCTGTCATCTCTGTGTTAGAAAAGCCTGTTATGTTTTCTGCTCCTGAGAACATGGCTTTATGTAGAAGAGGTTGTATAGTGCCTAGGGCCTAGTGCTTCAGGGAGTGTCCCTGCTGCATGCAGTCTGCTCCTGTGTCTTGGCTGCTCTGTCCTTCAGGCCATCTGCAGAGGCTCTTCTTGCCTTCAATGGGCAGTGTTTGGATCTTGGCCACAGTATGGCAAACTTTAACTAGGTGTCCTCTGGTCTGCTTCTCAAATGATATTTGGTACTACTTCCACTAGACTGAAGTCTTGCAGAATTCTGTGATTGGTAGACATAATGCATACAAAGGTTTTTGGGCTGGTCTTTTAGGGAAGGGGACTACTGCACAATGACTTAGGCACACTTGCTCGAGAAATGCAGTACCGGCAGATCACAGGGGGTCAGGATTTGGTGGAAACAGGTTAGGCAGCCAGTGTTGTTGTTGTATTGTTTACTGAAGTTGGTTTATGCTGAGGGACAGGGGGAGAAAAATGGTGCCAGCCAGCTCCTTTGTCCCTGGAGTGGGCTCTCTGTGTTTGCTGCTCTCAGGAATGCACTCCTAGAAGAGTGAATAATTTCCCTTCATGTGTTCCAGGTATTATTCAGATTGCTATTTCCACACTGTCTTTGGGTTCCTTGGCTGACTGGGCAGTGCAGTGCAATTTGGGCTCTATCCCTGCCAAGCCTGCTAACTTTTAAATCCTACACTTTAGAGGCATGCTGTGGTAGGACCTGCAGTGATCTTCTGGGGGAGGGTCTCACCCCACTGGAATGGATGCAGGTTTGGCCAGGAAGAGCAGTCGTGCCAGAGCACAGGGGCATGGAATTTGTAGCAAAGCAGGCTAAAGAGCCAGTGTTTTGATTAGCTGCCTTCAGCACGTAGTTCTGTTACTATGCAGGAGGGCTGGGGGAAGGAAATGGTACCTGTAGGTCTTTTGTCCCCAGAGAGGCATCTCTGTGAATGCCACCTCTCATAGATGCATTCCAAAAAGAGCAAAAAGTCTCTCTCCATGTGCCTTAGGTGATCCTCAGATAAGGCCATCTGCCTTGGAGTTGCTTGCCTGCCTTCTCTCCAGGAGCAGGGCAGAACCTCAGGGTTCTATCCCAGCCAAGCCCATGGACCTCTAAAACTTCAGTCTTTGAGTCCTGCTGTTTGCAAAAACTCACGAAAATCTGTTTCTCTCATTTTCCTAGCCAATGGCTTTGGGGAAGTGTTCTCCTTGTGAGTATTCCTGTGTGCTCCACTCTCTCTTGCCTTTCCCCACAATCATGGTTCCCTCCTCTCTGTAACACCCATGATCTGTTTCTACCCTAAACCTCATCTCTGCCATCCTACCTTCCTTAATGTGGCTTATTCTCTCCCTCTTACTGTGTAATTTTTCTGTCTGTTCTCAGGTTGATTTCTTGTCTGTTGAAAATGATTTTATAGTTATCTACTTATAGTTGAAGGACAAGAAAAGCCTAGGGCCCTCCTACTGTGCTGCCATTTTAGCTCCCTTCTTCGGAGCATAACCATAGGATTCTTAAATGAGGTTTATTTTCCCCTTACATTGCCTTATTTCCTATAACTTCTGCTAATAAAGTATGATTAAGATACAAATCAGCTCCAGTAAAAGTGAAATACCTTAGTAATCTGTTCTTAAATGAAATAGTTTCTTATTATTAACCGGACTATATAAATGACATATTTTATATTGCTTACTATTACATAAGAATTTCATTTAATCCTTGGGTCAAATAAGGAAAATTCCATGACAAGCATAAAATATATTTGTCGCCACAAAAAAAATTCCATTTTCTCAAAATTTGACAGTGGCAATGTTGAACATATTATATATTTTTCCTTATATTTATTCATTAAGGAGATTCACTGCACAGTTCTCCTGAAGTAGTAGCTACTGATTTGGACATAGGATAACCCACATTTGAATTTTCCTATCAATCATTCTGGGACACTTCTTGACTCCATTTTAAGGTGGTTGACAATGTCATGTAAATAAACAATACAGCTTGGGGTACTTGGAAATCACATGGACATTTCATCCCAAGATTTCACATTTTGAAGCAAGATATATATAGAACACAGGAGGCTGAGGGAGGATTCTACCCTAATATTTTACAATAAGCTATCAGGAAAATGGCCCCAAAACATTACTTATCTATCAACTGATGAACAGAGAAACTAAATGTTAAATAATCAAATATTATTAACAATGAAAACAAATGAAGTATTGATGTGCAACATGACCTGAACCATGCAAACATGGTTTGCTGAACAAAGATGTTTGTGAAAGAAGACCACAGATTCTATGACTCCATTTATATAGAATGTCTACAACAAGGAAATATTCACAGAAAAGAAGGTATATTAGTGGTTGCTTAAGGATGGGGTAGGGAGGGAGAACAAAGGGGAGACATCAAGTAACAGTTGTGGGTAGGAAGCTTTTTAATATTTTATAATATGAGCTTTTTTAATATTTTTAAACAAAAATATATTAAATTAGATTTTGGACATAATTGTACATACCTGGGAATATATTTAAAAATCATTATATGTACATTTTAAATAGGTGAACTGTATGATATTTGGATTATACCTCAGTAAGAATGTGAAGTAAAATTAAGGGGTTATGATGAAAATATGAGACCATCAATTTTAATTTACACTCATTCCATTTAATTTCTTTGTTAAATTGTGTTATTTTAGACTTACTTTCCCTTCAGAACACCCTATTCAGTTACATTTACTTGTTTTCTATTTAGTTATTTTTTTATCTTTCTTATTTTAGAAAAGCTACAAAAATATTAGAGTTCCCATATACACTTCACCCAGCTTCTTCTTATGTTAGTATCTTACATAACCAGAAAACAGTTATAAAAACTAAAAAAATTAACCTCAATATAACTATTACAAATATTTAGTAAAGAGCAGAGGTTGTTTAGATTTTGCTGGTTTTTCTAATGTTCTTATTTGATCCAGGATCCAACCCAGGATCTTACACTACATTTAGTTGTCACATCTCCTTAGTCTCATGCAACTTGAGACCGTTCCTCATTCTTTTCTTGTTTTTCATTACTGACTCTTTTGAAGAGTACTAGTCACATATTTTGTAGAATGTCCCTCCTTTGGATTGTCTGATGATTCCTTTAGATTCAATTGAGGTTTTGCACTAGTGGGATATATTAGCGGAAATATATTCCCAAGGGGGAAAATGGAGGGAATTTTGAGTAGCCAAGCTCTCAGCAATCGGAAGAATATCATGTACTTTTCATTTGCAAATTCTGAAGGTACAGAGAGGCTAAGTGCTTTGCCCCCCCAGTGCACTGAAGCAAGGCTGTGCTCAGACTCAAATATGGATCTTCCAACAGTTGTACAAAGTGGCCTTGAGTCTCAAAACTCAGGTTCAAAAACAGGCTCTATCACTTATTGGTTCAGTAAACTTGGAAAAGGGGCTTATTGTTTCCATGTCTGTTTCCTGATTCTTAAAAAAAGAGATAATAAACTTTATAGAGTGGTTTTAGGATTCAATGGTTTAATCCATGTTAAGTAATTAAAACAAAGTCTGACACACAATTAGCCCCCTAGGTATATTGTTTACAATTTTGATCATGATTAGCATTAGAACCCAGCTGCTTTATTCTAAATGCTAGGATTTTCTCCCTAATGAATGATTAAACATCATACATTTATATTTAAAAATGTATTGTTTTTGCTTGAATCTGAAGTATTCTGTCCTCTTCATATTTCATCATCAAAATACCAACTTCCCACTCATTACATTGTATTTGGTCTTTTCAAATGAAACACAGCCTTAAAATAAAGAGACCCAGACTGCTTTAAGTGACAAAAAAGATTTAATTGCAGTAGGAAATTCAATATGACTTCTAATGGTGCACTCCCTGGTCTGTAGAGAAATAGAGGCTAAGTTAAAATGCTTAGTTAAAAAAAAAGGTGGGAAAGCAAATATCAAAGACTTTTAGAAAGATGACCAATTTTAATTTACTCCAGAAGTTCAACAATTTAAAGAAGTTTTTGCAAAGAATCCTTACCATGATTATGAGACATGAAAAGAGCTGGCAGAACGATTCAAATGAGGCTTGGGTAGACCTGATACAAGTTAAAGTTTTCACTAATATACTTCCCTTAAATTTGAAGATCACTGATATTTACTGAAGCAGGAAAAATGGATTTGATTAAGAACAAAGAATATCAAATGGTTTTCCCAATGGGAAAGGGACTTTTCCCTCATTGTAAAAGCAAAATACATACAGTAGAAAATAAGGAAATGTAGAGACATCTAAAGAAAACCTTAAAATAAAATTAGTATTTTCATATTTCAAGAAAATTGTTTTAATGTTTTGTAAATACAATACTCATTCTAAATAACAAATTGTATATATTATGAATGGATTTAAATATAATTACATAAAAGTGCATAGTACAAAGAATTTTATAGATGAAGTACTTCTTATATTAGAATATAAGCTGCAAATGGACAGGATCAGTCTATTTCTATACAAAGTTCATTCATACAATTATTATTATAATTACTGAGTAATTGCTAAAGTATCAGGCAAAATCCTGCACATTGTAATGCATCTGGGAAGAAAATAGACAAAATTCTCACTCTTATACTCTAGTGAACGGGAAGATGATATATAATAAACAAATGTAAATGTATGATATAAAAAAGTTGTGTTAAAAATGCAACAAGCCAGCTAACAGAGTATATACTGTGTATAATTAGGAGCTAAGCATAATCAGGGATGGTACCCGCAATTTGGGGACACTCAGTCCCTTTTAGAACTGCTGCCTGATTGAGTTCCAAGCTTCTCCAATCCCACATCTCCCTTCACAAATCTCCCACGTGTCCCTTATTGGAGGAATCATCAGTCATCAGCCCTGCTCTGCCCTTGCTAGACAGTCTGTGATCCTTTAACTGTGACTTGAGGAGGAATATGTGTATTTGCACATTTGTGCAAGCTAGGGCTTGGGATTAGACATATCCCTTTTCTGCCAAAAGCCATGTCCAGTTTTCCAGCCTTGGTAGACCCTTGTCCTACTCCAGATCCTTGGCTCCCTGAACAGCAGTTCAATCTGCTGTTGTGAAGAGGCCTGCTGTTGACTCTGAAGGCATAAGGAAACTTCCACAAACCTGTGCAAGCTTAAGTACAGCACATCTACCTATAATCAATGGGGACAGTGGATGAGAGAACAGCTATTTTCCAGGGGGACCCAGCCTCTGTTATGGAGTGCTGTGTGTGCAACTTGAGTGGGCCTGTTGTCTGACAATATCTGAGGTGACATCATGCACATTCAATAATGCTGTGTACAGTTCCTGTAATAATGGACAAGCCACTGAGGCAATTTGGGAGCACCATCTCAATTCTCAAGCTAGGGGGCAAGACTGGGATTCACAGAAGTACACAGGCAAGACTATTTTCTGGGTGATGATTTCCAGGAGTGTTTCTGTGTCATTACAAGGCCTGGGTCATGGGGCAGGAGAGGACACTTCCCCGATCATACACTCCCGCAAAGGAGCTCCTTGCCGCACCCACACAGCTGCAGATCAGCTGGCAAATGCATAGCAGCAAGAACCATATCGCCTTCCTTCCGAATAAGGAATGCTCGCCATCTGGAAGAGAGATGGGGCCTTTGGAAGTTGAGGAGGGGATTGTGATATGGGACAAAACAATGTAACAAGATCTCAACAGTCTCTAAAATATACAATTAAGGCCCACCAAAGAGCACTGGGAGCATGTAAATTTTACAGGGATGCTGAGGTAGAGGGTTTCCTTAGGGTGCCCAATAAAGTATGAGTTATGCAAACAGAAAAGAGCTTAGGGGTGGGTGGACTCTATTCAGTATAGCTTCTAGGATCCAAGTTATTTCCCTAGCAGCAGTAAGAACAAAAAATAACTGTTTCAAAAACAATGTTTCTGTCCATCTGGGACTTTTGCATCATTGGATTGTATATACTTCAAAAATCACTCACCATAATTGCTCTTTTTTCCTGAAGTAGGTTAAATAAAATAAGGCCCTTGTGACCCTTTATACCTAAATATTTCATATGTATACATAAAAAGTTGCATATTTCTACATGATCACAATACTATCATCCCTACAAGAGTTAACAATTCTTCTATAACATCCAAGGCTCCCCATCTATATTCAAATGTTGCTATTCATCCCTCCAAATGTCTTTGGTAGCTGATTTGATTCAAGAAGTTTGTAAAATGAGATAATTAGAAGCAAATACCACCCCCAAAGAAACATAAATAAAGATGGAAAATTTTACCTTAATAAAGAACATCTTTTAAAAAATCAGTGGGAACCCTTTACCTGTGTGTATTTTGTTGTTTTTGTGGTTGTTGTTGTTGTTAGTTTAGAGCTTAAAGTAGGGGCAAAATAGAAATCGATTATCTGAAGCAATAATTTTTTTCCCTTCTCCACCTTTTCCTTGCAAATGTTGATTTTCTTGTACCCTCACTGTCAGCTAGGGGCAGTGGTCTACCCACCAGCACAGGTGCTGAAAAACAAAGCAGAGGAGTCTGGGAGTGAGAAGGAGATTTTAAATATTTTTTTTAAAAGACTCAATGTAGTTTTGGGAATATAAAAATGTGTGGAAAGGTTTGAAACAAACAGTCCACCAGCACATACTGAAGAGCAACACTGTGCCAAATGTTTCACATCTATCTTATTTAATGCTCAAGAAGATCCATTAAGAATTTTTCATTATCTCTGTTATATAGATAAGAAAAGTGAAACTCTAAGATAAAGTACAGTGACGCGCTGAGGTAGCTAGAATAATGCTTCCTCCCCAAGAGGTCTATGAACTAATCCCTGAAACATGTGAATTATTATCTTACATAGCAAAGGGGAATTAAGATTGCACATGGAATGGGGCGCCTGGGTGGCTCAGTCGTTAAGTGTCTGCCTTCGGCTCAGGTCATGATCTCAGGGTCCTGGGATCGAGCCCCGCATCGGGCTCCCCGCTCCGCGGGAAGCCTGCTTCTCCCTCTCCCACTCCCCCTGCTTGTGTTCCCTCTCTCGCTATGTCTCTCTCTGTCAAATAAATAAATAAAATCTTTAAAAAAAAAAATTGCACATGGAAGTAAGCTTCCTAATCATATGACCTGAAAATGTGGAGGTTATCCTAGGGTATACTGGGTAGGCCCAATGCAGTCATAACGATCCCTAGGTGTAGAAGGGGGAGGTAGAAAAAGTAGGAGTGGTATAATAAGAATACAGCCCTATGGCTTTGAAGATGGAGAAAGGCGCCATAAGCCAAGAAATACAGGCAGATAGAAAAGGCAAGATAATGGATTCTCCCCTCAATCCTTGAAAATGAACATAGCCCTAATAACCCATTTCAGGACATCTAATTTTCAGAACTGTAAGAGAATAAATTTGTACTAATTTAAGCTTCAAAACTTGTGGTAATTTTTGGCTTTTAAAATACTATTTTGAATATTTACTTTCAGCCAGTAGATATACCTTTTAAAATGTACTTAAGCTAAATATCAGTATACTTTCCTTAAAGAGGTAATAACTTACAACCAAAGAGAAGACCCACATAAAACAGGGTGACTGGCAGCATAACCACCAAGGGATAAAAAAAGTCACCAGAGGGAAAATGCTATGTAGACAGTCCACACAAAACTGGGAATTCGCTCTGTTGGCTAAAGTTTTTTAATTCAAATACAGTGATCCTTTTTCCAGTTTAAACTGTTAATTCAACACTGTAAAGGTATAATTATTTCATTTTAACAATTCTGAAAATTCTGAAAAGCAGTCAGCCCAAAAACCTTGTAAATATTACATTAAACAGTAGCATCTGAGGTGAAGAACCTAAACAAAATATAAACCACTTCATATACAGAGAGCTGATTCAAATGCTTGATTCCAAAAGTTATCCAAATGGTCAACACTGATTAAAAATATTATGATAAAAGGGATGTGGCTATTCTCCTCGGCCACTTAGCACTTTTTACTTTGAGCAACCATCTCTATCCACAAAAACCACTTTTATCTGCGGTGGTTCCTCAAATTTCAAAAGCCATCACCTGAATAATTTGTTCAAAATGATTGCTGAGCCCACCCAGCAAGTTCTGGTTAAGTAGGTCTACTGGAAAGAAACCCAAGATTTTCCTATTTCTAGCAAATTCCCAGCTGATGTTGGTGCTATTTGGGAACCGCATTTTGAAATCCACCTTATATTATATTATATTATATTTATTATATTATATTATATTATATTATATTATATTATATTATATTATATTATATTATATTATATTATAATGTTGTTATGTTATGTTATGTTATGTTATATTATATTATATTATATTATATTATATATTATATATATATTATATTATCCCTACCTGAAAATCAATTTCACTTGGGAAGGACAAAGCAATCTTTCCCTTATGAATAATGGAGGCTGGCCATTTCTTTTTTTTTTTTAAGATTTATTATTTATTAGAGAGAGTGAGAGAGAGAGTGGCAGAGAGCATGCATGGGGGTTCATCTCATTCCCCAGTGTGGCACCAGCAACCAAAACACCAACTGCAATGTAGAAAACACTCAGTAAATAGTTGTCAAATGAATAAATAAGCCAGTCAAAAGTGAGACATAGGGCAAGCAACCAAATTTCAATGAGGATGATGATCATATAGGAGGTAATGCTGCCTTAGTCCTATGGGTTTATTAGCTCATTTACATACATACTCACAACTCCAGAAGATAGTTACTATCACTAGCCCAAGCCTGCAGGTGAAGAAGCTTACGTATGAAAAGAAATTTGTCCAACATCACAGGCTAAAAACAGTCGAGCAAGGGATCAGAACATAGAGACAGTAGCTATGAAAATCTTCCTTTCTTTCCTTTCCTTTCCTCCCCCCTTTCCTTCCCTCCCCTCCCATACCTTCCCCTTCCTCCCTTCCTCTCACTCTCGTTCTACTTCCCTCCCTTCCCCTCCCTTCCTCCCTCCCTCCCTACCCCCCTTCCTTCCTTCCTTCCTCTGTCTCTCAGTCTCTTTCCCTCCCTCCCTTCCCCCTTCATTACTTTCTCTTCCTCTTTCTCTTTCTTCCGCCCCCCCCCCCCTCAAGTCTGCAATTTTATTTCTTCTTTGGGGTTAGGGTTGAGGGGAAACAGAGATTTTAACCAAGAAATGAACATTTTTGCTGAAATTGTATCCTGAAGTTTTAAGTAGGTAGCAGAAGTAGGGGAAGAAGTGGGGAATTGGGACCTAAAGTTTCTATCCTGTTTCCATGTCTGTCCCCATGATTTCATGTCCCAAGCTAAATTACAATAGGGAAGGGAACCAGTCTACTCTTTATTTTGCTCATTAACGATCTAGAGAGGAGACAGAGAAGAGGGGGCCACTACAAGTTCTCCACAAGGAGGGGCACAAGTCCATTCATCTACTCCCTTTGCCTAAGCTATGATTCCCTAAGACCCCTACCAAAGGGTAGAAGGTTCCTATGTGCCTCCCTATCTTTTCCACAACTTTTCTGTCCAGGTGTTGCTGATGAATGGTGAGGAGGCAAGCGAAGACCAAGGCCACACCCATGACAGCCCCTTGGAATTTCCAGTTACATAATAAGGCAGCATGTCATCAAATTGGGTATTACCCGTAGACATTAGATAATTGAGCCTGGATCCTAACCACATACTGACTCCAGATTAAAGAGTCAAAGATGTAAAAAAATGTGAGAGAAAGAAATATTACAATCTCCAGCTTACATAAGCATTCAAAATACTGACAAAACATTCATGTAGTGAATGGACCCAGAGGACATTACTAAAGGGTATTTGGGCTTTTCCCAAATTTATATAAGGGGAAACTGGAACCCAAAGGAAAGTAGAGGAAAATAACATTTGTTGAACATCTAAATATATGTTGCATATGTCACCTTACTTCAAGAGAAATCCAGGAAGTTCTTAGGGTAGGAGTCTTATTCCCCAACTCTGCATTCCCAAAATATGGCATTGTTCTGCAGAACTTCCATTTAAGGTGTACATAAAAAAATATTTTTAGGACGCCTGGGTGGCTCGTTGGTTAAGCATCTGCCTTTGGCTCAGGTCATGATCCTAGGGTCCTGGGATTCAGTCCCACATCAGGCTCCCTACAGAAACTGCTTCTCCCTCTTCCTCTGCCCCTCATCCCACTAATTCTCTCAATCTCTCTCTCAAATATATAAGTAAAATCTTTTTTAAAAATGAAAAAACCTATTTTTAATTAAATATTCATGGCAAATTACTTTATTATACAATATACAGGCATCACATAGAAGATTAAACTTCACTTTGAAATTCTTTTCGAACTATCATTAGCTAGCACAAGCACTAAGTATTCCATTATCTTTTTTCTCTTTTTAGGAAAACAGCAGGAAATGCTGTCACTCTCCTCAAAGGGATACAAAGGTACTTATTACAACTGTTTAAAAAAATCCCAGCGCCAAGACCACTTCTTACAGTCTCACCACCTTTTGTCACTGCTGCAGACAAGAGTGTTGGATAGGAAGAGGAAAGTGCTGTCAAGACAGACATTTCACAGCAATGAATGAAAAGAAAATGAAAGTGTGCATAGCAGGGAAATAGGTTTACTTTATACAGGAAAGATAGGTAATATTTTATGTTTGGATTTTGAGCAGTTTTCCACCCCAGTTACTTTCAACTGTTAACATAACAGCCTCAAATAAAATGCGGCGGGTATCTTTTTCAAGCTAAAACATGCAAAATAAAAGAACAAATATTTAAAAAACAGAAAAACTGTTCACTTTTGTGATATGGTGTTTAATTTACCAACAGTAGTTTAATTTAAATTACCAACAGAAATGCAATTTTGACCTAGACCTTTCTCTCAATTCTACAACTCACAAGCATAAAACACTTATTGTTTTTGTTTTTTGGTTATGTACTGAGGAAATACCAAAAAATTAGTATTTTCTATATGTAGTGGTGCAAATTTATTAAAATTTTAAGCTAATGAATTAGAAAGCAAAATCTCATGCTGAATTTTCACATTTACCCAATGATTAATTTAACCCAATGCCTTTAGGAACTCAACTGATCTCTTTGTAGGCTACCACATTTTTCTCTGGCAAAACCTTAGAACATTCCCCATAAATACCACATTCCTTCATCTGTATGTTTATAGTACTGTATGTGTTGGGATATAACTGCTTTACTTGAGCATGTGAAAAATGCTTCTATTATACAACCACAGTATTTATAAGTTCCCAGCACTGTTGACATTACAGGGCCTTGAAGAATCCCTATATGAGCCAGCCCTCTGCTCAAATTTCAAGACCTTTCCCCTCTCGGCCTCCACGAAGTGAGGCCATCAAACCCTAAGCACTCATCCTTCTGCTGACATAGTCACTTCCCCAGCTCTCAACATGACTGAGTAACATTGAACTAAAGAGAATGACGTCTTCTGGGTCCCATTTCTCTCCACCGTAAGTCATTGCTTAACTCAAGATCAAAGTTAATGAGAATTAACTTTTATTCTTAACTCAAGAATCAAAGATAATGATAGAAAAACATAGAAACCCTTATCTCAGTGGTTGGTGAATGGATTGGGGTACAAAGTGGCAGATGCCCCCTCTAATAGTGGCCTTTGTCTTTCAACTACATTAATTGCAGTCTGAGTCCACTGGATCCACTGACAAATGCTGTGTGTTTCCACCGCTGGTAATAAACATAAGTCAAGCTCAAATGATGATAAGCAAAGTGGAAAGAGTTAATTCAGTTCATTACCTTGGGTTTCCTGGTTTGGAGGGCTCTGGAGACATCTTGGGGGAAGATACAGGGAAGGGTGACCTGGCAAGAACTTCCTCATACTGGCTTTACTACACCAGAAACAAGGGTAGTGAGAGGACAGCACCTCTCTCCACAGCGAAGTCCTGGGAGTCCACTAGTCAGTTTCATCAGACCTGCCATCAACATGGCCCCTCAGACTTACTCCCCTCCTTGTTGAAACAGAGATTTACAATGTTGGGAGAGAGGAATGGTGTGATAAGGCAGCAGAGTGTTCCTATTGTCTGCACATAAGAATCACCTGGGGAAGTTCTCATGGTTTCACACCAGATTGCTTATGGTGGGCATATGAGAACTACAGAGAATTTCTTTTTCCAAAAGCAAAAGACTTCTTTTCCATCCTCCTGAGAGTCTGCTATGGCCCAACATATTGTGCTATGCCTTCAGTGGTTTTCTAGGCCAGATACATTATTGGGACATTATCCAAAAGGAGCATACACACTTCTCAGATGTGGCTATGCAAACAAATTACCTGGGGGCTTTGTTAAACGGCAGATTCTGATGCCAAAAGTCTGGGTTGGAGCCTGAGATTCTGGATTTCCAATAAACTCTGAGGTGATGGTGATGCTATTGGTCTCAGGACCACATTTGGAGAAGCAAGGACCTCGATAGTGGTTCTGAACATAGATGCACATTGGAATTATCTAGAGATTTAAATACTACTGATGCCTGGCCCCACTGCAGATAAATGGAACCCAATGCATGGATGTGGCCCAGACATTAATTCCCTGAGAATAATATCAGAAAAATAGTGCTTAGCCACAAACTCTCCATCCTATAGTTCCTCCAGTAGCAGAGGCTAGAAGACAGAAGATATTAGATATGTATGTATGGATAATGGCCAATTTACGATCCTAGTGATGTCCTACATATATATTAGTAGTAGAACCATCCATTTAGGGCGCCTGGGTGGCTCAGTTGGTTAAGCGACTGCCTTCGGCTCAGGTCATGATCCTGGAGTCCCGGGATCGAGTCCCGCATCGGGCTCCCTGCTCAGCGGGGAGTCTGCTTCTCCCTCCGACCCTCTTCCCTCTCGTGCTCTCTATCTCTCATTCTCTCTCTCTCAAATTAATAAATAAAATCTTAAAAAAAAAAAGAACCATCCATTTAGGCAATATTTGTGTCTACTAAATCCTAGGAAAACTGTTCTGGGCATTGGGGATATGGTTGAGAACATAATGGATGTGGTCTGTATCCTCATGAAACTGAAAGTCTAGTGTGGCATTATTCAAATAATCACACAAATCCTCATGATTTTAAGGCATAACAAGTGCTAGAAATGAAAAGCTCTGAGTATAATGAGAACATGAAACATGATAGTGGTTTCACATTAAAGAACTGGGCAACACATGGTTTCTTTATTATCCAACCAATGATCATGGAATCATATAATTTAACTTAAAGTGACTTGGGGAGCTTATACTTCTATACCCTGATTTTAAAGAGAAGGAAGAGTGCTTTCAAAATCTTTACAACAGTATTATCCTGTAAAATGGAATTACACATGAAAGAAAAGCTGCTAGCCACATGCTTTTACTTAATTATTCCCAATAGTCATTGAAAAAAGAGGTAAGCTAGCCTCTTCAGTCATTGAAGGACAGGAATTAAATAAGTTACACCAAGATTCTCACCCTCAGCGCTATTAACATTTGGGGATGGAAAATTCTGTGGTTGGGGCTCTTTTATGCATTGTAAGATGCTGAATTATACTGATGGGCTCTACCCACTAAGTACCAGTAGCCCACTCCCCAGTTGTGACAAATCAAAATTTCTCCTGACATTGCCAAATATCTCTTGGGGTTCAAGGTCACCCCAGTTGAGAACAACTGACTTAGAAGGATGCTTTCTTCAAGTGAAAATATTTGCCTTGTTTAAATTAGGACCTGATAGCACCATGGAAAACTGAATACTTTTAGATAAGGAGTTTGAGAAATAGCAGATACAGGAACCTTCCCTGAACACAGCTCACAAGAAGGTGCTTATCTTATTACCCAGAAGAAGGGAGCATCCTTGTCTCCAAAGATGGAGGTATACAGGTAGGAAACTGAAGACATAGCCCTTGTTAAGTTTTCCCTCACTCTACATACTTACTTAGCTCATACCATTTTGTCCTATTACGTTTTTTGATGACTTGCAGTGGAAATTCAAACCTAGCATAAAAATGCTCAGGTTTTACCATTTCTTCAGTTCTTCTTTTCTTTATGAAGGTTGATTTGTCACATAAAACATCAAATAAAGCTGCATGCTTTTTTCTTGTTAATCTCTCCTTGTTCCAATTGAGAACTTAAAAGGACAGAGAAAGGCCGAGGCCGGGTCACCTTTACCGGGCGGGGCAGGCAGGGGCTCGGCTCTGGCAACCGCGCTGCGATGTGGTTCGAGATCCTGCCTGGGATCGGGGTCATGGCCCTGTGCCTGGTCATCCCCGGCATAGCCACGGCGTACATCCACAGGTTCAGTAACGGGGGCAAGGAAAAAAGGGTTGCCTATTATCCATATCAATGGAGTTTGATGCAAAGAGATAGGCGAGTCTCTGGAGTTAATCGTTACTATGTGTCAAAGGGTTTGGAGAATATCGATTAAGGAAGCATTTTCCTGATTGATGAAAAATAACTCAGTCATACTCATCTACCCCTTCTAGAAGGTTATGCAGTGTATTAATGTAGTGCATAATAAAAACAACCAAAAAGTAAAAAAAAAAAAAAAAAAAAAAGGACCGAGAAAAAGATATTTTCCCTTTCCTATACACCAAAAAGGAGGATTTATCCTCCCTTTCAAAAAGATAAATCTGCTGTGGCCTCTCCATAATAGTACATATTGAAACCATCTGTGGAGGGGCACGTGGTGGCTTAGTTGGTTAAGTGTCTGACTTTGGCTCAGGTCATGATCTCAGGGTTCCGGTATTGAGCCCTGCTGCTCTCCCTGCCCCGCCCCCCTGCATAAACATGTGCTCTCTCTCTCCTCAAATAAATAAAGTTTTAAAAAAAAATCTAGGGAGCCTTTAAAATACCTATGTCCAAAAACCATATGATGTTATTCCTATATGGAATTTAGGAAACAAAACAGATGAACATAGGAGAAGGAAAGGAAAAATAAAATAAAATAAAAACAGAGAGGGAGACAAACCATAAGAGACTCTTAACTCTAGGAAACAAACTGAGTGTTGCTGGAGGGGAGGTGGGTGGGGGGATGGGGTAATTTGGTGATGGACATTAAGGAGGGCACTTGATGTAATGAGCACTAGGTGTTATATGCAATTGGTGAATCACTGAACGCTATCTCTGAAACTAATGATACACTCTATGTCAGCTAATTGAATTTAAATAATAATAATAAAAAAATACCCATGTCCAGTCTACATTCCAGACCAGTTAAACTTCAGGATATCTGGGCATGGGTCCCAGGTTGGAGTATTATTGTCAAAGGATCCTAAGCTATCCCAACATATCACAAGGTGAGAAACCACTGATCTAGTAAGTGCTATTTAATCATGGTGTGTGGATCAAGTGCAAAATCATTCCTGGGTGCTTGGAAAAAATATAGTCTTGGGCACCACTCCAGACCTAGTGCATCAAAAATCTGCTTTTTAGCCAGATCCTTACTAGCGATTCAAAGGTATATTATGATGGTGGTACTAATATACTAATTCATAAAAAATAGTACCTTGACTTGTGACTAGTTATAATAATCTTTTTTTTCCAACTGCACAAAGCAATTCACATACAACAAACAAAAAATCCTTGCAAATGATAATTTTGAAAGAGGTGCTTGTCAAGTTCCCTCTTCTAAGCCCAAGAGACCATGTTTCCACAGATGGAGACACTAAGAGACTAATGTGGCATGTCTGCCATTGTGGACATTTGTCTGAGCTTGCAGTTCCCCAGAGGGGGCCGGACACACTGCTCTCTACTCTGTGGGTGCTTAATAAATATTTGTTGGCTGGCTGACCAGCCTAGATGTGAGAACAAGTGTGTTTCTCTCGGAGTTGGAGGGAAATTTATCCACCTAACCATTTTCTATGGCTTGAGGCAAGCAATCTTAAGTCTGCTGGTCCCTAGGTTCCAGAAATCAGTGGGACTGGAGGAATAGATGGCAAGGGGAAGATCAAAACAGCAAGAGATAAAGCAAGAGCCTGCATGCAGAGGGCACAGAATACGTTATTGTGCTCATGGCATGAAATATGCAAAACAAAAGCATGGTGTTCCCTGCATAATGAATTCACTTCTGGCTGCCAAAGTAGGAACCACAGAACAATGAACAGTTTGAGGGACCTCTGTTTTCACACTGCAGCCTAGTGAATGTCCACAGCCAGAAAATTGTGCCTACCGTGCGCTGGGCATTTTTCTTTCTGCGCTGTTTTCTAAGGGAAGATCAGAGAAACCTTCCTTCACCTGAGGTTTCTCATATTGCTTTGAACCTCCTGTCTGGTATGGTCCTTAGGTATGACAGGATTTCTTTTTCCGGAAACCATTCTATTAAGAAAAAACAAGTATTTAAAAAGCAGCAGTTGTGTGGTTAGCTGAATACTGACATACCAAAAGGACTTCGTGAACCTTCTTTCCAACTAAACCATCTCATAGGCACAGTTTAAGCACAGTCATTCTGGTTTTAAGTATTAAGTCATTATTTGTTAATTAACTTGAGCAGTCACTATCCACCAAATATAAATTTTGACAAGTACTAAATTACATCGTTATAATACAATGCACGCTACCAATTTGTGTATATGTTTATGTGCCAAGTGGCCTATCAAAACTGTTCTCAAGTAGCATTTTGAGAAGTCCAGGAATACTTACATCTTCACAAAAGGTGCTCTCAGTTAATTAAATAATGCTTGCTTGGTAAACACAGGATGAATTTTCATATCAGAACTCTATCAGTAATATTGGGGATATTGGTGATACTGCCTTTCCTTAGCTCACTTTCCTCATTTTAATATTGGATTGTTGGATGGTGTTATGGACTGAATTGTCTTACTCCAAAATTTCTATGTGAGGTCCTAATCCCACATCCCTCAGAATGTATCCTAATTTGTGTCCTATAGGGTCCCTAAAGAGGTGTCCAATATCTTTATAAAAAGGAAAAATTTGGAGGCAGGCACATAGTCACCATGTGAAGATGAAGGTGGAGATCAGGGTGATGCTTCATACAAGCCAAGGAATGACAAAAATTTGTGTGAAACCAGCAGAAGCTGCAACACCTTGATCTCCGACCTCCCTTCTGTTAATGCAGCCCTAGAAAACTAATGCAGATGGTACCTGGGTCACATGATTTCTGGATTGACAATCAGCTCAAAGATGCCAGGGCTCCTGCAGCTGTAATAAGGAAATTCCTTATGAACACACAAAAATAACACTTATATACTTCTCAAATACCTTTTTCTTTCCTAACTCAAGTAAAAATTAAAAAAAAGAATCTTAATCATCCAATTTTCTTGATGCCACTGGCCCTCTGTGGTGACTTTGCTCTCTCCTGTTTTACAGAGGCTTGAGGTTCTGCAATCTTCCATGGAGTAACAATTGAGGCACATTTTCCTGAGGTTTCCATCCACAAAAAAATGGTGCTGAATATAGCAGCTAATGAATTTTTGAAAGTAAACAGTTTGCCATTTTTTTCAACAATCTCCATAATTATTTGGTCATATATATCTCTAATAGTTAGAAGACTATATATTCCTGTTACATGTAAACTTAGGTACACATTATATTTTTAATGTATTAGATAAATCTGTATTAAATATAAGTAAAATATGATTTCGTAATTATTGAAGAGATAATATTCTTCCTATGCTAAATGAACTACCTTGTCCATACAATTTTGGTGAACACAGCTATATTTTCCCACATTCTATTCAAGCACATAACACTAAATAAAAATAATAAGAGAGAAAGAGAAAATATGAGTCTGTTCTCTGATTTGTGGACCACAAAATGGAAATATGTTTCCTTTTTCCTTATAGCACTTTGCTGTATGGTATGATACCTCCTTATTAACAGTAGAATGTAAGAGGTTCACACTCCCACCTTTAATTATTTCAAAGTCTCAGTGCTAAAGCAGAAGGCCAAGGATATGCTTAAGGACAAGATTTTCCTGAGGTCAAAAGAATGCACTAAATTTTCTAAGAAGGCAGAAAGAAGTTCCAAGAACCACCTTCTACAGTTAGGAAATATGTTTTGTCTTCCATCCTATGCATAAAATGAAATAATTATTAAATGCACACACGCATTAGGCTATGGTTAATTAAACATCTTAATTAGATCAAATTTAGCAAGTAACATCATTGCTCTGAAAGTGCTTAAAGCCTCATGAATGAAACAGACATGTACCTAAGTAATTGTAAAACCATGTGATCCAATAGGTAAGAGAGGGACATCCTAAGCAGAATGGTACCTCAAAGAGGAGAATATGAAATTCCCTATAGATGGGGGAAAAAGGGTACAGAGAAGGGAATTAGTTGGGCAGATAAGATGAGGAAAGGAGGAAGAACAGAATATGCAAAGGTGTAGCAGTAATCATTGCAAGTTTGGAGAGTCATAAAGAGTTGGCATGGTAGTAGCAAAAGTTATATGTGGGAATACAACAGAAAAGGGTGTTAGAAAAGTAGGTTTAAGCCAGGCACAGCTTGTTTATAAGTACATCTATGCTCCTTTTCTCAATTATTAAACATATTTCTAACATGTTTGAAAACTAATTTTGTTTCAGAAGCTAAGGGAATTAAGTTTTAAAAGAGTTTTGAAAACATCCTGCTTCATCCATATGTCGCAAGTCATAGAATTGCATGACATAGATCCAGGGCAGGATAAGATTGAATGACTCCAGCGGTGAGAGTGATGAAAGTGCATTATTTGTATCATCTTCATATTTTCAAATGTGAAAGGAAAACACATACAGGTAGACTTCAGTGGGTATTCAGTATATTGTGCAGCACCCAGGACAGTATCTCAAGACTATCAGCAACTCAAGGCTTTGGCAGCAGTGTTTATATGCCCTTGTTTAAAGTGGGCACTTAGATTTGTTCTTAATCTAGAATTTCTCCACAAGAAATTTTACTGTGGTTTTATGGAAGAATATATAATTAAACTTCAAAGAATTATACTCTGGATTACTAAATTAGGGGTAAGCAACTTCTTCCAGGAAAGAGCCACACAAATATTTTAGATGTCTCAGGTCACTTATGCTCTCCATTTCAGCTATTTAATTCTTACTGTACTTGAAAAATAGCCATTGGCTGTATGTGAACTAGAGGCATAATCATGTCCTAATAAAACTTAACCTATACACATTAAAATTTGAATTTTATATAATGTCCATGTAAAAATTGTTCTTAGCTCATGTGCCATTGAAAAATTAGTCAGTTTGGCATGGTCATAGTTTGTTGTAGACAGATCTAGAGAACCACTTTAAACCCAAATTATGCAACTGACTGAATTAGCACAACTTGAGTTGTGCTATCATAATTTATATTGATCTAACAGTTTATCAATGCTGCATTTCTCAAAAAAAGATTAGAATTTCATTTTAAAAAATAATTATTCTAGTTTCTGAAATAATGAGATTTCTCTACTAGTTGAAATTGAGTAAAATTTTACTGCTACACTAAAACAGCATAGTAGACATACTAAACCCACAACAACCAACATTCTTCCTGTCAAATACTGGCTTCTAATTTTTCTCCGAAAACACATTATTAAAGTTAACAATTTATATATAATGTACCAGTTTGAATGCCACTGCTTTCCCCTCTCTGTGTTTGAGGGACAAAGCTACCATTTATAGGATAAAAAGAAATACTTTTAAACAATACCTATTTCCTAGAAACTCAACTATGTCATTTTAAGGCAGCTTGATATTACTTTAAACAGTAGACTTAAATAGTGTAATATCATCTCCAATAGAAAGAAAATTGGTTCTTGGAGACAGAAGTAATCTTACAAAAGAGTTAGTACCAATATATACATAATATGTATACATAGTATATATACAAGCACCAATATATACAAAGTATACAAAGAGACAGACAATATATCTGAGCTATTAATATTTCAGCAGGGGGGAACAATTTGAAAAATATCAAAAACTCTGGTGAGAGAGAGAGGGTTGATTATAATTATTTTTGAAAAGTGATAAATACTGATAAAGTAATAAATATCATTATAGAGTCCAATGCAATTTTGGAAGATGGGTTATCTAGAAACAACTCATACAAACTTATTAGTACCATATTTGTGTCAAAAGATAGAAATAGGCAAGAATGGAGTAGGAAGGAAGAAGCAATGGGGAGAGACAATAGCCTTGGAGTCACACTGTTAGGGAGGCAAGGAGGACTCCTCATTTGAGATCTCAACTGAGTCATTAAGAGCTACAAGAATTCTTTGGGCAATTTTCACTATGTCTCTGAGCCTAAACTCCATATTACCTGAGCAAGCTGTCATGAGGTTAAATGTAATGACTGGGAGGCATCAAACATCATTATCTTCAGCTGTAAGATATTTAAATGTCATTATTTACTTTCTTTGGCAAATAAAGCTATTCACCTTGTTTGGATTCAGACTAAATCATAAATAGAATTTTTATCACAGTTTTACCTCCAAGAGAATTTTATTAAGGATGGCCTTGGTCTTAGCCTCTGTCTAGGAGGTCACCTCTTGTCCCATCACTGGCCACAGTGACTATGCAAGATGTAAAGTCCTTTCATATCATGCCCTGAACATTTCCATTCCTTCTTCTCACGAAGGATTTCAAGGCATGTTTGGATTGCCCCTGTCGACCTTAGAATAAGGATTTACACTGAGCTACTTCAAATACCCATATATCAACCAGCCAGGGCAAATAGTACCTGCCAATTACCTGAACATTTGCACCAGGCACCACACCATGCCTTTCTTTTCAGTGCCAATGTTTACTTGGTTTTCACAACATTCTATCAGGTAAGTAGAATGTCCAATTACAATGAGGGAATTAAAGCTGAGAGAAAATAAATAGAGGCATTTGTCCGGCAGGCAGTTAGAATAGAAATGTGATCCTCTGACCCCTAGGCTTGTGTGCATTATCATTTTGCCATGCAGGCCCTTGGGTCTTCCCCAGCGCAGGGCCAGGCTCCGGGCAGGGAGTCTCTGGCGTGGTCAGGAAGGAACAAGGTCACCATCATTTAACTGCACATTACTCTGTGTAGGGTTCTCCAAGGGCTGGGAGAAGTGGTTCCCTCCCAAAACGCATCAGGGACCCATTGGATCTCCGAGGGGACTGTCTCGCTAGGGCCAGGTCATAAACAAACAAATGAATACAGCCCAACCACGAGGCGGAGCCGGACATGAGTGTCTGTGCCTGAAGTGTCTGAAGGCTGGGCGGGCCACGGATGTGGGAAGAACTGAGCATCTGGGGCAGAGCAGGAGACAAGCGCCCCGCAGTGGCTGGGAGCAGAGGGACGACGTCAGCTGACGAGCGGGGTTCTGAGCACAGCAGCGGGACCGAGCCGCTGTCCCCTTGGCCCTCGACTCGACCCTCTGGACACCCTTCGCAGAATAATGTGCTGACTGCATGAAATAAAACACAGAGGATTTGGAAGAAAACGAACTGAAGTGCATCTATCAAAATTTAAAATTTTGAAATATATATAAAATTTACGTAATCACATCTAACGTAATTGTATATGCCTCTGTAGTAAGCATGTCCTTTATTAATGCTGGGGAGGGCGTAATATATGATTTCAACGGAGTGATGGCTGTTACAGTATTTTGAGATCTTTGCCACAACTATAATGAAATATGAATAGGTCTGTGATATCTATTACACTTTTGGTATACAGTTTTAATATTTTCCTGCAGTAAATCACGGTACTGATACAGTGACTGTGGTTTGTTGCCCAACTCATAAGAGAACAAATGATAAATTTCAGTTAGACTTAATGAAAATACATGTGTGTTTTTTTCCTACCTCAATTCCTCCTCAGTTTAATCCCTATAAATCTCTAGAAGTGTGTGGACGCATTTAGAAGAACTTGCTCTACAGCACACATTACTAAACACAGATTTTTGTAAATAGAATTATATTGGAACATAGCTACCTCCACTACTTCATGCTATACTTGTGGTTGCTTTTCTACTGTAAAGGCAGAAATAAGTAGTTCCAATTGATATTTACTATCTGCCTCTTTACAGAAACAATGTGCAGACCCCTTTGTTATATTAAGCAGAATTTAAAGTCTCTCAATTTCTAGGGACCAGCTGAGATTCAGGCTGCACACTGTAGGAGTAGTACAAAGAGCTGAAGATTCAGCGCACATCCTTAAGGCTTGACCAGGCAAGCAGCTATTACTTACCTCATCCATCCTCAAGGCCTCCCAAATTCTCTAAAACTTAAGAAACCACAAGCTCACTGTAGAAGCTTATCTCTGGGTGGGAAATAGTGTGAAGCCAGAGTAGGCTTCCTACAATTCAGGAATACTTCTGCCTTTAAGAAAAATCAAATTATGTGATGCTCCAAGGCTGTGCTATGACCTCAGTAGAGTACATCATACTGTGCTCAAATGTGACTCTATGACGAGTTCATTTTAGTTCCTTATAATTTCATAAGCTTAGTTGCTGACTTGTACTACTTCCAAAGTACAGGCAAGACTTGAACAATACAGGTTTGAACAGCACAGGTCCACCTATTTGCACATTTTTTCAACTACAGTGCTGTAACTATATTTCTCTACCTTGCGATTTTCTTAATAACATTTTTCCATAGCTTAGGAATATTGTGACATATATATAATATATATGTATACATATAACATACAAATATGTGTTAAACAACTATTTATATTAAATTGGTAAGTCTTCTAGTCAATGGTAGGCTATTGGTAGTTAAATTTTTGGGTAGTTAAGTTATACATGAATTTTTGAATGTGTGGGTGTTTGGTGCACTTAATCCCTGTGTTGTTCAAGGATCAACTGTATTATGACAAAATACCTTTCAGATTGAGGCACATTGTAAAATGCAGAACTCACTTATGGTTTTAAGAAATGTGATAATGTAAATATTGTATATGCATAAGACATCTGTTCAATGTGGAAATATGCATCTCCAAGAAACAGTTTTCTAGTTCAGCTAACTTTTCCATGTTCTAAGGGTAATTCTGATTTTTCAGATCACCCATAGATGCAATTTGCTTTCAATCTGAAACAGATCATGGTTTTGTAATGACACCTGCCCTCACAGTTTTTTTTAAAGATTTTATTTATTTATTTGACAGAGATAGTGAAAGAGGGAACACAAGCAGTGGGAGTGGGAGAGGGAAAAGCAGGCTTCGGGCCGAGCAGGGAACCCAATGAGGGGCTCGATCCCAGGACCCTGGGATCATAACCTGAGCCGAATTCAGATGCTTAACAACTGAGCCACCCAGGTGCCCCTGCCCTCACAGTTTTATGCCACACATAGATATCATGCTGTTGCAAGCTTAAAAGTCCATTTGATCTCGGATGTTCTATTTGTCCTGAATCAGCTGTATCTCACTGTCATGAAATTATGGGATTAAAACAAAAACTCCAAATCCACACAGGTGTTGAACTTTAAAAAAGAGTTCAGAATTTTAAAATTGAAGTAAGGACTGCTGATACAAGAGTCAACTATGTCTTAAATTAATTCCATATATGTGCTAATTGGTAAACTTCAAACACATGCTTATTTCATTTCCTGCTAAATAACAGCTATAAACTTTCAAAAATTTAAGTTGTTGAATATAAAGCGAGAAGTTTCTCTTGATAATTTGAGCATCTGCTATGGCAGAATTGTTTTTCTTCATCCTCTTTCACCAGGTTTACTCATAGCTACTTTTGTTTTTTGTTTTTGGGCCTTCTACTTCCCCTCCTCTAACAAGCTACAAAGTTGAGGGTTGGGAGGACATGCTGAAGCACAAAGCAGTGCTTGTTAAATATTTGAATTAATGTGGGCTGATAGCCAAATTGAATTCTAAAGACCCATTTTGGAGACTAAGGAGTAAAATGGAATCTATTATAGGTCTTGCTGTTTCTAGGACATGATGTCCCCATTTAGCTGGGGGGGGGGGAGAAGATTAATTTGATTGCACTGACCACTGTGTTTTAAAAATTTGACACAAATTAAAAGTCAACAGTTACTTTCCCATAGAAATAAACTATAAAGAGAGTTTTAGTTTGAAATAACAATTTATGGTTAGATAAAATATTATATTCAGTGAAGATACCATATAACAATCATGCTACAATTTCTATAAATTCCAAACTAACACCTAACTAGACATTACCTTTCTAGACATAGAGCAAATCTAGCATTTTCACGTTCTTTAAGAAATGTCCAGATAATAAACCTCATATGTCAGGATTAAAAAGGTGAATAGAAACATCTGAAATGAAGTTAAGAATGTCAAGGGCCCCTAAAATGGAGCTGGGAGGCCTTTGGGAAACCACATCCACACTTGGATGGGACGTGAACTTTTAAGACTGTGCCAATCACAAACTGTATTTGTAATTCTCAGAAGGTTTATTTTGATGAATTGCAACATAGCAACTAGCATAGTAACCTATCCTATATTGACCAATGTTAATACACCAACCATAATTCTTTCAAAACATCTTATGTAAGCCTGCAGTTTCTGAATTTATTAACTCTTTCTTCTCCACCCTTGGGCACTCATTTGATTTGACCAAATATAAATACCCAAACCTGTAATATCTAAAACTCCAAATAGAGCTGTTCTATTGCTTACAGGTTTGCCTGGTTTTGGTTAACAGAAAAATCATTACCAATATCTAATACTTAAAAAAATTGAGTTGATGTGGGGTCCTTGGGTGGTTCACTCAGTTAAACATCCTCTCTGGATTTTGCCTCAAGTCATGATCTCAGGGTTGTGAGATCAAACCCCACACTGGGCTCTACTCTGAGCATATAGCCTGATTAAAAAAATCTATCTCTCCCTCTCCTTCTGCCCCCATCCCACCTGACTGACCAAGCATGCTCTCTCAAAAAAAAAAAAAAAAAAAAAGAGTAGCTGCTGTAAAGAAAATTCAACACCCGGGGCACCTGGGTGGCTCAGTCATTAAGCATCTGCCTTCGGCTCAGGTCATGATCCTGGGGTCCTGGGATCGAGCCCCACATTGGGCTCCTTGCTCGGCAGGAAGCCTGCTTCTCCCTCTCCCACTCTCCCTGCTTGTGTTCCTTCTCTCACTGTGTCTCTCTCTGTCAAATAAATAAATAAAATCTTAAAAAAAAAAAGAAAATTCAACACCCTAGTTCATAAACTTTTATTAAATTTAAATTCAAGTTATTTAACATATAATGTAGTATTGGATTCAGGAGTAGAATTTCATGATTGATATACACAGACACCAGCACTCATTACATCATGTGCCCCCCTTAATGCCCATCACCCATTTAGCCCGTCTCCTACCCACCTTCCATCCACAGCCCTCAGTTTGTTTCCTAGAGTTAAGAGTCTCTTATGGTTTGTCTCCCTCTCTGATTTTTTAAAAATTTAAATTAATTTTATTATGTTATATTAGTCACCATACATTAGTCATTAGTTTTGATGTGTTATTCCATGATTCATTGTTTGCATATAATACCCAGTGCTCCACGCAATACATACACTCCTTAATACCCATCACCAGGCTAACCCATCCCCCCACACCCCTCCCCTCTGAAACCCTCAGTTTGTTTCTCGGAGTCCATAGTCTCTCATGGTTCGTCTCTCCCTCCGATTCCCCTCCTTCATTATTCCCTTCCTTCTCCTAATGTCCACCATGCTATATCTTATGTTCCACAAATAACTGAAACCATATGATAATTGACTTTCTCTGATTGACTTATTTCACTTAGCATAATCTCCTCCAGTCCCATCCATGTTGATGTAAAAGTTGGGTATTCATCCTTTCTGATGGCTGAATAATATTCCGTTGTATATATGGACCACATGTTCTTTACCCATTTGTCTGTTGAAGGGCATCTCGGCTCTTTCCACAGTTTGGCTATTGCAGACAACCTCTCCAATATTTGTTGTTTCTTGCCTTGTCAATTATTGCCATTCTAACTGGTGTAAGGTGGTATCACCATGTGATTTTGATTTAAATTTCCCTGATGGCTAAGGATGTTGAACATTTCTTCTTGTGTCTGTTAGCCATTTGTATGTCTTCTTTGGAGAAGTGTCTGTTCATGTCTTCTGCCCATTTTTTGACTTGATTATTTGTTTTTGGGCGTTGAATTTGAGAATTTCTTTATAGATCTCGGATATCAGCCCTTTGTCTGTAGAGTCATTTGCAAATATCTTCTCCCATTCTGTGGGTTGCCTCTTTGTTTTGTTGACTGATTCCTTTGCTGTGCAGAAGCTTTTTATCTTGATGAAGTCCCAAAAGTTCATGAAACTTCTTGAAAGAAGTTGCTGTGGCCGATGTTGAAGAGGTTACTGCCTATGTTCTCCTCTAGGATTTTGATGGAGTCCTGTCTTACATAGAGTTCTTTCATCCATTTTGAGTTTATCTTTGTGTATGGTGTTTGAGAATGGTCGAGTTTCATTCTATATATAGGATTCTATATTCATTCTTCTATATATAGCTGCCCAATTTTCCCAGCACCATTTATTGAAGAGACTGTCTTTTTTTCCATTGCATTTTTTTTCCTGCTTTGTCTAAGATTATTTAACCATAGAGTTGAAGGTCCATATCTGGGCTCTCTATTCTGTTCCATTGGTCTATACGTCTGTTTTTATGCCAGGACCATGCTGTCTTGGTGATCACAGCTTTGTAATATAGCTTGAAATCAGGCAATGTGATGCCCCCAGCTTTGTTTTTCTTTTTCAACATTTCCTTGCCGATTCAGGGTCTTTTCTGATTCCACACAAATTTTAGGATTGTTTGTTCTAGCACTTTGAAAAATGTCATTGGAATTTTGATCGGGATGGCATTGAAAGTATAGATTGCTCTGGGCAGCATAGACATTTTAAGAATGTTTCTTCTGATCCATGAGCATGGAATGTTTTTCCATCTTTTTGTGTCTTCTTCAATTTCTTTCATGAGTGTTTGTAGTTCCTAGAATATAAATCATTTACCTCTTGGGTTAGGTTTATTCCAAGGTAGCTTATGGTTTTTGGTGCTATTGAAAACAGAATAAATTCCCTAATTTCTCTTTCTACAGTTGCATTTTTAGTGTATAAGAAAGCAACTGATTTCTGCGCATTGATTTTGTATCCTGCCACATTACTGAATTGCTGTATGAGTTCTAGTAACTTGGGGGTGGAGTCTTTTGGATTTTCCACATAACGTATCATGTCATCTGTGAAGAGAGAGAGAGTTTGACTACTTCTTTGCCAATTTCAAATATTTTATTTCTTTTTGTTGTCTGATTGCTGTTGCTAGGACTTCTAGTACTGTGTTGAACAATAGTGGTGAGAGTGGGCACCCTTGTCGTGTTCCTGACTTAAGGGAAAGGCTCTCAGCTTTTCCCTGTTGAGGATGATATTGGCTGTGGGTTTTTCATAGATGGATTTTATGAACTTGAGGAATGTTCCCTCTATCCCTATACTCTGAAGAGTTTTAATCAGGAAAGGATGCTGTATTTTGTCAAATGCTTTTTCTGCATCAATTGAGAGGACCATATGGTTCTTCTCCCTCCTCTTATTAATGTGTCCTACCACATTGATCGATTTGTGAATGTTGAACCACCCTTGCAGGTGATGATCCTTTTAATGTATTGTTGGATCCTATTAGCTAGGATTTTGTTGAGAATTTTGGAATCCATATTCATCAGGGATATAGTCTGAAATTCTCCTTTTGATGGGGTCTTTGCCTTGTTTTGGGATCAAGGTAATGCTGGCCTCATAGAATGAGTCTGGAAGCTTTCCTTCTGTTTCTAGTTTTTGAAACAGCTTCAGAAGTGTAGGTATTATTTCTTCTTCTTCCTTTTTTTTTAAATTTTTTATTGTTATGTTAATCACCATATATTACATAATTTGTTTTGGTGTACTGTTCCATGATTCATTGTTTGTTCATAACACCCAGTGCTCCATGCAGAATGTGCCCTCCTCAATACCCATCACCAGGCTAACCCATCCCCCCACCCTCCTCCCCTCCAGAAACCTCAGTTTGTTTTTCAGAGTCAATCATCTCTCCTGGTTCATCTCCCCCTCTGACTTACTCCCCTTCATTCTTCCTCTCCTGCTATCTTCTTCTTTTTCTTTTTTCTTAAAATATGTTGCGTTATTTGTTTCAGAAGTACAGATCTGTGATTCAACAGTCTTACACAATTCACAGTGCTCACCGTAGCACATATCTTCCCCAATGTCCATCACCCAGCCACCCCATCCCTCCCACCCCTGATCACTCCAGCAACCCTCAGTTTGTTCCTGAGATTAAGAATTCCTCATATCAGTGAGGTCATATGATACATGTCTTTCTCTGATTGACTTATTTCACTCAGCGTAACACCCTCCAGTTCCATCCACGTCGTTGCAAATGGCAAGATCTGATTCCTTTTGATGGCTGCATAATATTCCATTGTGTATATATACCACCTCTTCTTTATCCATTCATCTGTCGATGGACATCTTGGCTCTTTCCACAGTTTGGCTATTGTGGACATTGCTGCTATAAACATTGGGGTGCACGTACCCCTTCGGGTCCCTGCATTTGTATCTTTGGGGTAAATACCCAGAAGTGCAATTGCTGGATCGAATGGTAGCTCTAATTTCAACTGTTTGAGGAACCTCCATACTGTTTTCCAGAGGGGTTGCACCAGCTTGCATTCCCACCAACAGTGTAGGAGGGTTCCCCTTTCTCCACATCCCCGCCAACATCTGTCGTTCCCTGACTTGTTAATTTTAGCCATTCTGACGGGTGTGAGGTGGTATCTCATTGAGGTTTTGATTTGGATTTCCCTGATGCCGAGCGATGTTGAGCACTTTTTCATGTGCCTGTTGGCCATTTGGATGTCTTCTTTGGAAAAATGTCTGTTCATGTCTTCTGCCCATTTCTTGATTGGATTATTTGTTCTTTGGGTGTTGAGTTTGATAAGTTCTTTATAGATTTTGGATACTAGCGCTTTATCTGATATGTCATTTGCAAATATTTTCTCCCATTCTGTCGGTTGTCTTGTGGTTTTGTGGACTGTTTCTTTTGCTGTGCAAAAGCTTTTTATCTTGATGAAATCCCAATAGTTCATTTTTACCCTGGCTTCCTGTGCCTTTGGTGATGTTTCTAGGAAGAAGTTGCTGCGGCTGAGGTCGAAGAGGTTGCTACCTGTGTTCTCCTTTAGGATTTGGATGGACTCCTGTCTCACGTTTAGGTCTTTCAACCATTTGGAGTCTATTTTTGTGTGTGGTGTAAGGAAATGGTCCAGTTTCATTATTCTGCATGTGGCTGTCCAATTTTCCCAACACCATTTGTTGAAGAGACTGTCATTTTTCCACTGGACATTCTTTCCTGCTTTGTCAAAGATAAGTTGACCATAGAGTTGAGGGTCCATTTCTGGGCTCTCGATTCTGTTCCATTGATCTATGTGTCTGTTTTTGTGCCAGTACCATACTGTCTTGATGATGACAGCTTTGTAATAGAGCTGGAAGTCCGGAATTGTGATGCCCCCAGCTTTGCTTTTCTTTTTCAAGATTCCTCTGGCTATTCGGGGTCTCTTCTGGTTCCATACAAATTTTAGGATTATTTGTTCCATTTCTTTGAAAAAAGTGGATGGTATTTTGATGGGGATTGCATTGAATGTGTAGATTGCTCTAGGTAGCACTGACATCTTCACAATGCTGGTTCTTCCAATCCATGAGCATGGAACGTTTTTCCATTTCTTTGTGTCTTCTTCAATTTCTTTCCTGAGTATTTTATAGTTTTCTGAGTACAGATCCTTTGCCTCTTTGGTTAAATTGATTCCTAGGTATCTTATGGTTTTGGGTGCAATTGTGAATGGGATCGACTCCTTGATTTGTCTCTCTTCTGTCTTGTTGTTGGTGTATAGGAATGCCACTGATTTCTGTGCATTGATTTTATAGCCTGCTACTTGACTGAATTCCTGTATGAGTTCTAGCAGTTTTGGGGTGGAGTCTTTTGGGTTTTCCACATAAAGTATCATATCATCTGCAAAGAGTGAGAGTTTGACTTCCTCTTTGCCGATTTGGATGCCTTGGATTTCTTTTTGTTGTCTGATTGCTGTGGCTAGGACTTCTAATACTATGTTGAATAGCAGTGGTGAGAGTGGACATCCCTGCTGCGTTCCTGACCTTAGGGGAAAAGCTCTCAGCTTTTCCCCATTGAGAATGATATTCGCTGTAGGTTTTTCGTAAATGGCATTTATGATATTGAGGTATGTACCCTCTATCCCTATACTCTGAAGAGTTTTGATCAAGAAAGGATGCTGTACTTTGTCAAATGCTTTTTCTGCATCTATTGAGAGGATCATATGATTCTTGTTCTTTCTTTTGTTAATGTATTGTATCACGTTGATTGATTTGCGGATGTTGAACCAGCCTTGCAGCCCAGGGATAAATCCCACTTGGTCGTGGTGAATAATCCTTTTAATGTACTATTGGATCCTATTGGCTAGTATTTTGGTGAGAATTTTTGCATCCATGTTCATCAAGGATATTGGTCTGTAATTCTCCTTTTTGATGGGATCTTTGTCTGGTTTTGGGATCAAGGTAATGGTGGCCTCATAAAATGAATTTGGAAGTTTTCCTTCCATTTCTATTTTTTGGAACAGTTTCAGGAGAATAGGTATTAATTCTTCTTTAAATGTCTGATAGAATTCCCCTGGGAAGCCATCTGGCCCTGGGCTTTTGTTTGTTGGGAGATTTTGGATGACTGCTTCAATTTCCTTAGTGGTTATAGGTCTGTTCAGGTTTTCTATTTCTTCCTGGTTCAGTTTTGGTAGTTGGTACATCTCTAGGAATGCACCCATTTCTTCCAGGTTATCTAATTTGCTGGCATATAGTTGCTCATACTATGTTCTTATAATTGTTTGTATTTCTTTGGTGTTGGTTGGGATCTCTCCTCTTTCATTCATGATTTTGTTGATTTGGGTCATTTCTCTTTTCTTTTTGATCAGTCTGGCCAGGGGTTTATCAATCTTGTTAATTCTTTCAAAGAACCAGCTCCTAGTTTCGTTGATCTGTTCTACTGTTCTTTTGGTTTCTATTTCATTGATTTCTGCTCTGATCTTTATTATTTCTCTTCTCCTGCTGGGTTTAGGCTTTATTTGCTGTTCTTTCTCCAGCTCCTTTAGGTGTAGGGTTAGATTGTGTATTTGAGACCTTTCTTGTTTCTTGAGAAAGGCTTGTATTGCTATATACTTTCCTCTCAGGACTGCCTTTGCTGTATCCCAAAGATTTTGGACAGTTGTGTTTTCATTTTCATTGGTTTCCATGAATTTTTTTAATTCTTCTTTAATTTCCTGGTGGACCCATTCATTCTTTAGTAGGACGCTCTTTAGCCTCCATGTATTTAAGTTCTTTCCGACTTTCCTCTTGTGATTGAGTTCTAGTTTCAAAGCATTGTGGTCTGAAAATATGCAGGGAATAATCCCAATCTTTTGGTACCGGTTGAGACCTGATTTGTGACCTAGGATGTGATCAATTCTGGAGAATGTTCCATGGGCACTAGAGAAGAATGTGTATTCCGTTACTTTGGGATGGAATGTTCTGAATATGTCTGTGAAGTCCATTTGGTCCAGTGTGTCATTTAAAGTCTTTATTTCCTTGTTGATCTTTTGCTTAGATGATCTGTCCATTTCAGTCAGGGGGGTGTTAAAGTCCCCCACTATTATTGTATTGTTGTCAATACAATACAATACAAAGTGTTTCTTTGCTTTTGTTATTAATTGCTTAGATGATCTTTTGCTTAGATGATCTGTCCATTTCAGTCAGGGGGGTGTTAAAGTCCCCCACTATTATTGTATTGTTGTCAATACAATACAATACAAAGTGTTTCTTTGCTTTTGTTATTAATTGCCTTATATAATTGGCTGCTCCCATGTTCGGGGCATAGATATTTACAATTGTTAGATCTTCTTGTTGGATAGAACCCTTAAGTAGGATATAGTGTCCTTCCTCATCTCTTATTACAGTCTTTGTTTTAAAATCTAGTTTGTCTGATATAAGGATTGCCACCCCAGCTTTCTTTTGGTGTCCATTAGCATGGTAAATGGTTTTCCACCCCCTCACTTTCAATCTGGGGGTGTCTTTCGGTCTAAAATGAGTCTCTTGCAGACAGCATATGGATGGGTCTTGTTTTTTAATCCAATCTGATAGCCTGTGTCTTTTGATTGGGGCATTGAGCCCATTTACATTCAGGGTAACTATTGAAAGGTATGAATTTAGTGCCATTGTATTGCCTGTAAGGTGACTGTTACTGTATGTCGTCTGTGTTCCTTTCTGATCTTTGCTGCTTTTAGGCTCTGTCTTTGCTTAGAGGACCCCTTTCAATATTTCTTGGAGGGCTGGTTTCATGTTTGCAAATTCCTTTAGTTTTTGTTTGTTCTGGAAGCTTTTTATCTCTCCTTCTATTTTCAATGACAGCCTAGCTGGATATAGTATTCTTGGCTGCATATTTTTCTCGTTTAGTGCTCTGAAGATATCTTGCCAGTCCTTTCTGGCCTGCCAGGTCTCTGTGGATAGGTCTGTTGCCAATCTAATATTTTTACCATTGTAGGTTACATATCTCTTCTCCCGAGCTGCTTTCAGGATTTTCTCTTTGTCTCTGAGACTCGTAAGTTTTACTATTAGATGTCGGGGTGTTGACCTATTTTTATTGATTTTGAGAGGGGTTCTCTGTGCCTCCTGGATTTTGATGCCTGTTTCCTTCCTCACATTAGGGAAGTTCTCTGTTATTATTTGCTCCAATATACCTTCTGCCCCTCTCTCTCTTTCTTCTTCTTCTGGGATCCCAATTATTCTAATGTTGTTTCGTCTTATCAAATCACTTATCTCTCGAATTCTGCCCTCGTGATCCTGTAGTTTTTTTCTCCCTCTTTTTCTCAGCCTCTTTACTTTCCATCATTTGGTCTTCTATTTCACTGATTCTCTCTTCTGCCTCATTTATCCTAGCATTTAGTGCCCCCATTTTTGATTGCACCTCATCAATAGCCTTTTTGATTTCGACTTGGTTAGATTTTAGTTCTTTTATTGCTCCAGAAAGTGTTTCTCTAATAACTTCCACGCTTTTTTCAAGCCCAGCTAGTATCTTCAAAGTCATGATTCTGAACTCTAGGTCCGACATCGTACTAATGTCCGTATTGAGTAGGTCCCTGGCTGACGGTACTACCTCTTGTTCTTTTTGCTGAGGTGGTTTTTTTCGTCTTGTCATTTTGTCCAGAGGAGAATAGATAAATGAGAGAACAAAATGCTAACAGGTTTACAACATCCCCAGCAGATATACTGTATACAAATCCGAAAAGACCTGAAACCAGGGGAAAAGAAAGGGAAAGAAAGAAAAAAGAAAGAGAAACAAAAAAAAAGAAAGAAAAAAAGATAAAAACAAAAACAGAACAATACAAAAAAAGCAGAATGTGATCAAATATGATCAGGCTAGTGCATAGATCAGTGCCACACACTAGATTTTGGACGTATTTTGGTCTGTTAGAAAAAAGTGCCTCCTAAAATTTTAAAGGAAGAAAGACATATATGTACAAAATAAGGGTTGATACAATGAAGGGATAGAAGATGACTGTAAAGATGAAAATTATAATAGATTTTATAAAAGGACTTGATAAGATAAGAAGTTGTTTGAAAAAAGAAAGAAGATTTAAAAAAAAAAAGAAGGAAAAAAGGGAGAGAATGTGATCAGGCAGGAGACTAGAACAGAGCCATACACTAGTGATTTAGGGTATATTTTTATCTGTTAGAAGAAATTGTATCTCAAAATTTTAAAGAGAGAACAACTTATATATATATGCCAAAAATAAGGGTAACTACTATGAAGGGATAAAATATGACTCTGAAAATGAAAAATAAAAAATGTTTGTTTTTTTTTTAAAAAGAGATTGATAAGATGTTGGTTGAAAAATGGAAAAAGAAAAAGAAAAAAAACAGTTAACAAAAATTAACTTTGATGAACTAATGAATCATGGTAAAAAAAAAAAAGCCATGAATTCTATGTGCAGTATTCCCCTAGCGCTGGAGTTCTCCCGTTCTCCTTGGTCGGTAAACTTGGTCTTGGCTTGCTGGCTGTTGGTGCTGATCTTCTGGGGGAGGGGCCTGTTGCTGTGGTTTCCAAATGTCTTTGCCAGAGGCTGAATTGCCCCGCCCTTGTCGGTCTGGGTTAAGCAAGCTGTTCGGGTTTGATCTCAGGAGCTTTTGTTCCCTGCAGGCTCTCCGTACAGCCTTGGAGGACCAGGGCAGAAATGGTGGCCTCCCAATCTCCACCCGGAGGAGCTGAGAACTCGGGGCCCCACTCCTCAGTGCGCCCCCAGAGAAAAGCAGTCACTCTCTTGTCCCTGGTCTCCGGCCGCACTCCGTGCTCACCCGGCCTGTGACCGAGCGTTTGTATCTGTGGCACCCGACCCCGTGTGGAGTCTCCAAACCCAGCAGATCCCTGCGGTGCGTTCCTGCGCCGCTCCTCCCCGGGAAGGAAGGGGAGTCTCCCTGGATCTGCCGCCTGTTGGGTCCCTGCTGCAGGAGCAGTGGCCCGACTGGGCCGTGGATCACAGTTTATGGCAACCCCAAGCTGAGAGCCCGCGCCTCAGCTCCGTCTCTGCATCTGGCTTCCCCCTTCCGATACCTGGGAGCTCTGGCGCAGGCAGGCTCCCCCGGTCTTTCTGTGACCCCAAGGGTCCTGAGACCCCACGGTCCAGCGACGGTTCCACCCCCGCTTAGCCACTGGAGTGACGTCCCTCAGCGGAGCCGACTTCTAAAAGGTCCGATTTTGTTGTCCGCAGCTCTATCACTTGCCAGAAGCGGCCGGCGGAGGCCCCTCCCCCGCCATCTATCCTCCTGAATATCGCCTCGGATTCACTTCTCCGCACGTCCTACCTTCCAGAAAGTGGTCGCTTCTCTGTTCAGATAGTTGTTGCTACTCTCCTCTTTGATCTCCTGTTGAGTTTATAGGTGTTCAGAATAGGGTTTGATCCCTATTCAGCTGAATTCCTGAGACCAGACGAAATCTAGGTCTCCTACTCCTCCGGTATTATTTCTTCTTTGAATGTTTGGTAGAATTCCCCAAGGAATCCATCAGGCCCTGGACTCTTGTTTTTTCGGAGGTGTTTGATCGGTGCTTCAATCTTCTTACTGGTTATTGTCCTATTCAGGTTGTCAATTTCTTCCTGTTTCAGTCTTGGGAGTTTTATAGGTTTCCAGGAAGGCACCCATTTCTTCCAGATTGCTTAATCTATCGATGTATAGTTGATAATAATTTCTAATCATTGTTTCTATTTCCTTGGTGTTAGTCGTGATCTCTCCCCTTTTATTCATAATTTTATTAATTTGGGTCCTTTCTCTTTTCTTTTGGATAAGTATGGCCAGTGGCTTATCGATCTTATTAATACTTTCAAAGAACCAGCTTCTAGCTTCGTTGATCTGATCTACTGTGTTTCTGGATTCTAATTCATTGATCTCTGCTCTAATCTTAATTATTTCTCTTCTAATGTGTGGCTTAGGCATCACTGGTTGCTTTTCCTCCAGCTCTTTAAGGTGTAAAGTTGGTGAATTCGGGATTTTTCTATTTTTTTTTTTTTGAGTGAGGTTTGGGTGGCTATGTATTTCCTCCTTAGGACTGCTTTTGCAGTATCTCATAGGTTTTGGACTGTTGTATCTTTGTTCTCATTGGTTTCCATGAATTGTTAAATTCTTTGATTTCCTGGTTGATGCAATCATTCTTTAGCACAATGCTCTTTAACTTCCAAGTGTCTGAATTTCTTCCAATTTTTTTCTTGTGATTGAGTTCCACTTTCAAAGCATTATGGTCTGAGAATATGCAGGGAAGAATCTCAATCTTTTGGTATCAGTTGAGACCTGATTTGTGACCCAGTTCCATGTGCATTTGAGAAGAATGAGTATTCTGTTGTTTTAGGGTGGAATGTTCTGTATATATTTATGAGGTCCATCTGGTCCAGTGTGTCATTCAAAGCTCTTGTTTCTTTGCTGTTTTTCTGCTTAGATGATCTGTCTATTGCTCAGAGGTCTCCTACAATTAATGTATTGTTATCAATATGACTCTTTATTTTGGTTAACAGGTGGCTTAGGTAGATGGTTGCTCCCATGTTGGGGGCATAGATATTTACAATTGTTAGATCCTCTTGTTGGATAGACACTTTAAGAATGATATAGTGTCCTTCTGTGTCTCTAACTATGGTCTTTAGTTTAAAATCTAATTTGTCTTATATAAGAATTGCTACCCCAACTTTCTTTTGAGGTCTGTTGGCATGGAAGATGGATCTCCATCCTTTCACTTTCAGTCTGGATGTATCTTTAGGTTCAAAATGAGTCTCTTGTGGGCAGCATTAAGGATGGGTCCTGTGTTTTTATCCAATCTGCAACCCTGTGCTGTTTTATGGGAGCATTTAGGCTGTTCACATTGAGAGTGATTATTGAAAGATATGAATTAATTGTCATCATGTTGCCTGTGAAGACCTTGTTTTTATAGATTGTCCCTGTAAATTTCTGTTGTATATCACTTTTGCCGTCTTTCTCCTTTTATGGAACCCCCCCTTAATATTTCTTGCAGGGCCGGCTTAGTGGTCACATATTCTTTCAGTTTCTGCTGGTCTTGGGAGCTCTGCATCTCTCCATCCATTCTAAATGACAGCCTTGCCAGATAAAGTATTCTTGGCCGCATGTTCTTCTCGTTTAGTACCCTGACTATGTCTTGCCAGCCCTTTCTGGCTTGCCAGGTCTCTGTGGATAGGTCTGATGTTGTTCTGAAGTTCCTCCCTCTGTATGTAAGGAATCTTTTCCCCCTAACTGCCCTTAAGATGAGTTCCTTGGTTCTACAATTTGTGAGTTTTACTATTACATGCAGAGACATTGGCCTGTTTTCCTTCATCTTGGGAGGGGTCCTCCCTGCCTCTAGGACAAGAATGTTTGTTTCATTCCCCGGATTAGGGAAGTTCTCAGCTACGATTTGCTCAAATATATCTTCTAGTCCTCTCTCTCTCTCTTCATTCCCTCAGGATCCCAATAATTCTGACATTGGACTCTCTCATGGCGTCACTTATTCTCTAATTCTCTTTTCATGGATTTTAAGCTGTTTCTCCCAGGCCTCCTATTTTTCCTTCTTGTCTCATAATTGGTCTTCTAGATCACTAATTCGTTCTTCTAGCTGTTAGATTATCTACATTAGATTGGATCTCACTGATAGCATTTTTAAGTTCTGCCATTTCAGCTTTCATTTCTGCCCTTAGAAACTCTGTGTTGCCATTAATCAATTTCTCCATTCTAGCTATCATCTTCATAACTGTTACTCTGAATTCTATCTCTGACATCTTGGTTATATCTGTATCCATTTGTAAATCTGTGGCAGAAGTTACAGTCTCTGAGTCTTTCCTATTTTTAGGGTTCCTCCTCCTAGTCATTCTGTTGAGAGCTGGTTGAGGGAATGTATAGAGTCTAAATTATCGACCACAAACCAGCATGATGCACCTGTTTAATAGGGACCTGAGGGTTGTTGGCCTCTTGTTCTCCCAGCCTGTCTTCTGGTGGAGGGGACTCCCATGCTATTACTCAGGCAACCCTATTTGGGCAGAGTTGCCCTCCCCCCTGTGGGGGGGGGAATGGGCTCAATGAAAACAGGTTTTAGGGGGCTTTTGTTCCCTGGTGGCTTTCGGTGTCTCTTACGAGGGTCAGAGCAGAAGAGATCATTTCCAACCCTCTGCCTCAGAAGAGAGAGATCGCATTCTGTTTTCAGTGAGCTTTCCAGGCTACACTGTCTCTGTTTCTGTGTGTGCTGCTATAAACTGCAGTGTCCTGGGTTGTGTGCTCCTCAGAAGCACTCCCAGTCCTCGCCTCCAGGTCGGGGCACGTCTCTGCCCTTTGCCCTTCTAAAACTTCCAGTTGCCCCCAGTTCACATGTGTGGCCCCATTGCTCCAGGCTTCAGTTCAGGGGGCTGCCCTAAAGTCGTTTCTCCACTGCTACCGGTCTGTGAGTTTATGCCCTGTCCCCACTGCGGGAGGCTTTTCCACGCCCGTGGTGTGGGATCCTGAAGGCTCCCTCCCCCTCTGTTTGTCTTCCAATATCTGCTCGTGGAATCATGGCCCCCCACTTCATACCTCAAAACCAACTGCCTGACATATTCTGTTTGTAGAGATCCAGATCCATCTTCTTACATCTCAGGCTGATTTTGTGGGTGTTCAGAGTGGTCTGGTAGATATCCAGCTCAATTCTAGGGACCAGTTGGGATAGGGCCCCCTACTTCTCCGCCATCTTTTCCTCCCCCACCCTCCCTCTCTGATTTTTATTTCATTTTATTTTTCCTTTCCTTCCCCTATATTCATTAGTTTTGTTTCTAAATTCCACATATGAGTGAAATCATTAATTTGTCTTTCTCTCACTGACTTATTTTGTTTAGAACAAGACAATCTGGTTATATACACATTGTTGCAAATTGTGAGATCTCATTTTTTCTGATGGCTGAGTAATATTCCATGGTGTACATATATACCACATCTACTTTATCCATTCGTCTGTCAATGGACATTTGGGCTGTTTCCATAATTTGGCTATTGTTGATAATGTTGCTCTAAACATTGGATGCATGTGCCCCTTCAAATCAGTATTTGTATCATTTGGATAAATACCTTGTTGTGAAATTGCTGGGTCATTGGGTAATTCTATTTTTAGCTTTTTGAGGAACCTCCATACTGTTTTCCAGAGTGGCTGTACCAGCTTGCATTCCCACCACCAGGGTAAGAGGGTTTCCCTTTCTCTGCATCCTTGCCAACATCTGTTGTTTTCTAAGTTGTGAATTTTAACCATTCTGACTGGTGTGAGGTGGTATCTCATTGTGGTTTTGAGTTGTTTTACCTTGATACCAAGTAATGTTGAGCACTTTTTCACATGTCTGTTTGCCATTTATATCTCTTTTTTGAAGAAATGTCTATTCATGTCTTCTGCCCATTTCTTGACTGGATTATTTGGGGTTTTTTTAGTGTTGATTTTGGTAAGTTCTTTATAGATTCTGGATACTAACCCTGTAACAGATATGTCATTTGCAAATATCTTCTCCCATTCCACTGGTTGTCTCTTAATTTTGTTGATTGTTTCCTTTGCTGTGCAGAAGTGTTTTATCTTGATGAAGTCCCAGTAGTTCCTTTTTTGTTTTTGTTTCTCTCACCTCTGGAGATGTATCTGGCCAGAAGTTGCTGCAGCTGAGGTTGAAGAGTTTGCTGCCTGTTTTCTCATTAATGATTTTTTTATGGTTTCCTTAGGTCTTTCATCCATTTTGAATTTATTTTTGTGTATGTTGTAAGAAAGTGGTCCAATTTCATTCTTCCTCATGTCACCATCCAGTTTTCCCAACAACATTTATTGAAAAGACTTTTTTTCCATTGGATACTCTTTCCTGCTTTGTTGAATATTAGTTGACTTTATAGTTGAGGGTTCATTTCTGAGTTTTCTATTCTGTTCCACCGATCTATGTAGCTATTTTGTGTTCATTACCATACTGTCTGGATGATTGCAGCTTTGTAATATAGCTTGAAGTTTGGAATCATGATGCCTCCCAATTTCTTTTTTTTCAACATAACTTTGGCTACTCAGTGTCTTTTCTGATTCCATACAAATTTTAGGATTGTTTGTTGTAGTTCTGTGAAAAATGCTGGTGTTATTTTGATAGGGATTGCATTGAATGTGTAGATGTCTTTACATAGCATGGGCATTTTAACAATATTCATTCTTCTAATCCATGAGAATGGAATGTTTTTCCATCTCTTTGTGTCTTCCTCAGTTTCTTTCAAAAGTGTTCTGAAGTTATCAGAGTACAGATCCTCTACCTCTTTGGTTAGGTTTATTCCTAGGTATCTTATGGCTTTTGGTGCAGCTCCTGGGGTTCTCTTTCTTCTGCCTCAATGTTAGTGTATAGAAATGTAGCTGAGTTCTGTGCATTGATTTTATATCCTGCAACTTTGCTGAATTCCTGTATCAGTTCTAGTAATTTTTTGATAGAGTCTTTCAGGTTTTCTACAAAGAGAAACATGTCATCTGCAAATAGTGAAAGTTTTGCCAAAGTGGATGCCTTTTATTTCTTTTTGTTGTCTGATTGCTGAGGCTAAGACTGTGTTAAATAACAGTGGTGAGAGTGGACAACTCTGTCTTCTTCCTGACCTTAGGGGAGAAGCTCTCAAATTTTCCCCATTGAGGATGATAGTATCTGTGGGTCTTTTCTGTATGGCCTTTGTAATGTTGATGTATGTCCCATCTATCATGACTTTCTTGAGGGTTTTTTTTATTAAGAAATGATGCTGTCTTAGTCAAATGATTTTTTGGCATTTACTGAGAGGATCATATCCTTAATATCTTTTATTTTATTAATTTAGTGCATCATGTTGATTGACTTCTGGATATTGAAACACCCTTGCAGCTCAAGAATAAATCCTACTTGATCATCCTAAATCATCCTTTTAGTGTACTGTTGGATTTGATTAGCTAGTTTTCGGGGAATTTTTACATCCATGTTCATCAGGAATATTGTTCTGTAATTCTCCTTTTTAGTAGGGTCTTTGGTTTTGGAATCAAGGTAATGCTGGCATCATAGAATGAGTTTGGCAGTTTTCCTTCCATTTCTGTTTTTTGGAGTAGTTTCAGAAGAGTAAGTATTAACTCTGCTTTTAAATGTATGGTAGAATTCCCCTAGGAAGCTGTCTGTCTCTGGCCTTTTGTTTGCTGGGAGATTTTTGATATTGATTCAATTTCTTTGTGGGTTATGGGTCTGTTCAGGTTTTCCAATTCTTCCTGTTTCAATTTTGGTAGTTTGTATGTTTCTAAGAATTTATCCATTTCTTCCACATTGTGCAATTTGTTGACATAAAATGGCTTATAATATTGTATTATAATTTTATTTCTGCAATGTTGGTTGTGATCTCTCTAATTTGTGATTGTATTGTATTTATTTGAGTCCTTTCTTTTTTTCTTTTTGACAAGTCCGGCTAGGGGTTTTTCAAGTTTGTTAAATTTTTCAAAGAACCAGCTCCTGTTTTTTTTCTTTTCATTTCTGTATTACTGATTTCTGCTCTAGTCTTAGTTTCCTTCTTTTGCTTATCTTAGGCTTTTTTGGTATTCTTTTTCCAGCTCCTTTAGGAGTAAATCTAGATATATATTTGAGAATTTTTTTTGCTTCTTGAGGAAGGCCTGCATTGCTATATACTTCCATCTTGGGACTGTCTTTACTGAATCCCAAAGGTTTTAAATGATTGTGTTTTCATTTTCATTTGCTTACATGTGTTTTTAAATTTCTTCTTTTATTTCTTAGTTGACCCATTCATTCTTTAGTAGGATGTTTTTAACCACCAGGTATTTATAGTCTTTCCACAGTTTTGTGTTGCAGTTGACTTCAATTTTTAAAGCACTGTGGTCTGAAAATATGCATGGTATAATCTCAATTTTGTTGTATTGGTTAGACCTGATTTGTGACCTAGTATGTGATCTATTCTGGAGAAAATACCATGTGCACTCAAGGAGAATGTGTATTCTGTTGCTTTAAGATGAAGTGCTCTGAATTTATCTGTGAAGTACATCTGGTCCAGTGTGTCATTCAAAGTCCTTGTTTCCTTCTTGTTTTTCTGCTGAGATGATCTGTCCATTACTGTGAGTGGGGTGTTGAAGTCCCCTACTATTATTGCATTATTATCAATGAGTTTCTTTAAGTGTGTTACTAATTGATTTATATAATTTGGTGCTCCCAAATGGGGACATAAATATGTACAATTGTTAGATCTTTTTGTTGGGTAGACCCTTTTATTATGATATAGTGTCCTTCTTCATATCTTATAGTCTTTGGTTAAGAATCTAGTTTGTCTGATATAAGGATTGCTAGTCCAGCTTTCTTTTAATATCCATTAGCATTACAAATGGTTCTCCATCCCCTCACTTTCAGTCTGGAGGTGTCTTTGGGTCTAAAATGAGTTTCTCATAAGCAGCATATGGATAGATCTTTTTTTTAAAAAATCCAATCTTTTACCCTATGTCTTTTGATTAGAGCATTTAGTACATTTACATTCAGAATGATTCCTGATGCATGTGAATTTAGTGTCATTGTATTACCTGTAATATTATTGTTCCTTTAGATTGTTTTTGTTCCTTTCTAATCTTTGTTGCTTTTGGGCTCTCTATCCCACTCAAAGATCCCTTTTACTATTTCTTGAGGAGCTGCTTTAGTCTTCACAAACTCCTTTAGTTTTTGTTTATCTTGTAAACTCTATCTGTCCTATCCTGAATGACAGTCCCTTATTGAATCAAGTATTTCTAGATGCAAATGTTTCTCATTCAGCACATTGAATACAATATGCCACTGTCTTCTGGCCTGTCAAATTTCTGTGGACAGGTCTGCTGCTAACCTTTCATGTCTACCCATGTAGGTTAAGGACCTTTTTGTTGCCAGCTGCTTTTGGAATTCTCTCCTTATCTTTGTAATTTGCACTTTTCACTATGATATGTCATGGTGTTGACCTGTTTTTGTTGATTTTGAGGGGAGATTCTCTCTGTCCCTTGGACTTGAATGCCTGTTTCCTTCCCCCAGATGATGGAAGTTTTTGGCTATAATGTGTTCAAATAAACTTTCTGCCCTTCTTCCCTAGTCTTCTTCTGGGACTCTTCAATATTATTTCGCTTTGTGGAACCAATGAGTTCCCTAAGGCTATCTTTGTGATCTAATAATTTTCTTTTCTTCTTTTCAGCTTCATTATTTTCCATAATCTTGTCTTCTATATCACCGACTCTTTCCTCTGCTTATTTAAGTCTCATTGTGATGATATCCAGTCTGTTTTGTTATAGCATATTTTTATTTCAGTCTAATTATTTTTTAGATCTTTTATCTTTGTAGCAAAGATTTATCTGGTGTCTTTTGTTTTTGCCTTTTTTTCCCCCCAAGTCCAGCTAGTATTCTTATGACTGTTGTACTAAGTTCTTGTTCAGATATATGGCTTATATCTGTTTCCAGCAAGTCTGGCTGTGATATCTTCCTGACATTTCGTTTGGGGAGAATTCCTCCAACTTTTCATTGTGTCTAGGTTTCTATCTTTAGCATTTTTTGAAAGCTTGTTATGTTTCATACCCCTTAGAGTAATGCTATGCTAGGAAGGGGTCATACGCGTCCAGGGCCTGGCACTTCAGGAAGTGTTTCTGGTGTATGCTGTGTGCACTCTGCTCTTGCATTGTGGCTGCTCTTTCCCACTGTTCTATCCTCTACAGAGCTCTTCCTTGCTTGCAGTTGGCAGTATTTGGAACTTCAGATGTGCTTTGATTTTTTTCTTAAGATAAGCCTCACATCTGCCATGTTCTCACTCTCCCATTGTGCATATTGTGTTCTGAATCCTCAGGTTGATTTCCCAGTTGTTCAAAATGATTTGATGTTGAACTAGCTAGCTGTGATTGAGGGATGAGGGAAACCCAGGTCCTCCAACGACTCCACCATCTTAGCTCCTCCCATAAACTCTTTTCAACTTTTAGGTTATTCTCAAAACAGATTCTAAGATCAATTTTATTATGCTATTCTCAATATATCACTCTTTTATTAATAAATTATGTGGTAATTATGTAAAAAAAAAAAAGATCTTTTGTGTTCTATGTATCATCTTCAGAAGGATCCAGATTGGTGGTCTTGAAAGCAAACATCAAATTAAAAGAGATCTAATTACACTTAAATTTTGGCAAATAAATGTACAAAGGATTTTTCCTTCTCCTGTTTTCTATGTCTCTTAAAACTGTGTTGTTCTGCAACCCAACTACAGATAAATTAGAATGCAAAGCTGATTATTGTACTTTGATAGTCTGTTAAACGAAATCCACCACAAAAGCATAGGATAATATTAAAGATAGTAACTGATGCTGACTAGGTGTTTGCCAAATATGTAACACAATGCTCAGTGCATCCTTACATTTTTTTCATTTACTATTCATGACAATGCAAGAGATGGTATTATGAGTGTGGAGACTGAGGCTTGAGTTAGTCAAGTAATGTGCTAGTGAGTGACATACTAAAAGTTAAATCTAGCTTTATCTGACTTATAGCCATTTAAATATAAAGTTATGTGCATAACCAAGATGTCTAACTTTTAAATGAAGTGTTAGATGTATTACAAAACTGTAATTATTAAGACATTATGGTACTAGCACAAAAACAGGCACATAGATCAATGCAACAAAATAGAGACCAAAATGGACCCTCAACTCTATGGCCTATTAATCTTTGACTAAACAGGAAAGAATATCCAATGGAAAAAAGAAAGTCTCTTTAACAAATGGTGTTGGGAAAAGTGGACAGCCACATGCAGAAGAATGAAACTGGACCATTTTCTCACATCAAACACATAAGCTCAAAATGGATGAATGACTTAAATGTGAGACAGGAATCCATCAAAATCCTAGAGGAAAACACAGGCAGCAACCTCTTCGACCTCAGCTGCAGCAACTTCTGGCAAGCCTGTCTCCAAAGGCAAGGGAAATAAAAGCAAAAAGGAACTATTGGGACTTAATCAAAATAAAAAGCTTTTGCACAGCAAAGACACAGATGAGAAAACTATAAGGCAACCTACAGAATGTGAGAAGATATTTGCTTGTGATATATTTGATATATGTCTTATCAGATAAAGGGTTAGTATCCAAAATCTATAAAGAACTTATCAAACTCAACACCCAAAAAACAAATGATCCAGTCAAGAAATTGGCAGAAGACATGAACAGATATTTCTCCAAAGAAGACATACAAATGGCCAACAGATACGTGAAAAAGTGCTCAACATCACTTGTCATTAGGGAAATCCAAATCAAAACCTCAATGAGATACCACCTTACACCAGTCAGAATGGCTAAAATTAACAAGTCAGGAAACAACAGATGTTGGTAAGGATGCAGAGAAAAATGAACCTTCCTACCCTGTTGGTGGGAATGCAAACTGGTTGCAGTAACTCTGGAAGACAGTATGGAGGTTCCTCAAAAAGTCAAAAATAGAGCTACCCTACAACCCAGGAATTGCACACTGGTATTTATCCAAAGGATACAAACATAGTAATCCAAAGGGGCACCTGCACTCTAATATTTATAGCAACAATGTCTACAATAGCTACAATATGGAAATAACCCAGATGCCCATTGACAGATGGATAAAGACACTTGTGTGTGTGTGTGTGTGTGTGTGCGCACGCGTGTGTGTGTTACTCAGCCATCAAAAAGAATTGTTATTTGCAACGATGTGGATGGAACTAGAGAGTATTATGCTAAGTGAAATAAGTCAGTGAAAGAAAGACAAATATATGATATCACTCATATGTGGAATTTAAGAAACAAAACAGATGAACATAGGGGAAGGGAAGGAAAAACAAAAGTTTCCATTGACACAAAAGTGAGTTTAAATATAAATATACAAAGTCAAAATATAACTATTTAAAAGTATTTAATACTTGGTAAAGTCATATCTCATGTTTCAAATACTCTATGATGCATAAATAATGTGTACTGACAGAGATACTCATAAAATTGATTAAAAGACATTGGCAAAAAATGGCACAGAAGGAAACTCTGGGACCAGTTTCATCCCCAAAAACACTGAAAAAATGTGTCAAAAAGTACCACAATAAATATTGCTTGAAATTAGGTGCTAATCAAAAGTTTACAACTAAGTAAATGCTTAACACGGGGGAAAGTGACAACATGGTAAGACAAGTTCATGGCATTTTAGGTTATCCTATGCCCCTTTCCTTCCTGGTGCAATGGTAATCTTAAAGAAGAAAGTCTGTATGCCTATTATCAAGAAAGCAGAGTGGATCTTGTTCCCAAAGAATTGTCTTTGTATGTTTTGACCTGATTATTCTTTCCTGGCAGGACTGACACAAAAGGCATTCTTTTTTTTTTTTCTAACTCAGAGCTATATTAGAATAGAGCAGCTGTGAAAGGAAGGGACATTCTACCCACCCTCCAAAATGAACAAGCTATTGCTTTGTAATAAATAGGTTATAAATATTGCTATATATTAAATGAATATTGTTAGAGAAAAAAAAGAAAACAACAATTGAGATAAACAAAAGATAGGCTGAAAGCCTAAAAGGAAAATCTGGAAAACAAGATTATTTGGGGGGTTTAAGTATTTTGAAAAGTTTCTTCATATACTGGTGAAGCAATAATGGTATGCGTGATCAGGGTAGGACATATACCCTGAAGAGGCTTGAGAAAATCCAAAGCTTTAACTTCTAATGGCATTTAGGCTCAGTGCAAGCAGGATATGGTAGATTTGAAAATGAGCTGGCTAAATGTACACACAGTGAATAAAACAAAGCCGATGAAGAAAGACCTGTTGGATTTTATTTCTTTTGTCTTTTTCTTTTCTTTTCTCTCTCATTTTTTTTCACTTTATTATAATGTTTTCAGAAACTTTGTCAGTCTCTTCCAAGTGTCCAGCTAACTTTTGAGATAATGGAATGGAGGCATCAGTGACCACACTCCATATTTTACATTTATAATAATGTATTAGGAAAGTCACAAATTAGTGGATGATTATAATCCACAATAATTAGCAACAAGAAACACTGGAAAATGGAGAAAATACAACTGTCAGCTTAACACTATAATAGTTAAATATCCAGTCACTACCAAAAATCAAGAGAGATAACACTCTCAAAAAGTGAGTACAGTCTTTATAAAAATATCCTAAATGACCAGCTTTCACAAAGAATTAGGACACATGCAAAGAAATAGGAAAATATTGTTCATTTACAGGGAGGTGGGGGGAAGGAAGAAACTATGCCTATAGAGAAATTGATACAAAAATTGATAGACAAAGATGTTTCAATTGTCTGAGATATGCACAAAGAGCTAAAGAAAACATGGAGAGAAAAAAACTAGGAGGATAATGTCTCAACAAATAAAAAATAGCAGTAAAAATGTGAGAAATTACCAAAAAAAAGGAACCAAATAGAAATTCTGATTTAAAATTCAGGGGTTACAGAATGTTTGAGTGGTCAGAAGAAAGATTTAATGATCCTGAAGATAGATTGAATAGCGTTACTCATATTAGGGGTAGAATGAAAATAGGATGAAGAAAAGTGAGAAGAGCCTAGGGGATTTGTGCATGCTCTCATGCAGAGCAATATTAATTATAATACCTCCATAGGAAGAAAGAACCGGCAGAAAAAAATGTGAAAAAATAATAGTCAAAACTTTCCAAATTTGATAAAAGATATTGATGTGTATATCAAAGAAGCTAAATTAAACTAAAAAAATATCCACACCAAGATATATCTAATCAAATTAGAAAAACAAAACAAAACAAAACGGGGTGGTGCCTGGATGGCTCAGATGGTTTTGTGTCTGCCTTTGACTCAGGTGATCATCCCAGGGTCCTGGGATCAAGTTCCATGTCAGGCTCTCTTCTCACCGGAGAATCTGCTTCTCTCTCTCCTTCTGCCTGTCTGTGTTCTCTCTGTCAAATAAATAAATAAAATCTTTAAAAAAATACAAAGCCACGAATGCAGCAGGAAAAGAAGCAAATTACACACACAATGAATCATTAAGATATCTCATTAAGATGTCTCTGCAAATACAGAGGTCAAAAGACAAAGGATAAAATATTTAAAGGGGTGAAATAAACTGTCAGCTGAGAATTCTGTATATGTCAACGCTCTCCATTAAAAATAATAGAGAAATTAAGATATGCCAGATATATAAAATTAAAGAAGTTCACTGCTAGTAAATCTGATCACCAAACAAAAACAAAAAACAAAACAAAAACAATGCTATAGGAAGTCAATAAGTTTCAAATGAAAGGACATTAAATAGCGATTCAGAGCCAAAGAAAGAAATGATGAATAACGGTGAAGGTCAGTATTTAGGTAAAGATAAAAGTCAGTATTAGTGCATTTATTTTAATGAAAAAGATTTTTGTAGCAATGTATTTTGTGACAATAACAATAGGGAGAGGGACAGGGATATATAGAAAAATAATTTTTGCATGTTATTAAAGGTAAATTATGATTAATTCAAAGTAATTTTAAAGAAACTTATTTTAATCATGGATCTAAAAACTAAGTACATGAAGAAAAAATAAACACCTAAGAAAATGAGAAAATAATCAAAACATCACATTACCAAAAATCAATTAAACACAAATAAGAAGCAGTTCTAGGTGAGCTGAAAATCAAAAAAGATAAAATATATTCCTTTTAAAAAGTGAAACACTACAGGTACTTTTTTCCTTATTAGAAATAAGTTTAAGTACAAACAGAAAAAGAATTTCCAATTAAAAGAGAGAAAATTGGGATGATGGGGTGGCTCAGTGGGTTAAGCATTTTCCTTCAGCTCAGGTCATAATCCCAGGGGTGTGAGATCAACCCCACATCAGGCTCCCTGCTCAGCGGAGAGCCTGCTTCTCCCTCTCCCTCTCTCTGCCCCTCCATCCCGTTCATGCTCTTTCTCTCTCAAATAAATGAAATCTTTAAAAAAAAGTCATTAAGAAGCAAAGAGAAGTGAACTTCCTTACATGTTAAAGGGACTTTATGAAAAAATTCACAGTTAAAAAGTCATACAAAATAATAAAAAGCTGGAGGCTTTTACCTTTCAATAAAAAGGAAAATAAGAATGCCCACCTTTTCCAGCCTATTCAACATTACATTGGAAATTCTATTCCAGGGCAATCAAGGAAAAAAAGAAAGTAAAGACAACTAAGCAGGAAAGGAAGAATAAGTTGTCTCTATTGACAGATGACATAACATATATAAAAATATTATAGCTAAAAAATCAAATTCATCAAAGTTGTAGGAAAGAAGATCCACGCACAAAAATCAGTTGTATTTTTACAAAGTAGAAATGAAAAAATCAAGAAAGCAAAAGCATTAAACTCAGAATAGCTTCCACAACAATAAGATGCTAAGAAATAAATTTAACTGGAGAGGTACAAGACTTGCACATTGAATACTTAAAAACACTACTGAAAGAAATAAGACTTAGGGGTGCCTGGGTGGCTCAGTCATTAAGCATCTGCCTTCGGCTCAGGTCATGGTCCCAGGAACCACCCCACATCGGGCTCCCTGCTCAGCAGGAAACTGCTTTTCCCTCTCCCACTGCCCCGGCTTGTGTTCCCTCTCTCACTGTGTCTCTCTCTCTGTTAAATAAACGAATAAATAAATAAATAAATAAATAAATAAATAAATAAATAAATAAATAATAAATAAATAATAAATCTTAAAAGAAAAAAATAAGACAACTAAATACAAAGCCATCCCATGTCTGCACATTGGAAGACTTACTATTATAAGATTGGTAGAAATTATCTACCAATTCAATGCAATTCATATCAAAATTTCAATGGCCTTTTAAATTTTTATCTTTTTAAGTTTATTTAAGTAATCTCTACACCCAACATGGAGCTCAAACCCATAACCTTGAGATCAATATTTGCATGTACCTCAGATTGAGACAGCCAGGTGCACTGGCCTTTTAACTTTTTCATAGAAAATCTGTTGCAAGATTTCATGTGAAACTTCAATGGACTCTATAGCCAACAATCTTAAAGAGAAGAGCAAACTTGGAAGATTCATACTTTCTGATTTCAAAATTTACCTAGAAACAGTAATCTGAGGTATGCAGTATTGTCATAGGTAGATATATACATTATCCCAGTAAAACTGAAGTCCAGAAATAGGTCAACACATGTATATGATCAAATGGTTTTCAACAATGACAAAAATTGTATACTTTGACATAACATATAACTGATAAAGAACAGTATCTTCAACAAATGATGATGAAAAAATAAATATCAACATGTTAAAATAAGAAGTTAGATGCTTACACACATTATTTATACAAATTAACTTAAAATGAATCAAAGATCTAAATAAAAGAGCCAAAACAATAAAACTCCTGGAAGAAAGCATAGGGAAAAACTTCAGACATTAGATTTGGCAATACATTCTTAGATATGATATCAAAGTACCACCAGTAAGTTAAAATATTTGGTGCACTAAAAAACACTTTCAGAAGAAATATATCAGCAAAATACTGGAGTATGCAGCTCTAAGCTTCTGTTGCCACACATACACCTTAAAAGCCAATCAGAAACTGTTTGAGAACCAACAGTGTCAGAACTCTGAGAAGCAGTTAAAGGTTTAGAACAATCAGGTGGAAAAAAAATCCAACAATCTAAACATGGTAGGAAACTTTGTTGGTATTTTTACTTGTTCACGTCCTTACCCAGGTACTGCAGTACTGTCGGTATGCCTAGTGTGGGACATCTGGATCTAGAAAGAGTTAAATCTGACATTTTACAAAATATTCTACATGTCTCCTTTAATCTGACTAGAGGTTAGTTGAAGGACTAATGCAAAGAGTTCACCTTTTCTCTGACTTGGAATAAAAAAATCATGCAGGCCAAAAAAGTCATGCTTATTTCAAAAATATTGTAAGGCAGGTGAACCACTCTTAGACATCTAGGATAAAGTATTACAGCTGAAACATATAATAAATGACCTATAACTTGGGAGAAAAGTGGGGGAGAGAAATTCCTTGAGAAATTAGGCCATTAAAAATGTCCATATATATGGGAGAATTTAGAAAGACACATGCATGCCCAATGCATGCTCAGAAAATACTTAAGAAGATCTTAAGGTTTCATGTCAGACTAATACTTAATGCAATATGTCAACTTTTGAAGGAGGGTCTCAGCTTAGAGAAAATCTAGAATTGGTGGTCCTTTGTTAATTTATTTGTTTTACCTTTTTACCTCCCAATGTTCAAACACTAGCTGAATACAAAGTAATAAACAGCAACTTCAATACCACACAAAAGGGAATACAGGGGCGCCTGAGTGGCTCAGTCAGTTAAACATCTGCTTTTGGCTCAGGTCATGATCTCAGGGCCCTGGGATCGAGCCCTGCCCTGCTTGGCGGAGAGCCTGCTTCTCCCTCTGTCTCCCACTCTGCCTATCTGTGCTCTCTCTCTATCTCTCTGTCAGATAAATAAGTAAATAATCTTTAAAAAAAAAGGAATACAAAATGCATAAAAATAAATGGGAAAATTGCTAAAAATTTGGACAAATACAGCCTACCACAAAATACTTTTTTTTAAGCAAACATCATGGAAGTTAAAGAATCTGTTTTCTGAAGTTAAGGTATTCAAGTGACTAATTTTCCACAAAATTCTGGAAAATCATAACATGTAAAAAGCCACAGGAAATTGGGGCCTATTAAAAATAACTAAGTACATAGTGGCACCTGCTGCCTAAGTCAGTAGAGCATGTGACTCTTGATCTTGGGGTGATGAGTTCAAGCCCAACATTGGGGTAGAGCTTTCTTAAAACAAAAAAAGAAACTAAATAAATTGATAATAATACTCTTTGAGGAACACCAGATATTAAATCATTTAGAAAGAGACTTTATGTCAACTGTCTTATTCTGAAAGAATAACAGGATAACATGGACAAAAACTGAAGAAAAGCAGAAAAATGATGCATGAACAAGGGAGAATATAAATAAAGACAAAGAAGTTATAAAAAGAATAATACATTTTTGAGGTGAAAAGTAAAATAAAATTTAAGGAAATAAAAAAAGTAAAATGAAAAATTCACTAGAGGGTTTCAATAGTAGACTTGAGCAAAAGGAATAAAGGATCAGCAAACTTAAAGATACGGTAAATGAAATTAAGCATGTGACACGCATAAAGGAAAAAGAATGAAGAAAAGAGAACAGAGATTAAGGGACCTATGGGACAAAATCAAGCAGATTACTATATGTATTATGAATATCCCAGAAAGAGGGAAGAAATAAAAATAAGCAGGAATAATAGTTTAGATAATAATGGCCAACATTTCCCAAATTTTATTAAAGACATGAATACCTATCAAGAATCTCAACAAGTTCAAGGAGAATAATTCAGAGATATATAGGACACATTATAATTAAAGAGTGAAAAACAAAAAGTGAGACAATTGAGAACAAGAAGAAACAAGAACAAGAAGAAGCAACTTCACACATACAGAGATCTCAGATTAATAGGCAAATGCTGGTTAAATATGTAAAAGAGTAGATAAATGTAAAGAAAAAAGTAACAGGCAATATGATATAAGAAAGAATAGACACCAGAAGGCAATACGATAATATAATTTAAATGATTAAAAAAAAAACACTATCAACCACGAGTTATATATTCAGCAAGATTGTATCAAAAATGGAGAAAGTAAGGCATTGCAAATACATAGATTAAGAAAGTTCTCTACCACTAGACCTGTTATACAAGAATTGCTAAAAGTTGTCTTCCAGTGAGACAACACTAGACGAAAACTCAAAGCCATATGAATAAAAAAGAAATCTCCAGGAAAAGTGATCACATGTACAGATAAAATCTAATGTTATTGTGTTTTGTTTGTAACTCCATTTTTAAGTGTCCAACATTATTTTAAAAGACAAATGCACAAAAATTAGAAATTATGTTATCAGACATGTATAAAGATGCAATTTATTATAACTAATAAGGCAGAGGATAAGACTATTGAAATTCAGTTGGTGTGAATTCAAACAAGATTGTCATTTTGGCATGTTAAATGTAATCACATGATAGCTACCAAGAAGACATCTAAACATGGATTAAGAAAAGGAGAAGGGAATCAAAAAGACCACCACCACTACCAACACACACACACACACACACACACACACACACACGCACACACACACACATCAGTACTACTGAAGAAAATGACAGACAAAAATGCATATGCCATATATTTTTAAAACTGCAAAATGGAAGAAATCCTTCCTTATCAGTAATTACTTTAAGTGTAAATGGATTAAACTCCCCAAGAAAAATTTATAGAGACTCGGGCAATATATAAGAAAACAACTACAACAATAACAACAGGAGAGGTCAGAAATTGTTTAAATAAAAAAAAATCAGCAACTCTTCTTAGATCAGTGATACAAATGAAGTCACAGAAAAACTGGAGTGACAGACAGGCATATACAGAGAATCACGACTCATCTGAGTAGAAACTCACAATCAGCAATCTCTGGAGGAACCCATGCGCAGTAGGAAAACCTAAATTGTAACTGATGAATTGCTGGAGACCATTCTGGAAAACTCAGAGTTAAAAATTCCAACATGATCCAATTATATGGAAGCTCCCACACTTTTGTGAGTTTTATTTCCAGGGCTTTACTAGGTCATCACAGTGAAAACCAGTGAAAAATCTCCTTGTGCTTCTTGCAACAGAAAGAAGAAAGGAGGCATTTTTAAATATGCCAAAATATTCTGTTCTTTTGAATAAGTCCTGCATTTAGAAAAAAAACTATTTTAAGAGGGCCCAACTTTCTGGTTTGAAGAGAGTAAATACCACAGAGCTAGATATCACAGAAATATTGGAATTATCTGACCACATTAAAAATAGCGATAAAATGTTAAGCGTCTTAATGAAAAATGTTGACAACATGTAAAAATAAATAGATAATGCAAAGTGGATAAAAACATTACTGTAATATATCAATTTAAAATAGAGATTTTCAAAGGTAGTCCCTCACTTACAAGGGAAAACCCATAAGGCTAGCTGCACATTTCTCCACAGAAACTTTGTAAGCCAGAAGGGAACAACATGATATATTCAATATGTTGAATGGGAAAAATCTGCAGTCAAAAATACTCTACCCAGCAAGGATATAATTCAGAATAGAAGGAGAGATAAAGAGTTTCCCAGAAAAACAAAAACTAAGGAATTCATGACCGCTACACCAGCCCGGCAAGAAATATTAAAGGGGACTATACATTCTGCCTACAAGACATTCATTTCAGACCTAAAACACCTGTAGATTCAGAAGTATTTTTCACACAAATGAGTGTCAAAAGAAAGCTGGAATAGCAATACTTATGTCAGAAAAAGTAGACTTTAAAACAAAGACCATAGTAAGAGACAATGAAGAACGCTATATGAAAACAAAGGAGACAATCCAACAGGATATAACAATTATAAATGTTTATGCATTCAACATAGGAGCACACGAATATATAAAACCATTAAAAAACACAAAGGAAATAATCAATAATACAATAATAGTAGGGGACTTAAAGACCCCACTCACGTGGGGATCTTCATCTAAACAGAAAATCAAAAAGCAACAGTTACTTTAACTGACACACTGGACAGATGGACTTAACAGTTCCATTCAGAACATTCCATCCTAAAGCAGAGGAATATATATTATTCTTTAGTACACATGGAAGAGTCTCTAGAGAACAACACATATTAGCCTCTAAACAGACCTCAACAATTTCAAGAAAATCAAAGTCATAGAATGCATCTTCTCTTACCACAATGCTATGAAACTAGAAGTCAACCACAAGAAAAAATCTGGAAAGAACACAAATATGTGATCGTTAAATAACATGCTCCTAAACAATGAATGGGTCAATCAGGAAATAAAAAAATTGAAAAGTACATAAAACAAATGAGAATTTAAACACAATGGTCCAAATCTCCGGGAAACAGCAAAAAAAGCTTTAAGAAGAAAGTATAGAGCAATACAGGCCTACCCCCAGAAGCAAGAAAAATCTCAAATAAACAATCTAACCTTACACCTAAAGGAGCTAGAAAAAGAAAAGCATATTAAAGCTTAAAGCCAGCAGAAGGAAGGAAATAATAAAGATTAGAGCAGAAATAAATGATATAGAAAGTAAAAAAGAAAAACACAATAGAACAGATTTTCAGGAGTTGGTTTTTGAAAATAATCAATAAAATTGATAACTCTCTAGTCAGACTTACCAAGGAAAAAAGAGAAAGGCTTCAAATAAATAAAATCACAAATGAGGGAGAAATAACAGAAATACAAACAATTATAAGAGAATATTATAAAAAACTATATGCCAATCAATCAGACAAACTGGAGGAATTTAATAAATTCCTAGAAACACAGAAATTCCCAAAACTGAAACAGTAAGATATAGAAAATTTGAACAGATTGAGTAGCAGCAAAGAAATTGAGTCAGTAGTCAAAAAATTCCCAACAAACAAAAGTCTAGGACTAGAGAGCTTCACAGGAAAATTCTGCCAAACATTTAAAGAAGAGTTAATATTTATTCTTTTCAAACTATTCCAAAAAAAATAGAAGGAAAGGAAGAAAAACTTCCAAATTCTTTCTATGAGGGTAGCATTACTCTGATACCAAAATTAGATAAAGACACTTCAAAAAAACAGAACTTTAGCCAGTATCCCTGACAAACATGGATGCAGAGATTCTCAATAAAATACAAGCACAATGAATACAACAACATATTAAAAAGATCATTCACCATGATCCAGTGGGATTTATTCCTGGAGTGCAGGAGTGGTTCAATATTTGCAAATCAATCAACATGATACATCACATTAATAAGAGAAATGATAAAAACCATATGATCCTTTCAATAGATGCAGAAAAAGCCCTTGACAAAGTACAACATCTATTCATGATAAAAAAAAAAATCCTCAACAAAATAGGTTTAGAGGAATACACTTAAGCATCATAAAGGCCATATATGAAAAACACACAGCTATCATCTTCAATGGGGTAAAACTGAGAGCTTTTCCCCAAAGGCCAGAAACAAGACAAGGAAATGCACTCTCACCACTTTTATTCAACACAGTACTGGAAGTCCTAGCCACAGTAATCAGACAACAAAAAGAAATAAAAGGCATCCAATTCAGTAAGGAAGAAGTTAAATTTTCACTATTTGTAGACAACATGATAGTACATAAAAAACTCAAAAGTCTCCATCAAAAAACTGCTTACATGAATTCAGTAAATTTGCAGGACACAAAAACAATTACAGAAATCTGTTGCATTTTTATATACCAATAATGAAAACACAGAAAGAGAACTTAAGAAAACAAAATTAAGAAATTAAGAAAAACCCAAAACTATAAGATACCTAGGAAGTATCTTTCCTTTCACCAAAGTGGTGAAAGCCCTGTGCTCTGAATCCATAAAACACTGGTGAAAGAAATTGAAGAAAACCAAGAGAAATGGAAAGACATTCCATGCTCATAGATTGGAAGAACAAATATTGTTAAAGTGTCCATACTACCCAAAGCATTGTACAGATTTAATGCAATCCTGTCCAAAAACCACCAGCATTTTTCACAGAACAAGAAGAAATAATTTTAAAATTTGTATGGAACCACAAAAGACCTCAATAGACAAAGCAATCTTGGGAAAAAACAAAAAACAAACAAACAAACAAAGAAAACCACACACAAATCTGGAGGCATCACAATTCCAGACTTCAACTTATATTACAAAGCTGTAGTGATTAAAACAGTATAGTACTGGCACAAAAATAGATGCATTGATCAATGGAGCAGAAAAGAAAATTCAGAAATAAACTTACAACTATATGGTCAATTAATTTCCAACAAAGCAGGAAAGATTATCCAGTGAGAAAAGGACAGTCTCTTAAACAAATGGTGTTGAAAAAGCTGGACAGCAACATGAAAAAGAATGAAACTGGACCACTTTTTTTACGTCATACACAAAAATAAACTCAAAATGGATGAAAGACCTAAATGTGAGACAGGAATCCATCAAAATCCTAGGAGAGTACACAGGCAGTAACCGCTCTGACGTTAGCCATAGCAAGTTCTTTCAGATGTGTCTCCCGTAGCAAGGGAAACAAAAGCAAAAATTAACAATTGGGACTTCATAAAAATCAAAACTTCTGCACACTGAAGGAAAGAATCAACAAAATCAAAAGGCAACCTACTGAATGGGAGAAGATATTTGCCATGACATAATCAACAAAGAGTTAGTATCCAAAATATACAAGGTATTTATAAAACTCAATACCTAAGAAACAAACAGACATTTCTTAGAAGAAGACATCTAGATGGCTAACAGACACATGAAAAGATGCTCAATGTCACTTATCATCAGGAAAATGCAAACCAGGGACACCTGAGTAGCTCAGCCATTAAGTGTGTGCCTTCAGCTCAGGTCATGATCCAAGGAGTCCCAGGATCGAGGCCCACATCGGGCTCCTTGCACAGTGGAGAGCCTGCTTCTCCCTCTCCCTCTGCCTGCTGCTCTCCCCTGCTTGTGCATTCTCTTTCTCTCTCTCTGTCTGTCTGTATCTCTGACAAATATAAATAAATATAAATAAATAAATAATAAATCTTTAAAAAATTAAATAAAATAAAGGAAAATGCAAACTAAAATTTCAATGAGATATCACCTCACACCTGTCAGAATGGCTAAAGTCAACTACAGAAGAAACAGGAGTTGGTGAAGATGTGGAGAAAAAGGAAACCTCTTGCAGTTACTAGGAATGCAAACTCATGCAGCCACTCTGGAAAACAGTATGGAGGTTCTGAATTACTCTACAGTCCAGCAATTGCATTACTGTATATTTATCCAAAGAATATAAGAAGACTACTGCAAAAGGACATATACACCCTTATGTTTATTTATAACAGCCAAAATATGGAAGCAGCCCAAGTGTCCAACAATGGATGAATGGATAAAGAAGATGTGGCACATATATACAATGGAATATTATTCAGCCATAAAAAGAAAAAAGTCTTGCAATTTGCAATGACATGGTTGGAGGGGTAACATATGATTTCACCCCATGTGGAATTTAAGAAAGAAAACAAATGATCACAGAAGATAAAAAGAGAGAGAGGCAAACCAAGAAACAGACTTTTAACTATAGAGAACACACTGATGGTTACCAGAGGGGAAGTGGGTAGGGAGATGAATTACGTAGGTGATGGGGATTAAGGAGTGCATTTATCATGATAAGAACAGGCTGATGCATGGAAGTGTTGAATCACTCTATTGTACACCTGAAACTAATATAACACTGTATGTTACCTAAGTAGAACTAATAAAAACAACAACAAAAAATAAAAGCCAACAGGTTATTTTGAGGTACAAACAAAAATACTTTTGTCAGTGTGGACCAAAATCAATAGTCAATTTCAAATCCCAGTGGACCTATAAAACAGGTTATTTTGGGGGTACAAACAAAAATAGAGTTTGACGGAGTGGACCAAAATCAATAATTAAAATCAAACCACAGTGGAGCTGGTCCAATTATATGTTGTATACAAAAAACTCATGTTAAATATAAGGACATATATTGATTGAATGTAAAGAGGCAGAAAAATATGCCATGCTTGCATTAATCAAAGAAAGGATTTGAAATTTCAGACATAGCAACTTCAGAGCAAGGAAAGTTATCAGAAACAAACAAACAAAAAAAGCATTGTGTAATAATAAATGAATCAGTACTCCAAGAAGGTATACCAATTCTTCATGTGTATGCAACTAATAACAGACATTCAAAATATGAAAGGGAAAAACCCAGATCTTCAAGGAAAAATAAATGAATATACTATTATAGTTGAGACTTTAATATTTCTCTAATAGAAACTGACAGATAAGGAGGCAGAGAGTAAGGACATAGTTAAACACAATACTATCAATAAACTGAATATAATTTACATTTATAGGTACTTCATCCAACCACAATATATTACACATTCTTCTGTAGCACAAGAGAACATTTACAAAGATGTACCATGGTCATTTTGGGTCGTAAAGCATAGGTTTACAAGAAGAGAATTTATCCAATGTCTGCTCTCAAATCACAATAGAATTAAACTAGAAATTAATATCAGAAAGATATCAGGAAAAATCAACAACAAAGTAGTTGGGAATCAAACCACACATTTTTAAATAATAAATGGCTAAGGAAAATAACTCATGAGAAATTTAAATATTTTGAATTAAATGAAAATAAAGGCATAATTTTCCAAAACTTCAGGAATGCAAAGAAAGTAATACTTTAAGGGAAATTTATAGCACTGGAAGAATATATTGGAAAAGAAGAAAGATAAAGGATCAATAATCTAAGATTCTACCTTGGAAAACTAGAAGAGGGGCAAAGTGAATTCAAAGTAAGCAGAAGAAAGTAAATGAGAATTAGAAAATAAATCAATAAAATAGATGCAGTAAATCAGTAGAGAAAACCTAAAAGCTATTTCTTTGAAGACAGCAATACAATTACAAACTCTGGCCAAGTTTCTTAACTAAAAAAGAAATGACACAAATTACTAATATCAAAAATGACAGAAGGGTAATCACCCCCTGGACAGTGAATAGGTAATAAAAAATATGATAACTTTAAGCCCACAAAATTGATAACCTAGATGAAATGACATTTCAATTTTTTGATGGACGCAATCTGCCAAAATTCAATCAATAAGAAAATATTCTGAATAGGTGTATATCAAAGAAATAAAATCATTAATTAATAACTCTCCAAAACAGAAAGCACAGGGCCTAGATGGGCTCACTAATGAATTCTACCAAATATTTGAGGAAGAAATTATGCCAATTTAACATAATCTCCTACAGAAACAAGATGTGGAGAAATACTTCTTAATCTATGAAGCCAGCATTAATTTCATATCAAAACCAAAGACATCATAAGAAAAGAAAACCATAGATCAATATCTCTTATGAGCATAGATGCACAAATGAACAACAAAATATCAGCAAATTGAATCCAACAATGTATAAAAGCAATTACACGTCAAGACCATGTTGTGTATGTCTTAGGTATGCAACATTAAAAAATCAATGAATGTAACATATCATACCAACAGGCTAAAAAAGAAAAAAAATCACATGAATATATGAGGAGATGCAGAAAAGTATTTGAATTTCATGATGTATTCAAATTTCATGATGAAAACTCTCACAAACGAGGGAGTTGTTCTTCCTCAACTTAATAAACAACATCCACCAAAAAAAAAAAAACCCACAAAAACACAAAACAACAATAACAACAACAACAAAAAGCCTGACAGCTAACATTTTTCTTAGTGGTCAGGACTAAAGTCTTTCCCACACTAAGAGTATCAAGGCAAGTTTATCCCTTTTTGCCAATAGTTTTCAACATTGCATTGGAATTCTTAGATAATGCGGCAAGATAAGGAAAACAAACAAAAGATATATAGATTAAGAAAGAAGAAATAAAACTGTCTTCGTTCACAGAAGAAATGATCATCTATGTAGAAAATCCAAAATTATCAATAAAAAATTACTAAATTAGGGGTGCCTGGGTGGCTCAGTCATGGAGTGTCTGCCTTGGGCTCAGGTCATGATCCCAGGGTCCTGGGATCGAGCCCTCCATAAAGCTCTCTGCTCAGCAGGAAGCCTGCTTCTCCCTCTCCCACTCCCCCTGCTTGTGTTCCCTCTCTCACTGTGTCTCTCTCTGTCAATAAGATAAATAAAATATTAAATTCTTAATCTCAGGAAACAAACAGGATTGCTAGAGTGGTGGGAGGTGGGAGGGATGGGGTGGCTGGGTGATAGACACTGGAAAGGGTATGTGCTATGGTGAGCGCTGTGAAATGTGCAAGACGGTTGAATCACAGATCTGTACCTCTGAAACAAATAATACATTATATGTTAAAAAAAAGAAGAAGAAGAAGAAGATAGCAGGAGGGGAAGAATGAAGGGGGGGAAATCAGAGGGGGAGATGAACCATGAGAGACTATGGACTCTAAGAAACAAACTGAGGGTTCTAGAGGGGAGGCGGATGAGGGGATAGGTTAACCCAGTGATGGGTATTAAGGAGGGCACGTTCTGCATGGAGCACTGGGTGTTATACGCAAACAACGAATCATGATCACAACTACATCAAAAATTAATGATGTAATGTATGATGATTAGCATAACATAATAATAAAAAAATTTCTAAACTAATAATCAAAGATAGAAAAGTAGCAGGATACAAAGTAAATTAATAAGAACCAATTGTTTCTATATGTTTATTAGTGAAGAAGTGGAATTTGAAATGAAAACACATCACCATATGGGTTAACAACCAAAAAAAAATGAGTACTTAGGTACAAATCTAACAAAATATGTAAAAGAACTAATGAGGAAAACTATAAACTATAATAAAAGATATCAAAGAATTAATTAAATAGTTTCCATATTCATGAATAGGAATCCCATATTGTCAAGGTATTTGTTTTTTCCCAGATTGATCTTTAGATTCAACACAATCCCCGCAACACCTTAGCAAGTTATTTTGTGGATTTTGAGAAACTTATTCTAAAATTTATACCAGAGGCAAAAGACTCAGAATGTCTTAACATAGAACAATGTGGAACACTGACACTACCTTCAAGACTTACCATAAATCTACAGTAATAAAGTCAGTATGGTATTGGTGAAAGAACAGACAAATAAATCCATTGAACAAAACAGAGAACTAAGAAATAGATCCACAGAAGTAGTCTGCTGATCTCTGACAAAGGAACAAAAGCAATTCAGTGGGGACGGCCTTTTCGACAAGTTGTCCCAGAATAACAGGATATCCACATATAAAAAAATTAATATAGCCATATACCTTATACTCTTTGGAAAAATTAGCTCAAAATGTATCACAGACCTAAATTAAAATGCAAAACAATAAAGCTCCTTGTAGACAACATAGGGGCATAGACAACATAGATATCTGGGGCATGGCAATGACTTTTCAAGACAGGACACCAAAGGCAAAACCTATGAAGAAAGAACTGAAAAGCTGGACTTTATTAAATTAAAAACTGCTATTCTGCAAGGATATTTGCAAATGACATATTTGATAAAAGATAGTATCCAAAATATATAAAGAACTTTCATAACTCAACACCCCAAAACCAAATAATCCAATTAAAAATAGGCAGAAGAGATAAACAGTTCACCAAAGAAGCCATCCAAATGGCCAACAGACACATGAAAAGATGCTCAACATCACTAATCATCAGGGGAATGAAATCAAAACCGCAATGATATATCATCTCACACCTGTTAAAATGGCTAAATCTAAACCACAAGAAACAGATGTTGGCAAGGATGTGGAGTAAAAGAAATACTCATGCACTGTTGATGGGAATACAAACTGGACAAGCCACTGTGAAAAACAGTATGGAGTTTCCTCAAAAAGTTGAAGACAGAACTACCCTACGATTCAAAAATTGCACTACTGTGTATTTACCCCCAAATCCAAAAACACTAATTCAAAGGGATACTTGCATCCCTGTGTTTATAGCAGCAATATTTACAATAGTAAAAATATGGAAGCAGCCCAGGTGTCCATTGATTGATGAAAGGATAAGGAAGATGTGATTATATATATATACATGTATATACATATGAATATGTGTATCACATATATTATTCAGCCATAAAAAAGAATGAAGTCTTATGGTGTCTGGCTGGCTCAGGTGGTAGAATAAGCTTCTTGATCTCAGGGTTATGAGTTTAAGCTCCATGCTGGGCATTAAAAAAAGTTAAAAAGGAATGAAATCTTGCCATTTGCAATGACATGGATAGAGCTAGAGAGTACTATGCTAAGCGAAATAAGTTGGAGAAAGACAAATACTGTATGATTTCACTCATATGTAGTTTAAGAAACAAATGAGTAAAGGGAAAAACAAAGAGAGAAAGAGACAAACCAAGAAACAGACTTTTCAAAAAAATTTTTATTGTTATGTTAATCACGATACATTACATCATTATTTTGTGATGTAGTGTTCCATGATTCATTGTTTGTGCATAACACCCAGTTCTCCATGCAGAACCTGCCCTCTTTAATACTCATCACCAGGCTAACCCATCCTCCCACCTCCTCCTCTCTAGAACCCTCAGTTTCTTTTCCAGAGTCCATTGTCTCTCATGGTTCGTCTCCCTCTCCGATTTCCCCCCTTCATTCTTCCCCTCCTGCTATCTTCTTTTTTTTTTTTTCCTTAACATATATTGCGTTATTTGTTTCAGAGGTACAGATCTGTGATTCAACAGTCTTGCACAATTCACAGCGCTCACCAGAGCACATACCCTCCCCAGTGTCTATCACCCAGCCACCCCATCCCTCCCACCCCCACCACTCCAGCAACCCTCAGTTTGTTTCCTGAGATTAAGAATTCCTCATATCAGTGAGGTCTTATGTTACATGTCTTTCTCTGATTGACTTATTTCGCTCAGCATAACAGCCTCCAGTTCCATCCATGTCATTGCAAATGGCAAGATCTCATTCCTTTTGATGGCTGCATAATATTCCATTGTATATATAAACCACATCTTCTTTATCCATTCATCTGTTGATGGACATCTTGGCTCTTTCCATAGTTTGGCTATTGTGGACATTGCTGCTATAAACATCGGGATGCACGTAACCCTTTGGTTCCCTACATTTTTATCTTTGTTGTAAATACCCAGTAGTGCAATTGCTGGATTGTATGGTAGCTCTATTTTCAACTGTTTGAGGAACCTCCATACTCTTTTCCAGAGTGGTTGCACCAGCTTGCCTTCCCACCAACAGTGTAGGAGGGTTCCCCTTTCTCTGCATCCCCGCCAACATCTGTCGTTTCCTGACTTGTTAATTTTAGCCATTCTGACTGGTGTGAGGTGGTATCTCAGTGACGTTTTGATTTGGATTTCCCTGATGCCGAGTGATGTTGAACACGTTTTCATGTGTCTGTTGGCCATTTGGATGTCTTCTTTGGAAAAATGTCTGTTCATGTCTTCTGCCCATTTCTTGATTGGATCATTTGTTCTTTGGGTGTTGAGTTTGTTAAGTTCTTTATAGATTTTGGATACTAGCCCTTCAACTGATATATCATTTGAAAATATCTTCTCCTATTCTGTCAGTTGTCTTTTGGTTTTGTGGACTGTTTCTTTTGCTGTGCAAAAGCTTTTTATCTTGATGAAGTCCCAAAGTTCATTTTTGCCCTTGCTTCCCTTGCCTTTGGCGATGTTTCTAGGAGGAAGTTGCTGCAGCTGAGGTCGAAGAGGTTGCTGCCTGTGTTCTCCTTGAGGATGTTGATGGACTCCTGTCTCACACTGAGGTCTTTCAACCATTTGGAGTCTATTTTTGTGTGAGGTGTAAGGAAACGGTCCAGTTTCATTCTTCTGCATGTTGCTGTCCAATTTTCCCAACACCCTTTGTTGAAGAGACTGTCTTTTTTTCATTGGACATTCTTTCCTGCTTTGTCAAAGATAAGTTGACCATAGAGTTGAGGGTCCATTTCTGGGCTCTCAATTCTGTTCCATTGATCTATGTGTCTGTTTTTGTGCCAGTATCATACTGTCTTGATGACGACAGCTTTGTAACAGAGCTGGAAGTCCAGAATTGTGATGCCACCAGCTTTGCTTTTCTCTTTCAACATTCCTCTGGCTATTTGGGGTCTCTTCTGGTTCCATACAAATTTTAGGATTATGTGTTCCATTTCTTTGAAAAAAGTGGATGGTATTTTGATGGGGATTGCATTGAATGTGTAGATTGCTCTAGGTAGCATTGACATCTTCACGATGTTTGTTCTTCCGATCCATGAGCATGGAACGTTTTTCCATTCCTTTGTGTCTTCCTCAATTTCTTTCATGAGTATTTTATATTTTTCTGAGTACAGATCCTTTGCCTCTTGGGTGAGATTTATTCCTAGGTATCGTATGGTTTTGGGTGCATTTGTAAATGGGATCGACTCCTTAATTTCTCTCTCTTCTGTCTTGTTGTTGGTGTATAGGAATGCCACTGATTTCTGTGCATTCATTTATATCCTGCCACTTTACTGAATTCCTGTATGAGTTCTAGCAGTTTTGGGGTGGAGTCTTTTGAGTTTTCCACATAAAGTATCATATCATCTCCAAACAGTGAGAGTTTGACTTCTTCTTTGCTGATTTAGATGCCTTTTATTTCTTTTTGTTGTCTGATTGCTGTGGCTAGTTTATCTAATACTATGTTGAATAGCAGTAGTGAGAGTGGACATTCCTGTCGTGTTCCTGACCTTAGGGGGAAAGCTCTCAGTTTTTCCCCATTGAGAATGATATTTGCTGTAGGTTTTTCATAGATGGCTTTTATGATATTGAGGTATGTACCCTCTATCCCTATAGTCTGAAGAGTTTTGATCAAGAAGGATCCTGTACTTTGTCAAATGCTTTTTCTGCATCTATTGAGGGGATCATATGATTTTTGTTTTTTCTTTTGTAATGTGTTGTATCACGTTGATTGATTTGCGGATGTTGAACCAACCTTGCAGCCCAGGGATAAATGCCACTTGGTCGTGGTGAATAATCCTTTCAATGTACTGTTGGATCCTATTGGCTAGTATTTTGGTGAGAATTTTTGCATCCATGTTCATCAAGGATATTGGTCTGTAATTCTGCTTTATGATGGAGTCTTTGTCTGGTTTTGGGATCAAGGAAATGGTGGCCTCATAAAAAGTGTTTGGAAGTTTTCCTTCCATTTCTATTTTTTGGAACAGTTTCAGAACAATAGGTATTAATTCTTCTTTAAATGTTTGGTAGAATTTCCCTGGGAAGCCATCTGGCCCTGGGCTTTTGTTTATTGGGAGATTTTTGATGACTGCTTCAATTTGCTTAGTGGTTATAGGTCAGCAAATTTCTTCATGGTTCAGTTTTGGTAGTTGATACATCTCTAGAATGCATTCATTTCTTCCAGGTTATCTAATTTGCTGGCATATAGTTGCTCATACTATGTTCTTATAATTGTTTGTATTTCTTTGGTGTTGGTTGTGATCTCTCCTCTTTCATTCATGATGTTGTTGATTTTCTTTTTGATAAGTCTTGCCAGGGGTTTATCAATCTTGTTAATTCTTTCAAAGAACCAGCTCCTAGTTTTGTTGATCTCTTCTACTGTTCTTTTGGTTTCTATTTCATTGATTTCTGCTCTGATCTTTATTATTTCTCTTCTTCTGCTGGGCTTAGGCTTTATTTGCTGTCTCTTCTCTAGCTCCTTTAGGTGTAGGGTTTGGTTGTGTATTTGAGACCTTTCTTGTTTCTTGAGAAAGGCTTGTATTGCTATATACTTTCCTCTTAGGACTGCCTTTGCTGCATCTCAAAGATTTTGAACAGTTGTGTTTTCATTTTCATTGGTTTCCATGAAGATTTTTAATTCTTCTTTAATTTCCTGGTTGACCAATCATTCTTTAGTAGGATGCTCTTTAGCCTCCATGTATTTGAGTTCTTTCCGACTTTCCTCTTGTGATTGAGTTCTAATTTCAAAGCATTGTGGTCTGAAAATATGCAGGGAATAATCCCAATCTTTTGGTACCAGTTGAGACCTGATTTGTGACTTAGGATGTGATCTATTCTGGAGAATGTTCCATGGGCATTAGAGAAGAATGTGTATTCCGTTGCTTTTGGATGGAATGTTCTGAAAATGTCTGTGAAGTCCATTTGGTCCAGTGTGTCATTTAAAGTCTTTATTTCCTTGTTGATCTTTTGCTTAGATGATCTGTCCATTTTGGTGAGGGGGGTTTTTAAAATCCCCCACTATTATTGTATTGTTGTCAATGTGTTTCTTTGTGTTTGTTATTAATTGCCTTATATAATTGGCTGTTCCCATGTTAGGGGTCTAGGTATTTACAATTGTTAGATCGTGTTGGATAGACCCTTTAGGTAGGGTATTGTGTCTTTCCTCATCTCTTATTACAGTCTTTGGTTTAAAATCTAATTTGTCTGATATAAGGATTGCCACCCCAGCTTTCTTTTGGTGTCCATTAGTATGGTAAGTGGTTTTCCACCCCCTCACTTTCAAAATCTGGGGGTTTCTTTGGGTTTTAAATGAGTCTCTTGCAGACAGCATATTGATGGGTCTTGTTTTTTAATCCAATCTGATAGCCTGTGTCTTTTGATTGGCGCATTTAGCCCATTTATATTTAGGATAACTATCGAAAGATAGGAATTTAGTGCCATTGTACGGCCTGTAAGGTGACTGTTACTGTATATTGTCTGTGTTCCTTTCTAGTCTGTTGCTTTTAGACTCTCTTTCAAGAAACGGACTCTTAACTCGAGAGAACAAACTGATGGTTACCTGAGGGGAGGTGAGTGGGTGGATGGGTTAAACTGGTGACGGGGATGATGGAGGGCACTTGTGATGAGCACTGGGTGTTATATGGAAGTGCTGAATCACTATGTTGTACACTTGAAAATAATATTACACCTTATGTTAACTACCTGGAATTGAAATAGAAACTAAAAAAAAAAAAAAAAAATCCAAAAACGAAAAAGGGATTATGAGGTAACTATGAACAATTGTATTTTGACATATTAGATAACTTAAGTGAGATGTACAAATTGCCAGAAAAAAAAATCACCCAAATTGACTGAACAAGAAATAGAAAATCTTAACCAGTGTGTGATAATTGAAGAATTTGAATAAGAAACAAAAATCTCCAAAGAAAATGCATGACCAAATGTCTTTATGTGTTATTTCTATTAGCCATTTAAAGAATAAAAGTAAATTCTACCAAACATTTAAAGAAGATTTAATACCTATTATCAAACTATTCCAAAATTTAGAAAAGGAAGGAAAGCTTCCAAATACATTCGGCGAGGCTGGCATTATCCTTGTACCAAAATCAGACAAACACACTACTAAAAAAAGAGCACTAGATTCCAATATTCTCAATGAACATGAATGAAAAAAATCCTCAACAAAGTATTAGTAAACTTCATTCAACCACACATTGAAAGGATCATTCACCATGATGAAATGGGATTTGTTCAGGGGGTGCAAAGATGGTTTAATGTCTACAAATCAATCAGTGTGTTACATTGTGTGATCATTAACAAAATGAAGAAGATAAAAATCATGATCATCTCAAAAGATGCAGGAAAAGCATTTGACAAATTCAAAATCCATTCAAGATAAAAGTTCTCAACAAAATAGATTGAGTAGGTATACCTCAATGGAATAAAGGCCATATATGAAAAACCAACATATACTCAATGGTGAAAAACTGAGCGCTTTTCCTCCAAGGCCAGAAACAAAACAAGGATGTCCATTCTCACCATTTTTATTCAACAAAGTATTGGGAGTCCTAGTCACATCAATCAGGCAAGAAAAAAGTAAAAGACATTTAAATTGGTAAGGAAGAAGAAAAATTGTTTCTATTTGCAGATGACATGATAGTATACACAGGAAACCCTAAAAACCTTGCAATAAAAGTACTAAAAGTAGCAAGTGAACCTAGTAAAATTGCAGGAGACAATACCAATATATAAAACTGTTGCATTTCTATACACTAACAATAAAGTAGCAGAAGAAATTAAGAAAACAATCTCATTTACAATTGTATTGAAAAATGGCCTAAAAATAAATTTAGCCAAGAAGGTGAAAGACCTGTATATTGAAAACTACAAGACATTAAGGAAAGAAATTGATGAAGATACAAATAAATGGAAACATATTTCATAGTAATTGATTAAAAGAGTGACAGTGTTAAAATTTCCATACTACCCAAAACAATCTACAGATTCAATATAATCCCTCAAAATTCCCCTGGCATTTTTCACAGAAATAGAGCAATCTTAAAATTTGTGAGGAGCCACAAAAGACCTCAAATACTCAAAGAAATCTTGAGAAAGAAGAACAAAACTAGAGGTGTCATGCTTCCTGAGTTCAAACTATGTTACAAAGCTTTAGTAATTATGACAGGATAGTACTGGTGTGAAAACAGACATGTGAATCAGTGAATAGAATAACAAACAAGAAATAAACCCACACATATATGATCAAATATTTCATTACACATGAGTCAAGAATATAGAATAGGGAAAGGATAGGATAGTCTCTTCCATAACGGGCTCTTGGGAAACCCAACTAGAAGTATTCAAGAGAATGAAATTACACTATTATTCTAAACCATACACAAAAATAACACAAAATTGATTGAGGATTTGAATATGAATGTAAGAGCTGACACCATAAAACTCCTGGATGAAATAACATAGGTGGTTAGCTCCCTGACATCAGCATAGTCAACAAAAGCCAAAGTAAACAAGTGGGACTACCTCCAACTAAAAAGCTACAGCACAGCAAAAGAAATCATCAATAAAATTAAAAGATAACATACTTAATAGGAGAAAACATTTGCAAACCATATATTTGGTAAGGGTTTATTATCCAAAAAATACAAATAACTCATAAAACAATAGTTAAAAAAAAACCCAAATCCTATTTTAAAAAAACGGGCAGCAGATAGACATTTTGTCAAAGAAGATATACAGATAGCCAACACGTACATGAAAAGAAGCTCAACATCTCTAATCAGGGAAATTCAAATCAAAACCACAATGAGACACTACGTTACACCTGTTAGAACAGTTACAAAAAAGACAAGAAATAACAACTGTTGGCAAGGATGTGAAGAAAATGCATTGTTGGTGGGAATGAAACTGGTGCAGCCACTCTGGAAAAAAGTATGGAGGTTCCTCAAAAAATTAAAAATTTAACTACCATATGATCCAGCAATTCTAATTCTGGGTATATAGCCAAAGAATACAAAAACACAAAATTGAGAATATATATGCACCCCTATGTTCACTGCAGCATTATTTACAATAGGTAATATAGGGAAGCAGCCCAAGAGTCCATCAATAGATGAATGGCTAAAGAAGATGTGGTATATATATACACAATGAAATATTACTCAACCATAAAAAGAATGAAATCTTGCCATTTATGACAAAATGGATGGAACTTAAGAATATTATGGTAAATTAAAGACAAAAGACAGAGAAAAACAAACAGTGACTGATATCACTTAAATGTATAACTTAAAAACAACAAAAACAAGCTCATAGATAGAGAACAGATTGGTGATTGTCAAAGGGAGGGATGGGGATAGGAGTAATAGGTACAAATGCACAAAATTCCAGTTATAAAATAATTATCAGGAAGTAATGTACAACATGGTGACTTTATTTAGTAATATTGTATCACATAATTGCACGTTGGTAAGTGAGTAGGTCTTAAAAGTCCTCACCATAAAGAAAAAATGTTTGGGGTGCCTGGGTGGCTCACTTAATTGAACGTCCGAATCTTGATTTTGGTTCAGGTCATGATCTCATGGGATCAAGCTTTGAGTTGGGCTCCATGCTTAGCTCAGCAGTGAGTCTGCTTAAGATTCTCTCCAACTCTCTCTGCCCCTCATACTCTCTGTCTCTCAAATAAATAAATAAATCATAAAAAAATAAGAAAAAATATTTTGTAACTATGAATAGTGATGGATGTTATCTAGACTATTGTGATTATTTTACTATGTATACAAATATCAATTTATTATGTTGTACCCCTGAAATTAATGTCAATTGTACCTCAACAATTAAAAAAAATGTATACACATGACCACAAGCACATGAAAAGATGCCAGTGTCAGTGTAAGTCAAAGCCATAGTGATTTAACTCTGCATAGACATTACTTTAGCCATAAAAAAAAAAAATCCCACAGATTTTGGTGAGAATGTGAAAAACTAGACCTGATACATTGCTGGCAGAAACGTAAAGCTTTCCAGTTACTGTGAAAGAGCTTGATCATTCATCATATAAATAAAACCAACTGTCATATGGCTCAGTGATTCCTCTCTTAGATATATGCCAAAAGAACCAGAAATAGGGATCCAAATAGAACTTGTACATGAGGAGAACTTGTACATGAATGCCCATAGCAGAGTCACCAAAAGGCAGACATATACTACATGTCCAATGAATAAACAAATGAACATTATTCAGATCCATACAACAGACCATTGTTCAGCTATAAGATGGATTAAAATACAGGTACATGCTACAAGGCAGATGCCTCAAAGACAATATGTTAAGTAAAAGAGGCCAGACATAGTAAGTCCCAAATTATGTAATTCTTTGTATATGAAATATCCCGAGGCATCTGGGTGGCTTAGTTGGTTAAGCATCTGATTCTCAGTTTCAGCTCAGGTCATGATCTCAGGGTCATGAGATAGAGTCCCATGACAGGTTCCAGACTCAGCTGGGAGTCCGTTTGGGATTTCTTTCTCCCCTTCTCCTTATGCCCTTTGCCCCACTCTCTCTCTCTCTCAAATAAATACATACAATCTTTAGGGGGAAAAAAGGAAAGAAATATCCCAAATAGATAAATCCATAGAGACAAAGGCAGATTAGTGGTAGGAGCTTGGAATGGAATTAGTGGGGAAGGACTGCTTAATGAGCACAGAGTTTCCCTTTCCGGTGGTAAAAATCTCTTGAAATTAGATGGAGATGATCACTGCACAACATTATAACTGTATGGAATGCCAATGAATTATACATTCTAAATCCTTGATTTTATGTTATGAATAAATTAAAAAATATTTAATTAAATTAAATTTAAAAAATAACTTTTGAGGAGCACTAATTGGAAACTGTTAGATTTTAAAAGTAGGTAAAAGACCAAGAATTCATGATGAATACGTTAATTAACACATGGAGGTAGGGGGAAATCTTTTCATAATTTATCTGTATATCAAATCATCATGCTGTATACTTTAAATATAACAATATCATTTGTCAATTATACTTCAATAAAGCTTTTTAAAAAAAAACCAAGATCTTGGCAAAAAAATAAGCCGGCAGAGTAATTTATTTGCATCCTGAGTTTAGAAGGAGATTTTAACACAGACTTAACTACAACTAAATTTATAGGAACTTTTAAATCAGATCCAAAAAAGTCTTGGGTTTTTCTTGCATATCCTTAGTTCCCATTACCTGTGCAATAGAGTCATTTGCATACAAAAGATTCTGTTTTTGAAAATTTAGACAATAGTATTGTTGGACAATTAATGTCTCCTTCATCAGATATTTAATAAAATGATTCATTGCATGGCTGCCCTAAAATAATGTTCATTATTTTAAAGGTACCATAACTCAAATTGTTTCCCTTTTGGTTTCTAGTGGACATTTTTTGTCTCGATTCTAAAGACATTCCAATAAGTAAACAAGATAATTAGGACTCTGGGAGATGATACACATTTGTGCAGAGTGATACTGAATGAAATATTGATACAGACTACTATATGGATAAAACTAGAAGCACCATGCTAGTTGAAAGAAGTCAAACACAAAAAGTTACATATTGTATTCTTCCATTTTTTATGATATATCCAGAAGAAATAAACTCATCAGAAAGATGACTAGCAGTTGCCTGGCTTTGGAGTGACGTGAGAGTTGGGCGTGATGGCCTAATGATCATATGATTTCCTTCAGCGTGAAGGAAAAATTCTTAGAATGAGATGAAGTTGATATTTTCACAAAATTATAAATATATAAAATGTAATGAAAAATTTTTTAAATAGCATGAAATTCATGTGTGAAATAAAAAATATAATCAAATTCAAACACAAATAAAAAAATATAAAATCACTGCTCCATCCTCCCAAAACACATACACACTCAGTGCTCTTTTTCACAGTATATAAGTCTTAGATCCTAGATGCTTTGCCATTCTAATCCATCTCTTCTGGATGTACTGATTGTGGGTATCTCTCAGCCTAGAACACAGCAAGTCCAACCCTATATACTTCTGATCATGATGCGGCTGACCCCATTGGCTCTTTAGGAAGCTTCTTTACATGATAAAATGAACATCAATTTGATTTTGAGCATGAATTTATGGATTACTTATTGTGGGCCAAGTGCTGTACTCACTTTTTTATATTAACCATCTCATTTAACTCTCACAATAATGAAACTATGTTGGTGGATTTTATGAGTCAACTAAATAGAGACGATCACTAAAATGGTCTTCAGAAAAGCTAAGAGACTTACTACTGATCACCAAAAAAAGAAACAAAAAAAATCAGGATTCAAAAATAGGACCAGTTTCCAAGTGTACATTCCTAACCACAACTGCTATCAGCCAACCAAAACTTCTGCACAATTGGGATATTTGGCTTAAAGAGAGCAAAACTTCCTGCTTTCATTAGTGGGACATTGTAATAAAAGGGCCATTAGGATAACTGTCATTTTCTGAACTTGATATAATTTTTGCTATTTAATATTGACTCCTTTTATGGTTACTGTAAGGGGAATATTTAAAATTTTCACTTTAAACTATTTTTTTTCAAATCTTGGCCTGAAGAAAATAGCATGTGGGATTATACTATGACTGAATATCAACTTTATTTCTTTCATCTTTCTGAGGCACACATAGTATACCTTAGTTATATATCATTTACATAAAAAGTGTTATGCATTTAAAATCAAAAGTTTACATGACTGAAAGCTATATGGTTATAATTGTTGTATAACAATATATTAATATCACTTTAAATGAAAATTCCAAGACAATCAAAGCACCTCCCAGTTCTTCCATTCTTTCTAGACCATTACACTTGATCTTGAGGTAGGGTCCTAAGTTTAAATGTAACTTTAAATTAACATATTTTTTCATTATAAAATATATCCTTCCTTAATTTATACTGGCCAAAATGTTAAGCAAAAGCAGCAGATCAGCCAATTTCAAATGTAAACCATAAACACTTCAGTATCTTCTTATTCAAGCTTGTTAAAAATCTTAATTTTGGAGCATTTCAGAAAGTAAAGAAATGTATATTCAAAATACATTAATACTCTCAACAACTTGAAAAATCCTCATTTCCCATCCATGAATTTCTTAATAGTTACAAGCTACATGCATGGATTTTTTTTTTAAATTTCATATTTATAAAGATAATTTGGAACATGGATATTACAAGGGTGTCATTGTTCTGCACCATGAGTAACCAAAAGAGAAACCACATTATTCCTATCCTTAAGACCAAAAGGAAACATCTTAAAGTTTACATTATGTATTCTAATAGTTTTTGTCTTCTTTTTAATGTGCAAAATGTAAGGCATACACAGCTTGCTATTTCCCTAAATCTGAATTCCCTAAATCTAAATCCTTTCTTCTGCAACAATATTTTTAGTGGACACATGGAATCCCAGCTAAAGATTACACCTTCAGGACTCCTTACAGGTAGGTGAGACCAAATAGGATGTTTGCCAATGGGATATTAGCAGAAATGATGTACAGAACCCGCACAGCCTGGCCTTAAAAGAGTAGGTTTATCTCTTTTCTCTTCATAAATTAGCAGAATGTGAATGTGATGGCTGGAGCTGGAGCAGCTATCATGGAGTATGAAATGAAAGACAAGTCTTGATAATCACTGCAGAAGACAGAAAGAGCCTATGTTCCTGAACTGTTTGTTGAGGAGAGCCATCATACTAGCTTATTCTTTGTTATAGCAATTTTATTAATGGTAGTTACACCTATATTCCAACTAATGCAGCATGATAACAAAGTAATGAAATTGTCTCTCTGTTTCGTTATATTTAAAAATAACCACTGAAAATGTTCAAAGAACTGCTCTTCCAACTCATATGGGATCCAGTGATGCTGCTCGTCTTCTTTTGAAAGTACCACCAGAGAGAGTAAACAATTTGCATTATTTTACTGGGTCCCAAGATGTAATGTCTGTCTGTTTGTTTCTCTCTCTCTTTGTCTCTCTATCTCTCTCTGCAGAAGTCTTCTGTGGTTGTGAGTTCCAACAAACTAAATCAACTTTATCTTTAAATGATATTGACTTCACCAGGTGGAGTCCATTAAGAGGAGATGAAGAATACAGAAATGAAGGCAGGGTGCTTGGGTTCAAATATTGGCTTTTGTACTTTCTTACTCTGTGACCTTAGTGCTCAGAGCTATGAAATGGTGAGGATTATATTGATTGAGGTAGGGCAGTAGCACAGTGCCTATACATAGCAAGGGATGACTCAATAAATGTGATTTATATATACATATAGAAAGATACGTGAGTGTGTATGTATATCATGTATGTATAACATATGCACATGCATTATGTCTGCTGCACATATATGTTATACATAAATTACATAGCATATCTAGTTTACACATAGTGGGTATGTACATACATATGCATGGGTGTACACATGCACACACATATATAAACAGATACACACATTCATCTTTCTAAAAAATATTTGTTTATTTATTTTATATATAGAGAGAGAGACAGAGAGAAAGTGGGGGAGGGGAGAGGCAGAGGGAGAAGGAGAGAGAGTCCTAAGTAGACTCCCTGCTGAGCACAGAGCCTGAAGCGGGGCTGGATCTCATGACCCTTAGATCACAACCAAAGCTGAAACAAAGAGTCAGTTGCTTAACCCAATGTGCCACCCAGGTGCCACTATATATATTCTACTCCCGACAGATACACATATACATTCTGATTTCTTTGGAAACCAAGATGGTTCATAAAATATAAAGTGGCCAAAACCTTATTAAAACTTGAAAAGAATGGGTGCCTGGGTGGCTCAGTTGGTTAAGCGACTGCCTTCGGCTCAGGTCATGATCCCGGAGTCCCGGGATCGAGTCCCACATCGGGCTCCCTGCTCAGCGGGGAGTCTGCTTCTCACTCTGACCCTCTTCCCTCTCATGCTCTCTGTCTCTCATTCTCTCTCTCTCTCAAATAAATAAATAAAATCTTTAAAAAAAAAACTTGAAAAGAGTGAAAAAATCTCATTCTCCTGTATTTGTAATATATCTAGTAATTAAGTGTGTTTACTACTTAAACATTCCTTATGGGGCTCTGAAAGGCCCAGCAGGAGTTTTAGCTACTCTGGCCAAATTTCAGAATGTTGACTTGTGGGTAGCTAGAAGAAAGGGCATTTAAGGCAGTCTCTATAATTTTATTTTATGTTTTCAGTGACCAAGGGAGCTTATTTGAACCATCAAAAGAAAAAGTCTCATAGAGTAATATCAAATACAGTTTCTCAATGAAAGGGAACAACAGATAAAACAAAACCTTACAACTGAAACAGTACTCATCTGTGCTCACCTCTAATACAACCCCCAAATTTTTGGAATGGATATTAAAAAAAGTTGAAGTTATCATTTCATATGTTCCTTAAGTGATTCATGTTTAAATAAATAATGTGGTTATAAGATGGAATTTATGCATGACTAGATCTACATAAATTGTAATGTCCCACTTACCCAGAATTTCAAATGTTTTAGAAGCCTCATTTGCAAAACAGTCAAATATGAACAGTGTGGTGAACAGCTTTCACTAATCTCATGTACTTCCCTCTTGAGGTAGAACTCATGGTACTCACTCCAACTATTGTATGCAAAATAATGCAGCATTCTGCACTTAAGTTTTACAAAGAATATGTATTCACTATTAAGTGGTGTATGTGTGCCATGTGAATGCTTTAAAGAGGTACTAACTGTAATAAAATAAAAAGATAAAGTCAAACAAGAGAGCAGATTGGCTATAATGAGACCTCCCAGACATATCCTTTCTTGCCTCCACTGTGGAGTAGTAGTGCAACTTCCCCTTGGTAGTCAGGATCAATCACCCCAGCCAGTATAGAAACACTCTTCTTTGCCTGTTGACTCAGACATGAGGAGCCTGAAGTTGCCAGTAGCAGTTTCATATTCTAGTTCGGTGGAATCATTGTTGTATCTCTTAGTGAAAGCACTCTTCCCTTTATTAGGACATACAGACTCTCAGAAAAGAAGGCATTGGGAACGAGAAGCAAAAATTTTGCCAGTGGGCCAGAAAGGGCAATGGTGGGTGGAAACTTTACTTTTATTTCTACTCCTTGATTCCTGAACTTATGAATCCTGGTAATTGGAGAAATACAGCATGTATTAGACACTGATTTAAAGCATATATAGCCTCTGGAGAACGATTACCTAACCCTGCAAAATATTGCCATGTAGATGACACTGTAACTGAGTCTCCATAAGTCATTCCACTAGTCCATGAAGCAAATTGCTTCAGGAAGGTAAGGAACATGGTAAGACCAGTGAATTCCACAAGCATGGGTCCATTGCTTATACTTCATTTGCTATGAAGTGCATATCTTAAACAATGATTCATTGAGTATTATGACAGTGAAAAAGACATTCTGAAGTCAATGGATGGTAGTTTGGGCACAAGCACTGTGAGCAGAGGAGGCAAACCTGTATCCAGAGTAAAGTTTATTCCAGTAAGAATAAACCGTGCCCCTTTCATGATGACAGTGGTCCAATGTAAACAATTTGCTACCAGAGAGCTGGCTACCAGATACTAGATCACACTGGAAATGGTGCCATTTAAAGGATTCAGGGTTGGTCTCAGCTTCTGGCGTACTGTGCATCCCAATGATGGGCACAGCCAGGTCATCCTCAGTGATTGAGAGTTCATGTATTGGGTTGCCAATGCATAAATTTCATCCCTGCCATCATGGTAATTTTGTTCATAAGCTCACTGTGAAAGACAGGGGTGGCTGGGGGAAAAGACTGAGTGGCATCCACAGAATGGGTAATCACACTTCTTGATTATTAAGGTTAAAATCATCCTCTGCTGAGGTCACTATTTGGTAGGGATTCAAATGGACAAAAATAGCATTACTTTTCATTTTTCCCCCATTCAGAGAAGTCTACCTATATGCCTTCCACCAAAATTTGTTGTCATCAATACTCTAATCATGTCCCTTCCAAGTCACTGGCCATTGTGCAAAACCATTGGCCTCAGGCTATGAATCAATATATTATCTCATGTCTGGCCATTTCTCCTACCAATCACAGTGCACAACCAGGTAGATGGCCCAAAGTTTTGCCAACTAGAAGGATTTCCCTTCACCCCTGTCCTCTTTCCAATAAATGACATCACTCTAACAGTACATACTCAGTGAAATTGGGAATTAAATTTATGTTGCAATTCAGCCTTTGCTAGATGAGATGTGGGTTTTATTTTCAGTGATCTCAGTTCTGTGGTTCTAGGAGATAAGAGTCTCTTTCAAAGAAGACATAGCAGCTTTTAACTCATTTATGCAGCTCTTATGCTGGGAATTCAAATGCCTTAGCTCTTCCTTTTCTTTCCCCAGTTTGTCCTATGGTAATAGAAAATGACCAGTCAATCTCATTTATACCTCAGTTTGACAAAAATGTTTGGAGGTATCATATATATATGACTCAGAACTTTGTGTCTTATCCATATTTGATCAGGAGTATCCAGTTGTGATATTTGGCATATCTCTTTTGCCAGATCACGTCAGCAACTATCAGTGTTCTCTTTACTACTGTAAATAGAGTCATTAGAGCTTTTAAATCTAATCAGACTAAAAACTCAATTCCAGAAACCCTAGAAATTAAGAAACCTTAGGCCTCAGCGAGAAGATCAAACTTTAGTTGGAGACCCAGAAGAAGAGGAGGGAGAATGGCCCAGAAACAGATATGATGCAAGTGACTGTGCTATTTTGCAGACAGAAAGGTCCCTCTCATGGTCTCCTGGGAGTGATTTTATACTCTACCGCTTAGGGATAGACAGTATCTTTGTTGGGGGCAGAGTGTTTATAGAGGGACCATCACATTTATCCATTTCAAATAAATGCTTTTCAACCAAAAAAAAAAAAAAATTACCAAAACCTGTATAGTCAGGGTTCTCCAGAGAAACAGAACCAATAGGTTGAGTGTGTGTGTATGTGTGTATATATGCCCATGTATATTCTTTTAAGGAATTGGTTTACATGATTGTGGAGGCTGGTAAGTCCAAAAGTTGCAGGGTAGCTGAGAGGCTATCGACTGGAGAAGAGTTGATGCTGCAGTTTGATTCTGAAGTGCTGCCTGCGAGTTCCCTGTTCTTTAAATTGAATGAAGTTATCTTAAGGGTTTGAATTTCTTTGGTACTTACATCTCCATTTTCTGCTCCTTGTAGGAAGGAACAGATGTCTGAATTTTAGCTGCCAATTTTAATACCTCCAATTAAACCTCCTTTTCAGGGAGTTGTAAAACACCGCAAAACCAGGCACTATCTATTCTCAGGGGTGTGCGGTCTCATTATTGAAACAGTCCAAATAGTGAATGAGGTCATCTGCAATGCTCCTTATTATACTTTCAGATTCTCTAATGATATTTAAGAAAGTTTTTTTATTTTTAATTCCTTCACAGAGAAAAACCAAGCATCCTGAGGATGTGTTCAGCCATAAAATACTACTCAGATTTTATGATATGGGGACCCACAGATTGTTTTCAATCCCTTCTAATCTAAAACAGTGGTTCTTAATAAGGTGTTGAAGGAATGTGAGTAGAAAGGAGGCTCAGCCAAGGTCTGGAGACACTGTTGCTGTTACAACAAAGAGAGGGCCACTGGCAACTTGTGAGTACAGGCCAAGGATCCTGCTAAATATCCTACAGGGCACAAGATTATTTTGCAAATTTATGACAGAGAATTATCCAGCCCAAAATGTCAGTAGTGCTGAGATAGAGACATCCTGTTCTAAAAATACCCTTAAAATGTAAACAAAGGAAACCACCTTTTTTTTTTCAATTTATATCCAGCTTTTCCAAAGAAGATACAATTTAACAATCCTACAGAAACAAGCAAACACATGAGCCAATACTAATACTAAGCAAGATCATTCACAATAGATTTTTTTAAAAGATTTTATTTATTTATCTGAGAGAGAGAATGAGATAGAGAGAGAAAGCATGAGAGGGGGAGGGTCAGAGGGAGAAGCAGACTCCCTGCCAAGCAGGGAGCCCGATGCGGGATTTGATCCCCGGACTCCAGGATCATGACCTGAGCCGAAGGCAGTCGCTTAACCGACTGAGCCACCCAGGCGCCCCACAATAGATTTTTTAATACTAAATTTGAATATACTAAATTATGTGTAGTCATTAAGAGTACAATTCTAGGATCAGATTATAATGTGCTTTTTTCCCCTAATGCAACATACACTTCCAGACATTAAAATAGTATTTCATGCTTGGTAGAAAATGTATTCCTTTTTTTATTAAATGGTCAATTCATCAGTGTGATGTAATTATTAAGTGTGAGTTTGAAGCTATTCAAATTATTAACAGTCAAGATTGAGAAAAATAAAGTGAACATACAGATTCCATACATCTTTAGAAATGAAAACAGACATCATTATAGGTCCTACAATCAACAGTTAAACAGATAATACAAGAATATCATGAAAAATTTTATGACAATATATGTAATAATGTAGATAAACTGGAAAAGTCTTTGTGAAACACAATTTATCAAATTGGAAACAAAAAGGAAAAGAAAATTTGAATAGTCCCTTCTGAATAGAATTCATAACTTAAACACTTCCAGTAGAAAACTCTGGATCCAGATGACTTCATTAATAAATTCATTAATGAAAGTTAAGGAAGAAATAATACACTTTTATGATTATATGAGTTGGGTTATGCAAAAATAAAGGTCCAAGATCAGCAGTGACCTAGAGACTGGGGAGGACAAAGAATGTAAATTGCAGTCCCACTCCATGTTTGAAGGCAGAAGACTGATGTCCTGGCGTAAAAGACACTCAAGCAGTAATAACAAATTCTTGTTCATTCTTTTTTGCTTGGTTTAGGTCTTCAGTAGATTGAATGATGCCACCCCAGGCAGACATGCTACAAGAGATCTAATTATGACCTAGGGTAATCTGTTTTATTCATTATTTCAGTTAAATGTTTTTTTAATCTAGAAACACCAACATGAATACAACCACAGTAATGTTTACCAACACCATACCCAGTCAAGGTGACACCTAAAATTAACCGTCTCAAAAAATTAATAATAAAAAATGCACAAAAACCATGTTCCATTTCAATGTCTAAACTCCTCTGGAATCACATCAAATATCATTCATAACCATCCAAGAAAGCTTCATACTTCCTTCACCACTCTACACTTTGAAAGGTAGAATCTTTTATCTCCTTTGGGTAGGTTGTCATTTTTTCCCAGCTCTTACTTCCCTGCTTTAAATCCCTTTGTGATTCTCTGTGACCATCAAGGCAATAATCAGATTCTTTCCTGCTTTTATCTCTGTGGCCTAGCCCCTCTTCTCACTTCCGTTCTCCTCACTTCCCCATTTAGACCACACCCAACTCCTGGGCAATTTCTGCCACACCTCCTGCTTCTGCTTATCTGAACTCCAGGCCTGGATGTCCTCTCCCAGACAATCTGACCCCTGTCGTTGTGTTCATCTTTAAGACTCAAATCAGGGGTAACTGTTTCCTTTGGGAATACCTCTCTGAAATATCACCACTGCCCTCTTTTAACCTCAGATATTATTTTTCTCTATGCTATAGGACCTAGTGATTTTTATTATAATTACTTGTTTGCCTCTTTTAAATACCTATGGTTATTTGAATACAAGGCTAGGTTTTGTTTATTTATGTTTGCTTCTTTATTGATTATAACCTTAACACAGTGCCTGACTCATAGAGAAGGACTCTGTGAATGCTTCTTGAGTGAGCAACCCATCTTATAAATTTCCCTGAGAGCCTTAATGGTGCAAAGGCATGTAAAAACTCAGATGCACAAAGACTGGCACATCCTGATGGTACAGGATTACTAGGTTTACACTAAATTTTAGTTTTCATCCTAAGACTAAAAAGGAGCTTTCTTAAAGACCCAAGCTTGGAATCTTTTATCAACCCTTTAATCAAAGAGAGGCCACTCTTTTTAGGAATATTTGGTGCCCACTTATTCATTAGGATTATAAATACTGAATTCTTTTTAATGTGGGATACTCCATATAACATAAAAGACTCCATTTTAAGAATTAAAAAATGTAAAGTACACTGCATTAACAACTTTGTCCAACCATCACTCCTCATGAGGAAAATGCAAATCAACACCACAAGGAGGTACCACCTCACACCAGTAAGTGGCTAAAATTAACAGGTCAGGAAATGATAGGTGTTGGTGAGGATGTGGAGAAAGGGGAACTCTCCTACACTGTTGGTGGGAATGTGGGCTGGTGCAGCCACTCTGGAAAACAGTGTGGAGGGTCCTCAAAAAGTTAAAAATAGATGGGGTGACTGGGTGGCTCAGTTGGTTAAGCGACAGCCTTTGGCTCAGGTCATGATCCCAGAGTCCTGGGATCAAGTCTTGCATCATGCTCTCTCCTTGGCAGGGAGTCTGCTTCTCCCTCTGACCCTCCCCATTCTCATGCTCTCTCTCTCTCAAATAAATAAATAAAATCTTTAAAAAAAAGTTAAAAATAGAGCTACCGTATGACCCAGCAATTGCACTACTGGGTATTTATCTTTTGGGGTATTTACCCCAAAGATACAGATGTAGTGAAAAGAAGGGGCACCTGCATTCCCAATGTTCATAGCAGCAATGTCCACAATAGCCAAACTACAGAAGGAGCCGAGATGTCCATCAACAGATGAATGGATTAAGAAGATGTGGTCCATATATACAAAGGAATACTACTCAGCGATCAGAAAGAATGAAATCTTGCCATTTGCAATGGCATCGATGGAACTATAGGGTATTATGCTAAGTGAAATCAGTCAGATAAACAAATATCATATGATTCACTCATATATGGAATTTAAGAAACAAAATAAATAAGCAAAGGGAAAACTATATAAAAGAGAGAGAGGCAAACCAAGAAACAGACTCAACTTTAGAGAACAAACTGATGGTTACCAAAGAGGAGGTGGGTGGAGAATGTGTTAAATAGTTGAGAGGGATTAAGCATTGCACTTGTTCTAATGACCACTTATGCTTATGTTATATGGAAGTGTTGAATCACTCTATCGTACAACTGAAAGTAATATTACACGATATATTAACTGGACTTTAAATAAAAACTTAAAAAAATCTTTGTCCCACCACCATCTGCATCTAGTGCCCCAAATTTTCATTACCCCAATAAATCGCAAACCCATTAAATAGCCAATTACCATTGTTCCCTGGTCTGTTTCCTGACAACCACACATCTTCATCATTCTGCGTCTAAGGATTTACTTATCCTAGATTTTTTACATAAGTATAATCAAAGAGTTTTTGATTTTTTGTGTCTGTCTTCTGTTACTTAACATAATATTTTATTTTATTTATTTTTTATTGTTATGTTAATTACCATACATTACATCATTAGTTTTTGATATAGTATTCCATGATTCATTGTTTGTGTATAACACCCAGTGCTCCATGCAGAACGTGCTCTCTTTAATACCATCACCAGGCTAACCCATCCCCCGACCCCCTCCCCTCTAGAACCCTCAGTTTGTTTTTCAGAGTCCATGGTTTCTCATGGTTCGTCTCCCCCTCCGACTTACTCCCCTTCATTCTTCCCCTTCTGCTATCTTCTTCTTCTTTTTTTCTTAACATATATCGCATTATTTGTTTCAGAAGTACAGATCTGTGATTCAACAGTCTTGCACAATTCACAGTGCTCACCATAGCATATACCCTCCCCAGTGTCTATCACCCAGCCACCCCATCCCTCCCACCACCCACCACTCCAAGCAACCCTCAGTTTGTTTCCTGAGATTAAGAATTCCTCATATCAGTGAGGTCATATGTTACATGTCTTTCTCTGATTGACTTATTTCACTCAGCATAACACCTTCCAGTTCCATCCACGTTGTTGCAAATGGCAAGATCTCATTCCTTTTGATGGCTGCATAATATTCCATTGTGTATATATACCACATCTCCTTTATCCATTCCTCTGTCGATGGACATCTTGGCTCTTTCCACAGTTTGGCTATTGTGGACATTGCTGCTATAAACATCGGGGTGCACGTACCCCTTCGGATCCCTACATTTGTATCTTTGTGGTAAATACCCAGTAGTGCCAGAGAAAGACATTTCTAGTTTCCAAGATCCACACCAATTCTTGCTATCCTCTATTTTTAAAGAATTGTCTTTATGTTAGTGGATGGGAAGTGGTATTGCACGTCTGTAATGACCAATGACCAATGACATTCACCATCTTTTCATGTGCTTGTTGCCCATTTGTCTCTTTGGAGTAATGTCTATTCAAGTTTTTTTTCCCATTTTTAAGCTGCCTTTTTGCTGTTGAGTTCTAAGAGTTCTTTGTGTATTCTAGATAGTCTCAGATCTTATCAGATCTGTGATTTGCAATTTTTTTCTCCCATTCTGTAACTTATCTTTTCATGTTCTAATACTCTGATGCATAAAACTTTCAATGAAATTGTTTTTTCTTTCCTTGCATGTGCTTGATAATGTATCACAGGTCTCAGGCTCAGTTGATTTCCTCTGTTCTTTTTTTCTTTGTCCCTTTCAGACAGGGTAATTTCATTTGACTCTCATTCAGTTAGATTCATTCTTTCTTTTTTTTCATTTTTTTATTATTATGTTCAATTAGCCAGCATATAGAACATCATTAGTTTTTGATGTAGTGTTCAATGATTCATTAGGTTCATTGTTTCTTAAGACTGAATTGTGCTGTTCAGCCCCCAAATTATTTTTTCATTTTAATTATTGTAATTCTCAGCTCTAGAATTTCTATTTGGTTCTATTTTATAATTTCTTTTTTTTTATATTCTTTTTGTTAAGACATCATCCCATTTCCTGATTTACTTTAGTTTTTTGGACATGGTTTATCTATTGAATATATTTAAGATAATTGATTTAAAATATTTTCCTAGAAAACGCAGTATCTGTTCAACCTCAGGGACAGTTTCTGACCAGTTGATTGTTTTCCTGTGAATGTGCCATACTTTCCAGTTTCTTTGTATGTTTTGTAATTATTTTAATAGTTGCACATTTTGAATTATGTGCTGTAGTTACTCTGGAAATCAAATTTTCCCATGTCTTTAGTATTTCTTGCTGCTCATGGATTTAGCTATTTTTTGTTTTTTTGTATAGTGATTTTCTAAAGTTTTCTTATAACGACTGTGTTCTTTACTATGTGTGGTCTCTGAAATCTCTTTTCTGTGTCATGATTTTATAAAATTTTATAAAATTTAATTAAACATCTGGAGCCAAAGAAGAAGAAGAAGGAGACAAAATAGGAGTAGGAGGGATTAAAAAAATTAGGAAGGAAGAGAGGAATGGAGGGAGGGAGGAAGTAAGAACAAAAGAGGAAGGGAGAGGGTAAGGAAAATCCTACCTTCCAGGTCTTTGAAGAATGGGTCTTTGTTGGGGCACTTCTTCAATGTTTAGTGAAACCATTCACAACTGGCTCTAGCTTACAATTTCTGTTGCTGCAGTGCATATAAATCAGTGAAAATGAAAGTAAAAGTTTATGGTCTTGGCTCCTTTCTAAGCAGGATTCATACCCCTGGCATTCACTTGGCTTTCTAAACTCACTGATAGATGTGGTTGTTTTTCAAAGCTCTATTTAACCCACTATCATTAGCTAGGTTTCCCTCTAGACTTTCATGTGTCTTTTTTGTTGTTGTTGTTGTCCGAAAGGTTTGTTGTTTTTTGTTGTTTTTTCTGTTTTGTGCCAGGCAGCAACCTGTTCATTTGCCTCAAATGTTTTCAAGGAATGTCCTCTACAGAGCCACTTCACCCCGCAAAAGTTCTGAGTTAAGTGAACAAAGGACCCTGGGTTACTCCTTCTGTGAACTCGCAGTCAGATAAAAAAATACACACACACAATTCCCACATTGTCTGATATCCTCCTCCCAAACAAACTAGGTACCCGTGTGGGGAACAAGGACTGCTGTTATTGAGACTGCTACCAACCAAGCATGAGTAGTGCAGGGTAATTTAAAACATAAGAAAGTTTTCTACCATGTTTGTGGCTGTTCTCCAGAATAAACATTCTTTGGTTGCTGTAAAGCTTTTTCTGTCTTCCAGAGTTGTTGTAGTTCTGCCAGTTTTTGCCAGGTTCTCACTGTTTCTAAGGGAGTGAAGTGTCCTGTAATTTGCTACTTCACTTCTTCAGTTTATTTCCTTTTGAATCAAAGTGTTAAACGGGATGAACATTAGAGTTTTCTCCACTAATTTCCTAGGAGAGTGTTGGGATACATGTGGCCTACGGAGGCCTTAAATGGATACTGACCCCTTCATGCAAGCACCTGCCCTAGATAGTAGCCCAGGAGTCACAAGAAAATATATGTTCTTGATATGGTTTCTCAACAGCCCTTGTGATAACTAGTCTCCCCACCTTCAAAGTCCTTTTCTTTGTGTTTCCAAAACTGTGCTCTTACTGATTTGAATTGACCAATGAAGCATTAGCCCAGGAGCCCCAAATCAATCCTCACTCAAGCCCTAATAAAGGCATGTGCCCAGGTCCCATCTGTCTCTCTGCCTAATCCTGCCTTGACCCCGCAGCATGCCTTTATATGCTTGCTGTGTACTTCCTCCAGAATCTGTGAGAAATAAACTTTGGTATTCAAATTTTCATGGTCTTTTGTTGAACTGAGTCACACTGTCCCACATTTGTGAGTTGCCAATCTTCCCGTAGGAAGCACATTGAAGATGCCAGCATTTAAGACAACAATAAATGTTGCAAACAAATCATGCTAGCTTTAAGAAACCAAATGTTTAAGCAACTAGAGGTCTATATTCTGATATTTTTCCAAGCATAACATTACCATTTTATTATCTTTTTCTAACTTACACATTTTGAAATCTGGAAGGGCCCAAAGAAATTTCATCAAATCTTTTTATTTTATACTAAAGTGAGACTAAGAAAACAATTTTTTAATGTTTTCCTTTTAAATTGAGAAATATTTGATACAATATCGTATTAGTTTCAGGTGTACAACATATTAATACAAAACAGTCACCACAATAACTCTAATCACAATCTGTAACCATACAAGGTTGTTACAATATTGGGTATATTCCCTATGATGTACATTAAATCTGTATGTCTCATTTATAACTGAAAGTTTGTACCACTTAATCTCCTTGATCTATTTAACCCAGTCCCCACCCATGTCTTTTTAATGCACTCATCAGTTGATGGACACTTGTGCGGTTTACATAGTTTGGCTCTTGTTGATAATGCTGCTATAAACATCCAAAGAATTACTGGATCATATGGTAATTGTACTTTTACTGTCTTCCATGGTGGCTGCACCAGTTTGCCTTCCCACCAACAGTGCAAGATGGTTCCTTTTCTTCCACAGCCTCCCTATTTGTTGTTTCTTGTTTCTTCGTCATAGCCATAAGACAGGTGTGAGGTGGTATCTCATTTGACTTCTATTTCTATTTCCCTGATGCCGAGTGATGTTGTCATCTTTTCATATGCTTCTGAACATATGAATGTCTTCTTTGGAAAAATATCTATTCAGGTCTTCTGCCCATTTTTTAATCACATTATTTGTTTTAATACTGAGTTGTATAAATTCTTTATATATTTTGGAGTTAATCTTTGATTTTATGTATCATTTGAGAATATCTTCTCCCATTCAGTAGGTTGTCTTTTCATTTTGTTGATGGTTTCCTCTACCGTACAAAAGCTTTTTAATTTGATGTAGTCCCATTTATTTTTGTTTCTGTTATCCTTGTCTGAGGAAACAGATCCTGAAAACCATCACTAAGACAAATGTGAAAGCGCTTACTGCCTATATATTCTTCTAGGATTATTATGGTTTAAGGTCTCACATTTAGGTCTTTCATCCATTTTGAGTTTTTTTGTGTATGGTGTGAGAAAGTGGTCCAGTTTCATTTTTCTGCATGTTGCTGTCCAGTTTTCCCAACACCATTTGTTGAAGAGACGGGCTTATTCTCATTGGATATTCTTTCCTGCTTTGTCATAGATTAATGGACCACTGAACTGGGGAGTATATTTCTGGCCTTTCTATTCTGTTCTATTGATCTATTTGTCTATTTCTGTGCCCACAGTGTTTTGATAACTATAATTTTGATATATAGTTTGAAATATAAAAGTCTGATACTTACAGCTTTGTTCTTCTTTCTTAAGATTGCTTTAGCTACTTAGGTTCTTTTGTGTTTCCAAACAAATATAGGATTACTTGTTGACAACACTAACTCTTCCAATCCATGAGTTGTAATATTTTCCACTTGTTTGTGTTGTCTTCAATTTCTTTCATCACTGTCTTGTAGTTTTCAGAATACAGGTCTTATACTTCCTTAGTCAAATTTATTTCTAGGTATTTATTCTTCTGGTGAAATTTAAAAGAGATTATTTTCTAATTTCCCCCTTTGACAGTTCATTATTAGTATATAGAAACACGTCAGATTTGTGTATATAATAGTTATATTTCACAATTTGTTGAATTCCTTTATTAGTTTTAATAGTTTTTTGATGGAGGCTTTTGGGTTTTCTGTATTTAATATCATGTCGTCTGCAAATAGTGTCGAAAAGCATGGCAAGCCAGAGGCCTGCGTGCCCTTCTCCAGCTCTTCTACTAATTTGTAATATAATCTTGGTTATATTTCTATTTCCTGGTTCCTCAAGCATCTTCTGAGATCTGGAGTATCAATATCTCCTGGAAGCTTTTGTTTTTTTTAGCACTCAGGCCCCAATCCAGGCCCACTAGATTAAAATCTTACTTTATTAGCAAGATCATCAGATGATTCAATGCACATTGACATTACATGGACATTACAGTTTGAGAAGGGCTACTTTTAATCAGTTTTTTCTAAAAGCTTTCAGTGCAATGATTGGCAACATTAAAGTTCATAATCCTTATAAAAATGTCCTTACCACAAAATGGTTAAAAATGATTATTCAACTGTTTTGCTATATCTGTTAATTTTACTTACCATTTTCATTTAAAATTACAGGCAACTAATTAAACAAAATTAGAATTTCTCTCTGAATACATATGTGATGAATATTACACAAATGCCTTAGAGGAAGTTATTACATTGAATCTATTTGCTAAAGCTTGAAGTTTATAAAGAAGGCAACAGAATCAAAATTTTGTTGGGCAACATGAAATGCCATCAGGAAAAACCAGAGTAACAATGAGAATGTGTGTGTATGTATGTGTGTATGAGGGTGCCTAATGTGGAAAGTTTCAGCCACATGAATAATAATTGGTTTTTATACACACATTTCAGTGTGTACTGTCCCAGTGTGCAAAAGAACCAAAATTACTAAGCAAACATTTCAAATATCAATTAGTTATATGATTCTATTTATATGAAATAGCTATAGGCAAATGTACTGACATACAAATATTAATGGTTACCATTGTCTATGGTGGGGTGGGGTAGAAGGAAGAGAGAATGGGGAGTGATTGTGAATAAATACAGGGTTTCTTTTTGGAGTGACGAAATGTTCCAACAACAGATAATGGTGATGGTTGTACAACTCTGTGTATATACTAAGAACCACTTACTTGTATACTTCAAATGGGTGAATTCTGTGGGATATAAGTCTCAGTAAATGGAAAAATGAGTTGGTTTAATAATCAAAAATCTATGTTTTATTTTAATATGCATTAAATAAAAGTAAAGACCACCACTGCTCAATAGTTTATTTTTCAGCTTCAAGATTTGAATACTTAAAAATTTGAGTTTAAAAGACTCTCCTTTCCAAAAACTCTACCTATTTACCAGAAAATTAACTGAAATCAAGTCAGGGAAGTAACTTATTTATATAAGACCTACAAGTCCTATTCCAATGGTCCTCAGGGCAGAATTTTTCTAACATTAAATAGTTTCAATTAGAATATTCATAAATGTAAGTTCAGTTGTTAAAACATGAAACCAAAGAAATAGTTCATAGTCTTCTGGTGTATGAACTAAAAATCTCCCAAAGGAAATTAGTATGTTTCCTTTTTGATTTACAGGCAACACTTTGTTTTGTTTTGTAATGTAAAAACTAAACTAAAACCAAGCATACTGCCAGAACCAGTAAAATATGCACAAATTAACACAATTTTAATGTGCTGAACTGACAACTGTTCAAGACGCAAAATATTTCCTTGAGAACAGGCATCTGGTTTGGGTACTTGATTCATGAGAAGTCTATCTTTCACCTATTTAAAAATAAAGCTTACAATCTTCATACATTATTGGTGGGAATATAAATTGTGCAGCTACTGTAGAGAACAATTTGGTGTTCCTAAAAATGTTAAATACAGAATTAATATATGACCCAGGAATTCCACTCCTAGCTTTATACCCAAAATAATGTAAAACAGGGAATTAAACATATATTTGTATGCCAAAATTCATAGCAACATTATTCATAATTGCCAAAAGGTAGAAAAAATTTCAGTGTCCACTGACAAATGAATTGGTAATTATAACATAGTGAATATATACAAATAAAGAACCTTATATATATAAACTTAAAAAAATATAGATTTATACATAAACATATATACATATAAGTTCTGATACATATAAAGTTCTGATATGTATAACACATGGGTGAAACTTGCTAAGTGAGAAAGAGGCCAGACACAAAAGGATGAAGATGGTATCATTTTAGTTACAGAAGTACCTAGAACAGGCAAATTTATGGAAACCAAATTAGAGTAGAGGTTACCAAGCCTAGGTCAGAGGAAAAGAAAGTTATTGCTTAGTTGGTACACAGTTTCTGTATGGAATTATGAATAAGTTTTGGAAATGGTGGTAATAGTATACAACATTATAAGTGTAATTAATGTCAATGAATTGTACACTGTAATGCATACGTTACCACAACTTTGATTCAAAAGTTAATAACAGTCTGGGGCACCTGGGTGGCTCAATTGCTTGAGAGTCACTCTCTTCCCCTCCCCACTCTCTCTCTCTCAAACAAACAAATAAATAAATAAATCTTTAAAAAAAAATAAAACAAAGTCTGTTCCCAATTAACTCCACCGTATTGTGAAGTCACTCTGAGGAAGGTTCTAGGTGGTAATCTAATGCTGTTTATGAGTGCTACAAATCTAAATGGCACCGGTAGGCCTAGCATTAACAACAAAACAAAACAAACGAAAAGAATTTATTATAGGAACTTAGTTAACAATTTCCTCAATACCGCATTGCTGTGTGGCCCCTGGGTGGCTCAGTTGGTTCAACGACTGCCTTCGGCTCAGGTCATGATCCTGGAGCCCCGAGATTGAGTCCCACAAAGGCTCCCTGCTCAGCGGGGAGGCTGCTTCTCCCTCTGACCCTCCCCCCTCTCATTCTCTCTCTCTCTCTCTCAAATAAATAAAAACTTAAAAAAAAAAAAAAACCACTGCATTGCTGTAACTTCAAAATGTTTTGGTAAATATTGTCAAAGTTGTTTCAGTCTGAAAGACAGCCATTATCTAATTTTTGTATATGAACTTTACTTAAAAGTGAACATTAAGTGATGCCACTACTCACATGGGGTATTAAAAAGAACTGAGAATAGAATTACAGGTAACAAAATTCTGCCCTTTTTAGAAGGATTTTATCCTTGCTCCTCCCTAACATTACGGTAAAAACTTTTTTCCTTTTATATTCAGGAGGCTTATTTCCTTTCATATTTTGATAGTCTAGTAAATGTTTATTAAAATATATTTAATTATAACACTCTCAGTTTCGTTTTAAATGTTAAACATGTTTTTCTTATTCGTCTTCAATTTTTAATTAGCACATAAAGTCCCCATCTCCGTCCCCGACATAATAAACAGCAGTAGGGGTGGGGTTGATAAAAGATCAGTGGGGGGACGGGCAGGGAGTCCCAAGCCCCGACCATTAACCCGCAACGGTTAAACCCACGGCGCTCCTCATTAGGAATGCTTCGGCGTGGCTCCTCAGTCTGTGGCTTTTGTGGCGCTTGTGGCCGCAGTCTGGCTGCAGAGAAGGATAACAGAGCAGGGAGAGAAGCCCTTTCCCAATCACAGCCCTCAGACATTTCCCGGGGTGCGGCGGAATTAGGTCGTTTTCCACAGCATTCCCGAGTTTCCCTTCCGATGGAGTCCCCATTTAACGACATGCTGCTGACGGCAGCATTTCGGGGTGTTAGGAGGGGACGGAAAGACTCCCACAGCCGCCTAACATTCGCCCCGGGCCAGGTTGGAGATTTTCAGTCTCCAGAACTGGGCTTTCACCGTCACTAGTCGAACCCCCAGCTGCACTCGAATCCGCTTGGCAAACCGTGTCCACCTGCGCCCAGGTCCGCATTTTGATAGTTGGAACGGGGGACAAAGAAAAGAGACTCACCCTCTGACCCAGCCTGTCCCTCTCCCCTCCCCCCTTCCTGGTATCAAGGGTCATGGTTCCCAGATGAGCTCTCGGAAGACCCCAGCCTTGGGGAACCGGGCGATTGTTTCGTGTTGGGTTAGGCGAAGTCCGGACGTGATGCGACTCATATAGCTAGGAGCTCGCGCTACCGTGTGATCGTTCTGGGAAATGAACAAGAATGTACTCTATCAAGCAGGAGCTGCGGGCCAGGGAGTGCAAATCCCCACAGCTATCTAGTTAAAGCCGGCGGACAGGGGAGCAGCAAGCGGCAGGCAGACCCGAACCGAAAAGGCTTAGAAAAAGGGCATACCCAGCTGTCAAACTGCTGCCTCAACTCCTGAGAGGACCAATCGCTACTGGACTTCCAGAGTCCTGCTGGGGATGGCGGACGCGCGGGGTGGTGTGGTTCAGCGCAGGGGGGACGCGGACACCCCCACCACCGGGCAGAGACGCGCACCTAGGCGTTCGGGACACCTGCGTAGCGCCCCTCCCACCTGCGGCCTCCAGGAGCGCAGGTGCCCCCGGGAGCCCCACCTGAGCGGGGGCGCGAGGCGGGGGCGCGGGGCCGGGGCGCGGGGCCGAGGCCGGGGCCGTGGCGCTGGGCCAACGCGCTCGCTTACCCATGGCTGGAGATGGGTGGGAGCGGCGCGGGCACCGGGCGCTCGGGCTCCCCGGGCACGAGCAGAGCCGGTGGCACAAGTTTGCGGGTCTGGCGGGCACGTGCGCCGGCGTGGCACAGGCGGGCTGAGCTGCTGGGCGGGCCGCTGGCGGCTCGCTCCTGGCTCCGGGGAGGGGGTGGGAGCGCGTCGCGGCTCCGCCAGCACTGGGGGCCGATGACGTCAGCGCCCGGACTTTGTGCGCCTGTAGCGAGGGCTCGAACACGGCGTCGGGCGCTCCAGGGTGGCCGGCACTGCTCGGGGCTTCCTCTGGGACTCCCGAGTGGGAACTCATTGATTTGACTACTTTATCCTCCAGCTACCGGGAAGTAATCTATTTGAACTGAGGCCTGAATGCACAGGTATGCGGAAATCTATCTGCATATAATTATAACTGATATTGCATGCAAACGGAAGACACATGGGCGAGGGCCTCTGGAAGATTTATAGGAGACAGCAAGAAGAGCAAAATGTGACTGGGACATGACAATATGAAATAGTATTTTCATGAGATATAAACTCTCTCAGACACTATGGAACAAAGAAGGAAAAACTCTAATATTTTGCGAACTGACATGAAAGTAAACCTTTTGGTCTACTCTCTGCCCTTTGGTGGAAGTCATAATAAATAACAGTTTTGTTCATAATGTCATCTTGATAAGCTCCACACACTTTTGAAATGGCAAAACTTGATTTCAACAAGGAAATCTTTATGAAAACCTTAAGAAAACAGGACAGTAGGAAAATAGCAAAGGGTATCATATACAGAACACAGCCAATATTCATATCCAATTTCACTATTATTCAAGGAAATGCTTTTATTTTATGTTATGTTAGTCACCATACACCACTACATTAGTTTTTGATGTAGTGTCCCATGATTCATTGTTTGCATGTAACACCCAGTGCTCCATGCAGTACCTGCCCTCCTTAATACCAGTCGCCGGGCTAACCCATCCCCCTCTCCCTTCCCCTCTAAAACTCTGCTGTTTCTGGAGTCCATAGTCTCTCATGGTTCCTCTCGCCCTCTGATTCCCCACCCCTTCATTTTTACCTTCCTTCCCCTAATGTCCTCCATGCTATTTCTTATGTTCCACGAATAAGTGAAACCACATGAAAATTGTCTTTCTCTGCTTGAATTACTTCACTTAGCATAATCTCCTCCAGTCCCATCCATGTTGATGCAAAAGTTGGTTATTTATCCTTTCTGACGGCTGAGTAATATTCGATTGTATAAATGGACCACATCTTTATGCATGCATCTGTCAATGGACATCTTGGCTCTTTCCACAGTTTGGCTATTGTGGACATTGCTGCTATGAACATTGGGGTGCATGTGCCCCTTCTCCTCACTACATCTGTATCTTTGGGGTAAATATCCAGTAGTGCAATTGCTGGGTCATAGGGTAGCTCTATTTTTAACGACGTGAGGAACCTCCACACTTTTCCAAAGTGGCTATATCAACCTGCATTCCCACCAACTGTGGAAGACGGTTCCCTTCTCCACATCCTCTCAAACATTTGCAGTTTCCTGCCGTGTTAATTTTTACCACTCTAACTGGTGTAAGATGGTATCTCAAAGTGGTTTTGATTTGAATTTCCCTGATGGCTAACGATGTTGAATATTTTTTCATGTGCCTGTTAGCCATTTGTATGTCTTCTTTGGAGAAGTGTCTGTTTGTGTCTTCTGCCCATTTTTTGACTGGATTATTTGGGCTTTTTTGGGTGTTGAGTTTGAGAACTTCTTTATAGATCTTGGATGCCAGCCCTTTATCTGTAGTGTCATTTGCAAATATCTTCTCCCATTCTGTGGGTTGCCTCTTTGTTTTGTTGACTGTTTCCTTTGCTGTGCAAAAGCTTTTTAACTTGATGAAGTCCCAAAGTTTATTTTTGCTTTTGTTTCCCTTGCCATTGGAGGTGTGTCTTGAAAGAAGTTGCTGTGGCCCATTTCAAAGAGGTTACTGCCTGTGTTCTCCTCTAGGATTTTGATGGATTCCTGTCTCACAGTGAGGTCTTTCACCCATTTAGAGTTTATCTTTGTGTATGGTGTAAGAGAATGATCCAGTTTCATTTTTTTTAAATTCTTTTTTTAAAATATTTTATTTATTTATTCATGAGAGACAGAGGGAGAGAGAGAGAGAGAGAAGCAGAGGGAGAAGCAGGCTCCCAAGGAGCAAGGAACCTGATGTGGCACTCGATCCCAGGACCCTGGGATCATGACCTGAGCCGAAGGCAGACGCTTAACCATCTGAGCCACACAGGCGCCCTCATTTTTTTTTTTTTTTTGTATATACCTGTTCAATTTTCCTGGCACCACTTATTGAAGAGACTGTATTTTTTTCCATTGCGTTTTTTTCCTGCTTTGTCTAAGATTATTTAACCATAGACTTGAGGGTCCATATCTATTCTGTTCCATTGATCTATGTGTCATTTTTGTGCTGTACCATGCTGTCTTGGTGATCACTGCTTTGTAATATAACTTGAAATCAGGCAACATGATGCCTCCAGCTTTGTTTTTCTTTTTCAACATTTCCTTGGCAATTAGGGCTCTTTTCTGGTTCCATACACATTTTAGGATTGTTTGTTCCAGGACTTTGAAAAATGCCATTGATATTTTGATCAGAATGGTGTAGAAAGTATAGATTACTCTGGGCAGCATAGACATTTTAACAATGTTTATTCTTCCAATCCATAAGCATGGAATATTTTTCCATCTTTTTGTGTCTTCTTCAATTTCTTTCATGCATGTTCTGTAGTTTCTAGTGTATAGATCCTTTACCTCTTGGGTTAGGTTAATTCCAAGGTATCTTATAGTTTTTGGTGCTATTGTAAATGGAATAAATTCCCTAATTTCTCTTTCTATGGTTAAATTGTTAGTGTAAAGAAAAGCAACTGATTTCTGTCCATTGATTTTGTATCCTGACATATTACTGAATTGCTGTATGAGTTCTAGTAATTTGGGGTGGAGTCTTTCGGGTTTTCCACATAAAGTATCACGTCATCTATGAAGAGAGAGAGAGTTTGACATTTTCTTTGCCAATTTGAATACATTTTATTTCCTTTTATTGTTTGATTGCTGATGCTAGGACTTCTAGTACTATGTTGAACAACAGTGGCAAGAGTGGGCATCCTTGTCATATTCCTGATCTTTTCCCCATTGAGAATGATATTTGCTGTGGGCTTTTCATAGATGGATTTTATGAACTTGAGGAATGTTCCCTATATCCCTACACTCTGAAGAGTTTTAACCAGGGAAGGACGCTGTATTTTGTCAAATGTTTTTTCTGCATCAATTGAGAGAATCATATGGTTCCAGAAACACAGTAGATCAGATCAACAAAACTAGAAGCTGGTTCTTTGAAAGAACTAGTAAGATCGATAAACCACTGGCCATACATCTCTCTTCCCATATGTCTCTTCCAGTGTGTGTTCCATCACATTGATTGATTTGCCAATGTTGAACCACACTTGAATCACGGGGATAAATCCCACTTGGTTGTGGTGGATGATCCTTTTAATGTATTGTTGGATCCAATTAGCTAGGATTTTACTGAGAATTTTGGAATCCATATTCATCAGGGATATCAGTCTGAAATTCTCCTTTTTGATGGGGTTGTTGCCTGGTTTTGGGATCAAGGTAATGCTGGCCTCATAGAATGAGTCTGGAAGTTTCCTTCTGTTTCTGCTTTTTGAAACAGCTTCAGGAGAATAAGTATTATTTCTTCTTTAAATGTTTGGTAGATTTCCCAGGGAATCCATCAGGTCCTGGACTCTTGTTTTTGGGGAGGTTTTTTTTTAAATTTAATTTTATTATGTTATGTTAGTGATCATAAAATACATCATTCGTTTTTGATGTGGTGATCCACGCTTCATTGTTTTCATATAACACCCGGTGCTCCATGCAGTACATGCCCTCCTTAATACCAATCACCAGGCTAACCCATCCCCTACCCCCTTTCCCTCTAAAACCCTCAGTTTATTTCTCAGAGTCCATAGTCTCTCATGGTTCCTCTCTCCCTCCAGTTCCCCCCCCCCTTCATTATTCCCTTCTCCTAATGTCCTCCATGCTCTTCCTTATGTTCCACAAATAAGTGAAGCCATATGATAATTGACTTTCTCTGCTTGATTTATTTCACTTAGCATAATCTCCTCCAGTCCCAACCATCATGTACATGTACATCATTTACATTGATGTAAAAGTTGGGAATTCATCCTTTCTAATGGCTGAGTAATATTCCATTGAATATATGGACCACATCTTCTTATCCACTCATCTGTTGAAGGGCATCTCAGCTCTTTCCATAGTTTGGCTACTGCGGACATTGCTGCTATGAACATTGGGGTGCATATGGCTCTTCTTTTCACTACATCTGTGTCTTTGGGGTAAATACACAGGAGTGTAATTGCTGGGTCATAGGGTAGCTCTATTTTTAATTTTTTGAGGAACCTCCACACTGTTTTCCAAAGTGGCTGTATCAACCTGCATTCCCACCAACAGTGTAAGAGGGTTCCCCTTTCTCCACATCCTCTCAAACATTTGTTGTTTCTTGCCTTGTCAGTTTTTGCCATTCTAACTGGTGTAAGGTGGTATCTCAATGTGGTTTTGATTTGAATTTCCCTGATGTCTAATGATGATGAACATTTTTTCATGTGTCTGTTAGCCATTTATGTGTCTTCTTTGGAGAAGTGTCTCTTCGTGTCTTTTGCCCATTTTTTGACTGGATTATTTATTTTTTGGGTGTTGAGTTTGAGAACTTCTTTATAGATCTTGGATACCAGCCCTTGTCATTTGCAAATATCTTCTCCCATTCTGTGGGTTGCCTCTTTGTTTTGTTGACTGTTTCCTTTGCTGTGCAGAAGCTTTTTATCTTGCTGAAGTCCCAGAAGGTCATTTTTGCTTTTGTTTCACTAGGCTTTGGAGATGTATCTTGAAAGAACTTGCTGTGGCCGATGTCAAGGAGGTTACTGCTTATGTTCGTCTCTAGGATTTTGATGGATTCCTGTCTCACGTTGAGGTCTTTCATCCATTTTGAGTTTATCTTTGTGTATGGTGTTAGAGAATGGTCGATTTTCATTCTTCTGCATGTGGCTATCCAAAATTCCCAGCACCATTTATTGAAGAGACTGTCTTTTTTCCTTTGCATTTTTTTTTCCCGCTTTGTTTAAGATTATTTAACTATAGAGTTTAGGGTCCATATCTGGGCTCTCTATTCTGTTCCATTGGTCTATACGTCTGTTTTTGTGCCAGGACCATGCTGTCTTGGTGGTCACAGCTTTGTAATATAACTTGAAATTGGGCAATGTGATGCCCCCAGCTTTGTTTTTCTTTTCAACATTTCCTTGGCGATTCGGGGTCTTTTCTGATTCCACACAAATTTTAGGATTGTTTGTTCCAGCACTTTGAAAAATGTCATTGGAATTTTGATCAGGATGGCATTGAAAGTATAGATTGCTCTGGGCAGCATGGACATTTTAAGAATGTTTATTCTTCTGATCCATGAGCATGGAATGTTTTTCCATCTTTTTGTGTCTTCTTCAATTTCTTTCATGAGTGTTCTGTAGTTCCTAGAGTATAGATCCTTTACCTCTTTGGTTAGGTTTGTTTTGAAGTATCTTATGGTTTTGGGTGCTATTGTAAATGGAATAAATTCCCTAATTTCTCTTTCTACAGGTAAATTGTTAGTGTATAGAAAAGCAACTGATTTCTGTGCATTGATTTTGTATCCTGCCATATTACTGAATTGCTGCATGAGTTCTAGTAATTTGGGGTTGGAGCCTTTTGGATAAAGTATCCACATAAAGTATCAGGCTATCTGGGAAGAGACTGAATTTGACTTCTTCTTTGCCAGTTTGGATACCTTTTATTTCTTTTTGTTGTCTGACTGCTTGTTGCTAGGACTTCTAGTACTATGTTGAACAATAGTGGTAAGAGTGGGCACCCTGTTGTGTTCCTGACTTAAGGGAAAGGCTCTCAACTTTTCCCCATTGAGGATGATATTGACTGTGGGTCTTTCATAGATGGATTTTATGAACTTGAGGAATATTCCCTCTATCCCTATATTCTGACGAGTTTTAATCAGGAAAGGATGCTATATTTTGTCAAATGCTTTTTCTGCATCAATTGAGAGGACCATATGGTTCTTCTCTCTCCTCTTAAAATGTGTTCTGTCATATTGATTGTTTTGCGAATGTTGAACCACCCTTGCAGGTGGATGATCCTTTTAATGTATTGTTGGATCCTATTAGCTAGGATATTGTTGAGAATTTTGGAATCCATATTCATCAGGGATATCAGTCTGAAATTCTGCTTTTTGATGGGGTCTTTGCCTGGTTTTGGGTCAAGGTAATGCTGGCCTCATAGAATGAGTATGGAAGTTTTCCTTCTGTTTCTATATTTTGAAACAGCTTTGGGAGAGTAGGTATTATTTCTTCTTTGAATGTTTGGTAGAATTCCCCAAGGAATCCATCAGGCCCTGGACTCTGTTTTTGGGAGGTGTTTGATCACTGCTTCAATCTTCTTACTGGTTATTGTCCTATTCAGGTTGTCAATTTCTTCCTGTTTCAGTCTTGGGAGTTTTATAGGTTTCTAGGATGCGATTCATTTCTTCCAGGTTGCTTAGTTTATTGGCATATAGTTGTTGGTAATAATTTCTAATCATTGTTTCTATTTCCTTGGTGTTAGTCGTGATCTCTCCCCTTTCATTCATAATTTTATTAATTTGGGTTCTTTCTCTTTTCTTTTGGATAAGTATGGCCAGTGGTTTATCGATCTTATTAATTCTTTCAAAGAACCAGCTTCTAGTTTCGTTGATCTGATCTACTGTGTTTCTGGATTCTAATTCATTGATCTCTGCTCTAATCTTAATTATTTCTCTTCTAATGCATGGCTTAGGCATTATTGGCTGCTCTTTCTGGTTTCAGAAAGAGGTGTAAAGGTGGTGAATTCGGGATGTTTAAAATCTAATTTGTCTGATATAAGAATTGCTATCCCAGCTTTCTTTTGAGGTCCGCTGGCATGGAAGATGGATCTCCATCCCTTTACTTTCAGTCTGGATGTATCTTTAGGTTCAAAATGAATCTTTTGTAGACAGCATATGGTGGGTCCTGTCTTTTTATCCAATCTGCAGCCCTGTGCCACTTTATGGGAGCATGTAGGCCATACATGTTGAGAGTGATTATTGAAAGATATGAATTTATTGTCATCATGTTGCCTGTGAAGTCCTTGTTTCAATCGATATTGAACAGCCTTGTGCTAAATTCCTGTTGAGAGGGGCTTCTCCTCTGAGCCTGAATGATGGGAGTTCCCCCTTTTACTTTCTTAGATTGTCTCTTTTGAGTTGTTTAATGTTGGAGCCAAAGGAAGAGCTGGGCATCTTGAAGCTCCTCCTCTGCCTTCTATCTCTCTGCAACTGTGACACACTCCACCACCACCTACAGTTCCTCTCCATGCTGGCCAGGCATGCCGATGACAATGATGAGCAAGACGTATGTACCCCTGCTGCCGTAGACTCTATTGTAAAAGAGTGGGCCATCAACTTGTTAAACATTTCACATGGAGGAAATGAAACATGCCCTTTCCTGACCCAGTTGTCTGTGCAGGAAGAGAACTAATGCAGGGTTGTGTCTGGAAAGATAGTCTGTCTCTCAGAGTACATAGGGCATTAACTTCCTGTGTTTCAAGAATTCTTCCAAATGAAGCTGTCATTTTCCATGATGATGCTTTACTCAAGACCTTGAATTTTCATTTGTGTGAAGAAGAAAATGAACTACAGAGGTGTTTACAATTATGAGAAATGGAATAATGGGGGCGCCTGGGTGGCTCAGTCATTAAGCATCTGCCTTCGGCTCAGGTCATGATCCCAGGGTCCTGGGATCGAGCCCTGCATCAGGCTCCCTGCTCAGGGGAAGCCTGCTTCTCCCTCTCCCACTACCCCTGCTTGCGTTCACTCTTTCTCTGTGTCTCTCTCTGTCAAATAAATAAATAAAATCTTTTAAAAAAATGGAATAATGATGGTAAGGAAGATTACTGTCCTTGTAACTCATTTGATCTGCTTCTTTAACTTGAAACCCAAATATATCACCTTTTTATTTTGCCAGTTTGTTCCTCAAGCTCCCAACTGCCTTAGAGCTAGAAGTCTAGTATCCTTATTTTGAGAGGTCCTGTCTCCCCTGAAGTCCTCCCTGCAAAATACCCTGGCTCAATGCAATGGACGGTCAGTCCTTTTTCTAAACCAGTGCAGAAAGAACTAGAAGGTCTGATCAGCTGAATCATTGCCATGCATCTTGATGCCACATGGTGTCAAGAGCTAGACAGATTCTGCACAGTTCTATGGGCCCTCCTGGGATGTTCTCATTGAAACTGTTACCCCCTTTGGCCCCAGGATAATCCCACTCACTGCCTATCTGAGGTCCTGGGCTCTAGTTCTCTTTGGTCATACTCATATGCTTCAAGGTGACTATTTAGTGAGCAACCCATTTAATTTTCACCACCTGTTTCCCTTTTTGTTACCCTGCAGGCGTACTTCTCCTTGATCTTGGATTCCCCAGATCTGAGAAGACTCTTTACTATGCTAACGCTCATTATAAATCAACAAGAAGGGACCAGGAGTATTCCAAACTAGTTAACCACAAAAACATTTTCTTTTAAATCCTTGTTAAGCAGAACTCTGCTCTATTGTGGACTCATTTCTGTGTTTGTCAAATATCTCTCCCAAAGACTATGTATAATAGCCCCATGTAATTTTGGTCATATATATATTTTTTACTTTAATCCAAAAAGACAATTTTGCTTTTCTTATTCTCAGTGTGTCAGTGTGAGACTGGAACTTTCCTGAGTTAGTAATTTATCTCTATAATAGTTATAATTAGTGAAATGATTAGTATATATAATTAGTATAATGACTGCTGGCTTCAGGTTTCATAATCTGGCATGGACACCTGATTTCAGCAGACACAACTCTTCCATGGATATACTATAATTCTCATAATTGTTGAGTAATTATATTACCCATCTGGGTGTCATCCTTTATCAGCTATAGATAAAACAGAGACTGTACAATCATCTGCCTAATCATTGGGTAAAGACAGAGAGTCTGTGTTCCTAGGCATGTCAATTCCTTCCCTGTTGCTTCTGAAATACTATTTCAATACTGATTAAGAAGGCATTGAGTAAAACACAAGTTTCAATTGAAGTCACTCTTCTCTTTTCAGAATCATTTTCAGACACTCTTTCAGTCCAAATGCTGAACAAAACTTCATTGCCTATATCAAAGACAAGAAAATTTTTGAATAAGTACAAATGAAATAGCATGCAGAAACAGTAATTACCATTAGTATACCTCCTTCCTTGTGCCGGCTGAGTGTAGGGGCTTAACATATTATATTTAGTAATTCTAACGTGCGGGATAGATATCATTGCCCCATGTTTCAGAGGTGGAAACTGAGACCTAGAGAAGCTTAGTAATTTATGCAGTGTCTCATAAGGAGCTCCACCCACACTTGTTGCACATTTGTGCATTTCACAACTCTGGGGGAGGCCCATGTACCCCATTGTCACTGCAGATTTGCAGAGTTAGTAGGACAATATCCGAGAAGATGGCAGGAAAATATCTTGAGGAAAGGGCTTCTTTTTCTAATTTACACAAAGTCAACTTATTGAATAGTGGTCAGGTTGATTTAGTGACTAGCAAACCAGTTTGACAAAAAAAAAATATTATATTTTTAAGAACTTCAGATATGTATATGTGTATATATTATATGTGTATATATATATATGTACACAAAATTAGAACTTAAGAGAAATATATAATGACTACAGCCTACAAAGGTTATGAATGACTTCACTGAGGATATTTAAGTGATACATTGAAGAGTATATAGGGATTGAGTAAACTGCAGAAGCACAGCATAGCAAGGGAAGTTAGCTAAACCTCTTCCAATAGAATATAAGAATAGAGGGAGAGGAGGGTCACCTGGTGGCTCAGTCAGTTGAGTGTCTGACTCTTGGTTTTGGCTTAGGTCATGATCTCAGGATCATGAGATCGAGCCCTGTGTCATCAGCTCTGAGCTCAGTGGGGGATCTACTTGACATTCTCTCTTTGCCCCTCCCCCCAACGTGTGTGCTTGCTCTCTCTCTCTCTCTTTAAAATAAATAAATAAATAAATAAATAAATAAATAATAAATAAATAAATAAATAAATAAAATAAATAATAAATAAATATTTAAAAAATAGAATGGAGGGAAAACAATGAAACAGTTTTTTTGTTTATTATGTTAGTTTGCATTATCAGGTTAAAAAGACAGAATGGGCTGACTGTAGAGAAAATATAAATATAGTTCAAGAAACAATATTTTCTAATGCTTTCTCTTACTTGTTTGTTAGTTTGTGCTAATCATGTTATCTATTTGTTAGATTGATAGTCTTATGGATTGCAAAATGAAAGACAAATGAGCCACTCAGTGTATTGAGACACTTGACACTCACACAGTCTCTGCCAGCACCTTGCTACATAAACTTGTCTTTATAAAAGAAGGATGAAAGAAGAAAGAAAATGGAGCTAGAGGAGTCTTGCATGTCCTATTGACAAATGCTTTGATTTTTTTTTCTACTAGGTGCTCAAAATAAATATATCATTAGCTCATGGGATCTTAAAGATGTCAAAGAGAAAGGTATGAGAAAAGTCATTCACTATTCAATCAGTGATTTCCTGAAAAAAAAAATAGATATTTTATCAAATAGTAGAGGTATTTGTAGACACCTTTGAGTAGATGCCTTTGCTTTAAAGGACCTATCAATCTCAATAATCGAGATAGTGTTTTAGTGTAATATTTTTGAACATCAATGAATGTAAAATATCTATGAAGAACAAAATAATAAAATTTCCAGTAAAGATGGAGTTCTACAAAGTCTAGCACCGTCAGATGTTTCCTTTATTAAAATTTTGATATTTTGTTGATCATGTCTTTTTTACATTAATTTTTTAGTGTATTGCGTTAAAATATTTTTTATACTGATGATTATGTTTTTGGTGCCACTTAAACTTTGGGCCCCACAAAGTACCTCTTCACCCCATCCTGTCAAGTAAGTGTCTGCCAAGTAAGATGAAAAGTGGGAGGTGCATGGTCATAATTAAGAAAATGGGGCTGCCTGGGTTTGCTTTTCAACTTCACTACTCTTCACTACTCTCCAGCTGTCTACATTGGGTATTGCTTCTCTTTATGCAGATACAAATGTTAAACTCTGCCCTAGACACAAAAATAGAGAAAACAAACAAATTTCTAAGCCTTTTAAGGTTCCATTTATAGGAATTCCTTCCAAGACACTACTATAGCAAGTTCAAAAAATGCCTTTTCAGAATGTTTTTTTGTAGCATTGCTTATAAAAACAGAAAATTAAAATTGAAAATATAAATATCTATCCAAGTCTTCTCCCCATTTTTAAATTGGATTTTTGTTTGATGTTGAGTTGTATGAGTGCTTTATATATTTTGAATATAAACCCCTAAGGGATAGGTAAAATAAATGAAGAAAAACAAACTTCCAGTTATAAAACAAGTCACAGTGATAAAAAGTACAGCATCAGGAATATAGGCAATGATATTGTAGTAACTTTGCATGGTGACAGATGATAGCTACACCTGTGGCAAATACTGGGTAATGTACAGAATAGTCAAATCATTTTGTTGAACATCTAAAACTGACATGACATTGCACGTCAACTATACCTTACTTATTAAGTGAGTAAATAAATAAATATCCATGACACCTCTCTGGCTTTCCCAGAAATGGTGCACACTCAACTCTATTCAGTCTGAACTTATTACCTTCCATCTCTCTCTACCTACTCACTAACCTGTATTCTCTCATTTGTTCAATGGCTCTGTGGTCATCAGTTCCTAGTGAGAAGCCCAGTGACTCTCAGCATTACTCCTTCATTCTACTCTCTGCTTATAACTTCAGAAACTGTTCTTCACCTCTCATTTTTTTATTTTTGACCCAAGCTGCTATAACCTAGACTACTGCAGTGTTCCCCAGGTAGTCTTGCTTCATCTATGTGGGCCATAGATTACTCTTTCTAACATGCAAGTCCAATCTCCATTCTCTTCTGTGAGGAATCATTTTGGCTTTAGATCACTAACCTAGATCTAAACTCCTTCTGTAATACACAGAATATTTTCTTAGGTGACCCTTGACTATCTTTTCTGCCGAACCCTCAGCCATATTGAGCTTCCCAGGGAAACTTGACATATTTTACATGTTTTGCCTTTATATATTATGTTCTCCCCATTATTGATATGTGCCAGGTCCCAGAGCCTCTGCTTTTTCACTGTAGCTGTTCTTTCTTCAAGATTTTGTGTAAATACCACCACCTCTGAAGTAATGTCCTTAGAGCTCCCAAAATTGATAGCCTCATACATTTTACTTGATATTGTAAGTGATAAATTTATTTTTCTCACTGTGATATCAGGTCTTTAAAGACTGTATTCCAATTATTTTTGGAAATTTTTAAAACAAATATAAACCATGAAAAATGTCTAGCCTATGGTAGGTGCTGATTTAATGGATGAATGGAAAGATGATGGGAGGATTGATTAATGGATGAATACATGGATAGGAGGAAAAATGGGTGGATGGATGGATGGGTGCATGGATGGATGGATAAATTGATGAATGGAAGGATGGACATCAATAAATCTTAACCACGGATAGTACATAGAAATTCTGTATAATGCCAACTTCACAATAAAATTTCAATATTCAAACTTTTACTCAATATGCTCCTAAGATGGCCTCTGGGCTATGAATTCAATCTCAGAATTAGTGAAAAAAAGTGCAGGGAGGATGAAGGGGAAAAATGGAAAGAAAAAAGTTTCCATTCATTACTGAACCACCCAGCATTTGGAAATGCAAATATAACAGTTCTTGTGTTCTCTTCTCCCTAGATGACTTGGAAGGAAATGACTTCTCTAAGCTTGGACACCATATTTGAACTCAAGCTGCTTCATAAGCAGAAGTTATCAAAGAATTCTCAGACCGGAGTTTGGCACAGGCTAAGGAGAACACAGCTATCATCACTGTGGTGCAGAAAATGATTGGAAATTAAAAAGTTCACGGCAGGTGGCCCTTCTTTGGCAAAACATCTTGGGGAATTGCCTATCAATCATCACATGGTGGCTTAACGAAACTCAAGCACACCATCCTCTTGTCTGAATTCTTCGGAACCTAGGCAGTTTCAGTAGGAATAGAAATTTCAGTGCACTTGAGTTTATTAGAATTATGTGACTCCACTCTTAAACAAACATACCAAGATTATAAATTCCATTTTCTTGTCCCCTAAACAATGATCACTTTTTTGAGTCATTTAATTATCCATATAGCAGTGTGCTTGCTCAAAATGTTGAAGAAATCCTTCAAAAGGGATTATATCTGTGACCGGCATGTACTCTCATAAGCATACTCAGGCCAGGCACCTCCTCTAAAGTCAGTATTGACATTTTATGTTCTGTGTAAAGATTTACCCATTCTTCTTGCATTCTTCCTACGTTACTTTTCATGTTATTTTTCTGTCCCTTCAAACCAATCAACTTGATCTTTTTATTGATGCTTACCTTATTTGACATTGTGTGATAGTCATTAGGACAAATTCCTCTAATAGATTGAAAGCATATTTAAAACAAAAGCTATGCCCCTATACTCTCCTCTCTGTATCCTTGTTACACTTCTTGAAGGACACTCGCCTGTCAGGTACTCAATATTTTTTGTCTGTGTTGAAGTACCAGTGCCTGTTTTCCTAGGTAACACTGTATTACTTGATCCACTTCCTTTGAAATATTAGAACGAATGCCAACTGTCCACTCAAACTGCAGTCAAAACCTTACAGAAACTCTCCATGTTCACTTCTCCATTTCTCCTGTCAGTTTGAAAACATCACAAATCCTACATAGAATATTTGAGTCTTCTGTGACTTCATGCACTAGGAGGACTACCAGTTCCTTTCCGTGGTTTTCTTAATATCCTGTCTATATTGATCAAATGTCTTGCATTAGATTTATTTTCATATTAGTGTTATATCAACTAGTGTTTGTAAATTTGAGAATTAGTGATTTAGAATCCTTACTCTTTGTCCTACATATGTGATAATAATTAAATAATTCAAAACTCAGTAAGTATCATTTTCAGCTTCTCTGAAATAAAAAAAAAATAACTCAGCTATTCACAATGTGGCTACCAGAGTGGTCTGATATGTGAAATCTTTGTATAAACATACAATTCTAGCAACAGTTAATTAATAGTTACATTAAGTAGGGAACCCAAGGAACCTCAAATCTAAGTGCTTCAACACAATAATAAAAAATGTCTCCTTGCCCTATAGTTTAATCAATAGTGGGTGAACAACCTTCCTGGTCGTGATTAAGGACCTTATCCTGCAACTCAAGGGCCTGTCCTTGTGATTTTTCTGGGCCAAACCTAGAAGGAGAATCCACTGCTCAAGTCTTATTAGCCAGAATTCAACCACACAGAGGCTGGGAAATGTATTCCTCCTGGATGCCTGGAGAGAACAGAAAATGAGTTTACCTGAGATGCAGCAGTGTTTTCTGAGATGCAGCAGTGTTTTCCTTCTGTCTCTGAAGTACTGTCCCTGTGTTGCACACAACATGCTCCTACAAAATGTTGAATTGACTCTAAAATGTTCTTAATTCAGACAAAATCTTCATAATTCATTATGTATTTCGGTGACTCTGAACTTTGGCTGAGTAATATTCCATTGGGTGTGTATGTACACAATGTGTATATGTTGTACCACATCTTCTTTATCTATTCATCAGTCAATAGACACATGGCCTGTTTCCATAATTTGGCCATTGTAGATAATGTAGCGATAAACATCAGGGTGCCTGTATTCCTTCAAATCTGTATTTTCATATCCTTTGGGTAAATACCCAGTAGTGCAATTGCTGGCACATAGAGTAGCTCTATTTTTAAATTTTTTAGAAACCTCATACTGTTTTCCAGAGTGGCTGTACCAGCTTGCATTCCCACCAACACTGTAGGAGGGTTCCCCTTTCTCCACATCCTCGCCAACATCTGTTCTTTCATGTGTTGTTGATTTTAGCTGTTCTGACAGGTATGAGGTGCTATCTCATTGTAGTTTTGATTTGTATTTCCCTGATGATCAATGATGTTGAGCATCTTTTCATGTGTCTGTTAGCCATCTTGGATATCTTCTTTGGAAAATGTATATTCATGTCTTCAGCCCACTTTCAATTGGATTACTTGTTTTGGGGTATTGAGTTGTACCAGTTCTTTATATTTTTTGGATACTAGCCCTTTATCTGTAATGTCATTTGCAAATATCTTCTCCCATTCCATGGGCTGCCTCTTAGTTTTATTGACTATTTCCTTTGCTCTACAGAAGCTTTTTAACTTGATGAAGTCCCAAAAATTCATTTTTGCTTTCATTTCCCTTGCCAAGGAGACATATTTAGAAAGAAATTCTATGGTGGATGTCAAAGAGGTTACTGTCTGTGTTCTCCTTCAGGATTTTTATGGTTTCTTGTCTTCCATTTTAGGCCTTTTCATCCATTTTGAATTTGCTTTTCTTTAGTGTAAGAGAATGGTCCGGTTTCATTCTTCTGCATGTGGCTGTCCAATTTTCCTTACACCACTTGTTGAAGAAACGGTCTCTTTCCCACTGGATATTCTCTCCTCGTTGTCGAAGATTAGTTAACCATACAGTTGTGGGTCCATTTCTGGGGTCTCTATTCTGTTCCATTGATCTGTGTGTCTATTTTGTGCTAGTACCATATTGTCTTGATCACTTCAACTTTGTAATATAAGTTGAAATCCATAATTGTGATGCCTCCAGCTTTGCTTTTCTTTTTCAAGCTTACTTCCAGCATCGTATTCAGGGTCTTTCCTGGTTCCATATAAATTTTAGGATTTCTTTTTTCTACTTCTGTGAAAAATACTGGTGTTATTTTAATAGGGATTGCATTGAGTGTGTAGATTGTTTTGACTAGTGTAGATATTTTAATATTTGTTTTTCCAATCCATGAGCATTGAGTATCTTTCTATTTCTTTGTGTCATCTTCAATTTCTTTCATCAGTGTTTTGTAGTTTTCAGAGTACAGGTCTTTCATGTCTGTGTCTAGGTTTATTCCTAGGTGTCTTATGGTTTTGGGTGCAATTATAAATGGAATTGATTTCTTTCTGCTGCTTCATTATTGGTGTATGGAAATGCAATAGATTTCTGTACATATGCACTCAAAAAGAATGTGTATTCTGTTACTTTAGAATGAAATGTTCCCAATATATTTGTTAAACCCATCTGGCCCAGTGTGTCAATCCTTGGTTGGTTTTGTCGGTTCCTTGTTTCCTTGTTGATTTCCTCCTGCTTTGATCATCTGACCATTGATTTAAGTGGGGTGTTAAAGTCGCCTACTATTATTGTATAATCAGTGAGTTGCTTTGTTTGTTATTATTGTATATATTTGGGTGCTCCCATGTTGGGTGGATAAATATTTACAACTGTTAGATCTTCTTGTTGGATTGTCCCCTCTATTATGACATAGTGCTCTCCTTCATCTCTTGTTACGGTCTTTGTTTTAAAGTCTAGTTTCTCTGATATAAGCATGGCTACTCTGGCTTTCTTTTGATGTCTGCCCATTTGCATGATGTTTCTCCAATCCCTCATTTTCTGTCTTTAGAAAGATGTCCTTAGGTCTGAAATGAGTGTTTTCTTGGCTGTTAATTGTATTTAATATTTTGAGAAGCTGCCTGACCATTCTTCAGATGTTAAACATGTTTTAATGAGCTTGTTGTTCATTTTTTATATCTTTGGAGAAATGTCAATTCAACTCCTTTGCTTGTTTTTAAACTGTTGTTGCCTTTCTATTATTGAGTTGTAAGTGGTCTTAGATAAGGTAGGTACAAATTCCCTATCACAGTTTTATGCTCTGCAAATATTCTCTCCTATTGTTTTACTTTTTTGGTACTGTTCTTTGAAGCACCAAAAATATTTAATGAGGTCCAATTCATCTATTTTTTGTTGCTTATTACTTTGGTGTTATATCCAAGAAACCATTGCTTCTCCCCATGTTAGAAAAATTTACTTTTTGTCTTTAAAGAATATTATAACTTTCATGTCTTACATTAGGTCTAAGAGCCATTTTTGAGTTAATTTTTGTGTATAAAAATGTCATAGAGAAAGTTATTTCATCTTTCACTGTTTTATATATTTGGAGAACTTACTGCTTTTTAAGAAAGGTTAAAAGCTCCAAAGGGATTAGCCAAACAGGTTTCATTTTGACAAGAATCTTCTGTATTAAGAGAACTTGGTAAATTTAAAGATTAGGCCAGTGTTAAACTTCTTTTTAATAGGCTCTCTCTTTTGACTAGTAGTTTTGTCTTGCCACCACTGTGCCCTCAAAGCACACTGCCATAGGGACTCCAAGGGCTAATTTTTCTTTCTTTTTTTTTTTTTTAAAGATTTTATTTATTTATTTGAGAGAGAGAGAGAATGAGAGATAGAAAGCATGAGAGGGAAGAGGGTCAGAGGGAGAAGCAGACTCCCTGCTGAGCAGGAAGCCCGATGCGGGACTCGATCCCGGGACTCCAGGATCATGACCTGAGCCGAAGGCAGTCGCTTAACCAACTGAGCCACCCAGGCACCCTCCAAGGGCTAATTTTTCAATGTTAGTAATGTCAATTAGTGGTATGGCAAAATTCTAGAAAAAAATGATATGGTCACCAATTGTTCTGCTGTATTCTGAATGATAATCCAGTGTGGAACTGTGATATTCTATTTAATTAAAACTTTTGAGGTTCTTTAAAAAATTAAAAATATGAATACCATGCAGTTCAATTATTCCCCAAAGAAAATGGGAACACCAGAGGTGCCTGGGTGGCTCAGTCGTTGGGCATCTGCCTTCAGCTCGGGTAATGATCCCAGGGCCCTGGGATCGAGCCCCACACTGGCCTCCCTGCTCAGCGGGAAGCCTGCTTCTCCATCTCCAATTACCCCTGCTTGTGTTCCTTCTCTCACTGTGTCTCTCCCTGTCAAATCAATCAATCAATCAAATCAATCAATCAATCTTAAAAAAGAAAAAGAAAAAAAAGAAAATGGGAATACCAGTCACCAGTCTGAAGAGATATGTGTACACCTATTTACTGCAGCATTATTTGCAATAGTGAAGATATGCAAGCAGCCTAAATGTCTTCTGTTAGATGGATGAAGAAAACATGGTGTATATATAATGGAATATTGTGCAAACCTAAAAAAATACTGTTTTTGTGACAACATGGATGGATGTACAGTGCATTATGCTAAGTGAAATAAGTCATACTGAAAAAGACAAATATATGATTTCATTCATATGTGGAATCTAAAAAGCAAAACAAATGAATAAACAAATAAAAAGCAGAAATAGACCTATAAATACAGAGAACAAATGGATGGCTCCAGAGATAAAAGGGAAGGATGGGCAAAATGGATGAAAAGAAGTGGGTATAGACAAGTGACAGAATGAGAGAAGATATTTGCAAGTGACATATCAGATAAAGGGCTAGTATCCAAAATCTATAAAGAACTTCTTAAACTCAACACCCAAAGAACAAATGATCCAATCGAGAAATGGGCAGAAGACATGAACAGACATTTTTCTAAAGACATCCAAATGGCCAACAGACACATGAAAAAGTGCTCATCATCGCTTGGCATCAGGGAAATCCAAATCAAAACCTCCATGAGATACCACCTCACACCCGTCAGAATGGCTAAAATTAACAAGTCAGGAAAGGACAGATGTTGGTGGGGATGCAGAGAAAGGGGAACCCTCCTACACTGTTGGTGGGAATGCAAGCTGGTGCAACCACTCTGGAAAATAGTATGGAGGTTCCTCAAACAGTTGAAAATAGAGCTACCCTGTGACCCAGCAATTGCACTACTGGGTATTTACCCCAAAGATACAAATGTAGTGATCTGAAGGTCTGAAGGGGTACGTGCACCCCGATGTTTATAGCAGCAATGTCCACATTAGCCAAACTGTGGAAAGAGCCAAGATGTCCATCGACAGATGAATGGATAAAGAAGATGTGGTATATATACACAATGGAATATTATGCAGCCATCAAAAGGAATGAAATCTTGCCATTTGCAACAATGAGTTTGGAACTGGAGGATATTATGCTGAGCAAAATAAGTCAGAGAAAGACATGTATCATATGATCTCACTGATACGAGGAATTCTTAATCTCAGGAAACAAACTGAGGGTTGCTGGAGTGGTGGGGGGTGGGAGGGATGGGGTGGTTGGGTGCTAGACATTGGGGAGGGTATGTGCTAGGGCGAGCGCTGTGAATTGTGTAAGACTGTTGAATCACAGACCTTGTACCTCTAAAACAAATAATACATTATACGTTAAAAAAAAGAAGATAGCAGGAAGGGTAAAATGAAGGGGGTGGGAGTCAGAGGGCAAGATGAACCATGAGAGACTATGGACTCTTGAGAAACAAACAGAGGGCTCTAGAGGGGAGGGGGGCGGGGGGTGGGTTAGCCTGGTGATAGGTATCAAGGAACAGGTACTGAATGGAGCACTTGGTGTTATACGCAAACAATGGATTACTACATCAAAAACTAATGATGTAATGTATGGTGATTAACATAACAATAAAATAATGATCTAAGTTATTCATTCAAAAAAGTCAATTACATCAAAGTTTTAAAAGAGGCATTTATTGACTGAAAATAAATACATAGACGCACTTCTGGTAGCAAAGAATTCACATTTTTTAATGAACTTGATGTGTACACAAACGCCTTAAATCCCTACTTGTGTGTGCTTACAACAAACTCTACATTCAAATGGAAATGAGTATTTAACATTTTACTGAAAAAATTAAAATTCTTCTTTAGCAAACTCTCCCTAGCTTAAGTACTTATGGAAACACATAAAAACAGAGAATGGTGAATGTTAAACATTACAACTAATTGGTAATGTGGCAAGACAATGCTACATAGACTGAGTATCAGCACAATCACAAGAATGATTAAATACCTCCAGAGCATATACAAGCCAAAGTGTAAACTGTGAAGATATGTTTACGTACATACAAGTATTTATAAAAATGACAGTGAAACAATTATAGAACTTTAAAAAATATAGGCACTACTGATGCTATTTTAGGTCATTCAACTCTTTCACTTGAAAGTTTTTTTTTTTAAGCCTTTTGATAACTAGCAAAGTGTCATATGCCACAGAAGGATACTGCCGTAAAGTATGCAGTACTTCTGTGTGGAGGGAAGCAATAGGAGGCAAAATAAATTTGACTGTAACAAGCACCCCCAAAGGAGCATTCATGCTTTAAACAATGACTTCTGTAACACTTTGTGGTAAGAACAATGTGCTTTGTCAAAACAGTGTTATGAAGAATTCCTGACAACCATTCTACTTTTTCGTGGAATGTCAAAACAGGTGATCAAATGATATAACCACAAAGAACCTTTCATAGTCCTATGTCCTTGCCATAGAAAGGAAGAAAAAAAGTACTGTTATGAAACAGCCTATCTTGCCCCAGGCTCAGAATCCTGAAGTGATAAATTTAGCATAAAATAACATTGTTCTAACAAAGTCACTTAAATTATGCGGAACTGGTTGTGTTGTAAGATACATAACTTCCAATAGGTCTTTCATATGTATACATATGTGAGTGTAATATATATATATATATATATACATATATATATATATATATATATATATATGTACTTTTTAAGTTCTAGCAGAGTTAAAATTTCATTAATTTAATTTGCAACATGTCTACCAATATATACTGAAATGCTTCTTCGGTTTTTAGTTATTGTACCAGCTTTCACATTATAATTTCAGTTTCCTTTGCCAAAAACAGTAATGTAATAAATGCATATCACCTAACTTTTAAAAATATATATATAGGTGTGTCATTTAAGAGAACTGACTTTCAAACTAAAATATCCATAAAAGGTATCTTTTCTGTGCTCCATCAGAGTAATTCATATTTAAAGTAACTTATTTATTAGTTAACCAAAGTTCTCTCTGGGGAGCACAAAAAATGTTTCTGTGTAGATTTGAAGAAGTGGCATATGAAACAGTAACACTGACAAGACATCATTTAACACTATTAAGTAACTTTGACAATTACAGCAATGACCATCTACAGTGTGTGAAATGCCACAAGAAGTCATCAACAAGGGAGAAGAGTTATGTCAGTCCAATTTCTTCAAGAACACTACGTGGGGTTTCAGCTTTCTGTGGAGGGAAAATGTGAGACTAGTAAGGAGATCTAGAGAGGCTTAAAAGTGTGAAATTGACATGGCAGGTTGTACATGTTTTAGAGAATAAAGAAAGCAAAATGGGAAACAACCTTTAAAAAAACTCCTCAGGATTACAGGAGCTCTCTACTAGTGATAGCTAGTGGTTATTTAGTGTTTGGGGTCCAAAACACCTGGGATCACAGAAAAATTATTTTCAGCATTCTTTAAATACCTAATGATTACCTACCATACTAATAACACAAAATTGCAAACTGACCAGCAATTTCTGAAATCACTACTACTGACATATGCAGGAAAGAGAAACTGTTAAAACTAAACTCCTCTTCTCCAAATTGAAAGAAAAAAAAAGTGTTTCTTTCCATAAATCTTCAAAAGTTATTTTTTGTGCTGTTCTTGGGTCACATTTTTATAAAAATATACTTTTTAAAAAAATTCTGTTAAATTAATTATTCATAGGCAAACCTTCAAAAAGAGTTACTGCCTCAAGCCTTTCAAAAGCAACCAAAGGCAATGGTAGAGGCAAAATAGAGAAATAATGCTCTGGGACAAAAAAGGCATATTTAACAATTGGTAGTCATTGTTAAATTTCCAAGAGGACAAAACAAAGCAGGAATATTAAGAAAAATTTTGAAAAATTTCTGCTGTGGCTGGTTTTGCACATTACAAAAAAAAGAAAAAGGTTCCAAGTAAGTCAAATTTTAGATTTTACCACCGACAGTTTTGTAATTTAAAGGTGAACTGTACGTTAATGGAAGAAACAGTTTAATTTTATAATATCCATCAACTAAATACATAAACTTACTTTTGCATCCTAATCATGGTATAGCACAAAAAAAAGAAAATACAAATTATATAAAACCACAAATTGTTAAAACATTAGATTTAATGTGTTTAGAGCACTAAACATTGTAATCTTATTTATCTGCTTAACTGGATGGTCTGTTTCCTTATGTGGAAAACAAAAATAGTACTTATGTCATGCATTTAGATTATCAAATAAAATAATTCTAATAACTTACTGATAACATAAATAATTGATTAGCACATATTTTGTATTACATATTATATACAGAAAAGAAAGTATTATTAAAAATCATAAGGACTATACTGTATTTATTGAAAAAAATCCACCAATCAGACCTATACAGTTCAAACCCTTGTTGTTCAAGGATCTACTGTATATGTCCATAATATTAGACTTTAGGAAATAACTTTCAAAGCCCTCTTTTAGTGGTAAACCAGTTTGATTAAGTTTTGAATTTACTGTTTAATTATAACTTACTTAAATCAGACATTAAATTCCCTAGATATAAACAATGAATTATTTGGTATTTTTCCTTTTATATTGAATGTGATGCATGTTTTAATAAAAGCACATACAATATTAAAAACCTGGTTTTAATATTCTATAATATAAAACCATAACTAGAAATCATTAACTATAAACACACTTAAACTATATTACAAAACCAAAACCATATTTTGGTAAAAATACTTAGTTAAACAGATGGATATATATTTTTTAAGCTTTTATTTATTTGAGAGATGAGAGAGAGAGAGGGAGAACGAGCAAAGCGAGGGGCAAAGGTAGAGGGAGAAGCAAGCTCCCTGAGCGCAACAAAGGGCTGGATCCCAGGACCCTGAGATCATGACCTGAGCTGAAGGCAGACACTTAACTGACTGAGCCATCCAGGTGCCCCAAAACAGATGATATTTTAACTCTATAAATAAAGTTAGTAATAATACCTTTAAAGTGATACTTACTACTAAGCAACATATATTGTATATTTTCTGACAGTTTTGAGATCCTAAAGAGAGACCGTTTAATACCATTATATAGCAAAATATGATTCAATGAATGAGGCATTAGAAATCCTTAAAATTGCTAAGAAATGTTTACCTTAAACATTATATAATGGAAAAATTAATTTTACTTGAATACTGTTTCCACATACTATTATTATGGGACGAAACTAAGTGATAACACATAAGCTCGTACAGAATGGATGTAACATAAAACCTACAACTTAAGTTTTAATGTTCTTAAATATATCAATTATTGGTTTGGAGACCAAACTACACTGTTGATTATGGCACTACTTATGCTAACCTAGTTTTCCAACTCTTCGTTTTCTTTAGTAAACATTTTAATAATTGCAGATTTTAATCTTACAAGGTTAACCAAAGATTAAAGTATTCAATCATAAAAAAAAATTTCATTATGATGAAATTCATGATGTTTCATCTTTAGAAACATATGCGTTTAAAAAGAAATATTCCTCAAATGTTCATAGGTCAAAATTTTTTTCAATAGGAAATATGTCAACTGTGGGCAGGAATAAGGTATATGAAGATCACACACATAATAAAAATAAAAAAGTAGGATTAGAGTTGCAGAGAGGGAAATATATACTTGTAAAAATACTAGATCTACACTGAGCTGAGTGTATCTTCATTCATAAGTAGGTTTTCATAAGTGTGTCAGCTCTTTATGTTTCTTTTAAAAAGATGACTAGTTATTTAGCACACCAGTTATTAGACTATTCATAATGTGGCAGAAAAAGAAATGGGCATGTTCTTACATAGAATACATTAAGTTGACATACAGTAAGACTTCTACAACACTTAGTGCACAGTAAAACAAAAACAAATTTTGCTGTTTTTTTTAATGATTGAATATTTAACTTTAAAAGAACGCTCAAGAATTCAGATTCATTTTACTATTTCTATCTTAATGTATATCATGATACTCATTCAAAATGACAACCTACCTTCCGCAAAACCATGAAGCATTTTATTAAAAATAATGGAAATATGTTCAGTATAGTCATCTGCTGAATACTGAGTTAACTGAAAATTCAATTAGAATAATCCACTCTGCCAGTTTATCAGGATTAAGTTAAGCAGGATCTTATTACTACTGCCTTCATGAAAATTACTACACTGTAATAATCATTACATCTTAATGTGATCATAAACTCCTACAGATCACCAAGGAAAATTTTTCCCAAGGAAAAGTAGTTTCTCATCAGCCATTTTAAATAGTAATGCAGATTTCTAACTATTAAACTCAGCTATGAACAACAACAAAAGCCAAAAGAATGACTTTGAAACTAAGGATATTACTTTAGGAAAATAAACAAAACACTCCACAGATTTTAAAGAATTCCCCAAACAGATGTGTTAGATGCCCAAGCCTACAAATTTAAAAACATGTCTCTCAATTCCACAGGAAAAAAGAACCACCTTTTTACTGTCCCTTATAAAGTCTATGGATGAAATTCTAGTAATACGAGAAACCCTTAACATTAGAGACAAAATTATGTACATTTTTTTTCTAGGCAGAGGGTCCTTGGCTCTTCCGAGTCATGCCCAAAATACCTGTAATACCCAAAGCTAAAACTATTAATTTTAAAAAGCAATGCATACTAAGTATTTTTAAAGTATTTCACTTTAATATTTAACCACAAACACTGAATACTTAAGGTATGAAATTATGTAAAGTACTCTAAAAAAATGTAGATACATTTCAACCTAAACTTACAAAACAATTAAATGGAGAAAAGCCAGTTAAATAGTAACCCTTAGTCCACTCCCCAACATTTTAAAGAGATATTTACCTTACCTCTTTTTTCCATTCCACTTGTAATGGAATGAAGCTGTAAGTTAAAATAAGTTAAACACAAACGCAATTCATTCTCTTACAAAAGATCTTACTTTCTGGGGGGAATCTATTTTTTAATCAATGCCATTAGTGATTCATATTATTTTATGAATAAATATTTTTCCAGTGAAATTCTGGATCTATTTCAATATTCTCTCTAGAAAAGTTGCATTATAAGCTCTGATGTTAACACATTAGGGCAAAATTTCCAATAAAAATACTAATTTACAGGGGAAAATTTCCAATAAAAATAATTAACAGGGCAAAATTCCCAATGAAAGTAACAATTTAATGAAATATTTGGGGCTATCTCTTGTGATACAATTAGACTTTTCAGGTAATATGAAAACATAAATGGCAAACCTGACAAAATTATAAATACAAATGGACTTCACAAATTGTACTAGTTTTTAAATTTTTAATCTGTGTTTCTGTGACTGGCTTATTTCATATATGCTAATGTCCTCAAGGTTAATGATGCTGTTCCATATTGAGAATTTCCTTCTTTTTTTAAGGTTAAATATTCCTTTGTATGTATATACCACATTTCCTTTATCCATTCATCTACTGATGAAAATTTAGGTTGCTTTCATATCTTAGCTATTGTGAAGAGTGCTTCTTTTTTGGATAGACACACAGAAGAGGGACTGCTGGATTATATGGTAGTTCTACTATTAATATTTTGAAGAACTTCCATACTATTTTACAAAGTAACTGTACATTTAGCATTCCCATTGAGTGTATAAGGGGTCCAATTTCCATATCTTCATCATCAGCTGTTAGATTCTGCTTTTTGTTACCAACCATCCTACCGCATATAAGGTGGTATGTCACTGTGCTTTTCAGTTCTGATGAGTGGTGGGATATTACGCATCTTTTCATACACTTGTTGGCCATTTGTATGTCTTCTTTTGAGAAATGTCTACCAAGTCCTTTGCCCATTTTTAAAATCAGTTTTTTGTTGAGTTGTTAAGAATTCTTGATATATTTTGGATATTAACTCATTATCCAGTCTCAAAATCCTAAAAGAGACTTATTATGAAAGAGAATAAACAACCCTGTATGAACACCTACAAAATGTGATAGTCTCAGCCAACCCTACAATTACATAGATGAGCAGATCTTTTTCTTTAGGCAAGGATTGATAATAAGCCAGAGTATTCCTCACAGGCAATAATCATTCTACTAAAATAAAAGATTAACATTAATTAGCTATGAAGGCCATTCTCCTTTATTAGGGAGAAAAATCCTCTTCATTGTAAGAGAAAACAACCTTAAAAGAAATCTCTGAAAGACTCGGCCAAAAATAAATACGTTAATGACATTTAAATATTTAAGATTGAGTTTTAGTTAAATGATATATAAGCCCGACAATTAATCAACTCATTTTGTTCTCTCATGTATCAAGAAAATATAATGGGGTAAGTATAAATTTAGTATTCTGGGTCTTCATGACATTAATACATCTTGGGAGTAAAAAAAATAATAAGAAGAATTACGGAGTGATAGCAGCAAAATGGTAGCATAGGCAGTGCCAACCTGTCATTCCCTCAAAGAAACATCAAGAAACAAGCTGAACTATCAAAAACCAATCATTCTTCTATATACAGAAGAATGAAACTCGACCATTCTGTAAAACCATACACAAAGATAAACTCAAAATGGATGAAAGACCTCAATGTGAGACAGGAATTCATCGAAGTTCTAGAGGAGAACACAGGCAGTAACCTCTTTGACATCAGCCACAGCAAGTTCTTTCAAAACACGTCTCCAAAGGCAAGGGAAACAAAAGCGAAAATGAACTTTTGGGACTTCATCAAGATAAAAAGCTTCTGCACAGCAAAGGAAATTATCAAGAAGACCAAGAGGCAACCCACAGAATGGGAGAAGATATTTGTAAATGACACTACAGATAAAGGCTGGTATCCAAGATCTATATAGAACTTCTCAAACTCAACACCCAAAAAACAAATAATCAAGTCAAAAAATGGGCAGAAGACATGAACAGACACTTCTCCAAAGAAGACACATAAATGGCTAACAGACACATGAAAAAGTGTTCCTCATTAGCCATCAGGGAAATTCAAATCAAACCACATCGAGATACCACCTTACACCAGTTAGAATGGCAAGTATTCTAACTTTGGAAAACAGTGTGGAGGTTCCTCAAAAAATTAAAAATAGAGCTACCCTATGACCCAGCAATTGTTCTACTGGGTATTTACCCCAAAGACACAGATGTAGTGAAAAGAAGGGCCATATGCACCCAATGTTCATAGCAGCAATGTCCACAATAGCCAAACTGTGGAAAGAGCCCAGATGTCCTTCAACAGATGAATGGATAAAGAAGATGTGGTCCATCTATACAATGGAATATTACTCAGCCATCAGAAAGGATGAATACCCAACTTTTACATCAACATGGATGGGACTGGAGGAGATTATGCTAAGTGAAATAAGTCAAACAGAGAAAGTCAATTATCTTATGGATTCACTTATTTGTAGAACATAAGGAACAGCATGGAGGACATTAGGAGAAGGAAGGGAAAAACGAAGGGGGGAAATTGGAGGGAGAGATGAACCATGAGAGACGATGGACTCTGAGAAACAAACTGAGAGTTTCAGAGGGGAGGTGCGTGGGGGGAGGGGTTAGCCTGGTGATGGGTATTAAGGAGGACACGTACTGAATGGAACACTGGGTGTTATACAAAAACAGTGAATGGAGGATCACCACATCAAAAACTGATGATGTAGTGTATGGTGACTAACATAACATAAAAAAAAAAAAAAACAATTTTGTCAGGACACTGGAAACCAGTCAAGTTTACAGGAACTAAGTAAGTTCTGAATGAAGAAAAAGGTAACTTGAAAGTGGTAGGAAAGCTTTGTAGCATTTTCTATACTACCACCCACTCCCTATAGGCCACAGTGGCAGTTCTGAAGTACAGATAGGCATGCTTCTAGTGTAGGACCCTTCTGGCTCTGGAAGGAGCAAAGTAGAACTTCTTTGTAAAGTACTGTCTATATCTATACTAAACTGTGTGCAGGCTCTCTGAAGAATTCATGTAAGGCACTCAGTTCTTTCATGCAGCAAAAGGGCTTCCATGTAGACTTTGGACAAAAACAATATAAAGCAAATTAACCGCAGTGCTTGGGGCAAAAGTAAGACTTACAACTGACTACTTAAGGCCTTAAGGGAAAGCTATAGGAGATTCTTTGGGAAACTGAGACTTGCAAAAACAGAAGAGAAGGAAACATTTCCTAACTTATATTATGAAGCCACCATTATTCTGATCCAAAGCCAGATAAAGACATCTTGAGAGGGATAAAAGAGACAGTGAACTAGAAAGCTCCAGGCATTTGTTCTCCCATTATTACACCAATAAACAATAACACAAACCAAAGTATCACTGAGAACTCTAAGAGCCAGTTAGAAAATTGCAATTACCAAGCAAACACGGAAATAAGCAAAAGCTGAACTCAAATACTAAGAAATTTCATGACATCTTCACTTTACCCTTAAACTACATGTTTCCCCAGCAGGGCTAAAACCAGTAGTAACCCCAGTAGGAACAAAGCCACCCAATTTCTGGTCTTCCCTTGAGTTAGAAGAAAAAATGTGGAACTTGCTTGCAACATTCTGGTTTGTATGGGGCTACTCCATGAAATGGTATCTCCTCACCTTACTCAAAATGATGATGGGAAGAATGGCATAATTTGGATATCAAGTTGGAGGCTACTTAAAATAATGGCAGGTGCCATGGTGTGTGAGGAATTGTAGGGATGCTGCAGACCTATGGGTGCCTGCAGATTACAGACAAAGACATAGAATAGAAAGCGAGCTCAAAGAACTAGAGGAAGAGAGAGGGACAGAGAATCCCAAGCAGGTTCCGCACCCAATGCAGAGCCCAGGGCAGGGCTCAATCTCACAACCCTGGCATCATAACCTGGGCCGAAATCAAAAGTCGGACACTCAACCAACTGAGCCACCCAGGCATCCCCATTTACATTTTTCAAGTAATTACTTTGAGGAAAAGATACTATTGCCACTCTATGTGTTATCAGACTGAAGCTCAATAAGGAAATTTAGAGCTTGAACAATCATACTATGAGACAAGTGGACTTAAAAGACAAAGACAAGAATACTCCACCCAGCAACATCCGAATATGCATTCGTCTCCAGTGCACATGAGACCATATATTAGACCACCAAACAAGTCTTAATACATTTGAGATTATCTTTTCCTGTCACAGTGAATCAAACTAGAAATCAATAGCTGAAGAAAATCAGAAAAATCCACAAATAAATCCACAAAATTAAATGACATAATCCTAAATACCCAATGAGTCAAAGAGGAAATCAAAGAAATTAGAAACTATCTTTAGACGAAAAAAAATTATAACATGCAATGTTAAAATTCTAGGTTTTGCTATAAATTTCCATTAAAAAAGATAAAAGATCTCAAAACCAACACCTAAACTTACTCCTTACAGAACAGGAAAAGAACAAACTTAAACCCATAGTTAGCAGAAGGGAGAAAAATAGTAGATTTACAGCATAGATAAACAACAGGGAGGCTGGAAAAACAGAGAAAATCAAAGAAACCAAAAGTTTGGTCTCTGAAGAGACCAAAATTGACAACCCCTGAAACTAGTAATACAGTATATGTTAAGTAAGTTGAATTTAAATAAACAATTTAAAAGAACTGACAAATCTTTAACTAGATTGACTAAAAAACAGAAGATTCACATCCCTAAAATCAAATCAAAAAGGTCATTGTAACGATTTTTTATAAAAATAAAAAAAAGGATTGTAAGAGAATATTATGAACAACTGTGTGCCAACAAAACTGGATAACCAAATAAGATGTATATATTCCTAGAAACACAATCTATCAATGAGCTATAAGGAAATAAAAAATCTCAACAGATCCGTAGCTAATAAGACTGAATCAGGAATCAAAACTTCCCAACAAAGAAAAGCAAGCCCAGTACCTGAGTTACACCAAACATTTAAAGAAGAACTGACACCAATTCTCTTCAAACTCTTCAATAAAATTGAAAAGCAGAAAACACTCCCAAAATTATTCTACTAAGCCAGTATTACTTTGATACCAAGCCAAACAAAGGCAACTATAAGAAAAGCACAAATGAATATCCCTAAAAAATACTGATTTAAAAATCCTTAACAAGTTACTAACAAACACAATTCAAAGCAAAATAAAAAAAATTATATACCACCACCAAGTGCAATTTACTCCTAGAATATCAGGTTCATTCAACATATCAGTATCAATCAACATAAGAAGCCACACTAAAAGAAAGTCAGAGAAAAAAAACCACATACTCATCTCCACTGCTGCACAAAAAGCATGACAAATTTAATAATCTTTTATGATTTAAAAAAATTAACATTTCCGGAACAGAAGGATAATAAAGGGTATGTATGAAAAGTCCACACTCACATTCAGTGATGAAAAGTCTAAAAGCTTTTCCTCTAAGATCAGGAAAAAGATAAGGGTGTCCATTCTTTCCACTTTTATTCAACATAGTCCTTAAAGTCCTAACCAGAGCAATTAAAAAAGGAATAAAAAATATCCAAGTTAGAAAGAAAAAAGGAAAATTATGTCTGCTATAACATGTATCTTATAGAAAAAGCCCTACAAAATCCACAAAAAAATCAAATCAATAAAGTCAGCAAAATGGCAAGATAAAAAAAATCAATATGCAAAAATCAGTCTTATTTCCACACATTGGAAATGAATATTTCAAAAGGAACTTAAAAAAACAATGCCATTGACAATAGCATCAGGAAAAGTAAAATATTTAGGAACAGACTAACCAAGAAGGAGGTAAAACACTTGTACACTGATAAATACAAAACATTGCTAAAAGAAATTAAACACAAATGGAAAAATATCCAGTGTTCACTAACTGAAGACTTACTAACATTGTTAAGATTAACTATACAAAAAGTCATCCACAGACTCAATGCAATCCCAATGGTGCTTTTGCAGAAATTGCAAAATCTATCTTAAAATTCATATAAAATCTCAAAGGACCAAACTATCTTCAAAAGCCAATCTTCAAAAGTGAAAACAACCTTGAAGAAGACCAAGGCTGGAGATCTCGTATTTCCTGATTTCAAAACTTAATATAAGGCTACCGTAATCAAAACAGTGTGGTTCTGGCTCTGGCATAAAAAGACATACAGACCAGTTAGATAGGACTGAGAACCCATAAATAAGCCTATCATACATCTGGGGCCAACTGATTTTTTGTATCAGTTTTATTAGTAATCTATTTATTATAAATTTTCTTAAACGCTGCGCTACATGCATTACAGAATGGGTATCACTTCCAAATGGTAAAATAATTCTGTCATATACACAGCTTGTAGGTAGCTTTCTTAGAAGCATCTGTATTACAAGTCTTTTTATTTCCCCAATTTTATTAAGATCTAATTGACATACATCACTGTATGAGATTCAGATGTGCAGCATAAAAGTTTGACTTACATGTATTGTGAAATGATTACCTAACATCCATCATCATTTAGATACAATAAAAAGAAATGGAAACAAAAATTTCTCCTTGTAATCATATACCATAGCGTCTACTCTCTTAACTTTCCTATATATCATACAGCAGTATTATAGTTATCATGCTTTACATTCTACCTCTAATAATTATTTATCTTATAAATGGAAGTTTGTACCTTTTGACCACCTTCCTCCAACTCCCCCTTCCTCCACCCCCAGTAAATACAAATCTGATCTCTGATCTCTTTTTCCATGATTTTTTCCCCGTAGAGTCCACATGTGAGATCTGTCTTTGTCTGACTTATTTTACTTAGCATATTGCCTCCGGTCCAGCCACACTGTCACCTATGACAGGATTTCCTCATTTTTTTATGACTGAATAATATTCCATTATACCTATCTATCTACTTATCCATCTATCTCACAATTTCTTTTACCATTCATCCATGCATTGATATTTAGGGTTGTATTTCTATGTTTTGACTACTGTAAATAGTGCTCCTATGTACATAGGGGTGCAGATAATTTTTCAAATTAAGTGTTTTCATTTTTTTGGGTATATTCCCAGAAGTAGCACTGCTGGATATAACAGTTCCAATTTTAATCTTTTAGGGAATAACCAAACTGTTTTTCATAGTGGCTATACCAAATTACAATGCCTCTAAAAGGGCACAATGGTTCCCTTCTCTTTACATCCTCACCAATATTTGTTATCTCTTATCTTTTTGATGATGATGGCCAGGCATAATATCTCATTGTTGTTTTGATTTGCATTTCCCTAATAATTAGTGATGTTGAACATCTTTTCATGTACCTGTTGGCCAACTGATTTTTTGAGAAGGGTGCCAAGAACACTAAATGATTAGAGAATGGTCTCCTCAATACATGTTGCTGGACTCATTGGATTTCCACATGAAAAACGAGATATGGACCCATTTCAACTTTTACTATATATAAAAATTATTTCAAAATGGACCACTGATATAAATGTAAGAGCTAAAACCTTAAACTCATAGAGCAAAACACAGGTGTAAACCTGATGACCTTGGATATGGCAACAGATCTACAGGTATAACACCACAATCATTACTAACAAAAGAAAGAGGATAAATTGCACTTTTCAAAATTAACACCTCTATGCAAAAAAGGATTTAATCAACAAGATCAAAAGCTAACATACAGAATGGGCAAAAACATCTGGAAATCATATACTTGACATACATTTAATACTTTCCTTCCTCTCTTCCTTCAAGAGACAGGGAGGGGTGGGAAAGGGGGAGAGAGAGAATCTCAAGCAGACTCCCCATTGAGCACAGAGCCCGACTTGGGGCTCAATCTCACAATCCTGAGGTGATGACTTGAGACAAAATCAAGAGTCAGATATTTAACTGACTGAGCCACCCAGGCACCCGTAATTTTCATAATATATAAAAAACTATGGCAGTTTAACCACAAAAAGACAAACCAATTCAAAATGGCAAAGAACTTGGATAAGCATTTCTCCAAATAAGATATAAACTGAGAACAAGTACATGAAAAGATGTCCCAAATCATTAGTCATTATGGAAATACAAATCAAAAGTACAGGATAGTACTTCATACCTACTAGAATGGGTATAACAACAATACCACCACCACCACCAACAACAAAGCAACTACTGGCAAGAGTGAGAACAGACTGAAAACCTTGTATTTTACTGGTGGAAAGCACTAATGGAGCAGCTACTGTGAAAAACAATTTGACTATTCTTCAATAAGTTAAACCAAGAATTACCGTGACTCACCAATTCTATTTTTAGGTATATACATACCCAAGAAAATTTAAAGCAGGCACAGACAGATACCTCTATACCCATGATAGTAACATATTTTTCACAATATCCAAAAGGTGGAAATGATCGAAGTGTCCATCAATGGATGAATGGATGAATGGACACAGTATGACATGTAAATGCAACTGAATATTATTCAGCCATAATTCTGATGGTAAAACATGGTTGAAGCTTGAGGACATTATGCTAAGTGAAATAAGCCAGACACAAAACAATATGAAGTAGAACCGGAAAGAGGCAGAAAACAGCATAGAGATTACCGGGACTGGTAAAGGGTAGCAGGGAGATGAAACTACTATTTAATGGTTGAGTGTTGCAGTATGGGCATGATAAAAAGTTCTGGAAATGGAGAGTGATGATGGTTGCACAACACTGTGAATGTAATTAGTGAAACTGAATTATGCACTGCAAAACAGTTAAAATGGTAAATTTTATTTTACATATACCCTAAGAAAATAAAAAAGTTAAATTTTTAAAAAATACATGAATGGAGTATACCTGATTTACCAAATCCTAACAACTGTGAGAACTAATGGAAAAATATGAAGAAAATTGAGAAACACATTTCCTCAAAGGTGAAAAAAAGGGAAAAAAAACCCTAAGAAAACTCTAATCTGCTTTGCTACATTTACACTTATCAGGCATCAAATGAAAATAAGGACCAACTGGGAAAGAAATGCCAGGCTCAATTACCCAGCCTAAAAAAAGGAGGTTTTCTTAAGTAACTAAAACAATATATAATAAAGTTCTTGAAATATTAATGTTAACTGATTCTTTTTTTTCCCTTCTTAATGTAGTCTACCTACTAAAAACTCAGGCTGATATTCTGAGTGCTAAAAATAGGCACAGAGAGAACACTGACAGACCATTTTCAAAGTGAATAATATCCATTGATAATTGAGTTGATGTGACTGAACATGTGTTATAAGAAATAAATAGCCTGCACATGAACACTATATTCCACCTATGTTTCTGAGTACTTTCTGAAAGTATAAGGATGATGACCAAGACTTCTCTAGCAACAGCAAAACATGATAGTCCTAGTAAAGAAGACTAGTAGAAGTAGCTTACCTCCTGAAGTAGATCTGCCTGCTCAATTGCTTTTAGGACATTTTTCTTGGGATGTTTCCTGAACTTCCCCCCTAAAAGAAACTCATCCAAAATAAAATAAGCCTTCTCAAAATTAAAGATGATATCAAGTTCACACACCTAAAAAGCAAAAATAGTAAGAATAATAATAATGTTAAACTAAAGGAAGCAAATTTTGCTTATATGCTATTAGGTGGTAAAATAAAACCTAACACAGTCAATCAATCTTAACTCCTTGTAAAATAGCAATTATACTAGTCAAAGCATCACCAACTTACCTTTCAAATTTGAAGTACCTGAAAACACAATGTCTACAAGCTAAATAATATTTGATTTTGCATGTTCCCAACAAAATTTTTCTACCTTCAAAACTATTGTTTCCGTACTTATTTAACAAGTAAATATAGCTGCTATTCAAATCTAAATTCCATACTAAACATTTTCAAAACAGTAAACTATTTGCAGTTGAACTTCCAATTCCAGTATCTTAAATCTTATTCTTAGTACTATAAATAAATGAATAGTTCTCTAGGTAAAAGGAATTTTTTTTATTGTGTTATGTTAATCACCATACATTACATCATTAGTTTCTGATGTACTGTTCCATGATTCATTGTTTGTGTTTAACACCCAGTGCTCCAAGCAGAACGTGCCCTCCTTAATACCCATCACCAGGCTAACCCATCCCCCTACGCCCCCTCCCCTCTAGAACCCTCAGTTTGTTTCTCAGAGTCCATAGTCTCTCATGGTTCTTCTCCCCTAGGTGAAAGGAATTTGAGTTAACTGACTACTCACACTTACAGGAAGCTGAGTCATTCTTTACCTCTCAGTAACAGTAGCATTTAAAGAGAATCCGTAAAACAAATGATAAACTCATCATGAAGGTTAAAAAAATACTATGGCATTCAATTTCTTACAATACTACTCACACTGCCAAAATATTTGTCAAGTAATTCCACATAACGATGAATTATTTCCAGAGTAATCAGTTCATTTTCCTGATCCTCAATAGCACAGCAAAAATACAAGCTAGCATATCTGTAACAAAATATAAATGTGGGATAAAATTTTACCCTGTACTTGTGTTTTCTAAATACATTTTTATACACTATTGTGAAAATCCCCAGACTTACAAATTTTCTTTCTTCTAATAGTCCAGATTACTTTTCTTCTAGACTAAAAAAATAATAAATGCTTCTAAGAGAAATTCCGAAAAATACACACAGGGAAAAAGAAGAAACATCATTCAATCACATAAACTAGAAAGGGTAACATTTTTTTTTTTTTTACAAGACAGAAGAAAGAGAAATTAAGGCTAACATATTTTTTTATACTTTCTTTCAGGCTCCTTTCTATGAGTATTTTAAAACACAGCTGATCCAGGGTTTTTTTTAATTTAAGGATTTTATTTATTTATTTGATAGAGCTCACAAGCAGGGGAGAGGGAGAGGGAGAGGCAGGCTCCCCACAGAGCAGGGAGCCCGATGTGGGGCTCGATCCCAGGATCATGACCTGAACCGAAGGCAGTTGCTTAACCAACTGAGCCACCCAGGTGACCCTGATCCAGGTTTTTTCTTGCGCTTACTTAATTAAAACAAAATACACTCCATGATTAGTTCAAAGGACAAGTAAGCAAAGAAGAAAATAGAGGATTTATTGAAGATACTGTCATTTGAAACACCACAATGACCCTAACCACAGAACAAGGCTTAGTTAAGTAAAGGGCCCAGGGTAAGTAATATAATAAAGATTTTTTCTCCCAGCTGTGAGCATTCACAGGGCTAGGATAACTTCACAGGCAGCTTTTACCCAAAGTGTTTAAATGCAAAATTATTGGCTGCACCAACAATGGGCAGGAGATAATAGCTGGGAGAAGCAATAGAGAGCAAAGCAGACCTAAAGGCTTGTGAGAGAGTGGGAAAGGAGACATGATGGGGAAAGAGAGTTTTTAAGATTCCTGAGGTATTTTGGGTAGTTTAGAACATCACATGTATGTCCATGGCTGGACACATACTCAGAAAAAGCCTGGACAGACACTAGAGAATATTTGAAGAAATGGCCAAAAACTTTCCAAATGTGATCAAAGAAATGAATTTACACATTCAATATTCTCTAGCAATTCCACACAGAAAAGTTCAAAGAGCTCTATACTGAAACAGACTATATTCAAATTGCCAAAGACAAAGACATATTCTTGAAAGCATCAAGAGGGAAGAAACTCACCAAGTACACAGATCCTCAATAATATTAAGTGCTGATTGTTATTCAGAAACTGTGGAAGCCAGCAGTGGTACTACATACGTAAAGTGCAAAAAGCAACAACAAGAACAACAGAGTCAACCAAGAAACTAGAGGATCCTGGTTACTAAAATCTGAAATAGAAGTGGGAACATTACTACTAACTTTCAGCAATGAAAAAGTATATCAGAACACTAAAAACAACTGAATACCAACAAATTAGACAATCTAGACAAAATGGAAAATTCAAAGGAATGCACAAAATGTCAAATGACTAAAGAAACAGAAAATCTGAATAAATTTCTAGCAAGTAAAGAGACTGAACTGGTAGGCAAAACCTCCCAACAATGAAATGCCCATGACCAGACTGCTTCAATGGTAAATCCTACTATATTTACAGAACAATTAATAACAATCTTTAAATTCTTCCCTAAAGAGAGAGGAGGAGGAATTTAACTTAGTTTGGGATGCAACCATTACCATGAAAGCAAAGCCAGATAAAGATTTCACAAGAAAACTAAAGATCAATTTCCTTTATAAATACAGATACAAAATTCCTCAACAGAATAACTGAATCCATCAACATGTTAAAAGGACTGTACATTATGACCACATATGGTTTCAAAAAATTCAAGGGTGGTCAACATACAGAAAAAAAAATTGTTATAATACACTACAGTAAGAGAATGAATGAAAGATAATAACCACATAATCATTTCAAGTGATGCACAAAGCATCCAGCACCTTTTTATGATAAGTAATAGGCAAAGAACTCGAGTAGACTTTTCTCCACAGAAGATAAATGAATGACCAAAAAGCACAAGAAGATGCTCAATATCATTAGTCATTAAAAAAATGCAAATTGAAACCACAATATCACTTCACACTCACCAGGATGGCTATAATAAGGGAAAAAAGCAAATTAAGTATTGGCAAACTTACAGAGAAATTCAAACTCAGCTTGTACATTTATACATACAAATATTTTTTGAGGGGGTAGGGGCAGAGGGCAAAGGCGGAGGAGAATCCTCAAGGAGACTCTCTGCTGAGCACAGAGCCTGACATGGGTCTCCATCTCTTGACTCTGAGATCATGACCTGAGCTGAAACTAAGAATCTGACACAACCAAATGAGCCACCCAGGTGCCCCAGAACTCTTGTACATTTCTAGTAGGAATGTAAACTACTAGAGCCATCACAGAAATTTGGCATAACCTCAGAAGGATACACACAAAATTATCTTACAACTCAGCAATTCCACTCCTAGCTCGCTAAAGAACTGAGAACAGGTAGTCAAGAAAATACTTGTACATGAATGTTCATAGTAGCACTATTCATAATGGCCAAAAATTAGAAACAATTCGAATGTCAACCAACAGATGAATGAATAATCAATGTAGTAAATCCATACTATGGAATATTATGCATCATAAAAAGGACTGAATTATTGATATGTGCTATGGCATGGTCAAATCTTGAAAACATTATTTTAAATGAAAAAAGTAATATGCAAAAGGCCCATTTCACATGACTCCACTTACTTGAAATGTCCAGAAGAAGATAAACCTACCCTGACAGAAAAAATTAAGGTCACAAGAGAAATGGACAGAAATAAATATGTAGTCACTGCTAATATGTGTGAAGTTTCTTTGGTGATGATGAAAATAGAGGTGATACAGCTGGGTGATAATTGCACAACTCTGTAAATACAGTAAAAATAATGAATAATGTAAGGATTAATGGTTTATGTGAATTTTATATCAACCTAGGAAAACACAATGGGATACCATTTTATACCTAATAGAATGGTTATAATAAAAAATGACAGATAACATCTGTTGGCCTAGGTGAGGAGAAATTGGAATCCTCACAACCTGTTACTAGAAATGTAAAATTGTACATACGCTTTGGAAAACAGTTTAGCAGTTCCTCAAAATGTTACTTTATGACCCAGGAATTCTACTCTTAGGTATAAACCTAAGAGAAATAAAAACTAGGTCTACAAAAAGTTTGTACACAAATGCTCACTTTACCTATAATACCCCCAAAGTAAACACAACTTAAATGTCCATCAACTAATTAATGCATAAAATGTTGCCTATCCATATAACAGAATATATGTAACAAGGAAAAGAAATGAAATACTAATACATGCTACAATAAATCTTTGAAAAGTAATGCTACGTTAAAGAAATCAGTGACATGTTTTACGATCACATGTTTTAGAAGTCCATTTACATGAAATGTGTGCAACAGGTAAATCTATAAGGCTGTACGTTGATTAGTTACATAAGGCAAGGGGGATGGATTTTGGGTAGTGTGGCAGCTAAAAGCTACATGGTTTTTGGGGAGAAGTACTGGAAATGTTCTAAATTGATCATACTGGATGCACAGCTCTGTGAATATACTAAATATATTAAAAGCCACCGTATTATACACTTTTGAATGACTGATTTATCTGATATGCTAGTTATATCTCAAAATTGTTAAAGAAAAAAACCCAGAGCAGTAAGAAATTATCTGCGTTGTTTTTAACACAGCTTCTTTTAATTATTAGCTTTCAAAAACATATAGAAGTATCTATTCATATATTCAAAACACTTGACTTCTCCGTCAGCTAAATATCTATAGACTGACTGTCCATGAATATAGCTGAATGTCATACCCACTGGTATATTAATAAAAATTGTTTTGCTATTAAAGAAAATCTGTTCAGCAATATTCTTTAACAAATTCTCAAAATGATAATTTGGAAGTATGTTTATTTTATAGTAAATGTAAATTCAGCGCCTCTTCCCCCCAGCCCAAAAAAAAGCATTCAATATTCTGTCTTCAAGCAATCTTTAAGAACATTTTCTGTAGAGAGGAGGAAACAAAGGGAAAATGCTAGTGGTAGAAACGGAATAAAACTGAAGTCTCTACACTTTTCAATGTGTTGTTTTTTTTTTTCAACTGTATTGTCCTTAGTCTCTTATCTTTCTTTCCCAAATAGGGAAAATCTGCATAAGAGATATTCAGGATAAGAATATGGATGAGACAGAACACAATGTATAAGTTAATGAAGATATAAAGACCACTTGTTGATGTGAACAGCAAAATATCAGAATTTCTCTGATGCTCAAAAGTAATTCTCTTGCTTAAAAGATCTTTCCTCTTCCAGCGGGGCTAGAGAAAACAAATCACCTGTTTATATCAACAAAAAATAGTTCATTAAGTAGTAGCATAAATGAGTCTTCAATACAAAACAGGGGGAGGGGATTTTAATAGGTACACTGATTACAAATGACACAAAACTTTTTCATGTGAATTTTCCCTCAATTCAAGTATCAATCACAATAGATTACATACTATAGCTATTAAAAGGAAGGGACAGGCTGATTGATATGTGTACTGCTTCTCCTTTCATCCATTTAACAGCCCTTTTACTTCAAATACAGGAACTTTGACTCATGGGACTTACTCTCTTGAAAGCACTTTCAAATCTTCCTCTTTTAACAGGGACTCCCTCTATGTATAAACAAGCTTAAGGTTCTCAATCCTTTTTGAAGCCCTATCTCCCAGTCCTAGGAGTATGGGTGGATACTACCTCTTCTTTTCTTTCATGGCAAAGTTCCCCCAAATAGTCTACATTTGCCTTTTAAATTTCTTCATTTCTTCACATTGCATTTCACTACATGGAGAGTTCTGCCTCTATTACTCTATTGAAAATGTTTTGGCAAAAGACATTCATGAAATGCCCCACTGTAAAATCTAATGGATTATTTCTTCATTTTAATTGGGAACTTTATCTGACATTTTGAGCCATATTTGAACTAGTAATCTTATTTTTAAATAAATTATCTTTTTGATTGTATACTAGAGGAACAGCCTTGCCCAAAAAGACATCTGGGTTCTAGAAGATTATCTCTAATATCTAACATCTTGCAATTCCCTGCCCGACGAGAGTATCTTTGTTTACCTGGAGGCATTGGGCGTACCACATAGTCTATGCTGAGAATCATTTACAGTGGGGGTTCTGGGCCACCATATATCAGCTGAAGTAGGCCATTCAGTTATGTTTATGTGACCAAGCAAACCCCAATAAAAACTGGTCACCACGACTTCCCTGGTTAGAATGTTTATATGTATTTTTAGACATTACAGCATAGAGAAGGTCACATAATTCCAGTGAGAGAAACCAGTCAGAAAGTTCAAGCCTGGAACTCTTCTGAACTGTATGCTACGGTCCTCTTTTCTTGGCTTATTGTAATCTGGATCCTTTCCCCGTAGTAACCATGAATATACTACTTTTCAATAAGTTTTGTGAATTATGATGAAATTAACTTAAAGTGAGTTATGAACCTGAGGGTAGCCTTAGAAAACCCTGATTTTATATCTGGTGTCAGATGTGAGGATAATCTTGGGGAGTCCAGGACTTTACACTGATTATATGCTCATTGTTTTTCGTTTTTATTCCACTCTGGAGGTTTTTTTCTTTTATTCCTTTTGCCAAATGCTAAATGCTGCTAATTAACAATTTATATCAAAAATTTCAACATACTTTTCAGCATACTCACTCCATCAGAAAACTAAACACTGGCAAATGCAAGTCACACAGGCATCACAAACCACCTAAAAAATGAGCCAAGTTCTCCAGTTTATCATTTTCCTACTGAGCTGAACCAGAAATCACCCCTCTACCCTCCTTCATTCATTGCCTTCCCTACTTCTATGAATAACCAAGTCTTACAAAATTTACCTTTATTAGAACTTTCCTTTCCACCTGCTGAGGGCCACTGTCCTTGTTCAGGACCTCATTATAATATCTTCTTAAGTTATCTCTTAGGACTCAGTCTCAGAAGTATACAACTTCAATTATTTTCTTATTACAATAATCTTTTAAGAAATATAAATCTGATCCCTTATCTGTGAGGTCTTTTTATCTCTATGATTAAAATTTGACTTTTAGTGGCATGTCATTCACCCTTCAGACAAGACTCCTTGAATTTGAGGTTTGATCAACAGCAACAGATTTCTGAGAAACTCTATGCAGAAGACAGAAGCCAACTGAACAAAGGCACAGGCTCCCTATTCCTGACTTTACAATCGCAGCTCCACTTCTACTTGTTCTACTTATTAGGTTCTATCTTAACTAGGTATCTCCTAGCTCTAAATTTCTATGGTTTTCTATGATATTTTCTTAGTAAACACTAAAATAACACTGAATATTAAAAAAAAACAAAAATGATCAAATTCATTCTGTTAGAATATTTAAACTGTATGTTCTATAATCTCCATTTGTTCTGCCACCATTCCAACAAAGATATCACCAACCATATCGAGTGAAATAAATGAAAGCAGATAAAAAAAAATCAAACTTCTTTTTAATCCTCACAGCATCCATACCATTAGTTTCCTGCACATTTCCCATGTAAGAAACAATTTTTTACATACAGAAACTGTCTTGTCTTTACTTGAACTCATTAAGGTAGTTATTTATTTTTTTTTTAATTTTAACATTTTTTTGAAGACTTTATTTATTTGAGAGAGCGAGAATGAGAGAGAGAGAGACTACATGGGGGGGGGAGGGACAGAGGGAGAAGCAGACTCCCCACCGAGCAGGGAGCCCGATACGGGACTCGATCCCAGGACTCCAGGATCATGACCTGAGCCGAAGGCAGCCGCCGAACCATTAAGGTAGTTATTTATCTTTAAATTAAAGAGCTTAAAGGGAATAGGAATGGGGAAGAAACAAAGTAAATATGGCCCAGATGTTCTATAAAAGAAATTACATTTCTTTTAACCTTCTCAGAAGAATCTTTAAAAATTCGTTCTAAATTTTTTAAAGCTTCAGATACTAATAAAGAATATGCTATTTCCAATAATAATTAAGATAGCATATTTTTGGTAACTTCAGTGTTAAGAGAAATCCATGAGATGGACTATGAGATCAAATTTTAAAGAAGTTATCCGTGGCAAAATTGATAATTATTCACACTTCTACCATTGCTTCATTTTACTTCAAATTAATAAACCTACCTAAAAACCAGATCCTGTACACAAACGTAAGTTACAAAATAAATGTATTTAAACAACTAAATGACTGAACATCATATTTAAGATGTGTTTATAATTGAATAAGACTTGAAAATGAAGAAAAAAGCCTTATCAATATCAATCATTACAGAGTCATAAGGAGAGGTGGAGTGGAGTGGGAGAATGCATTATTACATTCTCTTATCTATTCTTACCTAAATTAAAGAACTGATGACTTAAAATATTGACCCTACATAATTTGCAAGAAAACGAGTTCACTGAATTTTTCTAGAAGGTAAACATGAACATTATTTGTAAACTGAGTTAAAAGTATTCCCCTGCTTTTAAGATTTAATCTGGGTAATAAAAAAGTTATTTTAAAAAACAAAGTTTCTACCTAAATAGGTTTATCAAAAATTTTACTATTTATAAATGTTCGCCCTCAAAAGTCTACAATTTCCACACTACAAATGACCTAACATTTGATTCTACTTCCAAATTTCTGATAAATAAAAATTATACCTTTTGTAAACAATCTTCAGATCTCGCCACTCAAGAAAGCTGCACATTTTAGGTTTACGTGCTAAAACAGTTTGAACAATTTCCCTTGTGATTTTTTTCTTCTCTCTGTCTGATAGTGAGACATACCATTTCTGCAGTCGAAGCTTTCCCTGACGACTAAAAAGCAACATAAACTGCATCTGTTAAGATAAATAAAACCAAAGTTACATTTGATGACTTCATTCAGTAAAGTTAAGATTACAAAATAAAAGGCCTTTGAAGAAAATGAAAATAGATAATTCTTGTAGAAAAAAATCTTCCCAACCTACTTTGGTCTGCTTAAATCCGGAAAGAAATGAATGGGGAAAAGAGAAAAGCATTGCCTGTTGCAGTCAACTTTGCAACTTAAAAAACTATTTTCTATCTTTTCTGTACATTCCATACTCTATTTAAACAAAAGAGAACTGTATACATCAATTAGTTAGACAAATTTAAAAGAAAAAGAGACCCACAATTTTTGACACTTGGGTCTTTCCACTTCCAGAAAGAATCATTTAGACTTTCATTTAGAATGCTTTCTTCAGTTAATGCTAGCTAGCATATTTTAAGCAAACATTAAAAATCTAAAATCAATGAAAAAACCCAAATGTACATACAGGTTTTTCTTGAAAAGCTAATTTTTAGGTACCTTTTCTCATCTCACTTTAAAAAAAAAATCCAAAAAATATGCATACAATAAAGAACTGAGTTGATGCAATATAAAAGTATATAAGCCTTTAAAAGGCAAAAGATATAAATTTGGAAGCATTACACAAAATTCTTCATTGAAAATAATAAATAGCAGCTTCTACAGATGGAGTGGGTGTTGAAATCTAGCAAATTTATAAAATATTTCGTTTATATTTATTTAGAATCTAGAAAGCAATCTGATTTATCTTCATGGTTAGTTTTTGAAGAAAGCCTGTTGTAATTCAACTGGTTGTACCAACTGCAAACAGAAAGTGATATTTCTACAAAGATTAAAGGCAGAATTTACGTAGGTAATCTTTTCTTTTCATTTGCTGAAATTTCTCTTTATTTTAAAAAAATAAAATTCAAGCCTGATATTAATATTTGCCACACTATCTTAGATTTGAATAAGGGTGAATTAGACAACCAGAATAGAAAAAGAATGACTCCTAAATCGCAAAGCTACTAAGAAATCCGAAGATTTCCACATAATCCAAGAAACATTAAGCAAACATTTGGAAATTTATGAAGCGACATTAAGTATTGTCTTAACGATCCAACCCATTTTATTTCACTGAAAATGATTCATTAGCACAAACTACAAACATTCGTATACATCAACTCGCTTCCTAATATTGTACACAGCAGCTCTGAAAAGGAACAACAAATAAGTGTCACTAGGCAATATACAAATGCAAACTGGCTACCGGAATTCGGAAAAGAATGGAGCCTAAATTCGTGGATATTGAAACAGAAGTGAGGGTGCGGATTTGCTTTGGAAAGGTAGGGTATGCACCTAAGACTGCTTGTAGGGTACCGGTATTCCGCACCTCCACACCAACCCCAGCTATTCTTTATAGGAGTAATAACTTACTCTTCTTTAAATATACATTTTCTCCTAGAATGGACAGGTACTTACTTGCAACATACAAGTATTCATAACCCGCCTTGTTAAAAAGCAATGCTTTTATTACTCTGCCGAAAACGACAGCATACCGGAACTCTGATTTTGGTATTAAACACACCGGCTCGACCAAGACGCTGGGCCGCCGTCCAACTCTCCTCGACGGGTCGTCTCCTATGCTTCACCAATGATGGACGCCAGGGGAGATGATAGGCAAGGTGCACAATAAAGGCATCAGCCGACAGCGTCCCTGTTCGCGAGCCCCTCCCAAATATGACCCACGAAATTTAATGATTCCAGAACCAAAGATAACGGGTTAGGCCACACCGCATCAGTCACTGGCTTCCACATCCCCCGGGGTGACGCGGATGGAAAAGGTGCTCAACACTCGTTTACGGCCCCCGACGCCCCAGTCGCCCCCCAGGACTTACGGCGGCCGCGGGCCGCGGGCTCTCCGTAACTTGTTCTGCCGCACCCGCGGCAGTTGAGGGGAAGCCCCTGTCGCCAAGCTGTGGAAGAGAAGCAGTGTTGCTGTCAGGAGCGGACCCAGTTGGCGGAAGGAAGGCTTTGGCAGCCAGGAGAAGGCGGGCCTACAAACCCGCCCCAAGGACCGGATGAGAGAAGGGCCGGAGTTGTGTCGAACGGAGGGGAGCACCGCACTACATGCGGGACGCAGCTCCGCTGTCCCCAATGGCTCGGGAGCCTGCGCACGGACCTCACAATCCGAGGAATCCGGAATGACAAGGAGGCATGTCCCGGAAACAGCTTTGGGGGAGGGCGCCTGCGCACTTCTTTCTAAGGAGACCCAGAGGGAATTTGTCCTAGTTCAAGTGGAAGGTTTTCGTACCTTTGCAAGTGAAGAGACAGTTTCAAGGCCGGGTAATTCTCCGTGCCCCCAAAAGACTAGCAGCTTATCCCCGATGGAATGGTAGGAGAGAGGGCGCTGTTATCCTGGGTGAAAGAACTCAGATCTTTCGTGTAGTTAGTGCCGGCATTAGAAGTGTCTTTTGCAAGTTTTTCTGCTACAAAACTGCCTGAAACTAAAAATGGGAAGCCCCCTCCGACCCGTGTGTACTGCTGTACGTTTTGCACGTGAGACAAAACGTCTTCTATGGATGGCTTCGCCCGTCCTGCCTGGTGACGGACTGGTCTCTACTGACAACCCAAACAGCGGCTTTTCTCGGCGGTAAATCCCATTCCTTTCTGCACTGGACACGGCCATGCTGGCTTTCAGTCCAACTTGGAGGTGAATCCAGACACTGTAAAACTCTGTCCAAACATTGTAAAACTCTCTTTTTCACCCACTTCCCATTTCTCTCTATGTACCACATCATTTTGACCATTCATTTTATAACCTCAGCCTCCTACACTATTTGGAAAAAACTTTAAAAAATCAGTTGACTGACAAGGACCATGAAATTAATAGACTTGTTAAAACCCATAATGCTCAGCATAGTGCCTTTTACCTAATGGGTGCTCTTTTTTTCTTTTTTCTCTCTTCTTTTTTAATGGAAAAATGTGTGATCCCTCAAGTCTAACTTGTCTTATACACATGAAGAAAGGGGAGCCTTATATACACATGAGGTTTCCCATGTGGAATGCTAATTACCCATCAATGCTTCTTAAAAAGGAAGCAAAAAGCTGACCTTGTTGGCCCATAAACTTTTTGTTGAATATCCCAAAAATAAATTAGAATTTTTTTCAAAACTAGATCCTTTTTCAATTAAGCATTTAATTCTAATTACAGTATAATGAATATTTAGTGTTTAATATTAGTTTCAGGTGTACTATATAGCAATTGAACAATTCTATACATTAGTAGATGTTCATTCATCATCATAAGTTTACTTATATTTAAGGGAGTGAATTACAAGTAATTCTTTTTTTACGCATTTATTTTATTTTCAGTATAGTAACAACTAGTGTTTTATTAGTTTCAGATTACAATATACTGATTTAACCATTCTGTGCATTACTTAGTGCTCATCATAAGTCCTTTAATCCCCATCACCTATTTCATCCATCCTCCCACTGACCTCCCCTCTGGAAACCATTAGTTTGTTTCTCTATAATTAAGAGGGTGGTTCTTGGTTCGTTTCTCTCTTTTTTCTTTTTATTTTGTTCCTTAAATCTCCCATATGAGTGAAATCATACAGTATTTGTCTTTCTCTTATTCACTTTGCATTCTACTGTCTAGTTCCATCCTTGTTGCAAATGGCAAGATTTCATTTTTATGACTGAATAATATTCCATTGCATATATGCATCATCACATCTTTATCCATTCATGGATATTTGGGCTGTTTCCATAACTCGGCTTTTATAAATAATGCTGCTATAAACATTGAGGTGCATGTATTCCTTTCAATTAGTGTTTTTCTGTTTGTTAGCTAAATACCTAGTAATGGGATTGGTGGATCATAAGGTAGTTCTATTGTTACTTTTTTGAGGACCCTCCATACTATTTTCCAGAGTGGCTGCAGCAGTTTGCATTCCCACCAATAATGAAAGAGGGTTTCTTTTTTTCTACCTCTTTGCCAGTATATGTTGCTTCCTGTGCTTCTGAGTTTAGCCATTCTGACAAATATGTGGTGATATCACATTATAGTTTTGATTTGCATTTCTCTGTTATAAGTAATGATGAGCATCTTTTTATGTGTCTGTTGCCATCTGCTTGTCTTTTTTGGAGAAATGTCTGTTAATGTCTTCTGCCCATTTTTTAATTGCATTATTTGGGTTTTGGGTGTTATATTATTTCTTCATAGATTTTGGATACTAACCCTTTGTCAGATATGTTGTTTGCAAATATCTCTCCCATTCTGTAGGTTCCTTTTTAGTTTTGTTGATTGTTTCCTTAACTGTGCGGAAGCTTTTTATTTTGATGTAGTCCTGATAGTTTATTTTTGCTTTCATTTCCCTTGTCTCAGGAGACATCCATAGAAAGAAGTTGCTAAGGCTGATGTCAAAGAGTTTACTACCTGTGTTCTCTAATACCTACATTTCTGAGTCTCCTCTCACATTTAGGTCTTTTATCCATTTTGAATTTATTTTTGTGTATGTTGTAAGAAGGTGGTGCAGTGTCATTCTTTTGCATGAGGCTGTCCAGTTTTCCGAAAACCATCTGTTAAAACGTGTCTTTTTTTTTCATTAAATATTCATTCCTGCTTTGTTGAAGATTAATTGCCATATAATTGTGGGTTTATTTCTGGGTTTTTTATTTTGTCCCACTGATGTATTTGTGTAGTTTGTGGCAGTATCATACTGTTTTGTTTACTACAGCTTTGTAATATAACTTGAAGTCTGGAATTCTGATGCCTCCCGCTATATTTTTCTTTTTCAACATTCCTTTGGCTATTCGGGGTCATTTGTGGTTCCATACAAATATTAGGATTGTTTGTTCCAGCTCTGTGAAAACTACTGGTGGTATTTTCGTAGGGATTGCATTAAATGTGTAGATTGCTTTGGGTAGTATAGATATTTTTAAATTTCTATTCTTCCATTCCATAATTATGGACTTTCCTTTTCTTTGTATTCTCTTCAGTTTCTCTCTTCAGTGTCTTATGTTTCAGAGTATAGGTCTTTCTTCTCTTTGGTTAGGTTTATTCCTTAGGTACCTTATGGGTTTTGGTACAATTGTTTTTTTTTTAATAATTTTTTATTGTTATGTTAATCACCATACATTACATCATTAGTTTTTGATGGGTTTTGGTACAATTGTAAATAGAATTGCTTTCTTAATTTTTCTTCCTACTACATTTTTAGTGTATAGAAATGCAAAAGATTTCTGTACATTGATTTTTATCCTGTGACTTTACTGAATTCATTTATCAGTTCTAGCAATTTTTTGGTGGTCTTTTGGGTTTTCTTAATATATAGTATCATGTCATCTGCAGAGTGAGAGTTTTACTTCTTCCTTACCAATCTGGATGCCTTTTATTTCTTTTTGTTGTCTGATTGCTGAGGCTAGCACTTCCAGTACTATGCTGAACAATAGCAGTGAAAGTGGACATCTTTGTTGTGTTCTGACCTCACGGGAAAAGCTCACGGTTTTTCTGCATTGAGGGTCATATTAGTGGTGGGTTTTTCATAGACGACTTTTATTATGTGGAGGTATATTCCCTCTACACGTACTTTATTGAGGATTTTTTTTTTTTATCACAAATGGATGTTGTGCTTTGTCAATTGTTTTTCCCGCATCTATTGAAATGATCATATGGTTCTTATCCTTTCTCTTATTGAGGTGATGTATCACATTGATTGACTTGCAAATGAATATCCACACTTGCAACTGAGGAATAAACCCCACTTCATCATGGTGGATGATTTTTTTCCTTCTAATGTGTTGTTGGATTTCGTTTGCTAGTACTTTGTTCAGGATTTTTTGTATCCATGTTCATCAGAGATATTGGCCTGCAGTCCTCTTTATCTGTGGTGTCTTTATCTGGTTTTGGGATCAAGGTAATGCCTCATAGAATGAGTTTGGAAGTGTTCCTTCCTTTTCTATTTTTTAAAAGTTTGAGAAGAGTTAACTCTTCTTTAAGTGTTTGATGGAATTTACCTGGGAAGCCATCTAGGGCTGGACTTTTGTTTGCTGGGAGTTTTTTGATTACTGACTAAATTTTTTTCCTGGTTATCAGTCTGTTCAAAATATTTCTTTCTTACTGTTTCAGTTTTGGAAGATTATATGTTTCTAGGAATTTATCCATTTCTTCTAGGTTGTCCAATTTATTAGCATATAGTTTTTCATAATTATGTATAATTATAAGATTGACATTAAATAATTATAATTGTATTTCTATGACCTGATTCTTATTTCTCCCTCATTTGTGATTTTTTTTTTGAGTCCTTTCTCTTTTTTTTCTTGATAAGTCTGGCCAGAGATTTATTAATTTTATTGGTTTTTTTCAAAGGACCAGTTCCTGGTTTCATTGACCCATTCTTTTTCAGTTTCTGTATCATTTATTTCTGCTCTAGACTTTTTTTCTTTCCTTCTGATGATTTTAGGTTTTGTTTGCTATTCTTCTTCTAGCTCCTTTAGGTGTAAAGTTAGGTGTTTTACTTCAGACTTGCTTCTTGAGGTAGGCCTGTATTGCTATATACTTGTCTCTTAGGACTGCTTTTGATGTATCCCAATGGTTTTGGTCCATTGTGTTTTCATTTTCATTTATTTCCATGTACTTTTCAATTTCTTCTTTGATTTTTTGGTTTGCCCATTCATTGTTTAGTAACATGATATTTAACCTCCACATATTTTTCAGATCTTTTTCTTGTGATTGACTTCAAGTTTCATCGCATTGTGCTCAGAAAAGATGCATGGTTTGATTTCAGTCTTTTTGAATTTGTGGAAGCTTGATTTGTGACCAAATATGTGATCTATTCTGGAGAATGTTCCATGTGCACTCGAGAACTACGTATATTCTGTTGCTTTAGGATGGAATGTACTGAATGTATCCGTGAAGTCCACGTGGTCCAGTGTGTCATTCAAGGCCATTGTTTCTTTATTTTGTTTGAAAAATCTGTCTTTTGATAGAATTGGGGAGTTAAAGTCCCCTACTATTATTGTATTGCTATTGATTAGTTCCTTTATGTTTACTATTAACTGTTTTATGTATTCGGGTGCTCCCATTTTAGGTGCACAAATATTTATAACTGTTATATCCTTCTTGTTGTATTATCCCCTTTATGATTCTATAGTGTCCTTCTTTGTGTCTTATTACAGTCTTTGTTTTAAAGCCTGTTCTGTCCAAAGCAAATATTGATTCTCTGGCTTGCATTTTAAATGTTTCTCCATCCCCTCACTTTCAATCTGCAGGTGTCTTTAGGCTTGAAGTGAGTGTCTTATAGGCAACATATAGATGGTCTTGATATTAAAGCACACTGTCAACCTATCTTTTGATTAGATTGTTTAGTCCATTTACATTCAAAGTAATTATTGATAGATATGTATTTATTATCATTTTGTTACTTGTTTTATGGTTGTTTTCGTAGCTTTTCTTTGATCCTTTCTTCTCTTGTTCTCTTTCATGGTTTGCTGGTTTTCTTTAGTGATATACTGGGATTCCTTTCCCTTTATTCTTTGCATGTTGGTGGTTTTTGTTTTGTAGTTACCATTAGGTTTGTATACAACATCTTCTGTATATAGAAGTCTATATTAGGTGGATAGTCACTTGGGTTTTGACTCATTCTTTACTCTCCTTGCCCAATGTTTTAGGCATTTGTTGTCATATTCTACATTCTCTTATTTTCTGAGTCATTTGACTAATTTATCACAGAAATAGTTGTTTTGCTGCTTTTGTGTTTCCTACTTTTCATAGTCTTACTTAGGGTCTCTCCTTTGCACTCACAGAGTCCCCATTAATATTTCTTGCAGGGCTGGTTTAGTAGTCATGAACTCCTTTAGTTTCTGTTTGTCTTAGAGACTGTCTCTCCTTCTACTCTGAATGATAGCATTGTTGGATAAAGTATTTTTGGTTACAGATTTTTCCTATTCAGCACTTTGAATATATCATGCCACTTTCTTCTGGCTTGCTAAAAAATTAGCTGATAACTTTATGGAGTTTCCTTTCTATGTAATTGTCTTCTTTTCTCTTGCAACCTTTAAAATTCTTTCTTTATCACTGTGTTTTGCCATTTTAATTACTATGTGTCTTGGTGTGGACCACCTTGCTTTGAATTTGCTGCGAGACCTCTGTGCCTCCTGGATCTGGATGTGTGTTTCCCTCCATGGATTCAGGAAGTTTTCAGCTATTATTCTTCAAATGCATTTTCTGCCTCCCTTTTTTTTTTTCTTTTTCCTTTCTTTCTTTTTCTTTTTTCTTTTCTTTTTTTTTTTTTTTTACTCTTCCTGGGATCCGTTTGATGCAAATGTTATTGTATTTCATGGAGTCATGAGTTCTCTAAGTCTGTTCTCATTTTCGTGCTCTTAGGCGCTTGTGTATAAACTAAGGAATTGCTATGTGCTTAACTGCTTGAAAAAATACAGTGCTCTCCCATCTTCTCTCAGTCTCCTCTTTGTCTGTGTGTGTATGTTTTACATATATTTTCAGTGTATAAGTTATGATGATGTAAGTATAGTTCTCTACAGAGCTAAGTCATGAATGTTTTCATCCTTGTACACATTCTTGGTTTTACCAGTCTATTGGGGTTTCTGTCTTGGTGGTCTGCTCATTTTGCATACTTGCTTTCAAACAATTCCCCAGTTTTCAGCACCGTGCTATGGTTCAGTCTTCCACTTTTAATGCCTCTAGTTCCAGTATACCCCAAAGGGTATGTCAGATAAATTGGCTCCCACTTGTTTAGTTGCCTTTTCTTCAAGAACTTTCTCTGCTTTTCTATGTCAGTTACCACTTATCAGTGTCCACTTTATCTTGCACAATTTTGTTGACATTCTAGTGTTACTATCTCCTACTGGTACTTCTATGTCCTGTATAATGTAATACTTAAATGGTCCTTTATTTTCACTTAATTGTGTTTCGAGAGGGACAGGAAATAAAAGCATGTTATCATCAACATTTAACAACAACTACTAAACCCTAGGAAATTAATACGTATTTTGGCACTGCTGTAACAACTACCAAAAATGTGGCAATTGCTGTGGAACTAGTTAATAGAGGCTAAAAGAATTTTGAGACATTTGACTGCAAAATCTAAGATTTCCTTGAAGAGATACTTAGAAATATAGATAATAAGGGCGATTCTGAGTGGGTGGTAAGGAGGAAGTGTAGAGGAAATGGATAATGCACTGTCATCTTAGAGGATATATTTACATACACATATAGATATATAGGTGGATAAATAGATATCTTAAGTGAAAAGCTGAAAAATTTAACTTCAGTAACTATTCTTAGACTCATCAAACTCTAATCCATCAGAGACCAATCTAAATATTGCCCCTATAATTGAAGAGGGGCAAATGCAGAGACTGACAACTTACCAGAGGACAAATCCATGGGTGGAGTCCTCTTTTGGAACTAATATCAGGATAGGAAAACCTAAATATAACTGACCAGTTTCTAGACACTCATTGTGGCCAAGTCTAAGAGTTAAAAACTCCAGAGAGCTATAGTCATAAGCTCAGTCAGGCTCTCACAGTAAATATCAGAGAAATTTTTAACAGAGTTTAAGGAAAGGGAACCATTTTTAAAATACACCAGAGCATCTGTTAAAACTTCCCCTGAGAAGAAACTTTTTTACCGTAGCCTAAATTATTGGAGTTCTATCGGAGTCTAACTGGCATATGGGAAAAGAAATACCCAACTCTAGCCATTCTACCTCCTACTCAGGGCGAAAAACTGAGAAGCGCTTTTGAAGTTCATAGTCCACCTTAATAAAAGACAGACTTAATCCTAGGACTACAAAATGATTCCCATCCACCACATCTTACTAGCACATTGCTAAAGATATATTTATGTCAGTTCGTTATACCCAGTACATCATATCCAGTTATGAAAAAATGATAAAACACACTAAAAGGCAAAAAATAACCCTTTTTGTTTTTTTTTTTTTAGAGACTACCCTTTACTTACTGTCAGACATTGCTCTAAGTACATCACATACATTGCTTCATTTACTCTTTTAAAGGTCACCTAAAGGAAATGAAAAAATTATTTCCTCTGCCCCAGCTTTAGGATATAATTGACATATAACGTTGCATAAAGTTTAAGATGTAAAATGCAATGATTTATACATGTATACATTGTAGAATGTTTACTGCAGTAAGGTTGGATAACACATTTTTCACTGCATAGTAATTCCATTTTTTGTTGTTGTTATGTTGAGAAATTTTAAGATCTACTCTTACCAACTTTTAAGTAAAGAATAGTTTTGTTAACTGTAGCCATCCTGCTATACAATAGATCCCTGAACTTATTCCTCATAACTAAAACTTTATGCCCTTTACCATTATGTATTTATTTCCCTGAGACCCCAAGTGCTGGCATCCACATATTTACCGTCTGTAGTTTGGCTTTTTTAGAGTCCACATATAAGTGAAATCATAGTGTTTCTCGGTATGACTTATTTCACATGGTGTAATACCCTCAAAGTGCATCCATGTTGCAAATCGCAGGAGAGCCTTCTTTTTTATAAATGACTAAATATAGCTAAATATACAAATTATGTACACACACATATGCACCACATTTTATTTATCTACTCATCCACTCATCTGCTGATGGGTATTTAGGTTGTCTTTATGTTGACTATAGTGCTTAATACTGCAATGAATGTGGGGGTGTACATATCAGTGATTTCATTTCCTTCAGATAAATAGCCAAAGTGGGATTGATAAATCAGGAGGTAGTCCTACTTTTATGTTTTATTTTATTTTTCTTTTTTTTAAATTTTAAAATTTAAAGATCTTATTTATTTGATAGAGGGAAAGATAGAGAGAGAGGGAGAGAAAGAGGGAAAGAGCACAGAGGGAGAGGGAGATGGAGAAGCAGACTCCTTGCTGAGCTGGGAGCCAGGACCCTGTGATCATGACTTGGGCCAAAGGCAGATTCTTAACCAACTGAGCCAACCAGATGCCCCATGTAAGTCCTATTTTTAATTTTGGGGGGAAATTCCCTACTGTTCTTCATAGTAGTTATGCTAATTTATAATCCTACTCACATTGCAAAGTGTTTTTTCCTCCACATCATCACCAGCACGTATCTCTTGGCTTGTTGTTAAAAACCATTCTGACAGGTGTGAGGTGGTATCTTATTGTGGTTTTTATTTGTATTTTCCTGATGATGAGTGATGTTGAGCATCTTTCATTTGTCTGTTAGCCATCTGGATGTCTTTAAAATAGCAGTTTGGGTCCTTTGCCTGTTAATCAGATTATTTTGTTTTTTTGTTAATGAGTCATGAGGGCTTCTTACATGTTTTGAGTATTAATCCTTCAGATTTGTGTTTGGTAAATAGATTGCATAGGTTGCATTTTTATTTTGTTGATTATTTATTTCCTTTACTGTGCATAAGCTTTTTAGTTTGATGTAGTGACATGTGTTTATTTTTGCTTTTGTTGCCCTATCTTCGTCTCATATCCAAAAAACCATTGCCAAGACCAATGTCAAGGAGGTTTTTCCTGTGTTTTCTTCTAGGAATTTTATGGCTTCAGGCCTTATGTTTAAAGGTAAAATAAAAGCCCAAAGCTTATATAAACATCTTAGAGATATAACAGTCTCTTTTAGCCTGATAATTGAACTTCAGTCCCTCACAAAAAAAATCTTCCCTTGCATTCCTCCCTCCCACACACATTTTGATTGTCAGGATTTAAACTGGGTATCCATTAAAAAAATTGTAGCTATAGCTGTTTTAAGACTTCTGGTCTTTAACCTCTATATTAGAGTAAGTGATAACACAATGCCATATTACAATATTGAAGCATTTTAAATTTCAGTATATATTTACCTTTACTAATGTGTTTTATATTTTTACATGTTTCCTTGTCACTAATTACCATCCTTTTATTTCAGCTTGCCTATTCCTTCCTGCATTTCTTGTAAGGCAGGTCTAGTTGATGAATTCTCTCAGCTTTTGTTTGTCTGGGAAAGTCTTTATCTCTCCTTCATTTTTGAAGGACAGCTTTGCTGGATAAAATATTTGCTGGATAAAACTTTCAATAAATCATTCCACTGTCTCCTGGCTTGTAAGATTTCTGCTAAGAAACCTAGTAACACTTGTGTGGGCCTTCCGCTGTAAGTGACAATCTTCTTCTCTCTTGCTCTTTTAAAATTCTCTTTCATTTTAATTTTTTATAGTGTAACTATAATATGTTTTGGAGAATTGAGTTAAATTTGTTTATGTACGTATCAGCTCCATTAATTGGATGTCAGATATCTCCCAGTTTTGGGAAGTTGCCAGTCATTATTTCTTTAAATAAGCTTGTTACCTTTCCCTCGTCTCTCTCCTTCTGTAACTCCAATAATGCATACACTGTTTATATTGATTGTGTTCCATAAGTCCCATAAGCTTTCTTAGTCCCTTTCATTCTTTTTCCTTTTTGCTCCTCTGACTAAATAATTTCAAATGATATGTTCAAGTTCACAGATTTTTTTTTTTTCTTCTGCTTGGCTCAGTTTGATTTTAAAGCTCCTGTTAAATTCTTTAGTTCAGTCATTGTATTTTTTAGCTCCAAAATTTCTGTTTAATTCTTTATTTTTTCTATCACTTTGTTGAACTTCATATTTTGTCCTTTATTGTTTTATTCATTTTGGTAAATTATGTGTTCTTTTGTACCTATTTGATCATCTTTACAATTATTGTGTATTCTTTGTTAGGCATTCTTTGTTATATCTCCATTTCTTAATACTTTGCTAAGGGCCAGAGGCAACCTTAGCCTGACCCCCAGGATCCTGTAAGTCTACTATCACATATAAAAATTCATTTGGAAACTTTCTTTATCTCTAAACGCCCCCAATATACGTGTTGGCAATCATCCCACAAGCGTATGACCCACCGATACACATCTGAAGGGTCTCATGAGTCAGGTTTTACTAGACGGTAATAAATGACCTTTTCCCAACAATAGCCAGGCCCCTCGAGGTCCCAGAAACCTTGCTTCCAAAATTCCTTGGAGACTACGGCTATGGTTACCCCACTCCCAACTTGAAGGTATATAATCAGTCACCTGTCACAATCCCAGGGCAGCGCTTTCTGCCCATGGGTCCTGTCCCTGTACTTTTTTTTTGTCCCTGTATTTTAATAAAATGAACTTTTTGCACCAAAGATGTCTCAAGAATTCTTTCTTGGGCATTGGCTCTGAACCACAGCATTTTTCTACATCAGTAGGAAGACCCTAAACTCATCTTATCCCTCCAACACAACTAGACAATTATTAAATCATCCTAAATACCCCAGAAATCATCCTAAATACTGACAGAACAAACTCCACAACTAAAGGGGGAGAAGAGGACTCACTGAAGATTGTAGGAAGTGCAGACATGTGGTTTGGGGGAGAAACAGATTACAGGTGCTGCAAGGGGAGGGAGCCCTGATCACAGAGAAGGGCCAGAGAGAGAAGAGCACGCAAGGTAATGCACAAGGAGAATGTTTCCCCAAAGCATTGGCTGGAAGAACAGGGGCTGAATTTCATGAGTTGTAGCAACTAGCAGGGCTTAAAGACCTGGAATTTTAAATGACAGCAGACAGCAATGTGGCTGGTATAGAGGCCAGGGAGCACTGCACTGCTTCTGGAGAAAAGACAGGCAAACAACCTGGAGGAGAAGGGGGAACAGCATGGAAACAGTGATCTGAAGAATATCTGGGGCACTCAGTGGGAAGATCCTTCACTCTTCTTGGAGCCTCTCCCTGAGAGACATATTCATGGAGACACCTGGAGGGTGCGGGAAGGAGCTGGCTGGCACCCTTTCCCTTCTCCACCCTGGAGCATATAGAAAGAGCTATGTGCAGGAAGCAGCTGAGTCCCAACACTGGCTGCATAACTTGCTTATACCAAGTTATGCACCTTGTGCACTGGCAGGACTGCCCTTCTTGGCCAAGCCTGCCTCAGTCCCAGTACAGCAGACCCCTTCCTCACAAGACCACCAGAAAACCCTGTTCACACCATTTCTCTTGATTAGAGTGTTCTGTAAGACTTCAGTTCTGTGGAGGTGGTGTCAGGTCTCATTTCACAAGCAGATCAGAGCACACACAGTTAAATCTCACCACATTCATGCCAGGAAGCAAACACTGCCCACTGAAGGCAAGGAGAGCCTCTGCAGTCAACTGGTCTGAAGGACAGAGCAGCCAAGACACAACAGCAGACTTCACGCAGCACACAGCAGGGATGCTCCCTGAAGTGATGTGCCCTGGACAATACATGCATGACCTCTTCTATAAAGCACACTAGTTTCAGGAGCAGGAGATTTTTATGGCCTTTTCTAACAGAAAATTCATTTAAAAAAAATCATTCACCCTGATCAAGTTCGATTTATTTCTGGACTGCAAGGGTAGTTCAATATTTGCAAATTGATCACATTAATAAGAAGGATAAGAACCATATGATCCTGTCAATAGATGCAGAAAAAGCACTTGACAAACTACAACACCCATTTATGATGAAAACCCTCAACAAAGGATTAGTGGGAATATACCTCACCATAATAAAGACCATATACAAAAAAAAAAAAAACAAAAACAGCTAAATTCATACTTTATGTGAGTTTCTTGAGTGATTGTTTTACAGATATACTTATTTTTACTGTTGCTGTCACTTTGGGTCTCTCCTTTGCGCTCAAGGAGTCCCTTTAATATTTCTTGCAGGGCTTGTTTAGTGGACACAAACTCCTTTAGTTTTTGTTTGTCTGGGAAACTCTTTCTCCTTTTATTCTAAGTGGCACTCACTGGATAGAGTATTTTGGCTGCATGTTTTTCCCATTCAGCACATGCAGTATTATCATGCTAAGTTTCTATTGAAAAATCTCACGCTATCCTAACGGACTTTCTCTTGTAAGTTAAGGACTGCTTTTTCCTTGCTGCTTTTAAGACTTTTTATTTCCTAAATTTACAGTATTTCTTGGTGTTGGCCTGCTTTTGTTGAATCTGTCAGGGATCTCTGTGCCTATTTACTGGCTGTCTGGATCTCGATGTCTGTTTCCTTCCCCAGATTAGGGAAGTTTTCAGCTCTTATTTCTTCAAATAAATTTTCTTCCCTCTTTTCCCCCTCTTCCTCTTCTAAGATTCTTATGATACAAATGTTGTTAATTTGATGAAGGCACCGAATTCCCTCAATCAGTGTATTGTCATGGTTTTTACCTGTCTTTTGTTCAGCTTGATTACTTTCCATTACTGTGTGTTCTAGGTCATGAATTCATTCCTCTGTTTTTTCCAGCCTGCTGTTCATTCCATCCAGCAAGTCTTACATTTCATATATTGTGCTCTTAATCTCGACTATGTTATACCTTATCTTTGTGTTAACGGTCTCATTCATGTCTTCCACTCATTTTCTCAAGTGCAGTGTGTATCCTTATGATCATTGCTAAATTTAAAATTATTTTAAATTTAATTTAATTTAAAATATTTTCAAAATATTTTAAATTCTGTATCAGGTATATTACATATGTCTGTTTCACTTAGATCTCCGACTATAGCCTCCTCTTGCTCTTTCATTTGGGAGACATTTCTCTTATCTCATTTTGTCTGCCTCTTTGTGTCTGTTTCTGTGTGTTAAGAAAGTCAGCAGTGTATTTTTCTCTTGAATGTAGTGACTTTATGAAGAACAGGTCCTGGAGTGCCCTCTAGTGTACTTCAGGGTCCTATGTGTTTTGCTTCCACCCTCTGTTGTGTCTGAGTCAATTTGCCCTTTAGTGTCATCATCTCCACTGATTCTCTGCCTATGATGGGCTATGCTTGCTCTCTATGGTCAGTAACCCAGGCAGTCCAGCTCTGGGGAACTTGATAGTGGGATAGAATTGTTAGCAAAATTTTCATTGTACCACTAGTCCTATGCTTGATACCCGCAAGTGCTGGGGCAGGTGGGGGTTGCAGGTGGGACTGCACATGGGACTGCTGGGGGCGTGAGGTTGGGCCTGGTGTGCTTGGGTTTTCAAGCAAGTGGCTATATGTAGTACAGTGCAGTGACAGCAATGCACCTGGTCACTATATTGGTGTGGCACACCACAATGGCTAGGGTTACAGGGCTGGTACTGTGTTATGGCTGGACAGAGACTGTGAACAGCTTTAACAAAATTTGTCTTGAGTCCTGAGTTGAGACTGAATGTCTCTGCACACCTGACTCCTGCAAGTGTCTTTGTGCTTATACTAGGGGTTAGGAGAGGACAATGGCACCTGCCAGCTCCCTTGTTTTTGAAGTCCCCAACACATTCTAAAATCAGTTGACCGGATCTGTCCCATTTGCCCACGACTTTGTGTAAACTGCCATTTGTATGCTGTCTCTCCATGCAGGTTCTGTCTCCTTAGGGGCAGTGACCTTATCTATCACTTGCTCTCTCAGCCTGCCCAGTGCTGAGTCAGCTGACCTCCAAAGCTCCAGGCTCCAAGGCCCACTTGTTATATAAACTAATGGAATTTAGCCCCTCTGGTGTTTAAAGCCAAATATCATGGGATTAGTATTCCTATGTGAGCATCCTGGTGATGGGCTCAAATGAGGGCCCATTTCTCTGCCCTCTCCACTTACGGTTTTTCTCTCCTGCAGGCAATCTGCCTCCCCGTTTCTGACCTCCCTAACCATTCAGATGCAGCTTTTTCTCTGTATTTAGTGGTAGACTTTGTTCTGCCCGTCTTCACATGGACTTGGTTTTGTGGTTTATGGCCTTGGATGTGGATGATATCCAGTTGTAAACATAGGACAGGGTGAGCTCAGGGTCATCTTACTCTGCCATCTCCCCCCCGTGAAGTCTCTGTTATGCAGAGAGAAACAAGACTGATCCAGAATTTCTGCTCATTAAGCTCATTAAGTATTGAAGTATGACGCTGAAAGAATGGTATTTTCAGAGAAACAAAATTACTCAGATGATCTTACTAAAGAGCTATAAATATATGTATTTTCGTAAGAAGTTAATCCAGAATGAATTACCATGATAATTTTTAATGGGAAATGAATAGAAAAAGTGAAAATATTCATAATGTGAAATCTATAAAAAATTAATAAGGATCTAGAATGTAGGCAAAACTAAATATTGAGCAGAATAATAGACAAGTGGAGGGGAGCTGAAAAGCATCAATTATCCTTGTATTATTCTAAATAGAGATTAATTTCATTTTAATTTTATTAAACAAAATATGAAAGTAAAATGTTTAAAAAATGCTTAAGGAATACAATGCTTAAGGAATACAATGTCTATGGAGCTACAGTGCATTAAACTAAGTGAAACAAGTCAGTCAAAGAAAGACATACTATATGATTTCACCCATTTGTGGAATTTAAGAAACAAAATAGATAAACATAGGGAAAGGGGAGAAAAAGAGAGGGAGGCAGATCATAAGAGACTCTTAATGATGGAGAACACCCTGAAGTTTGGGGAAGGTAGAGAACAGTGAATTTCTGGCCAAGCCAGGCTCAACCAGTTGCTTTCAGTTACAGGTACCTCCTATGATCTCTGAAGTTGGCAGTATGACTGCCTCTTGGGTTATAAGCAATCTGATTCAGCAACAAACTTAAGGAAAATTCATGCCTAGTATTCCTTCCACAAAAAGCCTGACAGGATAACATCAGACTCAACATTTCTTCTATCATTACCAGAGTGATTAAAGAAAAGAACCTGAAATATATTTTAGTTTTAATAAACATTTCCAGAATAACCTAGATTTTACATTTAAGAGGAAAATGCCTTCTTCACTACAAAAGGATTGCATTGGCCCCCTGTAATTTTGCCCGAACACTAGCTATTGTCTAATCACTACTTCAGGTCTGTCCTTTGCCTTTGGACATTTCAGGTGGATACTCTGGTGGAACCTACAGCACAGCAAACCATTTCCAGTCTCTTAGGAAATATATGGTGATTCTCTCAGACTTTCTAGCATATTCTTCAAGTATTCATTAGAAAAATTATCCAAACTATTCCTATGTTATTCTTCATTAATTTTTTCAATTCATTTCTTTTTAATCATGCTACTGATTTTGATTCTGTATGAGTCATATTCAAATTGAGCATAAATATAAGCCAATTTTATATACATATTATGTTATCTAATAGTGAATCACACTGCTAGCTAAAGCACCCTCCATCACTGCAGATCAAATGTGATCTCTTCCACATAGCACTGAGTTTCCACCTCATGGAGGAACACAGTCTAGCTGTAGTCTCCCCACATATTATAACCTGTGGTTTCTACCTCTCAGCTACATGGGTCCATTGCCCATGTCTTTTCCAATATTTCATAAATGCCCTCATCTCATAAAGAGGGGGCTCACCAAGGATAAGGAGTAGATCGTCTGTCTCCTGTAGAGTTCAGCATAATGTTAGGTTTAGATCAAGTGCTTCATAATTAAATCTCCCTGGATTTTTATCAGAAATGAACAGAACAGGTTAAAGAACTTGTACGTGGCTGAAGAGCAGTGTGGCAGTTGGTCTCTGAGATGCTGCAGATTGTCCTGAGCTACAGGTGGATCATTTCAGCATCAGGGACAGGAGGAACAGTGCCCCGCTCTGAGGCATGGGCACTGCTGAGCCTCTCACCTGATACAGGACTGTTACTTCCCTGTCTGTCTCCCCCAACCTGTCTCATTGCTAGCAGCAGGATGTTGGAATCCACAATGGTGAAGGCACTGAGCACGCCCATAAATACGTATGTATTTTCCAATCTTTTCAACTCATTTTCCACCAGTAAAAGAAGGTCTACGTTACTTCCGTCAGAAAAAGAACATTCTTATGCCTTCAGGTGTGAATGTAACGCATAAGCCCTACCTCTGGGCCTCACGCTAACCTTGAACAGCCCTCCTCACAGAAGCCCTCCTCCTGAGAGGGGCAGGCAGCATGGCAGATGAGGGAGCAGCCTGGGCCTAGATCAGAATCCCAGCTCTAGCACTATCCAGACCTGTGACCTTGAGCTGGTCTTTGAACATCTCTGTAGACTGGGGATAACAGCAGTATCCACTCCAAAGGGGTGCTCTGAGGATTTATCAGATAATGGGCCACATGCTGGTCAAAGTCACGACTCAGTTATGTGAAGAGCCACCTCTTGATAAGCATGAGCTATGATCAGGAGGCCTCTGTGAAGTAAACATCAGCACGCCTTCAACTGATAAGATTCATGGCCCAGGCAAAGGGTGGAAGTGGAAGAGAAGTTGAACTCAGTGGTGCAGCATGGAACAGGCATGCAAGGGGAAGCTCTCCCACAGCTTTTAGGGACAGCTGTGCTTTAGTGGTCAGACTCTTTTCCTAAACCTCAAGACCAAAAATAAGATAGCACTGCCTGTCCACTGGCATCATCGAATGGAAGTGGTATATGCATGAGATCAGGCCCAAGAAAGTTGTAGAAGCACAAGGAAATTAGATGAATTGGTGGCCCAAATGCCTGTGATCCCCACTCCTGCTTACACTGCCTTCTATCTTCCTGCACCTGCATCAGCCTGCACCGATGGCCCCTGAGGGTTCCTATATTCAGTTGACAGAGAAAGACTCAGGCCTGGTTTCAGATGGTTCTGCACTATATGCAGGCACCACCTAAAAGTAGACCGTTGCAACACCATAGCCTCTCTCTGACACATTGCTGGACAGGGGGTGAAAGAAAATCCTTTTGGGCAGAACGTTGAACAGTGCACCCTGCTGTGCTTGGAAGTATGAATGGACAAACATGCCATTGATTATATCACTAATTCATGGTCAGTTGTTTAGCTGGATGATTTGGAAAGGGTAAGACTGAAACATTGATGACAAGGAAGCCTGGGAAAGAGGTATGTGATAGACCTGAATGGGAGAAGAAATGAAGATACATGTGAATCTCAAGAAGGAGTTACTACAACAGAGAAGGATTTTCACTACCAAGTGGGAAGAATGACACATTCTGTGGATACTGTCAGCCTCTTTCCCAGCCACCCCTCTCATAACCTTGTGAGCTCACAAAGCGGCCATGGTGGCAGGATTGGAAGTAATACATGAGCTCAGCAACAGAGCCCTCCATTTACCCAGACTGACCTAGCTATAAACAGTGCTGAGTACCCAACCTGGCAACAGCAGGAACCAACACCGACTCCCCAGTATGGCACCATTTCCTAAGGTGATCAGCCAGCCAGATTTATTTACACTACACGCTTAATTACTTTGGATGGTTGATTACAAGGGGCATTGTTTTCGTCTAATTGGAATGGATACACTTATTCTAGATACAGATTTGCCTTCCCTGCTTCTGCCAAAACTGTCATCCATGGACTTCAGAAAGCCTTACCTACTATATAGACTTATACACATATTCATTTATAAGTAGATTATATACATATACACTTCCATATAAAACAGAACCATAGGACTTCTAAGATGTCTTATTTATCTGGAGAACTCTACTTAAGAAGCAAAGAATCTGTGTAAGACTGATGAATCACAGACCTGTACCTCTGAAATAATACATTATATGTTAAAAAAAAAAAAAGTAGGAAGAGAAAAATGAAGTGGGGGGGAATCGGAAGGGGAGATGAACAATGAGAGACTATGGACTCTGAGAAACAAACTGAGGGTTCTAGAGGGGAGGGAGGTGGGGGGATGGGTTAGCCTGGTGATGGGTATTAAGGAGGGCACATACTGCATGGAGCACTGGGTGTTATATGAAAACAATGAATCATGGAACACTACATTAAAAACTGATGATGTAATGTATGGTGACTAACATGACATAATAAAATAGAATTAATAAAAAAAAAGAAGCAAAGAATCTGAATAAATTTTCTCCAAACAAGATTTACAAAAAATGGCCAATAAGTGCATGAAAAAGTGCCCAACATCATTAGCCGTTAGAGAAATGCAAATCAAAACCACAGTGAGATACCACTTTATACTTATTAGGATAAAACTATAGCTATAACTTTCTTAAAAGAACAAAAATGAACATAGCAAATATTTTCATAAAATTAGAATCTCTATACATTGCTGGTGGTATTATAAGATGGGACACTTTGGAAGACATTCTGGTAGTTCCTCAAATGGTTAAGCACAAAAATACCCCATGGTATCCAACAATTCCACTCCTAGTATATAAGAAAGAGCAGTGAAATAATATGTCTACGCAAAAATTATCAGAATTTTGACAGGATATTATTATAATATACAAAATGTGAAAGCTACTTGAAAGCCCATTAACTAATGAACAGATAAATAAGATGGGGTATATCCATCTTATTTATGTAACATTATGTAAATGTAATGTAACATTATGTAAAGTAATGTAACTTATGATATATTTAACAACGTGAATGAACTTTGAATGAAAACATTATGATAAATGAAAGAAGCCATAACAAAGGAGTACACACCGCATATGTCCATGAATATAAATGTCCAAAATAGGTAAATCTATAGAGATAGAACCTGGTGGCCTAAGGTGAGAAAGTACAGGAGACTTAGAGGTTATGGGGTTTCTTTGGGTATTAATGAAAATAGTCTAATATGGAGAGTGGTGACGGATTCATAGCCTTGTGACTAATACACTAAGAGCCATTGAATTATATTTTTTAAATGTTTACATCATATTGCATGTACATTACATCTCAATATATTTGTTTAAGAAATAAAACATGATTATGAATTACATATTTTAAAGGTGAGGACGAGACACTGAGAACAATGTATACAGGCAACATGGAGAACAGAAATTAAAGGTTAATCACAGTTGTGGAGTGGAGTGTGCTCTATTAGTGGTGAGTACAAGTCACAGAAAGTGGAAGCAGGGAAGAAACTGTCGTCATGCACCAAAATAAAGCTCTCAGACACTAATCTGGGCGGTTATGCAGGGCTGCCTCTGCAAGGGAGAGTAACAGCAGCTGAATTCTGCACATAGGTTTTATTTTGTTTTGTTTTCTTTTTATCAGCAAATCAAGGACAGATGTACCAAAGCATGGGGAAGGAATACAAAGAGATGGCAATTATCTTGAAGCTGGAAAGCAGGCCTGCACCCTCCCTTAGGCACAAGCACATGGAGGCAGTGATGGGATGAGGGAGGAATGGGATGTTTGTGCTAGCAATCTCCAGAGGCAGGAAGTGGAGTTGAGGGTTACTTTCTTTCATAGCTCCTAATCTATGGCCTGCCCCAGGAAATGATGGAATCCTGCTCCTACCAGGTCATTGTATTCAATAGCCCAAGATCAGGAATGCTGGTGGCGTTTCAGCTGCTTCTAGTCACCCCTTAGGGCTTACAATACACTTTCTACAGAAACCAGGTCAGCAAAGTTTTCCAGGATAAATAGGAAGTTGTTAGTAACCAGGTTTGTTGTTTTAATTAAATTCTTCATTACTTTTACTGGAATTCCAGAGACAGAGGTTGCAGAAAGGGGGATATCTCAGGTATAAGGAATATCAGGATATATCTTAAAAACTCCTTCAAGACTGTCCAAACATAAAACTATAAGCATGGGGGGACAAGAATGACATGGGATAAATTAGTAAAATGGCAGATGGCAGAGCACAATATCCTTTCCTTTAGATCAAGAACCTTGGACGGAAAATTTTACAGAAAAGAAATAGTGGATGATAAGGAAAAGTGGGAGAACAGTTGTGACCTTTGTTTTGTTTTCACTTATCTGGAAGACAGATGACTACCAATATGAAAAAAAGGCAAATGCAAATGAATCAAGACACAGGATAGATCATTTATTTATAGTGTTATAAATAAATACTGCTATAGCTGATTAAAAATCATCACAGTCAATTTATCCTTTCCTTAACAGTAAGCTTGAAACTCCTGCAAAAAGAAATTAGTTTTTCCTCAAGCTGACAAGATAGACCATCAAGAATAAAATGGTTTTATGTAAAAATAATAAATACATACTCAGATAGTTAAAAATATTCTGGTGGTAAGAAAAAAGTATAGCCCCTTATTAAAAAAGGCAAGAGCAGAACAAGATAGCAATGGCCCAACTCTAAAAGATTAACCACTTACCACAAGAACAGGGGCAGTTGGCTCAAATTCTGTGGAATTAGCATCTGAGGATTAAGAACAGTTCATAACTCACCAGTATTGCTGGAAAGTACTTTAAGTAATGAGAATTTTTTAAAATATTGTATTTATTTATTTGACTGAGACACACACACACACACACAGAGAGAGAGAGAGAGAGAGAGAGAAAGCATGGGTGGAGAGAGGGGCTCAGCAGGGACTGGATGACAGAACCATGGGATCATGACCTGAGCTGAAGGCAGACACTCAACTGATTGAGCCACCAGTTGCCTCAGGAATAAGAATTCTGTGACTGTTGATCAGATAATCCTTCTGTTGGGGTGTCTGCTTGGCTCAGTCAGTTAAGCATCCAACTCTTGATTTTGACTCAGGTCATGATCTCAGGGTTTGAGATTGAGCCTCATCTTGGGCTTTTGCTGGGCATGGAGCCTGCTTCAGATTCTCTGTCTCCCTTTCCCTCTGTCTCTCCCTGCACACCTCCTATGGAGGCTTTTGTGCTCTCTCTCTCTCTCAAAAAAAAAAAAGCAAAATAAAAATAAAATAATAATCCTTGTGTTTTTCCAGTTTTATTGAGATATAATTGGCATAACACTATTCATTTTAGTGTACAACATAATGATTTGATACATGTATATATTGCAAAATGATTAGCACAATAAGTTTAGTTAATATCCTGATTTTAATAATACATTATCACAAATATCAGGCTTACCTTTCCAACTGAAGCATTTTCTTGCAAACTCTATCAATGCTACTTGCATCCTAAAACAAACTCCTATTTTAAAAAGTGATATATATGTAAAGCAAATGAGTATGTTTTATATTGCTTCATATTTTGTGTTCATTTGTTTGCTCTCTGTCTCCTCCACTTAGAATGTAGGCTCTGAGAGAGCAAGACTTTTGGGTTCTCTTTTGGGTTCATTGCTAACTCTAACTTGAGGAAGGGGTAACAATTTCATGTTCATTATAGAAAAAATAATACAGAAAGGCCACCCATTATCATAGAAAGAACTCTGCTAAAATTTGGTAAAGTCAAGGTTTTTAATACTTTATTCAGACTGCAAAGGAAAGGACAGGGCAAGTTCCAAAAGATAAATCTACCTCTTGCAAACCTGTCTTTAAACTGAGGCATATGTAGACTGTAGGGCTTTGATTCCTTCAGAGAGTTTATAACACTCAAACTCCAGAGGAAGACTTCACATCACCTTTACTCAGAGACAGAGCCTTAAATGTGAGCTTTGCTCAAGAGCAGTTTCAGGTGGCCATAGAAATTTCAACTTAAAACATTTTTTTGTGACTAGAAAAATGTGGGATTCTATTGAATGGTTTCCTGCTTGCAGTTATTATAAGGTAGGGTCAGATTAGATAGCAACTTCTCCCAGCTTCTTCCTACCCAACCAGAACAGTTCTCCTACATCAACAAATTTTGTACATAAAGGGCCATGGAGTCAATATTTTGGCTTTGAAAGCCACAGGGTGTCAAACTCTGTAGTTGTATCACACACGCAGCAATAATAGTATGTAAACAAGTTGGTGTGCTCTATTCCAATAAAATTTTATTTACAAAAACAGACCAATAGTCAGGATGGTCTATAGCAGATTATTTGGTACCTGAATATTCAAATCCGAGCTCACACTTTTCATGTTAACACACCCTATGGAATGTTACCCCTATTAGATATCAAAAATCTAATACACTCATAGTTAGGATCCATAAACATGAGTTTTAGCCAGGAAAGGCATCTTCTTTGTGCCCAAGAAATTGCCTGGAGTTTCCCCAACATTCCTTAGATTCCAAAGCCTCCCAGCACAAGAATGCCACTGCAATCAACACAAGACAAGGGTGAGTTTGACATTGTTTTTATTTTTAGAGCTCTTATTTTTAGCCATTCATGCTTACTGATTCCAAGTCCAATGTTTAGTGCATTAGCTAAAGAGTATGCTTGAGCTCTATTTTCAGAATTCTTGACATAACTTCACATCCTCATCTTTCCTCCTGAAATTTTCCCAATATATGAAGATGTGACAATTTCTCACAGCTGGCCTCAATATATATTTTCTGATAAGCCTCTGTGCCTTGTAGAGATAGTAACTAGAAAACTCAATTCGATTAAAAAAGCCATTGGGAGAAGAATCCGAATAAAAATAGGATAAGGTTCCTTACAAAATACAGCCAAACTAGTAAAATTTGCCCAAGATTTCAGTTGCTGAGTAAGTAATGGTGAATGAAATTATTCTGGCTACCAGACATTTTAGAGACCTCCAAGGAAAATACTCTTATTTGACAAATGAGAAGAGTTTAAAACTAAAGTGTCATGTTACCCCATAACACAATGCTGTTTCCAAGAGTCCTGTTGATTACATGTGAAATAAAACTTAGAATCAAATGATGTGGAAAAGAAAACGTAATTAAGAAAGAAGGGCTGTGATATACAAGATCCATTTTGCATGATTGAGTGTATTATCAACCTCACAGGCTGAAGGTCAAAGCTCAATTCACTTTCCCTCCATACAGGATCCTCAGGGGTCTCTCCATTTCCTCTGCACATGCCACTGGTATTTCATGACACATTTTAAAGTAAATGTATTGTGGATGCACCACAACCACCCATAACCACCACAAGTACTCAAAGCTACTTTCTAAATGAACAAAAATTAGTATTTGAAGTAAATTAAATCCTATGGAAAAAGCATAATGGCATTCTCCTAATTGGTAGGGGCAGTCCTCAGAACTCACTCAGCTTTGCACAGTCCTCAGACCTCACTCAGCTTTGCACAGCTTCTGCCAAGCTTTGTGGAATTTCATAGGGTCCTCACTTTCAGTAGTCAGCTCCAGATCAATGGAGTCTATGTACTATAAAACATCCAATAGATCAAAAAACATTTAAGAAAAGTAGATACTCAGAAGTACTCAAGGCATCTAACACTATGACCCAACTATTCAATGACTACTTATTATGAAAACACTCACTTAGAACAGAAAAGCACAATCTCTGTCTTGGGACTCATAATCTTCCAGAAAAACTACAGATTCAAATACAGGCACACACAATATAGCACAATAATGACTATGATGGGCAAAGAGAATGCTGTGGAAATGAGTAGGAGCCACACTTAATCTAGACCTTGAAACTGCAGGAAAGATGGGAAGGAGCACCATCAGGGAAGGTTTCTCTAAGAGGTGATGTTCAAGCAGCTCAGCCCTTGAGGATCAGTATGTGTGTGTGTGTTGGGAAGGAAGATGTGTGGCAGGAAGATGTGTGGGAGTCACAGGGAGGAGGGGAGGCAAAGGAACAGCTTATATGAAACCTCAGAGGAAAGAGACAAAGGGGTGGTCACTCCGGGGCTCTCAAAAAAGCCTCCACCCATGGAGAGGAGAAGTTTACACAAGTAATTGGAAAGAGGGTTTTAAGGAACAGAGAGCATACCAGGGAATTTTAGAAGGATCACTGTGGGCGATGTGGAGAATGGAGGGAAGACAGAAAACCACCTGGAAGCTGCTGCAGTAAAGCCAAGCTAGGTAATCACAGAAGGAAAGTGGTCTAAAAAGAATATGAAAAGGCCATAATTCAAGTTGTACTTCATAGAAGCTAATGTCAATGAATTCTATTAAATGAAAAATCATATATTAGATGTAAAATCAGAAGCAAGTATCAGTGAATTCCATTAAATGAATCAATTCCTATGCACATATAATCTTTACAGAACAGTAATATTTATATTTTAGGGGATGATCACCATCTGAATATATCTTACAATACAAAATTTTAGTGTGTTTATGAAATTTGTGTCATAAATTTTCCATTTCCATTTCCATTTCCAAATTTTCCATTCCATTCCGTTGTTTTCTTTTTTCTACAAGGAAATGGGGGTCTTGGAGTAGTGGGAGGAACAAGAAGTAAAATATTCCTTAGAAAACCAAAAATAAAAAAGTGATTAGGAAAAGAGGTGATAAAAAAGAAGAAAAGGTCACATAGGTCCAAAACTAGTGTCTAAGTTGAATTTAAAATTTCTTGGACATATAAATGCATCTTTATTATATAAAGGCTTACCATTAAATCAAGATAATAAGGCTTGCTTAAACAGTGGTATACCCATAGAAAGTATCATTAAATATAGCACAGAGAAGCACATGTATACACACATACACGTGCACACAAAACACGCATCCAGAAAGATATGCACCAAACTGGGAAAAATATGTACAATAGAGAAGTGGGACTTCAGGGAGGAGGGATCTTTCGTTCTCTCCATTTTATATGATGCTTTGTTTAAATTTTCTATGCTGAGCACATACTATTTCCATATGTAAGAAAGACAAAAACCATAATCTATATATAACTCCACCCCTACTATTCCAAATACTGATTTTCAAAAACAAATAATCACAGTTTGCCAGATATCACTCCTCCAAGTTAGAAACAGAAATATACCATTTTAAAAATCTGGAATCATATATGAAACTAGAAATAAATCGTAAGAAAAAACCTGGAAAACACATATTGTGGAAAAACACAAACATATGGAGACTAAACAATATGATTCTACAGGCAATGGGTCAATGAAGCAATCAAAGAAGAAATACAGTATATGGAGACAAATGAAAATGAAAACATAACAGTTCAAAAACTAGTATACACTGAAAATGATTCTAAGAGGGAAATAAAAGTGATACAAGACAACCTCAAAAAACAAGAAAAAGCTCAAATAAACAATGTAATCTTATACCTAAAGGAACTAGAAAAAGAACAAAGCCCATAGTGAGCAGAAGGAAGGAAATTATAAAGATCAGAGTGGAAATAAATGGCATAGAGAAAGAAAAAAGTGGAAGGAAGGCAGGCAGAAGAAAGAAATCAATCAATGAAATCAAGAGTTGCTTCTTTGAAAAGGTAAACAAAATTGGATAAACCCTTAGCCAGACTCAGCAAAAAAAAAAAAAAAAAGGACTCACATAAAATCAGAATTGAGAGAAAAGAAATAACAACCAACATCACAGATATACAAAGGATTGTAAGAGAATACCATGAAAAATTTACAATGCCAACAAACTGGAAAGCTTAGAAGATATAGATAACCTATACCATAAGTTTTTCTATAACAATACAATCTTCCAAAACTGAATCCAGAGGAAACAGAAAATCTGAACAGATTACTAGTCAGGAGTATGAATTGGTAATCAAAAACTACCGATAAATAAAAGTCAGGACAAGAAGCTTCAAAGGTGAATTCTACCAAACATTTAAAGAAGAGTTAATTCCTTCTCTCCTCAAACTATTCCAAAAAATAAAAAAGGAAGGAAAGCTTCCAAATATATTCTACAAGACCAGCATTAACCTCATAACAAAACCAGACAAAGGCACCACAGAGAAAGAAAACTATAGGTCAATATCCCTGATGGGGGATATCATCAACAAAATATTAGCAAACTGCACACTAAAAATATTACTGACCACTGTCAGGTGAGATTTATTCCAGGAATGCAAGGGTGCTTCAATATTCCCAAATCAATCATGATATATCACGTCAACAAAATGAAGGATAAAAATTATACTATTATTTCAATAGATGCAGAAAAAAAATTTGACAAGAATCAACATCAATTCATGATAAAACATTCAACAAAGTAGGTTTGAAGGGAACATACCTCAACATAATAAAAACCACAGCTAATATTATCCTCAATGGGGAAAAACAGAAAACTTTTCCCCTAAGGTCAGGAATAAGACAAGAATGTCCACTCTCACCACTTTTATTTAACATAGTACTGGAAGTGCTAGCCTCAGCAATCAGACAAGAAAAAAACAAATAGAGGTATCCATATTGGTAAAGAAGAAGTTAAACTGTCCCTATTTGCAGAAAACATAATACTATACATAGACAACCCTAAGGATTCCATTTAAAAAAAAAGCCCCACTAGATGTAATAAATAAATTCAGTAAAGTTGCAGGATACAAAATTAATACCCAGGTAGAGGTAGCATTTATACACACCAATAATGATTAACAGAAAGAGAAATTAAGAAAATAACTCTGTTTTGAGTTTCAACAAAAAACCAAATACCTAGGAATAAACTTAACCAAGTTATTTCACTTGGTCATATGGTTTATATGCCTTCTATGACAAAGAAGGCAAAAATATACAACAGGGAAAAAGACAGTCTTTTCAAAAAATGGTGTTGGGAAACTGGGACAGAAACATACAAAAGAATGAAACTGGACCACTTTTTTATATCATACACAAAAATAAACTCAAAATGGGTAAAGGGCCTAATTGTGAGACTTGAAATGATAAAAATCCTAGAAGACAGTACAGGCAGTAATTTCTCTGACATTGGCTAGAGCAACATTTTTCTAGATCTGTCTACTAAAGCAAGGGAAATTAGAGCAAAATTAAACTATTGGGACTTTATCAAAACTAAAAACTTCAGCATAGAGAAGGGCAAACAAAACAAAAAGGCAATCTACAGAATGGGAGAAGATATTTTCAAGTGATATGTCCATTAATGTCTAATAGCCAAAATATGTAAAGAACTTATAAAGTTAAACACCAAAAAAAAAAAAAAAAAAAATCCAATTCACAAATGGGAAGAGGGACTGAATAAGCATTTTTCCAAAGAAGACATACGGATGGCCAAGACACACGAAAAACAATCCACATCACTAAGCATCAGGGAAATGCAAATCAAAACCACAATGAGATATCACCTGATACCTGTCAGAATGGCTATAATCAGAAAGATACAAAATAAATATTGGTGAGAATGTGGAGAAAAGGAATCATCATGTATGGTTGGTGGGAATGTAAATTGGTACAAACACTGGGGAAAAGAGTATGGAAGTTCCTCAAAAAATTAAACATAGAAATAGCATATGATCCAGTATTTCCACTACTGGATATATCTCCAAAGAAAACCAAAACAATAATTCAAAAAGATACATGCATCCTTATGTTTATTGCAGCATTATTTACAAGTCAAGATATGAAAGCAACCCAAGTGTCCACCAATAGACAAACAGATAAAGAAGGTGTGTTTTATTTTTTATTTAATTTTATTAAAGATTTTGCTTATTTATTTGACAGAGAGAGACACAGCGAAAGAGGGAACACAAGCAGGGGGAGTGGGAGAGGGAGAACCAGCTTCCTGCCAAGCAGGGAGCCCATTGTGGGGCTCGATCCCAGGACCCTGGGATCGTGACCCGAGCCGATGGCAGGCGGTTAAAGAGTAAGCCACCCAGGTGCCCCAAGAAGATGTGTTTTATACATACAATGGAATATTACTCCATAAAAAGAGGCTGAGATCATGCCACTTGGGACAACAGGAAGGAACTAGAAAGAATTGTGCTAAGTGAAATAAGTCAGACTGAGAAAGACAAATACCATGATTTCATTTATATGTAGATTCTAAAATAAAATGAATAATAAACAGGAAGCAGAATCAGACCTATAGATATAGAGGACAAACTGGTGGTTGGGGAGTTGGACAAAATGCATGGAGGGGAATGAGAGGTATAGGCTTTCAGTTATGAAATGAGTAAGTCATGGGGATGAAAGGTACAGCACAGGGAATATAGATAGTAGTATTGTAATAGCATTGTATGATGGTAGCTACACTTGTGGTGAGGATAGTATAATGTATAGACTTGTTGAGTCACTATGCTGTACACCTGAAACTAATGTAAGATGTGTCTGCTATGCTCAAAAATATTAATAAAATAAATTAAAAATATAGATTCAATTCCAAAGCTAAAAGTAAAAAACAAAAGCTCTATTATTTTTTTCTTGGTCAAATATAATGTTCTTAAGTGATCATAATGCACACATTTACATGGATATGCAGAGCCTTATTTCAAAAATCGTGTTGTGACTTAAATCTGCCTCTACGAAAGACAAGATATCAAGATGAATGAATGAAATAAGACCAGGCAGGACTTACCATTACATTCAACTTGTGGTTGATAGCCAATGCTGAGTGTTCCCAAGCTTTGAACATGGAGGCATAGCCATCTCTGAGCTTGGTATATTTGCCAACCAGGACTATGGAACACATTTTCTGTAACCTCTTGTTTCTGAAAAGGATGATTGCCAGTAGCCCCAGAAGCTGGAACAATTTTCCTATCAGAGCCTGCAGAAGGAACTAACCCTGCTGATACATTTGATTTTGAACTTCTGACTTCTGCAACCGTGATAGAATACATTTCTGCTGTTTTAAGCCATCTGATTTATGGTCATTTGATATAGCAGCTACAGGAAAGTAATATGAAAACCAAACACTGGCTCTTAAAAGCACATATAATAATAAACTATGTAGTGGCACCTGGGTGGCTGTCAAAGTGTCTGGCTTCAGCTCCGGTCATGATCCCAGGGTCCTGGGATGGAGCCCCGCATCGGGAGCCTGCTTCTCCTTCTCCCTCTGCTGCTCCCCCTGCTTGTGCTCTCTCTCTGTCAAATAAACAAATAAAATCTCTCAAAATTTTTTGAAAAATTAATAATAAAGTATGATAATTAATAAATTAAAAGTGGCATAGAGTATAATTTAGGGCTGTTTCTAATAGACTCAAAATAATAAGAAAATATAAGAAAATTCTTACAAAGTTATTCCTTAAGAGTTCTGGAGGGCAGGAAATATTAATTGTATAAACATTCATAAAATTACCTAAGTTTAGAAAGTGTACTTTATTCCTGATTGTACTTGCCCCAGACATTGTAAAGTATTTTCAGATGTATAAGTAAAAGGGCAAGCAAACTTCAATCTACTAGTCATCTACCAACATCAGTGATTTTGTCACCATCAAATCATTTTAATTATTGATTGAAATATTAGTAATCAATATTTAATGACCAATTTGAGGTTAAGGCCATATGTGATTTCTCTCTTAACTTCCACAACATGGGGTACTGGTTATCTCCTGTTATACCTGGATGAAAGAACAACCCCACAGGTTAAGTAATCCACCCACTCATACATAGTAAGGAGAAGCTGAGGTCTGAGTCCACATTATCTAATACAATATTTGTAACTACTTCACCTTCTGTCTCTATCTAATCCATACAAAACTCCAGCAGCAAGGAGTTTCTGGAATCATACTTTGTCTACATTTAGTAAAGGAAACAGGTGATGAGGATTTCATTTCTATATGGATTCAAATTAGACAAAGCTTGCTTACATCATTATGATTGTCTAAGAGACAAAACCTATCAGGGGTTTTAATGATGCTGAATATTTACTAACAGCAGGATAAAATTCTAATGGCATACCCAAAATCTCCCATTCAAAATTATTTTCTTAGGAAATGTTAGCTAAATTGTAAAAACATGCAAAACAAAACAAAAACCTATAAAAAATCTTTAAAATATTACAAAACTAAGAATAAACCAACAAATCAAAGCCCTTCTGAAATTGAAATTCCTTAAGTTTACTTTCATGTAAGTAAAGAAAATCAAGAGGTGCAGGAATCTTCAAAGAATACAGTAGAACTGCAGAACAATGTGCTAAAGCCTCAGGTAAATCCAGACTAAAACATACATATACATGAAGCCAAATGTGACAAAGGCACATTTTAAGTATGTCTTAATTCTACTTCCCACCCAAACCGAAATTCAAGAACTACTGAAGATTGCATTACTAACTTTTACACATACCTGTCAGCCATATTTCCTTACTCGATAAGCAAACTACTTGCAGAATCATTAACAGGTAGGTCCAATCTTTCAGCAGTGGTAGTCTCTATGTGGAAGAAGCATCATGGATACAGATGACCTGATTAGTGATAATAAATGACATATATAAATGCAATGAGTCAAACAGTCATACCTCAGCTCAAATGAAACCAAACAAGACAAAGCAGAAACACAAAACAAGGCAGACTGACAATGTACTTATGCTGATATATAGGGATCTAGGAACTTAAATGAGAGTGATTCTCACAAGGTTAGTACGACCTAATTATAAAACTGTGAATTTATTTTTCTACATCTGAAACTATACATGCTTTATATGTCAATATCCAAGACATATGGCCCAAGGCACCATCCTTAAGTCTAGGTTAAAACAGTGGAATTGAATTGTGCCTCCTAAACGTGAGTATGTGGTTTGCTTATTCATTCATTTGTTGTTGCTGCCTCTGTAGTTGCTTTTGTCTGCTCCCTTAATTTGGATAAATTTTCAAACATATACTGAACACCATAAAGTTAATTACACTTTACAGAAGAAAGGCTCCTTTAAATATCAGGTAGTGTGGTTGCTTTCTGTCACTTCTGTGTTCAATCTTCCCAAATCCATGGCTACACTACCAAGAGTTCTAATCTGTGTGGACGTATTTAAGACTATTGTTTCTCATTTGTGATAGCTAAGAAAACATTAATTGCCAAATTTCAGTCCATGAAGACTTTTTTTCTTCAAGCCTTTTTTTAGTTTCCCTCTTACATTTATTTCTTTGACCATTTTAGATTTTTTGCATATGTGTGAAGTAACTATATAACTTCATTCCTTTGTATGTGGATATCCAGTTGTTTAAGCACTATGTGTTAAAGAGACTTTTGTTTCCTCACTGATTGTTATTAGCACTCTCCTTAAAAATCAGTGACCAGAGTGCCTGGGTGGCTCAGTCAGTTAAGCCTCCAACACGTGATTTCAGCTCAGGTCACGATCTCAGGGTCATGGGATCAAGCCCCACATCTGGCTCTGCATTCAGCTGGGAGTCCGCTTGGGATTCTCTCCCTCTGCCCCTCCACCCCTCGTGCTCTCTCTCTCTCTTAAATAAATAAATCAATCTCTAAAAAATCAGTGACCATAGGTATATAAGTTTATTTCTGGAATCTCAATTCTAACCCACCTATAAGTCTATCCTTCTTCTACTACCACATTGATTATTGCAGCTTTTTATCTAGATTTGAAATTGGGAAATATTGGTCCTCCAACTTTTATCTCTCATTCAATATTGCTTCAGTTATTTGTAGTCCTTTGCATTTACATATGAATTTTTAAGATCAGCTTTCCACTGCTGGGGAAAAAAAGCCGTTGAGATTCTGATAGACATTTCATTGATTTGGGAGACCATGAGGGGAAGTAGTACCATCTTTATAAAATTGTCTTCCAATCTACGGAATAATACAGGATATCTTTCCACTTATTTATGTTTTCTTTAACTACTTTCAGAAATGTTTCATCATTTTCAATGTACAAGTCTTACACCTCCATAATTAACTTTCCATAATTAATTTTATTCCCAAGCATTTTATTATTTTTGATATGTGTAAATAGAATTGTGTCTTAGTTTCCTTTTACATTATGCTAATGTCTAGAAATACAACTGATATTTTAAAAAGATTTATTTATTTACCATTTTGGAAGGGGACAAGAAGTAGAAGGAGGGAGAGAGTCCCAAGCAGACTCCCTACTGAATGTGGAGCCTGACACAGACCTCAATCCTAGACCCTGAGCCGAAACCAACAGTCTGATGCTCAGCCGCCCCTTGAAATACAACTGATTTTTGTGTGCTGATCTTGCTTGTATCCTGCAACTTGTCTGAATTCATTTATTAGTTCTAATGCTTTTTTTTAGATTCTTTAGGATATTCTATCTATAGATAATGACATCTATGAATACAGATAGCTTTGGTCCTTTATAATGAGAGACAGTTCTCTTTTATTCCTGATTTGTTCAGTGGTTTATTTATTTCTTTATCATGAAAGGGCTTTGCATTTTATCAAATGCTTTTTCTGTATGAATTAAGATGACTATGTTTTTTTTTTCCTTTTCCATTATTCCTTTATGTGGTATATTACATTGATTTTTTTCAACTTTTTATTTAGGTTCCACTTAGTTAACATAGAGTGTAATATTAGTTTCAGGTGTACAATATAGTGGTTCATCAGCTCCATATAGCACCCTGAGGTCAGCACAAGTGCCCTCTTAATACCCATCACCCCTGTAACCCATCCCCTCCCACCTCCTCTCCATGACCCCACAGTTTGTTCTCTATAATCGGGTCTGTTTTCTGGTTTGTCTCTTTTTTTCCCCTTTGATTGTTGTTTTGTTTCTTAAATTCCACATATGAGTGAGATAATATAGTATTCGTATTTCTCTGACTGACTTTTATCGCTTAGTATAATATCCTCTAGTTCTATCCACATCCATCATTGCAAATGTTTTCATTCTTTTTGATGGCTGAGTATTATATCTGCCACATTTTCTTAATCCATTCATCGGTTGGTGGCCATCTGGGCTCTTTCCATAGTTTGGCTATTGTGTACATTGCTGCTATAAATATTGGGGTGCAGGCATCCCTTCGGATCACTACATTTGTATCTTTGTGGTAAATACCTAGTAGTGCAATTGCTGGGTCATAGGGTAGCTCTACTTTCAACTTTTTGAGGACCCTCCATGCTGTTTATAAGAGTGGCTGCACCAGCTTGCATTCCCACCAACAGTGTAAGAAGATTCCCCTTTCTCTACATCTTTGCCAACACAAACAACACTGTTGTTTCCTGAGTTGTTAATTTTAGTCATTCTGACTGGAGTGAAGGGATAGCTCATTGTAATTTCGATTTGTATTTACCTGATGATGAGTGAGGTTGAGCATTTTTTCATGTGTCTATTGGCCATCTGGGTGTCTTCTTTGGAAAAATGTCTATTCATGTCTGCCCATTTTTTAACCAGATTATTTTGCTTTGGGGCATTGAGTTTTATAAGTTCTTTTTATATTTTAGATACTAATCCTTTATCAGCTATGTCATTTGCAAATATCCTTTCCCATTCTGTAGGTTGCCTTTGAGTTTTGTTGATTGTTTCCTTTGTTGTGCAGAAACTTTTTATTTTGATAGAGACATATCTACAAAGAAGTTCCTAAGGCTGATGTCAAGAAGGTTATTGCCTGTATTCCCCTCTAGGATTTTGATGGTTTCCTATCTCACATTTAGGTCTTACATCCATTTTTTTAATTTATTTTGTTTTTGGTGTAAGAAACTGGTCCAATTTCACTCTTTTGATGTTGCTGTCCAATTTTCCCAACACCGATTGTTGAGAAGACTGTCCGTTTGCTTTGTCAAATGTTAGTAGACCATATAATTTGGGATTCATTTCTGAGTTTTTATTATTCCATTGAATTATGTGTCTGTTATTGTGCCAGCACTCTACTGTCTTGATGATTACAGCTTTCTAATATAAGTTGAAGTCTGGAATTGTGATGCCTCTTGATTTGTTTTTCTTTTTCAAGAACGTTTTGACTATTTGGGGTCTTTTGTGATTCCATACAAATTTTAGGATTGTTTGTTCCTGCTCTGTGAAAAATGCTGGTGGTATTTTCACAGGGACTGCATTAAATGTGTAGATTGCTTTGGCTAGTATAGACATGTCAACAATATTTGTTCTTCCAATCCAAAAGCATGAAATGTCTTTCCATTTCATTGTGTCGTCTTCAATTTCTTTCATTAGAGTATTAGAGTTTTCAGAGTACGGATGTTTAACCTCTTTGGTTAGGTTTATTCCTAGGTATCTTATGGTGTTTGGTACAATTGTAAATGGGATCGATTCCTTGATTTCTCTTTCTGCTACTTCCTTATCGGTGTATAGAAATGCAAGAGATTTCTATATGTTGATTTTGTATACTGCAACTTTATTGAAAGTATCAGTTCTAACAATTTTTTGGTGGAGTCTTTCAGGTTTTCTACATAAACTATCATGTTGTCTGTAAATAGTGTAAGTTTGATTCCCTCTTTGTTGATTTGGATGCCTTTTATTTCTTTCTGTTTGATTGCTGAGACTAGGACTTCCAGTACTATGTTAAATAACAGTGGTGAGAGTGGACATCCCTGTCTTGTTCCTGATCATAAAGGAAAGGCACTTGGTTTTTCCCCATTGTGGAACGATATTAGCTGTGGGTTTTTTTGTTTGTTTGTTTTTGTATCTGGACTTTATTGTTTGAAGTATGTTCCCTTTAACCCTACTTTGTTGAGTATTTTTATCATAAATGGATGTTGTACTTTGTCAAATGCTTTTTCTGGATCTATTGACAGGATCATACAGTCCTTATCTTTTCTTTCATTAATGTGGTGTTTCATGTGGGATTGTTTTGCAAATACTGAACCACCCCTGCAGGCCAGAAATAAATGCCACTTGATTTTGGTGAATGATTCTTTTAATGTGATGTTGAATTCAATTTGCTAGCATTTTGTTAACAATTTTTGCACACATGTTCATCAGGAATATTGGCCCATACTTCACTTTGTTGGAATCTTTATCTGCTATTGGAGTCAGGGTAATGCTGGCCTCATAAAATCAGTTTGGAAGTTTTTCTGCCTCTTTTATTTTTGGAATAGTTTAAGAAGAATGGTTATTAACTCTTCTTTAAATGAGGGTAATGGATATGAAGGAGGGCATGTGTTGTGATGAGCACTGGGTGTTATATGTAACTAATGAATCATTGAACCCTAAATCAAAAACTAACGATATCCTATACAATGGCTAACTGAACATAATAACAAAAAAAAGAAAAAAATGCTTGGTAGAATTCACCTCTGAAGTCATCTGGCCCTGGGCTTTGTTTATGGAAAATTTTTGATAACTGATTCAATTTCTTCGCTGGTTATAGGTCTGTTCAAGATTTCTATTTCTTCCTGTTTCAGTTTTAATCTATTTTCCTTCTTTTATTGGCTTTACATTTCATTTGTTCCTTTTCTGGTTCCCATAGGTGTAAGGTTAGGTGATTTATTTGAGATTTTTATTGTTTCTTTAGGAAGGACTGCACTGGTATATATTTCCTTCTTAGGACCACTTTTGCTGTATTGAGAGGTTTTGGACTGTCATGTTTTTATTTTCATTTGTCTCCATGTATTTTTTTTTATTTCTTCTTTGATTTCCTGGTAGACCCATTCCTTCTTTGGTAGCATGTTAGTTGACCTCCATATATTTGTGGTCTTTCCAAACTTTTTCTTGTGGTTGACTTGAAGTTTCATAGTGTTCTGTTCTGAAAATATGTGTGGTCTCAATCTTTTCATATTTGTTGAGACCTGATTTGCGACCCAATATGTGATCTATTCCAGAGAATGACCCATGTGCATTTGAAAAGAAAACAGTGTATTCTACTGTTTTAAGATGGAATGTTCTGAATATATGTGTTAAGTCCATCTGGTCCAGTGTGTCATTCAAAATCATTCGTTCCTTGTTGATTTTCTATTTAGATGATCTGTCCATTGATGTAAGTGGGATGTTAAAGTCCCCTACTATTATATTATTATCAATGATTTTCTTTATGTTTGTTATTAATTAATTTATATATTTGGGTTCTCCCAAATTGGGGGCATAAATAAGGATGTCTACTCTCAACGGTTTTATTCATAGTACTAAATAGTACTAGCTACAGCAATTAGGCCAACATAAATAAATAAAAAAGCATCTAAATTGCTAGGGAAGAGATAAAACTCTTACTATTTGCAGATGACATGATATTATATGTTGAAAACCTGAAAGACTGCATGAAAAAACTACTGGAATTGGTCACTGAGTTCAGTAAAGTCATAGAGAAAAACTGATGTATAGAAACCTGTTGCATTTCTTTACAGTAATAATGAGAAAGCAAAAGAGAAGTTAAGAAAACAATCACATTTACAATTGTTCCAAAAACAATAATACACCACTGAAGAGGTGTAACACCTGCTCTGAAGACAATAAAACACTGATAAAAGAAATTGAAGATGACACAGGAAAGGGAAAAGACATCCCATGCTCATGGATTGGAAGAATAAATATAGTTAACATGTCTATACTTCTGAAAACAATCTACACATTTAATGCAATTCCTACCAAAATACCAATAGCATTTTTCACAAAAATAGGCAATGATCCTAATATTTGTATGGAACCATAAAAGACCCTGAATAGTGAAAATAATCATGAAAAAGGAAAATAAAATGAGGTAAAACAATTCCACATTTCAATTTGTATTACATAGCAGAGTAACTAAAATAAGATAGTACTGGCATTAAGAATAGTCACATAAATCAATGGAATAGAACAGAAACCCCAGAAATAAACCCACAATTATATGGTGACTTAATCTTCAATAAAGGAAGAATGAATATACAATGGGAAAAGGACAGTCTCTTCAATATATGGCATTGGGAAAACTGGACAGCAACATGCAAAAGAATGAAACTGGATCACCTTCTTACATCACACACAAAAATAAATTTAAAATGGAATAAAGACCTCAATGTGAAGCCTGAAACATAAAAATCCTCAAGGAGAACACAGGCAGTAATTTCTCTGACATCAGCCATAGCAACATTTTTCTATATATGTCTCCTAAGGCAAGGGAAACAAAAGTAAAAATAAACTATTGGAACCACATCAAAATAGAATATTTCTTCAAAGTGAAGGAAAGAATCAGCCAAACTAAAAGGCAACCTATGGGAGAAGATATTTGCAAATGACATATTCAATAAGGGTTTGGTATCTAACATATATAAAGAACTTACACAACTGAACACCCCAAACACAAAAAAATCCAATTTAAAAGATAGGCAGACAACATAAACAGAAATTTCTACAAAGACATACAGATGGCCAACAGACACATGAAAAGATGCTCAACATCAGTCATCACCAGAGAAATGCAAATGAAAACTAAAATGAGATATCAACTCACACCTGTCAGAATGGCAAAAATTGAAAGCACAAGAAAAACAAGTGTTGGCAAGGATGTACAAAAAAACAAACCTCTTGCACTGTGGGTGGGAATGCAAACTGGTGCAGCCACTCTGGAAAACAGTATGGAGGTTCCTCAAAAGTAAAAAATACAATTATCCTATGATCCAGTAAAGCCACTACTGGATCATAAAAAATATAAAAGTTATTTTCAAGGGATACATGCAGTCTTATGTTTATAACAGCATTATTTATAATATCCAAGGTATGGAGGCAGCCCAAGTGTCCATTGATTGATACATGGATAAAGAAGATTAAAGAAGATGTGGTGTGTGTGTGTGTGTGTGTATATACATATATACAATGGAATATTATTCAGCCATAAAAAAGAGTGAAATCTTGTCATTTGCAACAACAGGGATGGAGTGAAAGAGTATTATGCTAAGCAAAATAAGTCCATCAGAGAAAGACAAATATCATATGATTTCACTCATATGTGGAATTTAAGAAACACAACACATGAGCAATGGAAAAACAACAACAGAGAGAGAGGGAAACCAGAAAACAGACTCTTAACTATAGAGTACAAATTGTTGGTTACCAGAGGAGAGGTCAGTGGAAAGTTGAGGGGCAGGGATTAAAAGGTACATTTATCTAAAGGAACTTAGGAAGATGGCGGAGGAGTAGAAGGACCCTAGGCTGGTTTTATCTAATGATAAAACTAGATAACTATCAAATCATCCCAAATACCCAAGAAATCAACCTTAAGACTGACAAAACAAACTCCACAACTAAAGATATAAGAGGCCACATCAAGGAAGGCAGGGTGTATGGAAGAATGGGTGAGGGGAGAAATGGATCATAGGTGCTAGAGCACAGAGGGGATTGTGGTTGTAGAGAAGGGCAAGAGAGGCAGGGGCATACAGGGTAATGCAGAAGGAAAACATTTCCCCAAGCTATTGCCTGGGAAAACGAGAGGAGCTGAATTATGTGAGTTCTTGCAACTAATGAGGCTTAAAGCCTGGAGTTTTAAAAATATGAGACCTTGGTTGAGATGGAATCCAGAGGACACTCTACTCATGCTGGAGAGAAGGCAGGCCAAACAACCTGGGGGCAGGTGGAGTGGAAAGAGTGGTTTGAAGAACATCTGGGGCACACAATGGGGAGATTACTCACTCTTCTTGGACTGCTTTGCTGAGAAGCAGCCTTCACGGAGATGCCTCTCCAGGGACAAAGAAGCTTCAGCATAAACACAGAGACACTTGCAAGAAGCAGTGCAACATCCACTCACTACCTGACTTCCTTATACCAAACCACAGGACCCTGCCCTCTAGCAGAACTCCTCTTCTCAGTCAATCTTCCCTCAGTCTCAGTGCAGCAGGCCGCTTCCCCAGACCAACACAATTCTCTGCCCACACCCTGTCTCTCAACCAGAGAGTTCTGCAAGGACTGCAGAACTAATTCCACCCCAAGCTAAAACTCACCAAATTCAGGCCAGGGACCAAACACTGCCCACTGCAGGCAAGGAGAGTCTCTGCAGATAATTGCTCTGAAAAATAGAGCAGCCAAGGCATAGCAGCAAAGTGCATGCAGCACACACCAGAGCACACACACTCCTGAAGTAACAGGCCCTGGGCACCACAAAGACTCTCATAAAGGAGAATTACAGACCAATATCCCTGATGAATATGGATGCAAAAATTCTCACCACAATACTAGCCAATAGGATCCGACAGTACATTAAAAGGATTATTCACCACAACCAAGTGGGATTTATCCCTGGGCTGCAAGGTTGGTTCAACATCCACAAATCAATCAATGTAATAAAAGAAAGAACAAGAACCATATGATCTTCTCAATAGATGCAGAAAAATTATTTGACAAAGTACAGAATCCTTTCTTGATCAAAACTCTTCAGAGTATAGAGATAGAGGGTACATACCTCAATATCATAAAAGCCATCTATGAAAATCCCACAGCGAATATCATTCTCAATGGGGAAAGACTGAGAGCTTTTCCTCCTAAGGTCAGGAACGCGGCAGGGAGGTCCACTCTCACCACTGCTATTCAACATAGTATTAGAAGTCCTAGCCACAGCAATCAGACAACAAAAAGAAATCAAAGGCATCCGATTCGGCAAAAAAGAAGTCAAACTCTCACTCTGCAGATGATATGATACTTTATATGGAAAACGCAAAAGACTCCACCCCAAAACTGCTAGAACTCATACAGGAATTCAGTAAAGTGGCAGGATATAAAATCAATGCACAGAAATCAGTGGCATTCCTATACACCAGCAGCAAGATAGAAGAAAGAGAAATTAAGGAGTCGATCCCATTTACAACTGCACCCAAAACCATAGGATACGTAGAAATAAATCTATCCAAAGAGGCAAAGAATCTGTACTCAGAAAACTATAAAATACTCATGAAAGAAATTGAGGAATCATTTTCAAAGAAATGGAAAAACGTTCCATGCTCAAGGATTGGAAGAACAAATATTGTGAAGATGTCAATGCTACCTAGAGCAATCTACACATTCAATGCCATCTCCATCAAAATACAATCTACTTTTTTCAAAGAAATGGAACACATAATCCTAAAATTTGTAGCGAATCAGAAAAGACCCCAAATAGCCAGAGGACTGTTGAAAAAGAAAAGCAAAGCTGGTGGTATCACAATTCTGGACTTCAAGCTCTATTACAAAGCTGTCATCATCAAGACAGCATGGTACTGGCACAAAAACAGACACATAGATCAATGGAACAGAAAGAGAGCCCACAAATGGACCCTCAACTCTATGGTCAACTCATCTTTGACAAAGCAGGAAAGAATGTCCAATGGGAAAAAGACAGTCTCTTAAACAAATGGTGTTGGGAAAAGTGGACAGCCACATGCAGAAGAATGAAACTGGACCATTTCCTTACACCACACACAAAAATAGACTCAAAATGGTTGAAAGACCTAAATGTGAGACAGGAGTCCATCAAAATCCTAAAGGAGAACACAGATAGCCACCTCTTCAAGCTCAGCCGCAGCAACTTCTTCCTAGAAACATGGCCAAAAGCAAGGGAAGCAAGGACAAAAATGAACTATTGGGATTTTATCAAGATAAAAAGCTTTTACACAGTAAAAGAAACAGTCCACAAAACCAAAAAGACAACTGACAGAATGGGAGAAAATATTTGCAAATGACATATCAGATAAAGGGCTACTATCCAAAATCTATAAAGAATTTCTCAAACTCAACACCCAAAGAACAAATAATCCAATCAAGAAATGGGCAGAAGACATGGACAGACTTTTTTCCAAAGATATCCAAATGGCCAACAGACACATGAAAAAGTGCTCAACATCACTCGGCATCAGGGAAATCCAAATCAAAACCTCAATGAGATACCGCCTCACACCAGTCAGAATGGCGATCAAACCATTCGGAACACCTATGAACTCAAAAGGAGATCGAAGAAAAGAAGAGCAGCAACTCTCTGAACAGAAAAGCGACCACTTTCTAGAAGGTAGGACGTGCGGAGAAGTGAACCGAGGCGATATTTGGGAGGATAGACGGCGGGGAAGGGGGCCTCCGTCTGCCTGCTTCTGGCAAGTGATAGAGCCGCGGAGCACAAAATCGGAACTTTTAGAAGTCAGCTCTGCTGAAGGACGTCACTCCAGTGGCTAAGCGGGGGGTTGGAACCCTCGCGGGACAGTGTGGTCTCAGCACCCTCGGGGTCACAGGAAGACCGGGGGTGCCTGAGTGCGGCAGAGCTCCCAGGTATCAGAGCGGGGAAGCCGGCTGCAGAGACGGAGCGGAGGAGTGGGCTCTCAGCTCGGGGTTGCCATAAACCGTGATCTGCAGCACAGTCGGGCCCCTGCTCTTCCAGCAGGGACCCAACAAGCGGCAGATCCGGGGAGACTCCCCTTCCTCCCCTGGGAGGAGCAGTGTGGGAGCTCACTGCGGGAATCGGCTGGGTTTGGAGACTCCAAACAGGGTCGTGTGCCAGAGATAGAAACACTTGGTCACAAGCCGGGTGAGCACAGAGTGAGGCCGGAGACCCGGGAGACGGGAGTGACTGACTGCTTTTCTGTGGGGGCGCACTGAGGAGTGGGGCCCTGAGTTCTTGGCTCCTCTGGGGCAGAGATTGGGAGGCCACCATATTCTTTCTCGTCTTCCAAAGCTGTACAGGAAGCTTTCACCGAACCAAAGCTATCAAGAGCAAACCCGAGCGGATTATTTGGCTCGCCCAGGGCAAGGGCTGGGCAATTCCGCTTCTGGCAAAGACATTTGAGATTCAGGGCAACAGGCCCCTCCCCCAGAAGATCAGCAGGAACAGCCAGCCAAGACCAAGTTTACTGATCAATGAGAACGGCACTAGGGGAATACAGCACATAGAATTCATGGCTTTTTCCCTGCTTCTTTAGTCATTCAAAGTTAACTTTTTAAATTTTCTTTATTTTTTTCCTTTTCTATTTTTTTGGAGTTTTTCTTTTTCCCTTTTACAACCAACATCTTATCAATCCCTTTTATAAAAATCTTCATTTTCGTACTTAGAGTCCTATTCTATCCCTTCATTGTAGTAAACCTTATTTTGTGTGTGTGTGTGTATATATATATATATATAGTTGTTATCTCTTTAAAGTTTTGGGATACAGTTCTTCTAACAGGCCAAAATATACCCTATTTCTCTAGTGTATGGCTTTGTTCTAGTCTCCTGCCTGATCACATTCTCTCCCCCACCCCTTTTTTTCAACCAACTTCTTATCTTATCAATTCCTTTTATAAAATATTTTATAATTTTCATCTTTACACTCATATTCCATCCCTTCATCATATTTACCCTTATTTTTGTACATATATAAGTTTTTCTTCCTTTAAAATTTTGGGAGGCAGTTTCTTCTAACAGACCAAAATACACCCAAAATCTAGGGTATGACACTGATCTATTCACCAGCCTGATCATATTTGATCATATTCTTTTTTTCCCTTTCTTCCCACCCCCTCCCACCCCAACCCCCCCCCCCCCGAGTTTAGGGTCTCTTCTGATTATTTAGTGTATATTTTTCTGGGGCCATTGTTACCCTGTTAGCATTTTGTTCTCTCGTTCATCTGTTCTCCTCTGGACAAAATGACAGGACAGAAAAAACTCACCTCCAAAAAAAGAACAAGAGGCAGGACCGACTGCCAGGGACCTAATCAATATGGACGTTAGTAAGATGTCAGAACTAGAGTTCAGAATGACGATTATAAAGATACTAGCTGGGCTTGAAAAAAGCATGGAAGATACTAGAGAATCCCTTTCTGAGAAAAAAAAGAACTAAAATCTAACCAAGTCGAAATCAAAAAGGCTATTAATGAGGTGCAATAAAAAATGGGGGCACTAACTGCTAGGATAAATGAGGCAGAGAGAGAATCAGCGATATAGAAGACCAAATGATGGAAAATAAAAAAGCTGAGAAAAAGAGAGATAAACAACTACTGGATCACGAGGGCAGAATTTGAGAGATAAGCGATACCATAAGATGAAACAACATTAGAATCATTGGGATCCCAGAAGAAGAAGAAAGAGAGAGAGGGGCAGAAGGTATACTGGAGCAAATTATAGCAGAGAACGTCCCTAATGTGGGGAAGGAAACAGGCATCAAAATCCAGGAGGCACAGAGAACCCCCCTCAAAATCAATAAAAAAAGGTCAACCCCCTGACATCTAATAGTAAAACCTACAAGTCTCAGAGGCAAAGAGAAAATCCTGAAAGCAGCTCGGGACAAGAGATTGGTAACCTACAACAGTAGAAACGTTACATTGGCAGCAGACCTGTCCACAGAGACCTGGAAGGCCAGGAAGGACTGGCATGATATCGTCAGAGCACTAAACAAGAAAAATATGCAGCCAAGAATACTAAATCCAGCTAGGCTGTCATTGAAAATAGGAGGAGAGATAAAAAGCTTCCAGGACAAACAAAAACTGAAAGAATTTGCAAACACCAAACCAGGCCTCCAACAAATATTGAAAGGGTCCTCTAAGCAAAGAGAGAGCCTAAAAGTAATACAGACCAGAAAGAAATAGAGAAAATATATAGTAACAATCACCTTACAGGCAATATAATGGCACTAAATTTATATCTTTTGATAGTTACCCTGACTGTAAATGGGCTAAATGCCCCAATCAAAAGACACAGGGTAACAGACTGGATAAAATAACAAGACCCATCGATATGCACATGAAAAAGTGCTCAATATCACTCGGCATCAGGGAAATACAAATCGAAACCACAATGAGATTCCACCTCACACCAGTCAGAACGGCTAAAATTAGTAAGTCAGGAAACGACAGATGTTGGTGAGGGTGCGGAGAAAGGGGAACCCTCCTGCACTGTGGGTGGGAATGCAAGCTGGTGCAGCCACTCTGGAAAACAGTATGGAGGTTCCTCCAAAAGTTGAAAATAGAGCTATCCTATGACCCAGGAATTCCACTACTGGGGATTTACCCCGGAGATACAAATGTAGGGATCCGAAGGGGTATGTGCACCCCAATGTTTATAGCAGCAATGTCCACAATAGCCAAAGTATGGAAAGAGCCAAGATGTCCATCAACAGATGAATGGATCAAGAAGATGTGGTATATATACACAATGGAATATTATGCAGCCATCAAAAAACCCAAAATCTTGCCATTTGCAACGACATGGATGGAACTAGAGGGTATTATGCAAAGTGATGTAAGTCAGTCAGAGAAAGACAAGCATCATATGATCTCACTGATATGAGGAATTCTTTTTTTTTTTTTTAAGATTTTATTTATTTATTTGACAGAGAGAGACACAGCAAGAGAGGGAACACAAGCGGGGGGAGTGGGAGAGGGAGAAGCAGGCTTCCCGCCGAGCAGGGAGCCCCATGCGGGGCTCGATCCCATGACCTGAGCTGAAGGCAGATGCTTAATGACTGAGCCACTCAGGCCCCCCTGATATGAGGAATTCTTAATCTTAGGAAACAAACTGAGGGTTGCTGGAGTGGTGGGGGGTGGGAGGGATGGGGTGGCTGCGTGATGGACATGGGGGAGGGTATGTGCTATGGTGAGCGCTGTGAATTGCTAAAGACTGATGAATCACAGACCTGTACCTCTGAAAGAAATAATACATTATATGTTAAAGAAAAAAAAAAGAAGAAGAAGAAGGGAAAAATGGAGGGGGGCGAGTTGGAGGGCGAGACGAACCATGAGAGACTGTGGACACTGAGAAACAAACTGAGGGTTTTAGAGGGGAGGGGTTTGGGGGGATCGGTTAGCCTGGTATTAAGGAGGGCATGTATTGAATGGAGCACTGGGTGTCATATGTAAACAGTGAACCATGGATCACTACATCAAAATAAATAAATGAATGAATGAATGATTGAATAAATAAATAAATCAAATAAAAAATAAAGTAAAATAATTATACCAAAACAAATCAATAAAAAGTAGATTTGAAAAAAATGTAAGTATTATATAAACTTTTAGAGTTCAAGACGAACATAACAAAGTGCTATCAACATGTTTTAGTGGTCACTTAAAGATTACTCTTTCAACCCCAAATCACCATACACCAACACTAGCAACTAATATATTCTCTATAGTATCACTGGCTTAATCTGGGGGATGGGAGGAGATGTTAAACAACTTTGCGCCCTTCCATTCTAGAAAGTTCCCGTTACAAAAGCCCAGCTAAATTTAAGAAAATTATCAATAATGGTGCACCTGGCTGACATAGTTGGAAGAGCATGCGATCTTGATCTTGGGGTTGTAACCTTGAGCACCACCCTAGGTGTAGAGATTACTTAAAATTAAAAAATCTTTTATTTTATTTATGTTATTATTTTTATTATGTTCAGCTAGCCAACATACAGTACATCGTTTTTGTTGTAGTGTTCAACGATTCATTAGTTGTATATAACACCCAGTTTAAAAAATCCTTAAAAAAAACTATCAACATAAAGAATATTTAAAACAATGCTAACATTATTTGAAGAGTACTGTAATATGTAAAGTATCTCAAATAATCTGAGCCTAAAAGTTATATTATTGGTATTGACTAATTTCGTAATTTATTTAGTAAAGTAAAATAGGAGCAAATTAATAAACGAAATGTATTTGCTCGCCAGATATATTGACAATAAAGTGATACAAAGAATCAAGAATTTTTTCGATACTTGGTTATGAGTAATAGTTAAGTTTTAGTAGGTGAGAAGTAAACACAGCATATACTTTTATCCCATTTTTCTCTGTAATAGAGGTGAATGATGCAAGAGACAGCGGGAGGGAATTTCACTGACACGTTCTCCCTCAGAATTTAGAATTCAAAAGTTCCCCTAATAAGAATAATCACTGAGAGACTGAGTTCTGACTCAGGTAGCACATATGTAGAAAACCTAGGGCTCATTTTTCTATAAAAAAAAGCATTAAAAGTTGTAACTTCTTAAACTTTAAGATGTTTATTTTGTATGTCAAATAAAATATGCACCAGCTTGTGTGTAGTTAAATATTTTAATAAGATAAGAGAGTTTCGGGATGCCTGGGTGGCTCAGTCAGTTGAGCACCTGACTTGGTTTCAGCTTAGGTCATGATCTCAGGGTCCTGGGACGGAATCCCACACCGGGCTCCACACTCAGCATGGAGTCTGCTTCTCCCTCTGCTCCTTCTCTCTCTCTCAAATAAATAAATAAATAAAATCTTAGGAAAAAAAAAGAGTTTAGTTTTAAGACAGTGACTCTACTATTTGTTTTCATTTTTTATTGCTGAAAAATCAAAAGAGATTTAAAAGTTAAAACATTAAAATTTTAATAAAATTTTGGTATTTTTGCTCTACCTACAAACTACTTTATTAATTGACTAATAAGGTGGTACAGATACGTAGTGGAGCTGCACAAAAGGACAAAGGCTGAAAATGCTAAGTACCTGAATAAATTTGTAAAATTGTTTTCCTTCAGTCTAAATCTGAGTGTTGACTATTGACACAAAAATAATGACAATGTACTATGGGTATATAAGGAAAAGTAAAATGCATTACATTGCCAAAGAGGCTTGTAAGAGAAGAAGGGAAATATATAATTTTCAGATGCTTTTACTGTACATGAAGAGATATAATATTCCTTGAAGGTAGATTAGAATAAGTTGAGGATGTGTATTATTAACTCAAAACAACAACTAACAATAAGACAGTTATAGCTAAAAAGCCAGCAAAAGAGATTAAGTAGAATAAAACATATTTGATAGGGTACGTAGAAAACTTTAATCAGTATATTAACTGTAAATGACTTATATGCCCTAATAAGGAGGCACAGCTTGTTGGGCTGGATTTTAAAAAACTCTAAGTGCTGCCTGCAAGAAATGCACACTAAATAAGAAAACAAAGGAGGCACCTGGGTGGCTCAGTGGGTTAAGCGTCTGCCTTCCGCTCAGGTCACGATCTCAGGGTCCTGGGATCGAGCCCCACATCAGGCTCCCTGCTCCGCGAGGAGCCTGCTTCTTCCTCTGCCTCTGTCTCCCCCACCTTGTGCTCTCTGCCTCTCTCAAATAAATGAATGGAAATCTTTAAAAAATAAAAATAAATAAGAAAAAAATAGTAAGTAAAGATGAATTAATAAAACACAGGTAAAGGGATGGGAAAAAGTCGTAAAAGTACTAGTCATAAAAGAGCTTGGTGGTCAGATTAATATCAAAGTAGATTTCAGAGCAAAAAACTGGGGATAACATAGATCACTTCCTAATGATAAATGATCAACTGATGTTCCAAAGCGAGTTCTGAAATCAGACTTTCTAGGTTAGAAATGCGGCTAAAACCAGTGGATGAAATTCTGAGGAGAAATTTAGTAATTGTGAGTGACCTCTGGGAGTGGTCAGATAGATATATCCAAATAAAAAATGGACTAAATTTCTTTCTTCCTATTTCTTTCTCTTTCTTTCTTCCTTCCTTCCTTTCTCTCTCTTTCTTTCTTTCTTTTTTTCAAGATTTTGTTTATTTGACAGAGAGAGACACAGGGAGAGAGGGAACACAAGCAGGGGGAGGGGAAGAGGGAGAAGCAGGCTTCCCGCCGAGAAGAGAGCACGATTTGGGCTCGGTCCCGGGACCCTGGGACCCTGGGACCATGACCTGAGCTGAAGGCAGACGCTTAACGAATGAGCCATCCAGGCGTCCCTTCCCCTTCATTTAAAAAAAGATTTATTTCACAGAGAGAGACACAGCGAGAGAGGGAACACAAGCAGGGGGAGCGGGAGAGGGAGAAGCAGGCTTCCCGCGGAGCAGGGAGCCCGATGAGGGCCTGGATCCCAGGACCCTGGGACCATGATCTGAGCTGAAGGCAGACGCTTAACGAATGAGCCACCCAGGCGCCTCCAAAATGGACTACATTTCTTATTAGCAGACGTGATCTATAAGAAATATGAAAGGAAGATATTTTCATAATGAATGGATCAAAAGGATAACATACGAAATACGTAATTTCTCAAAAGAGAGACAGTGTGTTTCTTAAAAGGACGAGATAGAAAGTATCCTGTAGCACTTACAACTACAGAGGAGAGAAGAGAATGGAACATTCATATCTACCTGTGAAGTACGTGTAAATATGGAAATATGAAATAGTCATTTGCAGATGATTTCACCACTCACCCAAAGATGTCATAAACATGTTCTTTTGAAATAATGTAAGCTAAAGATACAATGTTAGCAAAAGAAAGATGTTATTTTAAATGATTTTTAAATCCAGAGTGACTGCGTGAATAAGAAAAAAAGGGAAGGAGAGAATGAAATACAGAAGAGTAGGTGAAAAGAGGGAGATCTAAGATATTACGAAAGGAGACGAGAAGCCTAAAGCAAGACATGACTAAATAACCAGAGACAACTGAGCTTAAGGGAAGAAGGAAATCAATATTGTAAGAAATGAAATCCATTATCTCCCCCAGCAATCCATAAGTCAAATGTATAGATATTAAAGATTATACCTTTCTCCCAGCCCAGCCCAGCCCACTCCTCTCTCCTCAGAACATGTAAGCTGACTTGTAAAGTTTATTTTTAGAAAATACCTGTGAAAACATCTACATACGGTAAAGCCTCAGAGTTTAAAAGTAGGTCATTGGCAGTGTACAAATTTAAAGTGTAAAGTTAAAGAGAACAGTCACAGAGTGAGGGAATTCAGGTGTACCTGGGTGCACTTTTTAAATTTCACATAGCCTGTGCTGCAAAACATCCGACTAACTCAAAATACACTGCCTTTCTGCCACTTGGTTGAGATTTATTTATTTTATTTATTTTTAATTTCTTTATTATGTTATGTCCCCATACGGTTGAGGTTTAGCTTAAAAAATTAAACAGTTCATCCTTCTACTAATTATTAACTACAAAATTTATAATCCATTAACCATTGTCCAACCTGAGAGTGCTCATCAGCATGTTCTCTTTTCTCACATAGAATCAGTTGACAGAGTCTCTACCTTCAAGCCTCCAGGAAAAAAAAAAAAAAACAAAAACCTAAAGTCACCAGATTTATGACAGATACAAGTATTGCAAAATATCTGGGTTTAGGCAGAGAAAGGGATAGGTAGAAGCAGCTGAAAAAGAGATGTTGGAGCTGCTCCTTATTTGCTGTCCTATAGTTTTGGAGCATGTTCCAACCATAAGGCATTTTATTTTCAACCTGAAATCTCTTAGGACTCCTACTGAAATGAGGGGCTTTACTCACCTAACATGACCGTTCCTGTCTCCTAGTTCATTTTGCAACCTTAACCTTCTCTCATCTGCCTGTTCCTTTTCATGTAGCCTCCAGGTTAAATATAACACAGACTGGAGGAATATAATTAAAAACAAAATCTGCACCCAGTCTATAAAAAACCTCTTCACAAAGACAGAAGAGAAAGAAAACAGTTTTGTGATAGAGTGTGCACCAACCAGAGAGAATGTAAGGTGCATCACATCTTAAGTGATAAAAAGATCGCAAAGACAGAAATCTTATTCTTCTATATAGCTAAGAAGATACAACCTATTCTATTCATGTTTTCCAGATAAAATAGCTCATGTCTTTTATCTTCATGGAGGTAAGGTTTAAAATTTAGAGTCAGATGAAATTTGAATTAGGCCATCTTTCCCTAAAATCCCCAAACTCTTCTTTCTCCCTACTTGATGAAACTTTTCTACATCTAATGTGATTTCTGCTTTCTGTTCCTCCCATTAACTCGCTGTTTTCTCTACATATACACACCATTGTTTGTAGCCGTAGATAATCACTAGGCCCCCCCAAAAATTGCATGTGGAAAATTAAGGAAATGCCGCAGAATATAAATACATATCTTTACAATTTTGCAAAAAAAAAAAAGTTTGAATGAAATAATTGTCAAAATCCATGAACCTGCATCTGGAGGGAGTATCTTTTTTTTTTTTAAGATTTATTTTTTTTATTTATTTGAGAGAGAGAGTTTGCACAAGTGGTGGAGCGGGGAAGGCGGGTAGGGACAGGATCTGAAGCAGACTCACAGCTGGGTGCGGAGCCTGAGTTGAGACTTGATTTCATGATCCTGAGGTCGTGACCTGAGCTAAAACCAAGAGTTGGATGCTTAACCAACAAAGCCACCCTGGAGGGAGTATCCTTTTATCTTCATGAAATATTTACTGATGTGAAAATGTTTATTACTTACTGTTAATACATAAAATTCTGGATTTAAAAAGTACATTAAACTAAGACATCTGCCTAATGCTGGTATCTCTTTCTGAGGCATGATAAAATACGGCAATTGTAAAAATAATTAATTTCTTCTACACGTATTAAAAAGACAAAGGAGTCACAATATCATACCATGAACCTACAGAAATTCTTACTGTAGGTGGAGTGTGGTTATTGCTAGACAGAAAAGGAACTTTTTACTCAGAATTGAGATTGCCTTACAAATGTACATTCTGTTTGTTGGGCACAAAGATTATCCCACATAATCTTTTTGTATAAATACATTGGCTGTTGCAATAAAAGCAATTTTCCCAAGAGACACATAGAAATAGATTTTATTTATAACACTGTCCTGTTATTTTTTTATCTCCGACTCTTTAGGATCTCATTCATGGTAGATCTCCTGACATCTCTTAAAATCTTTTACTTCCTATCTAACAGGTATTTACAGACATACCAAACAAAATCATATTTATTCCACTAATATGACTATGAAATGTATTTGATACTATTTAACACAGAATACTTACATAAGAGAAACAGATAAGTTAACTTTATATTCAGAAACTTAATTACATTTTATTTTAGTCAGTAATAACAACAGATTCAGGCTACTGTTAAAAAATTGAGGCAAAAAAAATTGAGGCAAAAAAAATTGAGGCAAAATACACATTATGTAAAAATAACCATTTCAAAATATAAAATTCAAGGGCAATTGTATCTTTGTAATGTTGTATCATATTACCTAATTCTTAAATATTTTCAACACCTTAAGAAAAAATCCTTTAAACAGAACTTTCCCTTCCCCTCTCACCTGGCCCAGGGCAACCACTAACTTGTGGTCTCAATGACTTTCTTTATGTACAGGTTACACAGATTTAAGTTCCAAATCGTCAGGGCTCTTTAAATCTTTTGTTTTACTCATTTTTTTGCAGTTTTCACTTACCAGGTTTTATGTTATTGGCACCAACCTAGTAAGAGTGTGTTTAGAAGAAGGAAATAATTTTATATCAGGGGCTAAATATAATTATGTATTTATTTCTTTAAAAAATTTTGTGAAAATGAGATTTTGTACATCTTAGTTTTTTGGTCGCTGTCTACATAACTTTTATTTTAAGCACTGTATTTTAACTGAAATGAATTTCACAAGTAAACAGTCTGGCTTTAATTGCTAGGAAACAGGCATCTTGTGATGTCACAACTACTCAGGTGGTGGAGCATTGTGACGGTCTGGGTAGTCTATCTGCGTAGGCCAGCCAAAGCGGCATTTGAAGCTGCAGTGTTCAAAACCATGCAGATGAGAAACGTAGCTGAAGGAAAACTTATTTGAGATGGCACATGTTTCTTCAGAAATTCAAGATGATTCTCGTAAAGATGGATCGACTGGTTCCGCAGCCTCCATTAGCGCTCATTTGTGTGATCACACGTTCACTGGAGATGTGGACCTGAGGTCTATGATTGAAGAAAATGCTTTGCAGGCCTTGTCAGGAGGATCCTTGATAAAAAGACCACGTTACACATTCTGTGTCTCTGAACCAGATGAAGATAATGATTTTCTTTCTCTGACCTTTCCCAGGAAACTTTGGAAAATAGTTGAAAGTGATCAATTCAAGTCAATTTGGTGGGATGAGAAGGGAACTTTTATAGTGATTGATGAGGAACTCTTCAAGAAAGAAGTGTTGGAGAGAAAGGTTCCTTTCAGGATATTTGCAACTGGAAGTATGAAGAGTTTAGTTCGCCAGCTTAATCTTTATGGATTTAGTAAAGTGCGACAGAGTTTTCAAAGATCTGCTTCTCTGGCTGATTTTCTAGCAGAGGAAAAAGAAGTTTCTGTTTTAAGCAAGGTATGCAAAAATGTTATTACTTATATAAAGAATACATAAGATTTTTCCTTGTATAGCAGTAAATAGGTTCATATGTATAGGCTAAAGTCAGATTTTTTAAATATTTAATATTTTTTAAAAATTGAGGCCACCTTAGGCATGAAACATTCAGGGTTATAAGAAATTTTGGTAATATCTTTGACCCTTACCAATGAACTTCAATTTAAATAAGGTCCTGAAGCCACTTAAAGTGCTATTCACTGTTATTTGTAAATATATAACACATTTTCATGAACTGTAATTAAACGTTTGTTTCCAGTAAGTAAATTTTTAAAAATACTAACATACAAAATATATTATTTGATGACTTTTTGTGATGAAACTACAGTCAGATTTTATAGGTTATCTTCTATCTTAGTTGGAAATGTCACTTAGTAATGTTCTCCTTTGGTTTCAGTTACAGTACTATCATAATCCATATTTTAAACGAGGCTGCCCCCATCTTTTAGTAAGAATGAAAAGAAGAGTTGGGATTAAAAATGCTTCTACAGTTTCATTAGTTCAAGGTTTCAACAAGAAACCCTGCAGAGCAGTGGATAATGTGGAGAGACCTAATTCTGGTTTTGTTGTTGAAACTAGCGGAGAAAGGGTATGTTCAAACTCCACCAACGTAAATGTGCCTCTAATAAGGAAGCTTTTTCCCAGCCAGAGAATTGCTACTACAACGGCCCCTATGAGAAGTGATTTTTCTCCTGCATCAGCAATGTCAGTTAGACCACCGGGACAAATTGAAATGGAGCCACATGCTACTTTAAACCGGTTGACCACTTTCCACATGCACCCACATAGCAGCTACACTCAAGCAAATGGCCACATTGCGAACTTTGTTACAACTACAACTTCTACATCTCAGTACCGTATCATATCTCCCTTACAGAGCAGTTATTTTGGAATGATGGTGGAGCCTTCCACTTTTCCAACTAGATATGCGGATTTGTCAGCCAGTGAGGCTCGTTTTTCTAACCTGCAACCGGCCGGCAACCCATGGTGCACAATGCCAATGATAGGGGGTACTTCTGCTGCCTCACTTTCAAGGTCAACTCATCAACCCTCTCCATCGTATGCACATCATCCTAATTACAACTGATCTGTCAAAGGACTATCATTATGCAAGATAACAAAGATTATCGTTTGTTGGCAATTGACCACATATTGGCAATTCTCTTGTTTGAACAATAAAATTACATGTTAGTCTTTATGGTTTCATTATGTTTATTTTTGAAATAGTTCAGAGTAAAAATCTTTATTTTATTTATCGTATTTTTTTTGTCATTTGGCAAGAACAGTTGACATACATCCTAAACAAATTATATGTATTTAAAAAAGAATAGGAGCAAAGGAAAAGAAGCATTTGGAGTTAAGTAATTTCTGAAATAGTCCAGGATGAATAAAATGAGGGCATAAATTACAATGAAGTGGAAGGGGCTCTTTCTTCCTCCACTCCGGCTCAGGTTATGATCCCAGGGTCCTGGGATCGAGCCTTGCGTCCATTGCAGACTTGTGTCCTGAAGCAGACTCCTTCTCCCTTTGCCGTTCCGCCTACTTGTATGTGCTCTGCAATAAATAAAATCTTTAAAAAATTGATGTGGAAGAGATACATGTCAATGAAATCCAGAAAAGACAAATATATAATATTCACTTTAGTATTTTCTCAATTACATTATATTCTCCCAGTTATTTAGAAGAGTCCTTGGATTTTAGTTGGCAAAGGTTGTCTTCATTAAAAAATACATTCATAGTGGAAAGTATAACACTCTCACCAGTTCAGCAACCATTATGTGATCACATGCTGCAGTCATGGGCTGCATGTCTCAGAATGTTGTGTAATTTTACAGGTGGTATTATCAAAGGCCTGTTTTGCCCTAGTGATCTCAAAACATTCCATTTTGTGCCTTCATTTCCTCCCCTCATTAGCCCACCTTTTATATTTTTCAATGGATACATTTATGTTGCTTTCTGATTCCATCCACAGCCTATTTTAGGCTTAAGTCCTTATGCTGTTTCTGATGCCTTTTAAATTCTGAGCCTTGAAATTCAGTATAGTTAACAAGACTTTAGAGACAACTGTTTACCTGAGCACGTTCATAAGTTTCTATTACATTCACACTCTTTTTAGCCATGCCAATTCCCATCATACAACTCTTGGTTTGAATCCCTTTACTTTGTCTTGGACATCAGCACAGATTGAGCACAATTACTGTCATATTTGACAGTATTTTTATATGTATATATTGAATGAACAATAAATGAATGTTGGTTTAAGCCAATGAAAATCTACTTTTTGTGACGGAACATCCCATGTCTTTTCCTATTATCATAATTGGTCTTACTCTTCACTGGAAATTTTCTTTCAAGAGTAGCTCACAGTTATGTACACTCCAGATAACGAGTTTGACTTGAGGAAACTAGCATCACAAGTTATCACTGCATGCACTAATTTTTAGTTTCCAGTTTTTTGGCCATTATGCAAACTTGGATATTCCAGTTAATGCCACTATAAAGGCTTTTTTGTGTCCTGTTTCATTGAAATATAGGATTATTTCTCTGCCTGTCACAATATCTTCTCCATCTTCTGCTTTCACAAGTCATTCCCTGAGAGAATTTGCTGCATACTTACCAGCTCTGTGTCTACGGCAGTATCCCAGCTAGTGTGCAGTACAATGACAAAATTCATTCCCTTGGCCTCTGAGATAGCTGGAATTGAGATGAAATCCAGACCTGAACAATCCATTCTTGTCATCCTACTGCATGAACACATATTTTCAAACTGTGTCTACACAGGAAGAGTTTGCAATCATTACTCTGTATAAGGAATCCCGGTTTCTTCCTGGAGTTTCATGAGAATACCATGGTCATCTATGCCCATATGCTGTTAATCACCATTATTTAGTTCTCAGATGTGTAATTATAGAGGATATAGTTTAACAAAATGGTTAAATGTTATACATAAATGTTTCTTTTTTTTGGTCAATATTTGTTTTTTAATATTATTATGTTATGTTAGTCACCATACAACACATCACTAGTTTTTGACGTGGTGATTCATGATCCATTGTTTTCATATAACACCCAGTGCTCCATTCAGTATGTGCCCTCCTTAATGCCCGTCACCATGCTAACCAATCCCCTCTCCCCTCTAAAACCCTGTTTGTTTTTCAGAGTCCATAGTCTCTCATGGTTCGTCTCTTCCTCCGATTTCTGCCCCCTTCATTTTACCCTTCCTTCTCCTAATGTCCTCCATGCTGTTCCTTATGTTCCACAAATAAGTGAAACCATATGATAATTGACTTTCTCTGCTTGACTTATTTCACTTAGCATCATCTCCTCCAGTCCCATCCATGTTGATGTAAAAGTTGGGTATTCATCCTTTCTGATGGCTGGGTAATATTCCATTGTATATATGGACCACATCTTCTTTATCCATTCATCTGCTGAAGGGCATCTCGGCTCTTTCCACAGTTTGGCTATTGCAGACATTGTTGCTATGAACATTGGAGTGCATATGGCCCTTCTTTTCACTACATCTGTGTCTTTGGGGTAAATACCCAGGAGCGCAATTGCTGGGTCATAGGGTAGCTCTATTTTTAAATTTTTGAAGAACCTCCACACTGTTTTCTAAAGTGGCTGTACCAACTTGCATTCCCACCAACAGTGTAAGAGGGTTCCCCTTTCTCCACAACTTCTCCAACATTTGTTGTTTCTTTCCCTGTCCATTTTTGCCATTCTAACTGGTGTAAGGTGGTATCTCAATGTGGTTTTGATTTGAATATCCCTGATGACTAATGATGATGAACATTTTTTTCATGTGTCTCTTAGCCATTTGTATGTCTTCTTCAGAGAAATGTCTTTTCACATCTTCTGCCCACTTTTTGACTTGATTATTTGTTTTTTTGGCTGTTGAGTTTGAGAAGTTCTTTATAGATCTTGGATATCAGCCCTTTACCTGAGTGTCTTTTGCAAATATCTTCTCCCATTCTGTGGGTTGCCTCTTTGTTTTGTTGACTGTTTCCTTTGCTGTGCAGAAGCTTTTTATCTTGATGAAGTCCCAAAAGTTCATTTTTGCTTTTGTTTCACTAGCTTTTGGAGAAGTATCTTGAAAGAAGTTGCTGTGGGCAACGTCATGGAGGTTATTACCTATGTTCTCCTCTAGGATTTTGATGGATTCCTGTCTCACATTGAGGTCTTTCATCCACTTTGAGTTTATCTTTGTGAATGGTGTTAGAGAATGGTCGAGTTTCATTCTTCTGCATGTGGCTGTCCAAAATTCCCAGCACCATTTATTGAAGAGACTGACTTTTTTCCATTGCATGTTTTTTCCTGCTTTGTCTAAGATTATTTGACTATAGAGTTGAGGGTCCATAACTGGGCTCTCTATTCTGTTCCATTGGTCTATATGTCCGTTTTTGTGCCAATACCATGCTGTCTTGGTGATAACAGCTTTGTAATATAGCTTGAAATCAGGCAACATGATTATCTAATTTCTCTTTTTCAGTTGCATTGTTAGTGTGTAAGAAAGCAACTGATTTCTGTGCGTTGATTTTTATCCTGCCACATTACTGAATTGTTGTATGAGTTCTAGTACTTTGGGGGTGGAGTCTTCTGGATTTTCCACATAAAGTATCATGTCATCTGCGAAAAGAGAGAGTTTGACATCTTCTTGCCAATTTGAATAACTTTATTTCTTTTTGTTGTCTGATTGCTGTTGCTAGGACTTCTAGTACTATATTGAACAATAGTGGCGAGAGTGGACATCCTTGACGTGTTCTCAGCTTTTCCCCATTGAGGATATTCGCTGTGGGTTTTTCATAGATGGATTTTATGAAGTTGAGGAATGATCCTTCTATCCCTATACTCTGAAGAGTTTTAATCAGTAAAGGATGGTGTATTTTCTCAAATGCTTTTTCTGCATCAATTGAGAGGACCATATGGTTCTTCTCCCTCCTCTTTTTAATGTGTTCTATCACATTGATTGATTTGCAAATGTTGAGCCACCCTTGCCTCCCAGGGATAAATCCCACTTGGTTGTGGTGGATGATCCTTTTAATGTGTTGTTGGATCCTATTAGCTAGGATTTTGTTGAGGATTTTGGAATACATATTCATCAGGGATATCAGTCTGAAATTCTCCTTTTTGATGAGGTCTTTGCCTGGTTTGGGGATTAAGGTAATGCTGGCCTCATAGAATGAGCTTGGAAGTTTTCCTTCTGTCTCTATTTTTTGAAACAGCTTCAGGAGATTAGGTATTATTTCTTCTTTGAATGTTTGGTAGAATTCCCCAAGGAATCCATCAGGCCCTTGACTCCTGTTTTTTGGGAGGTTTTTGATCACTGCTTCAATCTCGTTACTGGTTATTGGCCTATTCAGGTTGTCAATTTCTTCCTGTTTCAGTCTTGGCAGCTTATAGGTTTCCAAGAAGGCCTCCATTTCATCCAGATTGCTCGGTTTATTGTTATATAGTTATTGATAATAATTTTAATAATTGTTTCTATTTCCTTGGTGTTAGTCATGATCTCTCCCCTTTCATCCATAATTTTATTAATTTGGGTCCTTTCTCTTTTCTTTTGGATAAGTCTGGCCAGTGGTTTATTGATCTTATTAATTCTTTCAAAGAACCAACTTCTAATTTTGCTGATCTGATCTACTGTGTTTCTGATTTCTAATTCATTGACTTCTGCTCTAATTTTAATTATTTCTCTTCTAATGCATGGCTTAGGCATTATTTGTTGCTCTTTCTCTAGTTCTTTAAGGTGTAGAGTTAGTTGGTGAATTCGGGATTTTTCTATTTTTTTGAGTGAGGCTTGGATGGCTATGTATTTCCCCCTTAGGACTGCCTTTGCAGTATCCCATAGGTTTTGGACTGATGTGTTTTCATTCTCATTGATTTCCATGAATTGTTTCAGTTCTTCTTTGATTTCCTGGTTGACCCAAACATTCTTGAGCAGAGTGGTCTTTAGCCTCTAAGTGTTTGAATTTCTGCCAAATTTTTTCTCCTCATTGTCTACAGTAGCCTGTGCTGTTGTGGGGGCATTTCTGTATAGATATCCTAATCAAACCCAAAGAGGTTGGGGTTCATAATAATGGAATGATGGTAGGTAGCAGCATTCTGATTTTTCAGTGATTCTGTTTTGAAAAGGAGATTTTTACTATGCTGATAAATAGCAGCACTTAGGATGGCCTAAACAAGTTAGCCAAAAGATACACAATCTCCTGTAAAACCTGAAAAACCTCCTCAGGTGTCTTAGAGTAGCAGAGATAGAATATTCCTTTTTCATTAAAACTGGTTCATTAAAAAACTGATTCATTAAATCTTGGAGCACTGGTCTCCATGGTTGAGACATCTATATCTTGCTGGACTGCAGGACAAATCATGACAGAAGTAATAGTATTGACAACAAAGAGTTAACCCTGAGGCACATTTATGTTTACCTGCTATAATGCCTTTCCATCAGGAGGCATTCTATGTCTCTGTTACCAAAACTGTGGGCTCAAGTACTTGCAAGGTCATATGGGAACTAAACTTCAAGATGAGATATTTCAGAGTACAGTAATGTATACATTAATTTGTGAAGTGACAGAAATGCTGAGGGAATGTATTATTGCAGACTACTGCAATTCTTGAGTGCCTTTGTCCACTTTATGGTGCCACATTGGTAAATCAGATTCACCCCTTTAGCATCTCAAGGGAAGCCTCTTCCTTTTTCATTAGGTGGAAGGCATCTTTGCCTTGTAAGTTAGCAAAATGCCTTAGTTGTCCATGGGACACCAGGTATGAACCCTAGGTGTCACAAAAGTGGTGAGGATACCAACTGGGATAAAACCACACTATAACAACCTAAAATAAGCAGGGGTCTGGAACTTCTCTGCTTGGTGCTTGTGATAATTAGAGTGGAAAGGCAGAATACACAATAGCAGACAGGATAGGAGTAATTACAGCCAGTGGTGTCTTTCCAGGCAGCACTTGCTTTTGGGTCAATCCAGTTAGTAAGCCAAAAGAAGTTAAGAGGTATGCCTTCCTCATCTATCACTGGGTAACCCTGCTTACTGCCATTTTGTTTAAATATTTGTTCCAATTAATTTGCAAAATGATTAAATTGGTGGGATTTAATTTATAGGTATAATTGAGTGATGGCACAGATAGGTCAATGACATTTAAAGAATAACACATTATTATTTTGTTATTATTATTATTAACAGTTTCCAAGAGGAAGGGGCATGCCACACCACATGTGGCCACATGGAGAAGCACTGGAATCATGCAGGAAGGTGACTGAGCAAGGAAGAATCATGGGTGGAAGCTCTCACAACTACAGTTCTTTGGTGGAGACATTTTTAAAAAGATTTTTATTTATTTGACAGAGAGAGAGCATGAGTGGGGGGAGCAGCAGAGAAAGAGGGAGAAGCAGACTCCCCACTGAGTGGGGAGCCTAACGTGGGGCTCGATCTCAGGACCCTGAGATCATGACCTGAGCCGAAGGCAGACGCTTAACTAAATGAATCACCCCATTGCCCCTAGAGACATTTTTGACCGGGTAGGTAGTAAATCACAATTCTTGAGATTTGTGGTTAGTAGGTTTACAATACGATTTTTATTCATCTATCCAAGCTGATAGTGCATTAGAGAGGTCAACAAGTTCCTATGACATCCAGATGAATAATTATCAATTACAGAATATCAACTATGATTATTAAAGGGAGATGGTGAATTGGGTAGAGGGAGATTCAATCCATGGCTCTCACACCATTTCATTGCCTAATGTAGTTGTCTCAAGGGCCACATCCTCCTACATTTAACATCCCCCAGCCACACCTCTCAGCCTCAATAATAATAATTTCATAATCATCATGGTATAAATGGAATTAATTCCCCAGCTGGGCTTTAGTCAACTACACTTCTATATTCTTTCACCCACTCTCTTTTTTTCCCACTAAAGTATAACAGCATATATGAGTATATACAACTGACCCATGAACAACACAAATCTGAACTCTCTGGATCTACTTATATGCAGATTTAAAAAAAATTCTTAACAACTTGTATTATATAGGCTGGAATGCCCTAAATTCCATTTAGGATTTTCTATTTTCCATAGAAAATCTTCCATTCCCATCCCATAAAAAAGGTATGTTGAACCTGAAAAAAAGAGGAAGAAGAAGATGAGGAGGAGGAGGAAGAAGTTGAGGAGGAGGAGGACGAAGAAGGAGGAGGAGGAGGGGCAGGAGGAGGGGGGAGAAGAAGCAGAAGCAGAAGAAGGAGGAGGAGGAGGAGGAAAAGAAATAGAGAAGTAATGAATTAGAAAGATACAAAACATCATGCCTTAGTTCCTCCCATATCCCCACAGCTATCTGGAAATAAAAAATTCTCAGAAAGTAGAATGTTTTTTAAATTATCATGTAAGGGGACAGAGTTAAGATGGCAGAGCAGTAGGTGGGTCTTGCCTTACCCTACAAACACAACTAGATCAACATCCCAACTACTCTGAACAACTAGGAAGTTGATGTGAGGATTAAGAAAACTATCTGCACAGCTGGAGGGAGAGAACGTGGCAGATTCGAGGTTCCAGGTTTGAAGACTTGAACCGGGTGAGAGGAAAGCCATGTGGCCACCAAGGGGAAGGAAACGTTTCCATGCAGCAAACTCAGGGAGAGGGAGAGAGCACAGCAGGGAGTGACCACACAATAAGCCACAGGGAGGAGCTCCCTAGGGTTGCAGTGGAAGAGACTGCTCTTTGGCAGAGCCTATTTCCCCTCTCCATGTACAAAAGGATAGCTAGGAGCCATTGAGAGGTGCTCAACAGCAGGGTCAGTGGTGTGCCCAGAGGGCAGAACACCTAACAACTTCAGCTGTGAGCCACAACAGCCTTACACTTCTGTGTTGGCACCAGGCAGCTGCATTTCTGCAGCAGAACTGAGCAGAGAGCGGACAGGAGGAGATTGCAGATGACTTGGCCCTGCTTTTTGCTGTGTGCCACAATAGATTCGAGCCCCTGCCTCGGCTTTTCTGGGAGAGAAGGGAGTAGGGGACTGAGTCATGTGCAGACTGCCGATTACCTGGTTGCAGCTTTTTGCTGACTGCTACAATAAAGTCTAGCCTCTGTGCATGCACTGTGCAACTGCTTTTGGGGCCTGGGTGGTGCCGGGCACACACCGAGTCTGTCCTCCAGGGGATGGGAGTGGGCCAGCAGCTTACTTGGCCCTTTAAAACCTGGAGTTTTGAATCCCAGCCACCAGCCAGAGATAAAATACAGGAGATCTGTAGCTCTGGGTGTACCAAAAGCCCAGGCACAGACAGGTTAAGGGCAGTGAACTGACAAAAGCCCACGACCCAGGGATTGTTTGCTTTTCTAAGAGGGCCTCCTGAACAGTGGCCAGCAGTTCTCCTCCCCAGGGAGGAGAGGGGGGTGTGATGCCATATTCTATCTCGTCCACCACCCCTCAACCCCTGCCTACCAGCACAGGTGGACTCCAGACAGAAACACAGTGCCTCCAGTGGAGGCTGGAGTCCCCTTTGCTAATCCCCCCACCCCCTGGCCTGATAGGGGTATCTTTACAAGGGCAAGGCAGCTTGTGGACCAGCACAGCAAGCCTCTCCTCCAGAAGACCAACACAGGCCTCCGCATCTGCCAGGTATACTGATTGAAGATACTCCAAAACATCAGCTTCCCGTGGAAATAAGACCGGGCTTGCCTCCTTTTCTTTTCCTCTTATTTAAAAATCTTTTGTTTACATTTTTTAGTTTTCTACTTTGTATTTTTCATTCATATATATATATCTATATATATAGATATATAGATATATTTATATATCATTTGTTGATTCATTTGTTTCCTTCTCTTAGCTTTTGAATCAGGATGCTTACTTTTTTTTTTTAATTTTTTTTCTCTCTTCTTTCCCTATTCTTCTCTCCCCCAGATTTCTTATTTTTTAGAAATATGCTTAAAGTTTACTGTTTTTATACTTGTATCCATTTTGTTCCATTTCCCCTTTTCTTGTTCTGGACCAGGCTGTTTTTGTTTTTCTTTTTTTCTCCTTTTTTTTTAGGTATTCCTTTACAGGCTTAATTTCAAAAATGAATCAAAGCACACTTACCAAAAGGTCCAAACACTCCCCATTAAGCAAGGAGTAATTCTGTAGAGGAAGTAGGAAAGAGGAGAGAAAACACAACAGCAGAGTGTACACAGCTTACACCATAAACACTTCCTGAGCCTTCTTCCTTTCCTCCCTCCTTCCCTCCTTCTTTCCTCCCTTCCATCCTTCCTCCCTCCCTCCTTTCTTCTCTTCCCTCCCTTCCTTCCCTACCACCATCCCTTCTTCCTTCCCCCTTACCTTCCCCTCCCTCCCTTCTTTCCTCCCTGTCTCTCTTCCTTCCTCCTCCGTCCCTCCCTCCCTCCTTCTTTCCCACCTCCCTTCCTTCCTTTCTCCCTCCCTCCCTTCCTTCCTTCCTTTTCCCTTCTTCCTTCCTTCCCTCCCTCCTTCCTTACTTACTCCTTCCCTCCCTCCTTGTTTCCTCCCTCCCTCCCTTCAATCCTTCCTTTCTCCCTCCTCCCTTCCATCCTTCTTCCCCCCTTCCTTCCTTTCTCCCTCCCTCCTTCCTTCCTTCCTCACTTCCTCCCCCCTAGTTTCCTCCTTCCCTCCTTCTTTCTTCCCTCCCTCCCTTCCATCCTTCTTTTCTCCCTCCCTCCCTCCTTCCATTAAAGAAGTGCTTTAAGAGTTCAGGGCCTATGAAATGAGTTTGGATGGATCTCGGAAAGACACAAATGAGCACAGCAGTAAGAGGAGAAAAGGAGCAAAGCAGAGAATGGGAACAGACATTCCACCTGATGTATTTTTTTATAATGGTGGTAGTGGGCATGCTGTCATTAAAACACTGAATAGGATTTGAGGCATTACTTTAAGTGAGATAACAAATCCTATAAGGGAAGAAAGATCCAATGTACAACCAATTTCAACAGACAAGTACTAGGACATAAAAATATTCAAAGTATGGTATTACAGTAGATAAAATACACACTGAGTCTGCTGAGGTGCAAGAACATGGACACAGACACAGATTGCCCAGATTGTTGAAAGATGTTTTTGAGGTCCACGATGCAGCCAAGCAGAAATACCTTAAGGAGATAAATGGCACATCCAGAGTGGATGGCTTTACTAAGGGTCAGTACATGTGGATGACTGCATGATAGGATTAACAAAGCCCATTCTTCTCTTTGCTCTCTGTTCAAAAGTGGAAAGCCTTGGTGGTTTTATGAACTATACAAGTCCCTCTTAGTGATAGATTATTTTTCTAGAAAAGAACCAACTCTACTTTACTTGACTCCCATGACTTACCTTTGCCTCTCCTGCTGTGTGTCACACAATGAACTGGCAAAACAACACTTGGTGTCACAGACTGAGCAGAAATACTCTCCTGTCTTCTTGATGTTGATGATGTCTGATTAGAAATAGGTATGAATATCATTAAAACAAAGATGCTTTTGCCTAGGCAGCAGAAACACACCATGTCACACTGAACACAAGAATATTTTACTAGGCTGGCAATCCTCAATTCTTGATGGGCTCAAATGAAAACAATCAACAGCATGGACCTGAACCTGTCCTAGAACATGGTATATAGGGAAATGAGTATAGTTATGGTTGCTCAGCCATTTTTTATGTTCTTGCACAATGGCTGTATGACACCACTCTGGGTTAATGCACTCAAGATCTCAAAGAGAAGAGAGATGCACACACTCAGGCCTCTGCAGGCTTTCCCTTCTGTTGATGCTCTGCAGCCTCACACATATATGCAAATGAATGTGCAACATCACATGTGAGCAAGCAAGGGTTGCTAGATTTCCCATTCAACAGCCTGACACATTTACCATTTACTCCCTCTGTGCCCTTACTCATCCATAGCCCTGCCTCTGGGCTTAGGGTTTATAGAAGGAAAGAGCCAGAATGTAACAACAACAACAACAAAACAAAATAAAAAAAGAAAGAAAGGATATTTTCTAACAACACTGGATGATGGAAGTCTTGGTCCAGAACTCATCACCCCTTTAGCACTCCATGCTTCTAATAAATCAAGCACCTCCACCTTTGTCGAATACTCTCAGGATTTAACAAACTGTTAAAAAGTATTGAAACTGTCACTATGGCATAAAAGATGGACAAAAGGCTATAGCCAAATTCTGGAATGCCCTTCACTAGCATTTCTCTGAGCTCAGTTTCTTCCCAGAGAGATGTATACCATGTCTCCCCTCTCTGTTCACCCCTCTCACCAAGATTTTATGTGTCTTTGAAGATCCAGTTTAGAATGGTTAAGTCACCACCAGATGGCATAGTGGGAAACAAAGTGGTAAAGAGCAGCTCTTAACTTTGACTTGTTTTTTTCTCTCAATGCTGCTTCCTTCTTCAACATAAAGAAACAACTCTCTTCACCCATGAATCCAACAAGGTACATGACATCAGCTCAGACCTTGCTGTCAGTTTTGATGAACCACTGCATACATATCTTCCTCACCCTGTCATTAGTGTATACTTGAGTCTATATCTGAGGGAAACTGTGAGTGGGAAACATTGTGGGGTTCTAAAGATGGATAAGGTGCCTGTAAAAAATAAGGAGACAATCTAATCCCCCTGGGTAAAGATGACTCAGATTTAGCAGATGAAGCAATTTAGTTCAGCAGATGTTAAGTGGAACTTAACTTGTTGTGGGGAAAAGAAATATATGAAAGCAATTCATTAACCAATTTAGAGGGGTTTGTTACATTAGGAAGGTCCAGAGCCACTTCAAACTTAGAAATCTCACTTTGTGCACCCCCAGTGCAATCTAGCCTCATAAGCCACATCTTCATTTCACCCTGTCCAAGCACCTCTGCCACTACCAATACTCCTCAGGCTTTGAACAGACCACCACATGTTGGCTGTGGCTGATGCTGTTATTTACAGCCCTCTCTAAAATATTCTAATATTGTCTCACTATTCTAGTCTTCAAGTTCAAAATAAGGTCCGTCCATAACCACGGAATTTTGTTGGACCAATACATTATGTTTCTTTCTATCCTTCTTCACTGTTTGTCAGTTCAAGTTCACTCAATTTCACACTGTAAACAGTCCTAGTTGCACAGTGTCAGTGCAACTACTTACTTGAATGAGTGAGGATTCCTTGAAGAATACTTACATGAACATGCTGGGAACATAGGCCAATCTTTCCCTAGATAGTTATGCAGTCAGTGATCCTAACTGTTTAAAAAAGAGGTAAAAAAAAAAAAGTTAAGTAGGGATTCTGAAAGAAGCTTAAAAACAGTTATTGTTGAAAAGGAGCATGAGTTTGACAGATTATTGAGCAGTAGCTGTCAGCAGTGAGACACCTCTCTCCATAACCATGCCTGATGGTTTAAAGTTCAACGTAGTACAGGACAGCACCAAGAATGAGTAGCTAAGGATTTTATATTACTAGAATCATGTAGTCATATGTAATGAGTCAGGAAACAGCTGCATGCCAGAGATGAGATACCATGTGGCAGTTGTAGAGGTAGCTTTTGAAGCACAAACTGACAGGAAGAGGTCACATATTTAGGTCTCCAAACAGGCATTCTCTGAAAAGCTCAGGACAGGGGACACAGATTTCTATTACTGAGGAATTCAAATGCTGCTAAAAATGCCAAATAATCCATCAGAGTAGTTATCAAGTGCCTTAGAGCTGGATATTGTGTCCTACAAATACCTCATAAAGCCTTGACATTATTCCTAAAAAACCTTGACATTGTAAACACCTTCATTCTCACAAAATTTCTTTAACTGTCTTCAACTTGCTACCTCTGTTCTCAGAAAGCTAGACTTTTGTGACTAGCTTTACTGCTTTCCTCCAGACTCACCATATCACCAAAGATGACCTATGCCATGCAGGTTTTGCCCAACTGTTCCTTGCTGGACCTTTGCCACCCAAGAAACTGCCAGTATCCTGAGCTTATCTTCAAACCCTGTCCTATCTTCAAGGTTTAGTTTAAGTGTCTTGATTTTCCACCTGAGAGGGACCCCTCACTCAATGTCCTCCCCTTTTTGTGGGATCCTATAGCTTTTACTGTGAAATCAATAACTTTGGTTTAATGTCAAAGCAGCTATTTTAATGTTTAAGAGAATTCATTTAAAACTAAGTGCATTTAATTATTTATGATAATTGAATGTACTGTTAATTAACTCCTACACCATCTTTGCTAATCCTGTTGGTTCTGGACCCAGCAAATGGGGAGCTCAAAGAGCAAAGGAGACTACCAAAAAGCCTTTACAACATCTGAAGTGCTTGCTGGTCCCAGCATATGACATGCTGGCCTTCTTTGTGTTATACCACTGCTTTTATTCCTGACAGTTACATGAAAGTGCAAACATTAAGGAATATAAATAGGTAAGTCATTTAGGAAGAGTTGTATAATAGAATTTGCAAAGGTTTGTCCCTTTATAGCTGCCAGATCCTTTAGAAAGACTAACATCTGCAAAATCTAATTCTGTAACCTCCTTTTGATCTTTAGAAATAGGTTTTCTGTGTCACCCTCTTTAAAACTGTAATCAGCGCACCCACATTTGTAATTGCCTTTCCACTACTGTAACATTTCCCCTATAGTTTTTGTCACCTGCGCATATGGCAAACTCCTATTTTCCGCCAGATAAAGTCTTCAGCAAGACAGGGATGATGGCAGTGGTGGTAGAGGTTGTTGCTTTCCAGAACCATTCTATACCTGGACAATAACACATGTCTGGCATTCATTAGCCAGCCAATAAGTAGTTACTAAGTGACAGAATGATCAGATTCTCAGGAAAATTATGGGTCAGGCAAAACAGTGGTCAAAGATGAGGGTAACAGAGGCCCAGAAAGTACTCTGACCCACAGTTTGTGATGATGTCAACAATTTTTTCTGAAGGTACTTTTTGAAAGTGAGTACCATAAAAGTTCTGTAAAAACCAGGTATGAGAAATGAAGCAAAACTGTCTTTAGTACATAGCAAGAATTAGGCACATAGTATTTACTATGTTACTCAGCCATAAAAAGAACAAAATCTTGCCATTTGCAACAATGTGAATGGAGCTAGAGTATATTATGCTAAGTGAAATAAGTCAGTCAGAGATATGATTTCACTCATATTTGGAATGTAAGAAAAAAAACAGATGAACACATGATTAGGGGGAGAAAAAGGAGAGGGAAACAAGCCTTAAGAGACTCATAACCATAGAGAACAAACTGAGGGTTGCTGGAAGGAGGTGCATGGAGGATGGGCTACATGAGTGATGGGCATTAAGGAGGGTACTTGTGATGAGCACTGGGTATTGTATGTAAGTGATGAATCAGTGAGTTGTACTCTTGAAACCAATTTTGTAGCATATTTTCACCAACTAAAATTTAAATGAAAATTTAAAAAAGTTAGTCAAAGGATGAACAAAATTAAAGGAGGCACAGTATGATATTATGTATGTAAAATGTGGAGAGGTAAGTAAAAATGTCATGCTTTTAGATTGTGTTCAAACTTAAGTAACCATCAACATATTATAATTGCTTTTACTTATAAGGTCCCATATGAACCTAATGGTAATCAAAAATCAAAAATCTATGTAGATACACGCACAAAAAAGAGAAAGAATTCAAGTATGTCATTTAAAAAATCATCAAACCCCAAGGGACAAGAACAAGAAAACAATAAAGGAACAGAAAAGAACTATAATAAAACAGAAAACATCAAAATGGCAATATGTACGTATCTATTCATAATTATTTTGGATGTAAATAGTCTAAATGCTGCAATCAAAAGTCTTTCAGTAAACAAAGGATAAAAAAAGAAGACTCATCTATATGCTGCCTACAAGAAACCCATTTCACACCTAAGACACATAAAAACTGATAGAGATGAAAAAAGATATTCTAGGCAAACAGAATTTTTTAAAGCTAGGGAAGCAATACTTAGACAAAATACCCTTCACACAAAAGAATGTGGCAAGACATAACAAAGGACACTACATAATGATAAAGGGGTTAATCCAACAAGAAGGTATAACAATTTTAAATATTTTTGCCCCAAATATAAAACATAAGAATACCTAACACATAGAGTAAATATTAACACACTTAAAAAAGACAAGTTGACAGAAATAAAATAATAGTAGGGCACATAACACCCCACTTACATCAAGGGATAGATTATCCAGACAGAAAATCAGTAAGGAAAGAGTGGCTTTGAATGACATACTTACGCCAATTGGACCCAAGAAATATATTCAAAGCATTCAATTAAAAAAACGTAGAAAACACAATCTTTCAAACACACATGGAAGATTCTCCAGAATAGTTCATATACAAGGCTACTACAAATTAATTACAATAAAAAATAAGTAGATTAAAAACAAACATACAGATCAAACAACATACTACCTAACAACAATAAGTGTCAAGAAAGAAATCAAAATGGAAAAGAAAACTGCATGGAGAGAAACAAAAATGAAAACATATTGACCAAATATCCCTGAGAATCAGAAAAAGCAGGTTTAGGAGGGAAGTTTATACAAATACAGTCCTATTACAAGAAACAAAAAAATCTCCAGTGAACAATTTAACCTTACATATAAAGAACCCAGAAAAATAAGAACAAAGATTAAAGCTATTAGAAGAAAGGAAAGAAAGGAAATAATAAAATTGGAATGACAATAAATGAAATAACAACAACAACAAAGAAATAGATCAATAGAACCAAGAACTGGTTCTTTGAAAAGATAAAATTAATAAACCTTAAGCCAGAATTATCAGGGGAAAGGGGAGGACTCAAATAAAATCAGAAATGAAAAAAAAATAACAACACCACAATGCAAAGAATTAAAAGAAATTATTACAAAAATACATGACAAAACATTGGATAATCTAAAGAAATGGAAAATTGCCTGGCAATTTTCAATCTCCCTTACTGAATCACCAGGAAAGAAATAAAAAATCTGAACAAACTAATTACTAGAAATGAAATTAAATCAGTAATCAAAATCTTCCAACATTAAAAGTCCAGGTCAAGATCGCTTGAAAATTCCACAAAACACTTTCAAGGGAGAGTTAATACCTACTCTTAAACTATTTCAAAAATGGAAGAGGAAGGAAAATTTTCGAATTCACCTTCTGAGTTCAGCATTATCCTGAAAGCAAGAACAGAAAAAGACACTGCACAAAATAAAATAAATACAGGCCCATAACTCTGATTAACACAGACACAAAAATCCCCAAGAAAATACTAGCAAATCAAATTTAAGGCTATATTAAAAGCATCATTTATCCCATTTTAAATTATATATAGTTCCAGAGAAGCATGTGGTGTTTCAATATTTGCAAATCAATAAATGTGATACATCTCATTAACAAGAAAAAAACATATGATCATTTCAGTAGATGAAGAAAAATAATTTTTAACACATTTTTTTCATGATAAAAACTCTCAATGAAGTAGGTAGAGAGGGAACATACCTGAAAATCATAAAGGCCATATATAAAAAATATAGAAAACCCACATCTAATATCATACTCAAAAACAGAGTTTTTCCTCCAAGGTCAGGATCAAGGATGTCCACTCTAACAATTTTTTTTTAAGGACCAAATTATTATTATTATTTTTTTTAGTTTTTGATGTAGTGTTCCATGATTCATTGTTTGCATATAACACCCAGTACTCCATGCAGTACATGCCCTCCTTAATACCCATCACCAGGCTAACCCATCCCCCCACCCCCTCCCCTCTAGAACCCTCAGTTTGTTTCTCAGAGATCATAGTCTCTCATGGTTCGTGTCCCCCTCCAATTTATCCCCCTTTGTTCTTCCCCTCCTGCTATCTTCTTCTTCTTCTTCTTCTTTTTTAACATATAATGTATTATTTGCTTCAGAGGTACAGATCTGTGATTCAACAGTCTTACACAATTCACAGCGATCACCATAGCACATACACTTCCCAATGTCTATCACCCAGCCACCCCATCCCTCCCACCCCCATCACTCCAGCAACCCTCAGTTTGTTTCCTGAGATTAAGAATTCCTCATATCAGTGAGGTAATATGATACATGTCTTTCTCTGATTGACTTATTTGGCTCCTCTAACCATTTTTATTCAACATAGTACTGGAAGTCTAGTTGCAGCAATAAGATAGGAAAAAGAAATACAAAACATTCAAATTGGTAAGGAAGAAGTAAAACTTCACTATTGGCAGATGACATCCTATGATATATAAAACACCCTAAATTCCACCAAAAAAAAGAAATAAGTGGTGGGTACTAAGGAGGGTACTTGTAATGAGCACTGCATGTTGTATGTAAGTGATAAATCACTAAATTCTACTCCTGAAAGCCAACATTTCACTTTTTGTTGCCTTTTTTGTTATGAGGAATCAAGGTGAAATCTATCAGTCCACAATTTGGCTCTATCTGTTTCACTTCACAAGAAATGAGAGGTGAATAATTTCCTAGAAACATACAGTCTTCTAAAATTGATTCAGGAAGAAATAAAAAAATGGAACAGACTGAACTAGTAACAAAAAATGAATCAGTAATTTAAAAAACTCCAAACAAGTAGAAGTCCAGGACCAAATGGTCTCCAGGTGAAATCTACCAAACATTTCTAAAAAGTCAATAAGTATACTTCTCCAACTATTCCAAATTGTAAGAGGAAAGCAATGCTTCCAAACTTACCCTATGAGGGCAGCATTACTCTGATACCAAAGCCAGACAATGACACCACAAAAAAAGAAACTACAGCCCAATATCTCTGATGAACATAAAGCAAAAATCCTCAACAAAATATCAGTAAGCTGAATCCCACAATACATTAAAGTTTTATTCACTACAATCAAGTGGGATTTGTTTTAAGTGTGGCTTCATATTCTTAAGTCAATCAGTGTTATACATCACATTAACAAAAGAAAAAATAAAAGCCATATTTGCATCTCAAGGCATTAGATAAAATACAACATCCTATCATCATAAACACCTTTGATAAATTGGGTATACAAGGAACATACTACAGCATAATAAAGGCAATAGATGAAAATACAATATGAGTGGTGAAAAACTTAGAGCTTTTCCCCTAAGGTCAGGAACAAGACAGGTTGTCATTCTCACCACTGTTAGTCAACACAGTGTTGGAAGTTCTAGTCACAGCAATCAGACAACAAAAAGAAATGAAAGCCATCCAAATTTGTGTGGAAGAAGTAACACTGTCACTATTTGCGTATGACATGATATTAAGTACAGAGAACCCTAAAGACTCCACCAGAAAATTTATTAGAACTAATGAATTAATTCAGTAAAGTCACAGGATACAAAATCACTATATAGAAATCTGTTGTGTTTCTATACACTAATAACAAAGTATTATTTAAGTAGTAATTTAGAAAATAATTCCATTAATGATTGCACCAAAAATAATAAAATACATAGGAAAAATTTAAAGTGGAAGACTGGTACTCTGAAAACTGTAAGAATTGGTGAAAGAACTTGAAGACATCACAAACAAATGGAAAGATATTCAATGCTCATGAACTAAAATATTAATATCATTAAAGTGTCTATATTACCTGAAGTAATCTACAGACTTAAGGCAGTCAATAGCATTTTTCACAAATTTGTATAGAACCACAAAAGTATTAAAAGTATCAATAGCATAGGCAGTCCCTATCAACGTATCAATAGCATTTTTCACAAATTTGTATAGAACCACAAAAGCCAAAGCAATCTTGAAAAAGAACAAAGCAAGAGGTATAACAATTTCAGACTTCAGTTATATGATAAAGTCATACTAATGGAATGGTTTCATAGTGGCATGAAAATAAGCACATAGATCAATGAAACAAAACAAAGAACTGATGAATAAACCAGTATCTATGTAGTCAATTAATCTATGACAAACATGGCAAGACTATAAAATGGCAAAAGACAGTTTCTTCAACAAACTGTGTTGGGAAAACTGTACAGCTACATACAAAAGAATGAAACTGGACCATTCTCTTACACCATACACAAAAATAAATTCAAAATGGTTGAGAGACCTAAATGTGAAGTCTGAAACCAAAAATCAAGTACAAGAAAATATAGACAGCAATCTGCTTGACATCAGCTACAGCAACATATCTATGGAAATGTCGCCTCAGAAAAAGGGGACCAAAAGCAAAAATAAATTATTGGGACTACACCACAGTAGAAAGCTGCTGCAGAATAAAACAAAAAGGTCACTTACTGAACAGAAGATATTTGCAAATAATATAACTGATATGAGTTTGATATCCAAAATATAGAATAACTTAAACACTCAACAACAAAAACAAAACAAATAATCAAAACATGAGCAGAAAACCTGAATGGACATTTTTCCAAAGAAGACATGGCCAACAGATTCATGGAAATACCTTCTCAACATCACTAATCATCTGAAAATTGCAAATCAAAACAACAGCGAGATACCCCATCACATCAGATTGAGTAATAGCAAATGGACAAGAAATATCATGTGTTGGTAAGGATGTGGAGAAAAGGGGATCTCATGTACTGTGTTTTCATTATCATTGGTTTCCAAAATTGTTTAAATTCTTCTTTAATTTCCTGGTTGATCCAATCATTCTTTAGCAGGATGGTCTTTAGCTTCCAAGCGTTTGAGTTCCTTCCATTTTTTTTCTTGTGATTGAGTTCCAGTGTCAAAGCATTGTGGTTTGAAGATATGCAGGGAATAATCTCAATCTTTTGGTACCAATTGAGACCTGACTTGTGGCCCAGTGTGTGGTCTATTCTGGAGAAAGTCCTGTGTACGTTCGAGAAGAATGAGTTTTCTGTTGTTTCAGGGTGGAATGTTCTGTATATATCTAAGAGGTCCATCTGGTCCAGTGTGTCATTCAAAGTTCTTGTTTCTTTGTTGATCTTCTCTTAGATGATCTGTCCATTGCTGTGAGTATAGTGTTGAGGTCTCCTACTATTAATGTATTATTGTCCATATGTTTATTTTGGTTATTAATTGGTTTATATAATTGGTTGCTCCCATATTGGGGGCATAGATATTTACAATTGTTAGATATTCTTGTTGGATAGACCCTTTATGTATGATATAGTGTCCCTCTACATTTCTTACTAGAGCCTTTGGTTTAAAATCTAATGTGTCTGATATGAGGATTGCTACCCCAGTTATCTTTTAAGGTCCATTAGCGTGATAAAATATCCTTCACCCCCTCACTTTCAGTCTGGAGGTGTCTTTGGGTCTTTTATAGTCTTTTGTAGACAGCATATGGGTGGGTCCTACTTTTTTATCCAATCTGAAACCCTGTGTCTTTTCATGAGAGCATTCAGCCCATTTACATCCAGAATAAGTATTGAAAGATATGAATTTAGTGCAATTGTATTGCCTGTAAAGTCCCTGTTTCTGTAGATTTTCTCTATTTCTTTCTGGCCTATGTGACTTTTGGAGTTTCTCTTTGCTTACAGAATCCCCCTTAATATTTCTTGCAGGGCTGGCTTGGTGGTCACATATTCTTTCACTTTTTGCCTGTCCTGGAAGCTCTTTCTCTCTCCTTCCATTTTAAATGACAGCCTTGCTGGATAAAGTATCCTTGGCTGCATGTCCTTCTCATTTAGTATCCTGAATGTGTCTTGCCAGCACTTTCTAGCATGCCAGGTCTCTGTGGATAGGTCTGATATTATTCTGATGTTCCTCCCATCACACATAAGAAATCTCTTCCCTCTAGATGCTCTCAGGATAGCTTCCTTGGCTCTAAGATTTGCAAGCTTCACTATTATATGTCAGCGTACTGATCTATTTTTATTGATTTTGGGAGGGGTCCTCTCTGCCTCTTGGATACAAATGCTTGTTTCCTTCCTCAGGTTAGGGAAGTTCTCAGCTATGATTTGCTCAATTGTACCTTCTAGTCCTCTCTTTCCACCCTATCAGGGATCACAATAATCTTGACATTGGAATGTTTCATGCATCAATAATCTCTCTAAATCTATTTTCATGGGCTACTAGCTGCCTATCTGTATCTTCTTCAGCTTCCTTCTGTTCTATCAGCTTATCTTCTAGATCATTGATTTGCTCTTCTGCTTCATTTACCCTGGTTGTTACAGTATCCAGTTTAGACTGCATCTCATTCATAGTATTTTTAAGATTGGCCTGATTAGATCTCACTTCTGCCCTTAGAGATTCTATATTGTCACTAATGCTTTTTTTCAAGCCTAGCTATTGACTTCATGATTGCCATCCCAAAGTCTATCTCTGACATCTTGCTTATATCCATAATCCATTAGTTCTGTGGCAGAGGAAAGTGTCTCATTTTTTCTTTGTTGAGAGTTCCTCCTCCTAGTCATTCAGTTGAGGGATGGTTGAGCGAATGAGCAGAGTCCAAAATATCAACCATGACCCAAGCTAGATGCACCCTAGCAAAATCTGGAGAGGTCAGAAACCACTACCAAACAAACAAAGCCAAAATGAAACACAAGAATAAAAGTAAAAAATTGAAAAATTAAAAAAACATGGGAGAGGGAGAGGGTAAAGGAGGCTATAATCTCTCAGTGTGGACAAAACAGGGTGTTTCAGATGCTCCTGAGTGTATTTTGATGTGTGTTTTAGAGGATACTGCATCCCAAAATTATAAGTAAAGTCAAACTTCTATATGTAAAAAGGTAAAGCTGAATAGAGTGCAAAAAGGGGCTAAAATAAATCATATATCTATAAAAATATAGGTGTGTAAAAATACAAGTTAAAAAGAGTTTAGGAAAGGGGTGCCTGGGTGGCTCAGTCATTAAGCATCAGCCTTTGGCTCAGATCATGATCCCAGGGTCCTGGGATCGAGCCCTACATTGGGCTCCCTGCTCGGCAGGAAGCCTGCTTCACCCTCCGACCCTCTGCCTGATTGTGTTCCCTCTCTCACTGTGTCTCTCTCTGTCAAATAAATAAATAAAATCTTTTATTGACAATAGCACCAAAAACCATAAGATACTTAGGAACAAACCTAACGAATGAGGTAAAGAATCTATACTCTAGAAAATACAGAACACTTATGAAAGAAATGGAAGAAAACACAAAGAGATGGAAAAACATTCCATGCTCTTGGATTGGAAGAATAAACATTGTTAAAATGTCTAAGATGCTCCAAGGAATCTACACATTCAATGCAATCCCTAGGAAAACACCATTGACATAGCTGAAACAAACCAACAAATTTGTATTGGAACCAGAAAAGACCCCGAATCTCCAGAAGAATGTTGAAAAAGAAAACCAAAGCTGGGGGCATCCTGATGCCTGACTCCAAATTATATTACAAAGCTTTGATCATCAAGACAGCGTGGTATTGGCAGAAAAACAGGCACATAGATCAATGAACAGAATAGAGACCCTAGAAATGGATCCTCAACTCTATGGTCAACTAATCTTCAACAAAGCAGGGAAGAATATCCAATGGAAAAAAGACAGTCTCTTCAATAAATAGTGCTGGGAAAATTGGACAGTCACATGCAGAAGAATGACACTGGATCAATCTCTTACACCATACACAAAGATAAACTCAAAATGGATGAAAGACCTCAGTGTGAGCCAGGGATCCATCAAAATCCTATAGGAGAACATGGGCATTGACCTCTTCTACATTGGCCACAGCAACTTCATTCAAGATGCATCTATAAAGGTAAGGGAAACAAAAGCAAAAACGAACTATTAGGATTTTATCAAGATAAAAAACTTCTGCACAGTAGAGGAAACAGTCAACAAAACTAAGAGGCAACCCATGAATGGGGGAAAATATTTGAAATGACATATCAGATAAAGGGCTGGTATCCAAGATCTATAAAGAACTTCCCAAACTCAACACCCCAGAAAACAATTAATCCAGTCAATAAGTGGGCAGAAGACATAAACAGACACTTCTCCAAAGAAAACATACAAATGGATAACAGACACATGAACAAATGTTCAACATCACTAGCCGTCAGGGAAATACAAACCAAAACCACAGTGAGATCTCACCTTACATTAGTTAGAATGGCAAAAATTAACAAGACAGCAAACAAGTGTTGGTGACAATGTGAAGAAGGGGGAAGGAATGCTCTTACACTGTGTGTGGAATATAAGGAATAGCACGGAGGACATTAGGGGAAGGAAGGGGAGAACTGAAGTCGGGAAAATCAGAGAGGGAGACAAACCATGAGAGACCCTGGACTCTGGGAAACAAACTGAGGGTCTCAGAAGGGAGGGAGGTGGGGGATGGGTAACCAGGTGATGAGTGTTGAGGAGGGCACGTGTTGTAATGAGCACTGGGTGTTATACACAAGTAATGAATCATTGAACACTACATCAAAAACTAAAGATGTATTATATGTTGGCTAATTGAACATAATAAAATAAATAAATAAATAATAAATAAATAAAAATGAATAAGTCACAGGGGGAAAAAATTCTCCATCTTCCAGATGACAGTGATGCCAAAATTAGAAATGGCTACCAAATAATGAAATCCATGACACTGTTAAGAATAGTTGATATAAAGATACAGGTTAAGGGTGTGGTAATATAATCCATGTTAAGAGTTCAGAGAAATCTTGAGGGGAGATGAATCATGAGAGACTATGGACTCTGGGAATTAAACTGAAGGTTTCAGAGGGGAGTGGTGTGCAGGGATGCGTTAGCCCAGTGATGGGTATTGAGGGCACGTATTGCATGGAGCACTGGGTGTTAAATGCAAACAATGAATCATGGAACACTACATCAAAAACTAATGATGTGGGGGAGGAAAAGATGGCAGAGGAGTAGGGGACCCTATTCCAAATGGTTCTTGGAATTGAGCTGGATATCTTCCAGACCACTCTGAACACCCACAAAATCAGCCTGAGATGTAAGAAGATATATCAGGATCTCTACAAACAGAATATCGCAGGGGGTTGGCTTTGAGGTATGAAGTGGGGAGTTGTGATTCTGTGGGCAGATATTGGAGATTAAATGGAACAGCGAGGGAGCCGTGGCAATCCTACACCATCAGTGAGTGATAGCCTCTGGGCTGGGGACAGAGCACAGACTGTCAGACCAGTGTGTGCTAACTGGGGGCAGCTGGCGGTTTTAGAAGCACAAAGGGCAGAGATGTGCCCCCAAGCTCTGACCTGGAGGTGAGGACTGGGAGCCCTGCTGAGAGGCACACAACCCAGGTTGCTGCAGTTTATAGCAGCACAGACAGAAATGGAGATAGTGTGGCCTGGAGACCTCACTGAAGAACAGACTGCAGTCTCTCTGCTCTGAGGCAGAGGGTTGGAACCTGTCTCTTCTGCTCTGACTCTCAGAAGAGACACAGAAAGCCAACAGTGAAAGCTGCCAGAGAACAAAAGCCCCAAAATACCGGTTTTCACAGAGCTCATCCCCCCCTCACAGGGGGCAGAGAAACTCTGCCCAAACAGGGTTGCCTGAGTGACAGCAAGGCAGGCCCTTTCCCCAGAAGACAGGCTGGGAGAACAAGAGGCCAACAACCCAAAGGTCCCTATAAAACAGGTGCATCTTGCTTGGGTTGTGGTCAATAATTTGGACTCTGTACACTCCCTCAACCACCCATCAACAGGATGACTAAGAGGAGGAACACCCTAAACAGGAAAGACTCAAGAGATTATGCCTTCTGCCACAGATTTACGAATGGATTCAGAAACAACCAAGATGTTGGAAATGGAATTCAGGCTAGCTATTGTGAAGACAATAGCTAATATGGAGAAATCAATTAATGGCAACATAGAGTCTCTAAGGGCAGAAATGAAAGCTGAATTGGCAGAATTTAAAAATGCTATCAATGAGATCCAATCTAATCTAGATAATCTAACAGCTAGGGTAAGTGAGGCAAAAGAATGAATCAGTGACCTGGAAGACAAGTTAATAGATAAAAAGGGAAAAGTGGAGGCCAGGGAAAAACAACTCAGAATCCATGAAAATAGAATCAGAGAAATAAGTGACACTATGAAGCATTCCAATGTCAGAATTATTGGAATCCCGGAGGGGGTGGAGAGGGAGAGAGGACTAGAAGGTATATTTGAGCAAATTGTAACTGAGAACTTCCCTAATCTGGGGAATGAAACAAACATTCATGACCTAGAGGAAGAGAGGACCCCTCCCAAGGTAAGGAAAACAGGCCAACACCCCAGCATGTAATAGTAAAACTTGCAAATCTTAGAACTGAGGAAACCATCTTAAGGGCAGTTAGGGGGAAGGAATATCAGAATAATGTTAGACCTATCCACAGAGACCTGGCAAGCCAGAAAGGCCTGGCAAGACATATTCAGGGTACTAAATGAGAAGAACATGCAGCCAAGAATACTTTATGTGGCAAGGCTGTCAGAATGGATGCAGAGTTGCAGAGCTTCCAAGACCAGCAGAAACTGAAAGAATATGTGAACACTAAGCTGGCCCCCCAAGAAATATTAAGCAGCTTCTATAAAAGGAGAAAGACGGCAAGAGTGATATACAACAGAAATTTACAGGGACACTTTATAAAAACAACGTCTTCACAGGCAACATGATGACAATTAATTCATATCTTTCAATATCACTCTCAACGTGATCAGCCTAAATGCTCCCATAAAATGGCACAGGGTTGCAGGTTGGATAAAAAGGCAGGACCAATCCATATGCTGCCTACAAGAGACTCGTTTTGAACCCAAAGATACACCAGACTGAAAGTGAAGGGATGGAGATCCATCTTCCATGCTAACGGACTTCAAAAGAAAGCTTGGCTAGCAATTCTTATACCAAACAAATTAGATTTTAAGCTAAAAACTGTAGTTAGAGACACAGAAGACATTAAATCAGTCTTAAAGGGTCTACCCAACAAGAAGATCTAACAATTGTAAATATCTATGCCCCCCAACATGGGAGCAGCCATCTACATAAGCCAACTGTTAACCAAAATAAATATTGACAATAATACATCATATTATATTGATAATACGTTAATTGTAGAAGACCTCAATACTCCACTCTCAGCAATAGACAGATTATCTAAGCAGAAAATCAATAAAGAAACAAGAGCCTTGAATGATACACTGGACCAGATGGACCTCATAGATATATACAGAACATTCCACCCTAAAACAATAGAATACTCATTCTTCTTGAGGGCACATGGAAGTTTCTCCAGAGAGACCACATACTGGGTCAAAAATCAGGTCTAAACCGATATCAAAAGATTGAGATTATTCTCTGCATATTCTCAGACCATACTGCTTTAAAACTGGAACTCAATCACAAGAAAAAATTTGGCAGAAACTCAAACACTTGGAAGCGAAGACCACTCTGCTCAAGAATGTTTGGGTCAACCAGGAAATCAAAGAAGAACTTAAATAATTCATGGAAATCAATGAGAACAAAAACACATCAGTCCAAAACCTATGGGATACTGCAAAGGCAGTCCTAAGGGGGAAATACATAGCCACCCAAGCCTCACTCAAAAAAATAGAAAAGTCCCAAATTCACCAACTAACTTTACACCATAAAGACCTGGAGAAAAAGCAACAAACATTGCCTAAGCCACGCATTAGAAGAGAAATAAGATTAGAACAGAGATCGATGAATTAGAAACCAGAAACACAGTAGATCAAATCAACAAAACTAGAAGCTGGTTCTTTGAAAGAATTAATAAGATCAATAAACCACTGGCCAGACTTATTCAAAACAAAAGAGAAAGGACCCAAATTAATAAAATTATTAATGAAAGGGGAGAGATCACGACTAACACCAAGGAAATAGAAACAATTATTAGAATTTATTATCAACAACTATATGCCAATAAATTAGGCAACCTGGAAGAAATGGATGCCTTCCTGGAAACCTACTGCAAAGACTGAAACGGGAAGAAATTGATAACCTGAATAGGTCAATAACCAGTAAGAAAATTGAAGCAGTGATCAAAAAACCTCCCAAAAAACAAGAGTCCAGGGCCTGATGGATTCCCAGAGGAATTCTACCAAACATTCAAAGAAGAAATAATACCTATTCTCCTGAAGCTGTTTCAAAACATAGAACCAGAAGGAAAGCTTCCAGACTCATTCTATGAAGCCAGCATTACCTTGATCCCCAAACCAGTCAAAGACCCCAACAAAAAGTAGAATTTCAGCCTGATATCCCTGATGAATATGGATTTGAAAATCCTCAACAAAATCTTGCTAATAGGATCCAACAATACATTGAAAGGATCATCCACCACGACGAAGTGAGATTTATCCCTGGGATGCAAGGGTGGTTCAACATTCGCAAATCAATCAGTGTGGTAGAACACATTAATAAGAGGAGAGAGAAGAACCATATGGTCGTCTCAATTGATGCAGAAAAAGCATTTGAGAAAATACAATATCCTTTCCTGATTAAAACTCTTCAGAATATAGGGATAGAGGGAACATTCCTCAAGTTCACAAAATCCATCTGTGAAAAACCCAAGTGAATATCATCCTCAATGGGGAAAAGCTGAGAGCCTTTCCCTTAAGATCAGGAACACGACAAGGATGCCCACTCTTGTCACTATTGTTCAACATAGTACTAGAAGTCCTAGCAACAGCAATCAGACAACAAAAAGAAATAAAAGGTATTCAAATTGGCAAAGAAGTCAAACTCTCTCTCTCTTCACAGATGACATGATACTTTATGTGGAAAATCCAGAAGATCCACCCCCAAATTACTAGAACTCATAGAGCAATTCAGTAATGTGACAGGATACAAAATCAATGCACAGAAATCAGTTGCTTTCTTATACACTAACAATGCAACTGTAGAAAGAGAAATTATTCCATTTTCAATAGCACCAAAAATTATAAGATACCTCAGAATAAACCTAACCAAAGAGGTAAAGGATCTATACTCTAGGAACTACAGACCACTCATGAAAGAAATTGAAGACACAAAAAGATGGAAAAACATCCCATGCTTATGGATTGGAAGAATAAAAATTGTTAAAATGTCTATGCTTACCCAGAGCAATCTATACCTTCAATGCCATTCTGATCAAAATTCCAATGACATTTTTCAAAGTGCTGGAAAAAACAATCCTAAAATTTGTGTGGAATCAGAAAAGACCCCGAATTACCAAAGAAATATTGAAAAAGAAAAACAGAGCTGGAGACATCACGTTGCTTGATTTCAAGCTATATTACAAAGCAGTGATCACCAAGACAGAATGGTACTGGCACAAAAACAGACATAGACAAATGAAACCAAATAGAGAGCCCAGATATGGATCCTCAACTTTATGGTCAAATAATCTTCGACAAAGCAGGAAAAAATATGCAATGGAAAAAAGGCAGTCTCTTCAATAAATGGTGCTGGGAAATTTGGACAGCTATATACAGAAGAATGAAACTGGACCATTCGCCCTTACACCATACGCAAAGATAAACTCAAAATGGATTAAAGACCTCAACGTGAGACAGGAATCCATCAAAATCCTAGAGGAGGACATAGGCAATAACCTCTTTGACATCGCCCACAGCAACTTCTTTCAAGATACATCTCCAAAAGCTAGTGAAACAAAAGTAAAAATGAACTTTTGGGACTTCATCAAGATAAAAAGCTTCTGCCCAGCAAAGGAAACAGTCAACAAAACAAAGAGGCAACCCACAGAATGGGAGAAGATATTTGCAAATGCACTATAGATAAAGGACTGGTATCCAAGATCTACAAAGAACTTCTCAAACTCAACACCCAGAAAACAAATAACCAAATCAAAAAGTGGGCAGAAGACATGAACAGACACTTCTTAAAAGCAGACATACAAATGCCTAAGAGACACATGAAAAAATATTCATTATCATTAGCCATCAGGGAAATTCAAATCAAAACCACATTGAGATACCACCTTACACCAGTTAGAATGGCAAAATGGACAGGGAAAGAAGTTGTGGAGAAAGGGGAACCCTCTTACACTGCTGGTGGGAATGCAAGTTGGTACAGCCACTTTAGAAAACAGTGTGGAGGTTCCTCAAAAATTTAAAAATAGAGCTACCCTATGACCCAGCACTTGCACTCCTGGGTGCTTGCATCGCAAAGACACAGATGTCGTGAAAAGAAGGGCCATATGCACCCCAATGTTCAGAGCAGCAATGTCCGCAATAGCCAAACTGTGGAAAGAGTTGAGATGCCCTTCAACAGATGAATGGATGAAGAAGATGTGGTCCATATATACAATGGAATATTACTCAGCCATCAGAAAGGATGAATACCCAACTTTTACGTCAACATGGTTGGGACTGGAGGAGATGATGCTAAGTGAAATAAGTCAAGCAGAGAAAGTCAATTATCATATGGATTCACTTATTCTTGGAACATAAGGAATAGCATGGAGGACATTAGGAGAAGAATGGGAAAAATGAGGGTGGGAATCAGAGAGGGAGATGAATCATGAGAGACTATGGACTCAGAGAAACAAAGTGGGGGTTTTAGAGGGGAGGGGGTGAGGGGATGTGTTAGCCTAGTGATGTGTATTAAGGAGGGCATGTACTGCATGGAGCACTGGGTGTTATACGAAAACAATCAATCATGGAACACTACATCAAAAAGTAATGATGTATTGTATGGTGATTAACATAACATAATAAAGTAAATAAAATAAAAAACTAATGATGTACTGTATGGCGACTAACATAACATAATAAAAAATTATAAAAGAAAGCATTCAGAGAAATCTTATAGAACCCATCAAAGTACCTTTCAAATCAATATTAGAACTTATAATAAGTCAATGTTGCTGCTCAACAGCAGCCTTGGCAACAACCAAAATATAGAATGTCTTGCCCAAAGAGATAGGTGGTTTTGCCTGATGCCTTATATAGTAGATCTCCATATGACTTATAGAAAAGAAATAAATTTCCAGAGAATTATATTAGTGGAAACATTGTCAGTTTGGACAAAAGGTGAGTGAGTCATTCAAATGAAAAGAAGCCTAAGAAGGCTCAAATTTCTAGTTGGGAAGCAGCAAAAGAAAGCTACTTTGCTTCAAACACAGGCTAGTAAGGACAATTGGAAATGGAAACAAGAACTCATAGAGAGGATAAAAAAAATCATGCACAACATTCCCACATCTTGAGTACTAATCATGGCACTGCCAAATTGTACCTGGTTTGATTTCAGAGTTACTATGTGCCAGAAATTCTTGTATACCCCCCATTTTCTTCTTTTTGTTGTTTTCTATTCAAACGTAGTTAACATACAGTGTTATATTAGTTTTAGATGTACAATATAATAATTCAACAATTCTATACATTTCTCAGTGCTCATCAAGATAATTATACTCCTAATTCTTTATCTATTTCATCCGTCTCCCACCCATCTGCCTTCTTGTCAGTTTTTTTTTGGTCTATTTTTTGTTTGTTCATTTGTTTTATTTCTTAAATTCCACATATGGTCAAGTAATACTATGATGAAGGAGGCAAGAATATACAATTGGAAAAGACAATCTGTTTGACAAATGGTGTTAGGAAAACTGGAGGGCAACATGCAAAAGAATGAAACTAGACCAATTTCTTACACCGTATGCACACAAAACCTTAAAATGGATCAAAGACATAAATGTGGGACCTGAAACCACACTATTCCTACAAGAAAGTACAGATGGTAATTTAATTAACCTTGGCCTTAGAAAAGGGTTTCAAAGTATGTCAGTTTTGGCAAGGGACACAAGCACAAAATTCAACTATTAAGACTATACCGAGGTAAAAAATGTTTGCACAGAGAAAGAAACAATCAACAAAACTACAAGGTAACTTACTGAGTGAGAGAAGACATTTGCAAATGATATATCCAATAAGGGGTTAATATCCAAAATATATAAAGAACTTATATAACTTCCTTTTGTTATTTTTCATTTCATTTTATAACTGAAGTTTAATTAACACAATGTTAAATAGGTTTAGAGGTACAAGACATCTATTGGACAATTACATACATTACTCAACGTTCAACACAATTAATGTGGTTCTCGTCTGTCACTATACAACCTTATTATAATATTCTATATATCAGATGCTGCACTTTTTATCTCTGTGACTTATTTATTTTTCAGCTCGGAGTTGTACTTCTTAATCCATTTCATTTATGTCACCCATCCTCCCACTACTTTTTCTCTGGCAACGACCTGTTTGCTTTCTGTATTTAAGAGTTTATTTGTTTCTTCACTTGTTTTTAAATTCCACAAGTGAAATCTTATGTTGTCTTTCCCTAGCTGACTTATTTGACTTATTATAACACCATCTCGGTCCACCCAAGTTATTTGAAATGACAAGATATTATTCCTTTTTGTGGCTGAGTAATATTCCTATATACGTACATATATATTTGTATGGGTTGATATATATATATATATATAATATATAATACACACAAGATGCTACATCTTCTATTTATTTATTTTAATTCCAGTATTCTTAACATACAGTGTAATATTAGCTTCAGGTGTACAATATAGTGATTCAACAATCCAATACAACACTCAGTGCTAATCACGAGTGCACTCCTTCATCCCCACCACTTATTTAACCCATCTGCCCACCCACCTCCCCTCTGGTGACCATCTAGGAGTCTGTTTCTTGTTTTGTGTCTTTCCCTTTCTCTCTCTCTCTCTCTTTCCTTTTCTCATCTGTTCTGTTTCTTAAATTCCACAAATGAGTGAAATAATATGGTATTTGTCTTTCTCTCATGGACTTATTTCACTTAGTATTATACTCTTCAGTGCCATTCATGTTGTTGCAAATGGCAGTACTTCATTCTCACTTATGGCTGAATAATATTCCATTGTGTATATGTACCACATCTTTTTAATTTTTATTGTTATGTTAATCACCATACATTACATCATTAGTTTTTGATGTAGTGTTCCATGATTCATGGTTTGTGCATAACACCCAGTGTTCCATGCAGAACATGCCCTCTTTAATACCCATCACCAGGCTAACCCATCCTCCCACTCCCCTCCCTTCTAGAACCCTCAGTTTGTTTCTCAGAGTCCATCCTCTCTCATGATTCATCTCCCCCTCCGATTTCCCCCTTCATTCTTTCCCTCCTGCTATCTTCTTCCTCTTCTTCTTCTTTTTTAAACATATATTGTATTATTTGTTTCAGAGGTACAGATCTGCAACTCAAGAGTCCTGCACAATTCACAGCGCTCACCATAGCACATACCCTCCCCAGTATACCACAACTTCTTATCCATTTCTCTATCTATGGACACAATCACTGCTTCCATATTTGGCTATTATAAATAATGCTGCTATAGACATAGGGGTGTATGTATCCCTTTGAATTCATGTTTTTGTATGAATTCAAATAAATACCTGGTCTTTTTTACCAGATTACCGGATTTTAGAGTAATTCTATTTTCAATATGCTATATTGTCTTTATCCATTCCCTATTGAAAACCCCTTTATTGCTTCCTTATCTTCATTATTGTAAATAATGCTATAATAAACATAGAACTACACTGTATCTTTTCAAATTAATTTTTTTATTTTCTTTGTATAAATACTCAGAAGTGGAATAATTTGTTTATATGGTATTTGTATTTTTAATTTTTGGAGAAACTTCATAATTTTTTACACAATGCTTGTGACAATTTACCTTTCTACCAATGGTGCATGATGATTGGCTTTTCTTGCTCACCAACACTTATTCCTTGTCTTTTGATACCAGAATTTCTGACTGGTGTGAGGTGATAGTTCACTGTGGTTTTGTTGTGTGACGTTGGCCATCATTTTATATCTTTGGCCATCTATATGCCTTCTTCAGAAAAATGTCTATTCTTCGGCCATCTATATGTCTTCTTCAGGAAAGTGTCTCTTCAGTTCCTTGGTTAATTTTTTCACTGGATTTTTTCTTCTGGTGTTGAGTTGTATAAGTTCTTTATATATTTTGGACATAAACATTTTATCAGATGAATCATTTGCAAATATATTCTTCCATTCGTAGGCTTTTTTCTAATGGTTTCCTTTGCTGTGTAAAAGCTTTTTATTTTGATGTAGTCCCAACAGTTTACTTTTGTTTTTGTTTCCCTTGACTGAGGAGACTTATCTAGAAAGATGACAGCCAATGTGAAAGACATTTTTAACTCTGTTTTCTCACAGGATTTTTATGGTTTCAGATGTCACATTTAGGTTTTAAGTCCATTTTTAGTTTATTTTTGTGCATGGTGTGAGGAATTGGTCTAGTTTCATCCTTTTGCATGTTGCTGTCTACTTTTCCCAACACCATTTATTGAAAAGTCTGTATTTCCCCCCCTTGTATATACTTGCCTCCTTTGTTGTAGCATATTTGATCAGATACATATGGGTTTATTTCTGGGCTCTCTATTGATTGATCTATGCATCTATTTTTGCAGTATGATACTGCTTTGATTACTGCGTTTGTAGTATTTCTTGAAATCTGGGCCTGTGATACCACTAGTTTTGTTCTTTTCTCTTAAGATAGCTTTGACTAATTGAGGTTTTTTTGTTTGTTTGTTTTGTTTTTTTGTTTTGGATTCATGAAAGTTTTAGGACTATTCTAGTTTTGGAAAAAGCTACTGGTATTTTGACAGGAATTATATTGAATCTGTAGATTTCTTTGGGTCATATGGACATTTATCAACAATAATTCTTCAAGCCCATAAGCCTGGTATACATTTCCATTTATTTGTGTTGTCTTTAATTTTTTCATCAATGTCTTATAGTTTTCTCACCTCTTTGGATACGTTTATTTGCAGGGTTGTTTTTTTTTAAATAAGGGTATGTGCGTTGTAGATGGGATTTGTTTTCTTTCCTTCTCTCTCTCTCTTTTTAAAGATTTTATTTATTTATTTGACAGAGAGAGAGAGAGATAGTGAGAGCAGGAACACAAGCAGGGGGAGTGGGAGAGGGAGAAGCAGTCTCCCTGCCTGACGGGAGCTGAAGGCAGACACTTAATGTCTGAGCCACCCAGGCATCCGGGGATTTGTTTTTTTAATTGTTCTTTCTGCTATTTCATTATTAGGATAAAAATGCAACAAGTTTGTGTATGTTCATTTTGTATCCTGCAACTTTATTGAATTCATTCATCACATCTAATGGTTTTTTTGGTGTGGTTTTAATGTTTTTTGAATATAGCATTATGTCATCTGTAATTAGTTACATTTTTACATATTCCTTAGCAATTAGATGACTTTTATTCCTTTTCTTTATCTGACTGCTGTAGCTAGGCTTGCATTACCATGTTGAATAAATGTGGTGAGAATGGGCATACTTGTTTTGTTTTTGATCTTAGAGGAAAAGTTCTGTTTTTCCCCATTGAATGTAATGTTAGCTGTGAGTTTTTCATATATGGCCTTCAACACAGCAAATAATAATAATAATAACAATAATAATAATAAATGAGAATAGGTTAAGGAAACTCCAGAGACATCATCAAGCATAATAATTCATATTATAGGGATCTCAGAAGTTAGAGAGAAAAGGGTATAGAAAATTTATTGGATGACTAATACTTAAAAATTTCCCTAATCTGTGAATATCCAGGTCCAGGAGGAGAAAGACTATAAAAAGATGAATTCAAGGAGCTCCATACTAAGACATGTAATAATCAAAATGCAAAAAGTATTGATAATGAGAGAATTTTTAAAGCAGCAAGAGAAAAGAAAATGGGAAACAAGGGAAACCCCATCAGGCTATCAGCTGATTGTTCAGTGGAAACTTTGCCAGCCAGAAGGAAGTGTCATGATATATTCAAAGTGCTGAAAGGAAAATATCTGCTGCCAAGAATACTCTATCCAGCAAGGCTATTATTCAGAATAGGAGGAGAGATAAAGAGTTTCCTAGACAAATAAAACTTATAGAGTTCGTCACCACTAAACTAGCCTTACAAAAAACATTAAAAATGGAATTCTTTAAATGGAAAAAAAAGGTTTTCTTACTCATGAGTAAAAAGTAAACAATTCCATAAGTAAAAGTGAACATACAGTAAAGGTAGTAGATTAATCACATATAAAGCCAGTATGGAAGTTAAAAAATAAAAGTTAATAAAAGTACTTATATTGGGGTACACACAAAATAAAAACATTTTAAAATATAAAGTCTTATATAGGAAATTATATAAATATATAAGTATTATATATTTAAATTTAAATATATATGTCAAAACATGCAAAAGAGAGTAAAAATTTAGGGCTCCTGAAATTAAGTTCTTCTGGTTTTCAAAGCTAGATACTATGGGAACTGTCCTTCCTAGTCCAGGCCCCATGTGGTGGTTGCTCCTGTATATGGTTTGATCAATTTTCTGTCCTTATGGTGTTGCCCCTGTTTGTAGTTTTGCTGGAAATTTGATTCCCAAGTGCATCTCTGCTGCTCCTACCCATGTCAATATGGTTTCCTCTCTATTATTATTTGTGGACGGTCTATTCTGCCAGTCTTCAGGTCATTTTCAGAATTAGTTGTGTATAGATAGCTTGTATGTCAGTGTGTTTATGGCATTAAATGAGCTCAAGATTATCTACCATATTCACAGAATTCCCATTTTGACATTTTTGAACAAACATCTACAGAGGTTATATGAGTAGGACTCATATATGAGTCCTACTATAATATCTTGGGGTTTTGGAGAGGCAGATAGCTTGTCCCTTTAGTTGACTGGTTTTCAGACTGAAATGAACTCCACTCAATTAGGTGTAGTTAAGGAATTACATGCAAGGTACTGCCTTAGGTGTCAAAATTTGGAAATTATGGCAGGATGCAAATCTAAGTGCATGCTTCCTAAATTGGAAACTGGTAATTTTGATCTTTTCTCTTTCTGCCATGTACAATTTGAGATGATAGGGTTTCCTGTGAAGTGCCTCAGGTAATCAGGTATTTTCTTCTAGAACTTTCAATATTGAGAGAGGGATAGAAACACAAAATCAATGGCTGGATTGCATTTATTCTTACTGCAGTCTCCTCAATATCTTGTTCTTACTACAAGATAGTAACTCCATTTCCTGTTTCCCAGATTCCAGTACTGCTTGTCTGTTTTTTCTTACTTAATCAATTCTGTGAACTACCTATAAATATCTTTTTAAAAATCCATGTTAATTAACATTAACCACAGCAGATTTTGTTTTCCCCTTCCAAGGCAACTATGAGAGGGAATATAGAGAGAGTCACCTGTGCTGTTTTGTAGAGAAACTTTCAATAAACTCATTTGTTTTTAACGTCTCTCTTACTTCCATTGTCTGTTATATCCTCCCCTGAGTTTATTTATTTTTAAAAATGTGTTTCTTTATTATTTACTTAGGGTAATTTTAATGAGATCCTAAAAATGATGGTATTATTCTTATTTCATTATTTCATAAACAACTTTTGGTTTCTTCCTCTACCATCTATTTGTGGATCTTGGAACCTATATAATTTTATTCTGGGATATGAGTTTTTTCCCCTGTTGACTTATAAAAATATTCAATATTTTTTCCATATTCACAGCACTCTCTTCTTTTTCTTTTTCTGTAGTCTCTTCCTTTCAAAAATTTTAGAAGGATATTTTGTATTTCATTTTGTTTTCCCCAACTGCCAACATTTTCTCCTCCTTCTAATACCCAGGTGATAATCTTGCTTTCCATTTTATTATAAAAAGAAAGTACTAATCAGAGAATTTGCCATCTATTTTCACCATATCTGTCTACTCCTAGCATCTATCATCATCTATTCTGACTTCTGCATTTTTACAAAGATAAAATCTACTTGCTCTATTCTAGGTCAACACTTCAGCTCAAGTACAAGATCAATTTCATTTTATCTACTTAAGTAATTCACTCTAGCAATTGTGCCTCACCTTTTTTGCATCAGGACATTATTGTTCTCACTGTATACACGTCTTAAATGTTTGAAAACTTAAAACACTTAAAAGTGGCAAAATTTGTCAGAATCAACTTTAACTCAACTCTAGAGGAGTTAAGACAACCAAAAGTTTTAGCCAGGAGAAACAGGCAACCAACCACTGTATCTTATGAGGACGAACATAAGAAAATTCTTGTGGCAGTTTAATCTGACATCTTCCATTCCCTTCTCCTATTTACCAATAGTCTTCAATATAGCAGTATGCATCCCCAGTATAGGTACTAGGTTCTGGAAAAAGCAGAGCAAACCTCATTCCCAAGAAACTGTCTGGTAGGTCCCTGAAGAACAGCTATATGAGGCTTTCCCTTATTCCACCTAACCTGAATTATGTCAGGACAGGGAAGTTATTACACAGAGTTTCTTCTCTGAAAATACTGAATTTATAGTGAAGAGGCTGCTATTGCTTGAACTAAAAAAATAGAGAAAAAGTGAAGGAAAGCAATAGACATGCTGAAATGTGGGAGGAAAAATAGTGAGTGATGAGTAAGAGCTTTGAAAAAGTCTGTATATTTCAAAGACCCTACAAAAGCATGCATATAGTTGAGGCAGAAAGCATGCTTAAGAAAAAAAAAAAAGACCTTTGAAGACCCAGATTTGACCTCTGACTGACCTTTAAACTCAGCGCAAATAAAATGAAGCCTGAGGCGGTTTAAAAGGCTTGCTCTAGTGCGCCTGGGTGGCTCAGGCAGTTAAGGTCTGCTTTGGGCTCAGGTCATGATTCCAGGGTTCTGGGACTGAGTCTGGCATCAGGCTCCCTGATCCGCTGGGAGCCTCCTTCTCCTTCTGCCTCTCTCTCTCTGTCTCTCATGAATAAATAAATAAATAAAATATTTAAAAATAAATAAAATAAAAGGCTTGCTCCATGTTGAAAGAGTATCCCACCTGCACAGATACAGTTCTGCAGACTGGAAGAGTATGTTTGTTTGTTTGTTTGTTTGTTTTAACCCAGGTGTTTTAAGGAAATCACTGTCAAACTACTAAACTATAAGAACAAAGAATTTCCTTGATTACACATGGCAAGGAAAATAGTCTGTAAAAACAGCATTGAAAAGTCATTAAATGAAACACTCTAATCTATACCAAGCAACAAAAATTTCTGAGAGGAAAAGACTTACTTCAAGTGTTACTAGATTATAATACTCAACATATCCATTTATTAACAAAAAAAAAATGAGGTCTGCAAAGAAACAAATTTACTGAAAAAGAAGAAATTAGCAGACTGTCCCTAAGGAAACTAAATACTGGAGTAATTACATAAATACTATTTGTTGAGTTTTACTAATAATGAATTTAAAATAACTTATTTATATAAATTTATTTAAATGAATCTATAAATGACACAAATAAGTATTGTATATATTTAGATGTACAACTTGGTCTTGTTAGGCAATGATCATCACAATCAAGAAATATCTTATTTCCACATATCTATCACTGCTAATGGTTACTATTTTCTTTTAGTGTGTTTGGTGAGAACAGTTTAACATCTTCCCACTTAGCAAATTTCAACTATATAATACTGTTAACTATAGTCACCATTGCATAACTGTAACTTTGTACCTTTTGACCATCATCATCCCACTTTCCTCTGCCCCAAGCCCCTGACAGTCACCATTCCACATTCTGTTTTCTGAGTTTTACTATTTTAGATTCTACATATAAATGAGATCGTGTAGTATTTGGCTTTGTCTTCTTTCTTGCTTTCTTCTTCTTTCTTGCTTTCTTATGTAGTTTATTTATGGGTTTGTCAATTTTGTTTATCTTTTCAATAAATTATGTTTTATTGTTTTTATGATTCTATATCTCATTTATTTGTGGTCTAGCATCTATTGTTTATTTCCTTCCGCTATTTGGGCTTAGTTTTTTCCCCTTTTCTTAGTTATGACAAGTATAAAGTTAAGTTGTTTATTTTTTTAATGTAGGTCTCCCTTTTTTTTTTTTTTAAAGATTTTATTTATTTATTCAACAGAGAGAGATAGCAAGAGAGGGAACACAAGCACAGGGGAGCTGGAAAGGGAGAAGCAGCCTCCCCACTGAGCATGGAACCCAATGTGGGCCTCGATCCCAGGACCCTGAGATCATGACCCGAGCTGAAGGCAGATGCTTAATGACTGAGCCACCCAGGTGCCTCTCCCTCTTTTTATTGTAGGTGTTTATCACTACAAAATTCCCTTTTAGTGTGCTTTTAGTATGCTTTTCCTGCACTGTATAAGTTTTGGCATAATATATTATTTTTATTTAGACTAAGGCTTTAAATCAACTGTCAAATATGCACAAAGATAAAAAGAAACCATAAACAATGAATTAATAGAAATCAGAAGAAAAATACTTCACCACCATAGAGAATACCCAGGAAGAAATTAAATTATGTATATTTTTAAAAAGAGCCAAACAGAAATGTTGGAGTTGAAAAGTAAAAATGGAAAATGAAATAAAATAAAATAAATACTATAGAACTTACAAATATCAACACATCTAATAAGCTCAATGAACTTCAAGTTGGATATGGTCAAAGGCATAAAATTTCAGAAGCATGAAGGCCATAAAGCATGTGATGACATGTCACAGTGATGAAAGAGAAAAAATTTTAATACAGAACTCTATATATGATAAAACTATCTTTCAAAGATGGAGGATTATAGAAAGATGGCAGAATAGGATTCACCAAGAATCTGTCTCCCCAGTGAAACAGAAATTGTTTGTTTGATGTAACCATGCTGGAACTCTGGAATCTGTTGAAAGCTTACAATTTCTAGGAGAAGGCTTGAATGATAATTTGTGGTTAATTTTGGTCAATTTCAGCTCTTAGCAAACTAGCAGCTATCCATGCATTCCTTAGTAAGCAGCTGTGCATGTATTACTGGTACAACTTACATACAGCTTACAGGGGCTAGGGCAGGCAAAAGGACCCTGACCTCCAATAACATGCTCTGCTTACCAATTGTTGTTAATGATCACAGAGGTGCAGACAAGGAGTCAGGCAGCCATTTTTGTTGTACCTCTCCTCTTTGTTGTAGCCCTAAAGTCTTTCCCTGAAGTGACTTTTAGGGGATTTAAAGAGTTGATGGTCTTTATTTTCTTTCTGTGTTTCATAGTCTCCTTTTTTTTTTTTTTTTTTGTTTCATTTAGAAACCAGACATTGACTGGACAAAAACAACTGCATTTACAGGAAAAATTAGAAAGTAACCATGGATGCAGGAAAAGGTGCAGTGTCAAAGACCTGAGAATTCCTTAAGTTTATACTTCAGGCTAATCCTTGCAATAGAGTCATGACAACAATAAAAAGGATAGAAAGAAAGATTCAAAAACAAAAAAACCACCCAGCATTCAAAGTGCTCTTAAGCCAGGATTCAAAAACAGATTTGAGGAGGAAGAAGTAAGAATCAGCAAACTTGATGACAATGGAAATTATTGAATCTGAAAAATAAAAGGAAAAAAAAAGATTGAAGAAAAGTGAACCAAACTTAAAGGACCATCAACTGGATTGATAAAGGCATTGAGGGAGTTCCAGAATGGAGACAAAAAGAGGGCAAAGACAATATATGAAGATATAATGTTTGAAAACTTCCCAAATTTGATAAAAGACATATAGAAACAGCAAAGGAGCTCAATTAACTCCAAATGAAATTAACTCAGAGACTAATATTAAAATTTTAAAATCAAACTTTTGAAGCAAAAGAGAAAGAGAAAATCTTGAAATCACTTAGAAGTGACTCATCACATACAAGTGATCCTCAATAAGATTATCAGCAGATTTTTCTTCAGAAACTACAAAAGCCAGAAGCCAGGGCACTGATAAATTCAAAATGCTATTAAATGAATATAACTAACTAACTAACTAAAAAAGATGTTAAACAACCCCTCTCTATTAGCAAAATAAAAGTGAAAAAGATATTAACGCTCCCATCTAAACAAAAGCTGAAGGACTTTGTTAGCATTAACCTGCCCTGTGGAAACTGTTTAAGGGAATCCTAGCAGGTGAAAAGAAAAGATAGTGGACAATAACTCATAGCCTGTATGAAGAAAGAAAGTTTTTTTCAAGACTCACTTTATTTATTTATTTTAATTGGGTTACTGGAGTGATGATATACAATCTACCCTACCCATATAGATAGGATTAGGATAAAAGGTAACAATGATCACTTACGCTTGACAATCCCAGAGAAAATTGACAATGGGAAACCTCACAGTAGGATGGATTAGGCTGGGATTATCTTCTGTATAAAGTTATCAATGGCCCTTTGGTTGTGCTTCAGTATCATCTGTTTGTTTTGGTAGCTAAAGTAGTATTTACTTGCAAGGTCCCTGTTGGGTGCTTATTGTAATTGATGGTGAATCATAGAGCATAGGAACTCCCTTTCTGGCCTCCCAAATCCATATTACTGGGGTTTCCCTTTATTTTCACAGTGGAGAGGATTTCTGGGTTGGAATAAGATTTTGTTTTGAATTGAAATTTCCCAACACTAGATTGAGAGAAAAAAAAGACAGAAGACTAAAATTATAATCAGCAACAGAAGCCAGAGTATTACTACTGCCCTTCATAAATTAGGTAGAATTATTTTATTTCTATTTTAAAATAAAATAAAAAGGATTAGGAAAGAATACCTGAAAAATTGTATACCCACAAATAACAAAACATAGGTAAAATGAATGAATTCCTGAAAAATATAAATGACCAAAAATGTGTCAAGAAGAAATAGAAGATCTAACCAAATGTATAATGTAAAACTGAATCAATAATGAAAAACTTCCACAAAATTGGTGAATCTAGCTTTGCCGGATTGGTGAATTCTATCAGTCACTGAAAAAAGAACTTATAAAAAAGTGGAAGAGGAAACATGACATCATTCGATGAAGTCAGCATTTTCCTGATTCCAAACAGATAAGACATTACAAAAAATTTAGTGTAATGTCTGTTATTAACACAGATGCAGATATTCTAACAAAATAGCAGCAAAATATTAAATGATTATGTATTATAATCAAGTGGAATTTCTCCTAGGATAATTTGTGGCATAGATATCTTAGGCATTTGGTTAAACGCATATTTATTGTAAAATTCAAAGGCTGGGTTTAAGTTTTCCTCTGTTTAATCTCCCTTTCTTCTTTCCTATTTTATCTAATTTTAGTACCTCTAAGATATTCTGCTGAGTGTTGGTAAAGGTGAGGAATAGCTAAAGTGTCTGTCCTATTAACGTTTACAGTGAGGCAAGGAAGACAAATTTTGAAAAAGTTTTAGAGGGGAGGGGGTGAAGGGATGGGTTAGCCTGGTGATGGGTATTAAGGAGGGCATGTATTGCATGGGGCACTGGGTGTTATACGAAAATAATGAATCGTGGATCACTACATCAAAAAAAAGTTCTTTAATGCACAGCATAGTGTTTATGTCAACAGTACTGTATTACATAGTTCAAGTTACTAAGGGTCTAGATGTTAAGTGTTATAGCCAGCTATAATAATTATGTAAAGTAATGGAAAGGGTTAGGTAAAGTTGTGGTGGTAATCATATTTCAATATATAAATATCTCTTGAACACATTACACAATATTAAACTTACACAATGTTACTGTACAATTATACCTCAATTTTAAATGTACAAAGAGAACAAGTAGTAACAAGAATATTGTACAAATTTTCTCTTGCCTTTCCCAAGTACTATGAAGTAGCTGAGCATGGGAATATGATATGTTAAAATTTAGGTAAGAGGTAAAAGAGTTAATGTGTCAAGGGGCACCTGGGTGGTTAGTTAACAGTTGGTTAAGCACCTGCCTTTGGCTCAGGTCTTGATCTCAGGGTCCTGGGATCAGGTCCCCCGTCAGGCTCCTTGCTCAGCGGAGGGTCTGCTTCTCCGTCTCCCTCTGCTGTTTCCCCCACTTGTCTCTCTGGCGCACTCTCTCTCTCTCTCTGTGTCAAATAAATAAAATCTTTTTTAAAAAAGTTAACGTGTCAATAACTTGTGAAACTGGGAAACACGACAAAGCAGCAGACTTCTGGATTCAACTAGCAGTGGGGCTTTCTTTAAAGCTTCTTTAACTAGGACTTATGGTTCTCCATCCTTGATTCCGCTTCTTTTCAGCTCACTGTGCCTGCCTTCGCAGAACTTTTACCCTTTGTTTTGAACTGTCGGAGCGCTTCTCTCTTCCAAGAACAGTCAGTGGACTGCACATGCGCAGTAGAAACAGTACGGCGGGAGCGCAGATCTAGTCTGGCACGGAAAAGTGACGTCAGCGGCCCAAAAGCCGTTTCCTTTCCGCGCACCGCACTTCCTGGGCGACTTTGTGGAGCTTGGTTCAGATTACTGTCAGTCATACTCTGGCTGCAATTACTTCGTCACTTACACTCCTCCGAGGAGTAGCTGCTGCGCCGCCTCCACGGGAAGGAAGTCGAAAGCGCTGGGAGGTAGCAGTCACTACCATGCCAAAGAATAAAGGTAATGAGCGGCTAGCCAAACCACGGTTCTCCGCCGCTCAGCTTTCGGCGCAGACCTGAGACCAGGCCCCAGTGACTATTCTTCCGTTACTCCTGTCTTCCAGTTTGGTCACATTGGGGCGGAGCTGACGCCATCTTTGTAGGATCTCCTTCGGGAGAATGTAGACCTTTTCTCCCGATTCACGCCAGTCTGACCCGGGCCTTTTATGGAACTGTAAGGGGAGAGCTTGAGGCGGCCAGTTTTCTAAGCGTGGCACTTCTGTACCTCCTCGCACTGTTTTTGAGCGGTTCTTAACTTTAAAGGGTGTTTCCTGCTTTTAGGACCATCAGATGTAATCTTTCTCTAAGGACAGTTCATTATTGTTTTGTTTTATTTTTTAAAGATTTATTTGACAGAGACACAGTGAGAGCGGGAACACAAGCAGGGGGAGTGGGAGAGGGAGAAGCAGGCTTCCCGCTGAGCTGGGAGCCGGATGCGGGGCTCGATCCTAGGACCCTGGGGTCATGACCTGAGCCGAAGGCAGACGCTTAACGACTGAACCACCCACGCGCCCGGACAGTTCATTATTGTTGAAGATACTGTCTCTTGCTGTCTCTTCCTTATAATCAGTAGATGAAATCTTGATACGCACATGGCTTCGTGTGTGGTTGATTGACTTTATCCAGCCCTTCACAGTTTAACATTCTTTTCCAGAAGACATTTTACATATTTACCAAAGTTTTCAGGCTTCGTTTCCTATAACATATACTGAAAGTAAAGGTTTCTATCTCCCCTATTCTGAGACAAACAGTTCACAAATTATCAGGTTTAATAAGTATACCTTGAACTGTCAAGTGGGAGTACTAACCACGACATTTGAGGTACACAACATTTTTCCTTTTCTAGGAAATTGCTTTTGTTGCCGTAAAGAATGCATAACATAGTAAAGCCACATGAATTAAGAAATTGTTCAGGACCACCTACCTTTTACTATATAACAGAACAATGGCAGACTGCCCTAACAGGGCAGGGGTGCGTTGAAGAAGATTCATATTTACACAGTGGTTAAGTAGACATTTTTAAATTCTATTTGGAAAGTGAATTTTTGTTTCACACTATTCCCATGGGTCCTTTATTACAACTACTTACAGCCTTTCTCCATACTATTGGAAATGACTGGTCTTGTGGTTTAGGTTACGGAAAGGGAATAAAACGCTATGATATAGGGCGCCTGGGTGGCTCAGTTGGTTAAGCGACTGCCTTCGGCTCAGGTCATGATCCCAGAGTCCTGGGATCGAGTCCCATATCAGGCTCCCTGCTCAGCAGGGAGTCTGCTTCTCCCTTTGACCCTCTTCCCTCTCGTGCTCTCTATCTCTCATTCTCTCTCTCTCAAATAAATAAATAAAATCTTAAAAAAAAAAACGCTATGATATACACCATTTAATAGGAAGCCTAAAAGAAAGAAAGTTAATACTGTATTCAAATACATTCAACTTAAAAGCAAAAATTGAAAAATATAAGTTAACTGTTGTTTTAAATTTTTAACATTTTACATAATACTCCTGTTTGCTAATGCAAATGTAAATTAGTACAGTTCATAAGCAGACTAAGGAAATGCATACATTTATCCTGTGGAATTTGTAGGATAATCTTCAATTTAACATAATTTAATAATTGAAACAGAAATTATCAAAATAAGGAATAACCATACATTAAAATGTTCTCTAAGTTTGTGATTATTGATATGAAAGGGATAATTTATTGAACTATGATTAAGATAGGTTATAGAAGAGAATGTTTGCAATCCTATTTTTATTTGGAAAGCAAAGACAATAAAATACTAATAGTCATCTCTAATAATGAAATTTTTCTTCTGTGTACTTTTATGTCAGGAAAAATCCAAAAACAAATGTCAAAGAAGGGTGTGGGTTTATAATATGCTAACCTAGTAAATGACCAGAATTGAACCATTGAAAAATTGTAAGTATAACCAATTAGATAACCAAATTATATAAATTTTTAAAAATCTTAGAATTCTGTTAGTGTTCTAGTGCTATTTAAATGATAATATTTTTCTCTAACTGATTTTATAAAATTTATAAGCCTTATTTTATCTTGTTTCATAATTTACTGTATAAAATATAGACCATTACATTTAATTTTTTATTTCTTAAATCACTAGGTAAAGGAGGTAAAAACAGGCGTAGGGGTAAGAATGAAAATGAATCTGAAAAAAGAGAATTGGTGTTTAAAGAGGATGGACAAGGTAAAATTTTTTAATTTACTAACATCTTTTTTTAACTGATGTGAATTTCATTGTTTAATCTGAAAAAGGATCTTAGTCATAATCCTGAGCATTTTGCTCTTCCTCATTTATAATCCCTTACCCCACTTCTCCAGAGTTTATTAAATAACCAATTCTATACTAGTTCTGGAAAGAGGATTAATTGCTGGCATTTCTGTAAGTATAGTTTTAATTGTTTTGTGAAGAAGAGCAAGTTAAAACTGAAAGAATTCTATGGTTTAGAGCAAACTGAGCCCAGAATAGCATCATTAAAAACCATACTTTATTCAGTAAACCATGGATATTTTTGAGGAATATATCCTAACTTTTGGGCCCTCCATTCTCCAGTAATGCTAACACATAATCATAAAATGTAATAAAAATGATTTATTGATTAAACCTATTGGATTAAGGAAGGCCAAAGATTCAGAAAATGAGTTTAAAAAAAAAGACTGGAAGTTATTTTTCCCCATTTAAAAAATTTAAACTCTTCAGAAAAATTGGATATGGGTATAACAGACTCCCATCTATTCTTTACCTACATTCTCTAGTTTTTAACATTTTCTTTTTATACTTTCCATATGTGTTTACATCTTTTTCCTAAAGTTTTAAACTTTTTTACAGACATCTAATTCCATAGTTAGAGACTTCAGTTTGAGATAATACCTCAACATTATCTACTAAGAACAAGGGCTTTTTCTTTCAAATTTATAGAATTATTACAAGAAATTTAACATGCTGTTAATAAAACACACTTCCACTTATAAAATAAGTCACGAAGATGAAAAGTACAACGGGGTTATAATCAATAGAAACAAAACCAAAAAATTAATGTGTTTCCTAGTACTGTGTAGTGCTGTCCACTGTATTAGCTACTGACTATATGTGGCTATTTAAATGAAGTGAAATTCAAATTCTGAATTACCATATTATTCAGTTTATATATATGTTACCATCAACAGAGAAAAGTTCTGTTGGATGGTTCTGATTTACTGTTATAATATATATTCACCTTTCTTCAGTTGTCAGTAATTTCCAGTGCCTTATAATGAAACCTTGTAGTCATGATATACATGCAAGCCCCTAGAAAGTCAGCATTTTTATTGTATGTATATAAAACATGTTTTCTGTGTAATGACAGTTACTTAACCTTTGTCTTTCTCACTTCCATTAAAAGTTTATTTTCAAGCCAGTTTTCTAATTTTTTTCATGTTTTCTTCTTTGCTCTTATTTTTCCCGTGTTGAAGAAGTGGAAGCTCATTGGGTAAACCCCAACAATGTATTCCAGTTTATCTTTCTCTATAATTATAAATTAGTGCAGGCTCTCCTTGGGGTTAGTTCTTAGTATAAACTTTAGTCATGTGAAGACTTTGTAGTAATTATGTTTCCTTCTCCTCACTCTCACTTCTGCTTTTGTTGTTTAAGTCTAGAAGAGACTGCTCCATGTGACCAGTGCTCGTATCTTACCAACATTTTCTAGTAGCAGTAGAATAAGGTGGCTTCCTTAAGAAGCTTACTTTTGGAAATATTTTAAACATTTAGCATTTTGTCTTGGAAGATTATTCTTGTTAAAGAACTTCAAGTAAATAAAGGTTTATTAATCATTACTCCTTTTTTTACTATTAAAGTTTCTGAAGGAAAGAAGAACCAAGATTGCGCTTCTAGCCAAATGTGAGAAATTGATAAGCCAGGATTACAGTTTACCTTTTAGAGTGAGCAAATTTGATGTCTAAAGGTAGAGCATTCAGTCATGAAGATAAAAGTGAACTGATTTACTCAAAATGGGTAGATAATTAAAATGTTTGTATTAACAGAGATAGCATGTCATGGAAATGGCATTTGTGACCTTAGACAAATTCTTCTGTAGGCTTTTACTTACTCTAAAAATAGGTGATAAAGTAAATAAGTATAGCTGGAAGAGGCTATAGAAATTGCTTGACAAATGAGTTCTCTAGTTTGCTGGAGTGTAATTAGAATATATTAGATACTTTAGAGTAATATATTTTTGATATATTAGGATATCACTGTGAAAGAATGCTTTCTTGGTAGAATATTTAAGCTTTTTTTGTTGATGAAGCCTTATCCCTATTTAAAAAAATCATGGTTTGATCTAAATTTAGCAGTAAGAATGAGGCTATTAATTGTATGCTAATTTCAGTTGTTATCTTTTAACAAATATTGAACGGTATTTCATATTCTTCCCCCTCAACCCCTCAGAGTATGCTCAGGTAATTAAAATGTTGGGAAATGGACGATTAGAAGCTATGTGTTTTGATGGTGTAAAGAGATTATGTCATATCAGAGGAAAATTGAGAAAAAAGGTAGGTATGGAGATTTGTTTCACTTTCATACAAAATTTGCTTTTTTAAAAAAATCGCTCTACTTTAGGTACATAAGGGCCAAGCAACTTATTTTTGTAAGTTCCCCAAGATTTCAAAGAATAGTTTTTTAGATGACATTGTAATTAAGAAAAATAAAAATTTTGATGGTAATTTATATAATAGAATATTATATTTACAAAGAATTACCTGTTTCATCAATATTATATTTCTGCCACAAATGTTTACTCTGTTTATAATATTGAGGAAATAGACAAATCCAGTCTACAAAACAGATGGCCTGTACGTTTAAAAATATGTTATGTCAGGAAAGAAAGAAAAAAGCTAGAGAATTAACATTAAAAAAGACTAAAGAGACTGCTAATTATAGTGCATGTTCCTTGACTAGATTTTGGTTTGTGAAAAGTGTGTTAGGGAAATTTGAAATTGGATTATGTTAAGTAATAGTATTTAATTCCTCATCAGAGTGGTTCAGACAGATTTATTAGTCATGTTGGTTAAAAGTTCCTTCATCTCTGATTTTATAATTAAAATTTTTCTTCTTTTTTATTATTGTTATGTTAATCACCATACATTACATCATTAGTTTTTGATGTAGTGTTCCATGATTCATTGTTTGTGCATAACACCCAGGGCTCCATGCAGAATGTGCCCTCTTTAATATCCATCACCAGGCTAACCCATCCCCCTCTTGAACCCTCAGTTTGTTTTTCAGAGTCCATCGTCTCTCATGGTTCATCTTAAAAAAATTTTTTCTTCTGTTAGTATGTTTTCCAAATAAATGGTGGGTTTAGAGCCTATATTTTTGTAGACTGGTAACAGAGTGGCTGTTAATGTAGGTGGCTGATTTTCCTATATTTTGAATAATTGAATATCATTTGAGTGGATTGTGATTAAAAACCTCTACTGTCCATGACACAAATGATCCTTCTTTAGTGATTTTTAAACTGACTACTTAAAATTATTATTATTTTAACATCCTAAATTAGAAAATTTGAAACTAACTCAACTATGTAGTATAGTTTTTTTCCTAGTATGCTAAAACTACGTATAACTGGACTAATTTTGCTTCTATATATATGTTTATGTAGACATACACACATGAAGTTAGTATATATATGTCGTTATTTTTCCCTAATTCATAGAAACTTTTTTCCACACTGAGTGAATTTTTTTGTGGGAAGAATGGTTTAACATTCTTTTTTTTTTTTTTTTTTTTTTTAACTTGTTTTTTGATTAAATATAGTATGCAGTAAATTTTCTTTTTATAGGTTTGGATAAATACCTCCGACATTATATTGGTTGGTCTTCGAGACTACCAGGTAACAAATACACTTAAAGTTACATTGTGTCCTTGTATTAATAAGTCATTAATGCTTAGAAAATACAATATAGACATGTTTGATTGGTTCGAGGCATTTATGCCTTCTCACCATTCTATTTTCAAAATATATTAAGAGCCGGTTGTGTTCAAGACTATAGTATTTTCATAATTCAGAATCATTCCCACAGAGGTTAATGATACGTGTATGTTATGAGAAGACTGGCTGATTCAGTATTGTTCTTTATGTATAATTTTTCTTTTAAATATAATATGCAGTACATACACTTTTAAAAGTTTAGAAAAATACCAAAGATTAGTGTGTTCTCATTCATTTAAAGACCAGTTATATTCTGGGCATTATGCTAGGTATTCCAAGGATTATGGTTCCCAAATGTCAGTCTGTGAAATATATTTTTTTTAAAGATTTTGTTTGTTCATTTGAGAGAGAGAGCAAGAGAGCATGAAGCAGGGAGAGGAGAAGCAGCCTCTCCACTGAGTAGGGAGGCCAACTCAGGGTTCAGTCCCAGGACCCTGGGATCATGATCTGGCCAAAGGCAGACACTTAACCAACGGAGCTACCCAGGCGCCCCTCAGTCAGTGAAATATTGATGTGGACTGACATCTTCATTCTTCTGTGGTGAAATGAGAAGATATGCAGGTGTTGAATGGTTTTTCTTACGAAGTTAATTGTAAGTTTTTTAATTTTCTTTTTTAAAAATATTTTTTAAATTACTTTTTCTGAAATGAGAGTGATAGTCTATAAGAAGGTGATTTTTATTAGGGTTCTTATCAAAACAAAAAATTAATAATGTTATATTGGGGTCTCATCATCAATTACTGTTTTTTATTTTTAAACTTAAGATCTTGACATCCATGTCTATGAAATCCTATTTGGGGGTAAGCAGGTGAATAAGTTAAACCTTCATTCTCCAAAAGGTTTACAGTAACATTGTGGAAGGAAAGGACATGAACTCAGTAGTTACAGCGCAAACTTGTATATATGTGGTATAAATTTGATATAAGCACTTAGGAAAGAACATAATATTTATTCTCTATAATGTCATCCTTCAGATTATACACTGACTCTGTAATCCATGAGCTTTCTACCTATTGGAAGTCATAACTATATATTTATTCAAATTGTGAGCAGAAGTATTGCTGTTTTTAGCTGTTTTTTTTTTTAATTATGTTACATTAGTCACCATACAATACATCATTAGTTTTTGATGTGGTCCATCAAAACATCCAAAAGATCCAAAAGATGGATCCATCCAAAACAATGGATCCATAATCCATTGTTTTCGTATAACACCCATGCTCCATGTAGTACATGCCCTCCTTAATACCCATCACTGGGCTAACCCATCCCCCCACCCCTCTCTCCTCTAAAACCCTCAGTTTGTTTCTCAGAGTCCATAGTCTCTCATGGTTCATCTCTTCCTCCGATTTACCCCCTTCATTTCTCCCTTCCTTCTCCTAATGTCCTCCATGCTGTTCCTTTTGTTCCACAAATAAGTGAAACCGTAAGATAATTGACTTTCTCTGCTTGACTTATTTCACTTAGCATCATCTCCTCCAGTCCCCTCCATGTTGATGTAAAAGTTGGGTATTCATCCTTTCTGATGGCTGAGTAATATTCTATTGTATCTATGGACCACATCTTCTTTATCGATTCTTCTGTTGAAGGGCATCTCGGCTCTTTCCACGGTTCGGCTATTGCGGACATTGCTGCTATGAACATTGGGGTGCATATGGCCCTTCTTTTCACTACATCTGTGTTTTTGGGGTAAATACCCAGGAGTGCAAGTGCTGGGTCATAGGGTAGCTCTATTTTAAATTTTTGAGGAACCTCCACACTGTTATCCAAAGTGGCTGTACCAACTTGCATTCCCACCAGCAGTGTAAGAGGGTTCCCCTTTCTCCACAACCTCTCCAACATTTGTTGTTTCTTTCCCGGTCCATTTTTGCCATTCTAACTGGTGTAAGGTGGTATCTCTGTGTCGTTTTGATTTGAATTTCCCTGATGGCTAATGATGATGAACATTTTTTCATGTTTGTTAGCCATTTGTATGTCTTCTTCAGAGAAGTGTCTGTTCATGTCTTCTGCTCACTTTTTATTTGATTATTTGTTTTTTGGATGTTGCATTTGAGTTCTTTATAGATCTTGGATATCATCCCTTTATCTGTAGTGTCATTTGCAATATCTTCTCCCATTCTGTGGGTTGACTCTTTGTTTTGTTGACTGTTTCCTTTGCTGTGCAGAAGCTTTTTATCTTGATGAAGTCCCAGAAGTTCAATTTTGCTTTAGTTTCACTAGTTTTTGGAGATGTATCTTGAAAGAAGTTGCTGTGGGTGATGTCAAAGAGGCTATTGCCTATGTTCTTCTCCAAGATTTTGATGGATTCCTGTCTCACATTGAGGTCTTTCATCCATTTTGAGTTTATCTTTGCGTATGATGTTAGAGAATGGTTGAGTTCCATTCTCCTGCCTGCTGCTGTCCAATTTTCCCAGCACCATTTATTGAAGAGACTGTTTTTTCCATTGCATATTTTTTCCTGCTTTGTGGAAGATTATTTGACCATAGAGCCGATGGTCCATATCTGGATTCTCTGTTCGGTTCCATTGGTCTATATGTCTCTTTTTGTGCCAGTACCATGCTGTCTTGGTGATCACTGCTTTGTAATATAGCTTGAAATCGGGCAACATGATGGCTGCAGCTTTGTTTTTCTTTTTCAACATTTCCTTGGCGATTCGGGGTTTTTCTGATTTCATGCAAATTTTAGGATTGTTTGTTCCAGCACTTTGAAAAATGTCATTGGAATTTTGATCGGGATGGCATTGAAGGTATAGATTGCTCTGGGTAGCATAGACATTTTAACAATGTTTATTCTTCCGATCCATGCGCATGGAATGTTTGTCCATCTTTTTGTGTCTTCAGTTTCTTTCATGAGTGGTCTGTAGTTCTTAGAGTATAGATCCTTTACCTCTTCGGTTAGGTTTATTCCAAGGTATCTTATGGTTTTTTGGAGCTATTGTAAATGGAAATGTTTCTCTAATTTCTCTTTCTACAGTTGCATTGTTAGTGTATAAGAAAGCAACTGATTTCTGTGCATTGATTTTGTACCCTGCCACATTACTGAATTTCTGTATGAGTTCTAATAATTTGGGTGTGGAGTCTTTTGGGTTTCCCACATAAAGTGTCATGTCATCTGCGAAAAGAGAGTTTGATTTCTTTCCCAATTTGCATACTTTTTATTTCTTTTTGTTGTCTGATTGCTGTTGCCAGGACTTCTAGTACTATGTTGAACAATAGTGGCAAGACTGGCATCCTTGACATGTTCCTGACCTTAAGAGAAAGGCTCTCAGCTTTTCCCTGTTGTGGATGATATTTGCTTGGGTTTTTCATAGATGTATTTTATGAACTTGAGGAATGTTCCCTCTATCCCTATATTCTGAAGAGTTTTAATCAGGAAAGGATGTTGTATTTTCTCAAATGCTTTTTCTGCATCAATTGAGAGGACCATATGGTTCTTCTCTCTCTTATTAATGTGTCCTATCACATTGATTTGCAAATGTTGAACCACACTTGCATCCCAGGGATAAATCTCACTTGGTCATAGTGGATGACCCTTGGTCATAGTGGATGATCCTTTTAATGTATTGTTGGATCCTATTAGCTAGGATTTTGTTGAAGATTTTGGAATCCATATTCAGGGATATCAGTCTGAAATTCTACTTTTTGTTGGGGTCTTTGACTGGTTTGGGGATTAAGATAATGCTGGCCTCATATAATGAGTCTGGAAGCTTTTCTTCTGGTTCTATGTTTTGAAACAGCTTCAGGAGAATAGGTATTATTTCTTTTTTGAATGTTTGGTAGAATTCCCCAGGGAATCCATCAGGCCCTGGACTCGTGTTTTTTGGGAGGTTTTTGATCACTGCTTCAATCTCGTTGCTAGTTATTGTCCTATTCAGGTTGTCAGTTTCTTCCTGTTACAGACTTGGCAATTTATATGTTTCCTGGAAGGCATCCATTTCATCCAGAGTGCTCCATTTATTGGCATATTGTTGTCGATGATAATTTCGAATGTTTCTATTTCCTTGGTGTTAATCATGATCTCTCCCCTTTCATTAATAATTTTATTAATTTGGGTCCTTTTTCTTTTCTTTTGGATAAGTCTGGCCAATAGTTTATCGATCTTATTGATTCTTTCAAAGAACCGGTTGCTAGTTTCGTTGATCTGATCTACCGTGTTTCTGGTTTCCACCATTCCTGCCAGTGTCTTTGTCCTTTGCATCTGTCTCCCTGCTCCTCTCCCCAAGCTTTATTAGGATATAATTGACATATAACATTGGGCAGGTTTAAGGTGTACAGTGTGACAACTTGATACATTTATATATTGCAAAATGATTCCCACTATAGCATTTACAATTTTTTTGTGGTTAGAAAATTTTTCTGTTTTCTAAAAATATTTAAATACATGTTATTATATTTAGTTTAATTAGTCAACATGCTGTTACACGCTGTAGATTCGATGACCAGAACTGAGTCATTTGTAACTGGAAGTTTGTATCCTTTGACCAGTATCTCCTAATTTCACCTGGCAACTACCCCTCTACTCTGTGTCTATGCTTTTTTGGATTCTACATTTAAGTAAGATCATAAAGTATTTCTCTGATTTCACTTAGCGTAATGCCCTCAGGGTTCATCCATGTTACAAATGACAAAGATTTCCTTCTTTCTCATGGCTGAATAATTTTCTTCTGGGTGTATGTTTGTGCGTGACATCTTTATCCATTCATCTGTTGATGGACGCTTAGATTGCTTTGTGTCTTGGCTTTGGTATACATGGGGTGCACATAATTCTTTTGAGATCTGTTTTTTATTTCCTTTGGATATATATACCTAGAGGTGGAATTCCTGGATCATATGGAAGTTCTGTTTTAAATTGTTTGAGGAACCTTCATACTGTTTTCAGTGGTAGCTCTACCAATTTCATTCCCACAAGAGTTTTATTTTCTCTATTTTGCCTGCATTTGTTATCTCTTTGTCTTTTTGGTAAAAGCCATTCTGACAAGTACAAGGTGACATTTCATTGTGGTTTTGATTTGCATCTTCATGATGTTGAGTACGTTTTTATGTACTTGTTACCATTTGGATATCTTTGAGAAAATGTCTATTCAAGTTCTTTGCCTACTTTTTAATACAAGTCACTTATTTTTCTGCTCTTGAGAGTTCTTTATTTTGTGTGTTTATCAGATAAATGGTTTGCAAATATTTTCTCCCATTCTGTAGGTTCCCTCTTCATTTTTGTTGGATATTTCCTTTACATTGCAGAAGCTTTTTAGTTTGATTTAGTCCCAATAGTTTATTTTTACTTTTGTTGCTTGTGTTTTTGCTGTCACTAAAAAAATAATTGCCAAGACTGGTGTTAAGGAGCTTTTCCCTGTGTTTTCATCCATTAGTTTTACAGTTTCAGGCTTGTGTTTAGTCTTTTCTTTGATCTGTTGTGAGTTCATTTTTGTTAGTGGTGTAGGAATTTCCTAATGCCATTTATCAAAGAGCCTATCCTTTTCCAGTTGAGTATTCTTGGTTCTCTTGTCTAATATTAGTTGACTTGATATGATAAGATTTATTTCTGGGCCCTCAATTCTGTTCTATTGATCTCTGTGTCTGTTTTAATGCTAACTATACTCTTGATTACTATTGCTTTGTAGTGCAGTTTGAAATCAGGATGGATGATGTCTCTAGCTTTGCTCTTAAGATTGCTGTGGCTGCTTGTAATCTTTGTGATTTTATATAAATTTTAGGGTTTTTTTCTGTGTAAAATAATGCCATTGGAATTTTAATAGGAATTACATTGAATCTGTAGATTACCTACAGTAACATGAACAATATTAATATCCTAGTTCAGGAACATGGGATATCTTTCCATTTATTTGTAACTTCAATTCCTTTCATTAATAATTTACAGATTTCAGTGTTTGTTCTTGTACATCATTGGTTAATTTGTTCCTTTTTTAAATCTTTTTTAATTTAATATTTTTGAAAGTTTTTATTTAAATTCCAGTTAGTTCACATATAGTGTAATATTAATTTCATGTATACAGTATGGTGATTCAGCACTTCATACAACACCTGGTGCTCATCACAACAAGTGCACTCCTTAATCCCCATCACCTACTTAACCCGTCACTCCACCAACCTCCCCTTCGTAACCATAAGTTTGTTCTCTAGAGCTAAAAGTCCATTTCTTTGTCTCGCTCTCTGTTTCCCTTTGCTCATTCATTTTGTTTTTCAAATTCCACATATGAGTGAAATAATATGGTATTTATCTTTCTCTGATGGACTTACTTCACTTAGCATAATACCCTCTAGTTCCACCCACATTGTTGCAAATGGCAAGATTTCATTTTTTTTGATGGTTGAGTAATACTCCATTGTGTATACATACCATATATTCTTTATCCATTCATCAGTTGATAGACACTTGGGCTCTTTCCATAGTTTGGCTATTGTACATAATGCTGCTGTAAACATTGGTGTACATGTACCCCTTTGATTTAGTATTTTTGGGTAAAATACTAGTAGGGCAATTGCTGTGTCCTAGGGTAATTCTATTTTTAACTTCTTGAGGAACATCCATACTGTTTTCCAGAGGGGCTGCACCAGTTTGCATTCCCACCAACAGTATAGGAGGGTTCCTCTTTCTCCATATCCTCACCAACACCTTGTTTCCTGCAGTTGTTAATTTTAGCCATTCTAACAGGTGTGAGTTGGCACCTCATCATGGTTTTGATTTGTATTTCTCTGATGGTGAGTGATGTTGAGCATCTTTTCATGTGTGTGTTAGTCATCTGGTTGGCTTCTGTGGAGAAATATCTGTTTATATCTTGTGCCCTTTTTTTTTTATTTTTATGTATTTATTTGACCGAGGGCACAAGCAGCGGCAGTGGGAGAGGGAGAAGCAGACTCCCTGCTGACCCGGGAACTCCACGCCAGGCTCAGTCCTACAAACCTGAAATGACCTGAACTGAAGTCAAATGCTTAATCAGCTGAGACACAGGGGCACCCCATCTTCTACCCATTTTTAAAATAGATTGTTTTTGCATGTTTTATAATTTATAAGTTCTTTATATATTTTGGATACTAACCCTTTATCAGAAACGTCCTTTACAGATACTTTTTCCCATTACAAAGGTGACCTTTTAGTTTTGATTATTTCCTGTGCTGTGCAGAAGCTTTTTATTTTTATGTAGTCCTGGTAGTTTATTTTTGCTTTTTGTTTCCCTTGAATCAAGAAACATAGCTAGTAAGAAGTTGCTATGGCTGATGTCAGAGACATTACTGCCTATGCTTTTTTCTAGGATTTTTATGGCTTCAGGTCTCCTATTTAACTCTTTAATCAATTTTGAATGTATTTTTCTGTGTGTTGTAAGAAAGTGGTCCGATTTCATTCTTTTTCATGTGGCTATCCAATTTTCCAAACACCATTTGTTGAAGAGACTGTCCTTTTTCCATTGGATATTCTTTCCTGCTTTGTCGAAGATTAGTTGACCATAGAGTTGAGGATCCATTTCTGGGCTCTCTATTCTGTTCCACTGATCCATGTGTCTGTTTTTGTGCCAGTACCATACTGTCTTTTTTTTTCTTTAGGGGGAGTATTGAACTCTTTTTTTTTCATTATTATGTTATGTTAATCACCATACATTACATCATTAATTTTTGATGTAGTGTTCCATGATTCATTGTTTGCATATAACACCCAGTGCTCCATGCCCTCTTTAATACCTATCACCAGGCTAACCCATCCACCCACCCCCCTCCCTTCTAGAATCCTCAGTTTGTTTTCCAGAGTCCATAGTCTCTCATGGTTTGTCTCCCCCTCCAATTTCCGCCCCCTTCATTCTTCCCCTCCTACTATCTTCTTCTTCTTTTTTTTTTTTAACATATAATGTATGATTTGCTTCAGAGGTACAGGTCTGTGATGCAACAGCCTTGCATACTTCACAGTGCTCACCATGGCACATACCCTCCCCAATGTCTATCACCCAACCACACCATCCCTCCCACCCCCACCACTCCACAACCCTCAGTTTGTTTCCTGAGATTAAGAATTCCTCATATCAGTGAGGTCATATGATACATGTCTTTCTCTAATTGACTTACTTTGCTTAGCATAATACCCTCTAGTTCCATCCATGTTGTTGCAAATGGCAAGATTTCATTCTTTTTGATGGCTGCATAATATTCCATTGTATATACCACATCTTCTTTACCCATTCATCTGTTGATGGACATCTTGGCTCTTTACACAGTTTGGCTATTGTGGACATTGCTGCTATAAACATCGGGGTGCATGTACCCCTTCAGATTCCTATATTTGTATCTTTGGGTAAATACCCAGTAGTGCAGTTGCTGGATCGTATGGTAGCTTTATTTTCAACTTTTTGAAGAACCTGCGTACTGTTTTCCAGAGTGGTTGCACCAGCTTGCATTCCCACCAGCAGTGTAGGAGGGTTCCCCTTTCTTCGCATTCCCCACCAACATCTGTCATTTCCTGACTTGTTAATTTTAGCCATTCTGACTCGTGTGAGGTGATATCTCATTGAGGTTTTGATTTGGATTTCTCTGATGCCAAACGATGTTGAGCACTTTTTCATGTCTGTTGGCCATTTGGATGGCTTTGGAAAAATGTCTGTTCATGTCTTCTGCCCATTTCTTGATTGGATCATTTGTTCTTTGGGTGTTTAGTTTGAGAAGTTCTTTATAGATTTTGGATACCAGCCCTTTATCTGATACGTCATTTGCAAATATCTTCTCCCATTCTGTCAGTTGTCTTTTGGTTTTGTGGACTGTTTCTTTAGTTTTTTATCTTTATAAGGTCCCAATAGTTCATTTTTGCCCTTGCTTCCCTTGCCTTTGGCAGTGTTTCTAGGAAGAAGCTGCAGCTGAGGTCGAAGAGGTTGCTGCCTGTGTTGTCCTTTAGGATGTTGACGGACTCCTGTCTCACATTGAGGTCTTTCAACCATTTGGAGTCTATTTTTGTGTGTGGTGTAAGGAAATGGTCCAGTTTCATTCTTCTGCATGTGGCAGTCCCAATTTTCTCAACACCATTTGTTGAAGAGACTGTCTTTTTTGCATTGGACATTGTTTCCTGCTTTGTCAAAGATAAGTTGACCATAGAGTTGAGGGTCCATTTCTGGGCTCTTGATTCTGTTCCATTGATCTATGTGTCTGTTTTTGTGCCAGTACCACACTGTCTTGATGATGACAGCTTTGTAACAGAGCTTGAAGTCCGGAATTGTGATGCCGCCAGCTTTGCTTTTCTTTTTGAACATTCCTCTGGCTATTCGGGGTCTCTTCTGGTTCCATACAAATTTTCGGATTATTTGTTCCATTTCTTTGAAAAAAGTGGATGGTATTTTGATGGGGATTGCATTGAAATGTGTAGATTGCTCTAGGTAGCATTGACATCTTCACAATGTTTGTTCTTCCAATCCACGAACATGGAACTTTTTCCACTTCTTTGTGTCTTCCTCAATTTCTTTCATGAGTATTTTATAGTTTTCTGAGTACAGATCCTTTGCCTCTTTGTTTAGATTTATTCCTAGGTATCTTATGGTTTTGGGTGCAATTGTAAATGGGATCGACTCCTTAATTTCTTTCTCTTCTGTCTTGGTGTTGGTGTATAGGAATGCCACTGATTTCTGTGCCTTGATTTTATATCCTGCCACTTTACTGAATTCCTGTATGAGTTCTAGCAGTTTTGGGGTGGAGTCTTTTGCGTTAGTGCATACTGTCTTGATGATCACCACTTTGTAATATAGCTTGAAGCGCAGTTCTATTCGTGATGCCTCCAGCTTTAGTTTTGCTCTTCTGTTTCAAGGTGTTTTGGCTATTTGGAGTCTTTTATGGTTCCACACAAATTTAGAATCATTTGTTCTAGCTTAGTGAAAAATGCTGTTGGTATTTGAATACAGATTGCATTATATGTGTAGATGCGTTTTGGTAGGATAGACATTTGACCAATATTTGTTCTTGCCATCCATGAGCATGGAATTGTCTTTCTATTTCTTTGTGTCCTCTTCACTTTCTTTGATCAGTGTTTTATAGTTTTTGAGTACAGATCTTTTACCCCTTTGGTTGGGTTTATTGCTGGCTATATTGAGTTTTGGTGTAGTTGTAAATGGGATCAATTCCTTATTTCTCTTCTTGCTGAGTTATTATCGGTATATAGAAAGGCAACAGACTTCTCTATATTGGTTTTGTATTCTCTCATTTCACTGAATTTGTGTGTCAGTTCTAGCCTAGGGTTTTGGTGGAGGCTTTTGGGTTTTGTACATAGAGTACCATGTCATCTGCAAATAGTGAAAATTTGGCTTCTTTCTTGCTGACTTGGATACCTTTTATTTCTTTTTGTCTGATTCCTGAGGCTAGGACTTCCAGTACTGTGTTAAGCAGTAATGGTGGGAGTGGACATCCCTGTCTTGTTCCTGACCATAGAGGAAAAGCTTTCAGTTTTTTCCCCATTGAGATGATACTGGTTGTGGGTCTTTCATGGGTGGCTTTTGTGATGCTGATGTATGTTCTCTCCAAATCTGCTTTGTTGAAGGTTTTTATCAAAAATGGATACTGTACTTTGCCACATGCTTTTTCTGCATCTGTTGAAATGATGATATGGCTCTTATTCTTTCTTTTATTAATGTGGTGTATCACATTGATTAATTTGCAGATATTGAATTATGTTGCCCCCCTGGCTAAATGTATTCTTAGGGGTCACTTGGCTGGCTTGCTTGGTAGAGCATGTGAGTCTTGATCTCAGCATTGTGAGCTTAAGCCTCATGTTGGGTGTTGAGATTACTTAAAAATAAAATCTTAAAATTATTCTTAAGTATTTTGTTTTTCATACTATTGTAAATGGGATTGTTTTCTTGTATATTTTCTCAGATACTTTATTGCTAGTTTGTAGAGACACACTGATCTTTGTATTTTGATTTTGTATCCTGATACCTACTGAATTCATTTTTGGGGTCAACTTTTATAGACTGAATGTGATCATAAATTGATTTTCTTTTTTTAAATATTCTCTAATAAAAACTGATTGCTTATTAAAAATATATCATTTTTATGTGCGTTATCTTATTTTAACTTCATATAAACCTCAAAAGTGGTGAAAGAATAAAATTTATTTTATGGACAACGAAACCAGAATTCTTAAAGGATTAATACTCTAATGAGAAAGTAATACCCAAGGTCTTGGGTGACTGGCTGTTCTGATCTTAATCTTCTGTGAATGATTTTGTAATGTTACTATTTGGCATCATCCATATATTATAACAACATAACCACCATGCGCCAGCATATTAGGAATGTGGAATACTAGCCCAGTCTCATATCATTAACAAAATTCCTGTGTTTTGTGTGCCCTTTGCAGTTTGTGAAGTGTTGGTTTATAGCACACTGCAGTTGCAGTACTGTGATCATTTTAATTGCCTTTCTTAGGGTCTTTTTTAGTTAATTGTAAGTCCTCAAACTCTAAATGATCAGATTCTTTAAAGTGCTGAAGTATGAATGTTTAAAAAGTGCAGTACAATTATCAGGGATATTTGCATCAGAAACAACCAAAAGAACCTTTTTTTTTTTTAATCAAAGAGCTTTTTAAATACAGAATTTTGGATATCACCTCAGATCTGTCAATCATCAGGACTCATAGGTATCTTTTCAAAGCTCTACAAGTGATTCTGATAGGTAAACTGTTCTAAGAACCACTGAATATAGAAATGTATGTTAATTTTCTTGGGTTACATACCATTTTTGGCTTTGAGTTGCAGTGTTTAACCTTAAAGGGATCCCATTACTTCTTTTTTTTCTTTACTTTTTTCTTAGCTTTTTTCTTTTATTTCTTTTATTAAAGTAAATAGTGTAAGTATTTTTTTTAGGTTAAATCATTATTTAGGCAGGCATGTAAACTTTCTACTTGTTTAAACCCAAGAATTCTTTTCTTTAAGAAAGTAGAGAGTAGGTGGAGAAAAACAGGAGAATTTGTAACAGAACAGTAAGTGAGCTTTTTCTTAATATGTTAATTCAAAAGTAATTTGTGAGACAACTGATACTTTGGCCTATCAATTTGAAAGTTATTTGTTTATTTCTAAGGATAACAAAGCTGATGTAATTTTAAAGTACAATGCTGATGAAGCTAGAAGTCTGAAGGCATATGGCGAGCTTCCAGAACATGGTAATATCAAAGTTACTATATTTTCTTGTCTTACGATATTATTTGTTGGTGTTTAGATGAAGCCATTTTGATAGAATCTTGTCTCGTTTATATATTGTTTATGTACTTATAAAATTAGTTTTTAGTATGCTTGTCATACTGAATATTAATATTTTATGATACCTTATAGTATTAATACTTCAATAATAAACTAGAATTCTATTCCTAAAAAAATGTTCTTTTGGTGGAAAGTTTTATAATCCCTTCTATGTAGTATCTGTTAAAAGAATACATTATTACAGTGTTTTTAATGATTTTCAAGAAATTGTTAGTTTTCAGCTAAGCAAGGAAAACAGTTATGATACTGGTATTGATTATTGTAGAAAATAATGGTCAGTTTCTCTTAGCGTAATAGTCTCCTGTAGAGTTGTGTATATTTTAATAGATATTTCTATCTAATGGCAAAAGTATTGCATTTTCATTGTAATAAACTTGAGGATATTAACATAAGTCCTTCGTAACATCAAAGAAGTGTACTATTTCCTAAGCTCATACTTTTCACTTGGCAGCTACTTTATTTTACATGTATCTTACCGCATTACATTTGATTATGAAAATACAAGGTTTTTACATAAACATGAAATTTCGTATGAAATTGTTGACATTTAAAGAAGTGTTAAAATATGTGAGAGTCAGACCAGTACTTCATATTTTACTTTTCTTAATTGAGGATAAACATGATTTGACCAACTCATTTTGGCTGATTAGGTAAGTCTAATAGTTGGCAACCTAGCTCTTCTTCTGTTTGGAACACTATGTATGCTCATGATAAGTTGTTAGCATATTTTTAAAGTCTTTGAAGCATACTTAGGAAATGTATAGCTACTAAGTATAATTAGAACCTGCCTGTTTTATTTACACTACATTTTTTTAAAAGATTTTATTTATTTGAGAGAGAGACAGCTAGAGAGGAACACAAGCAGGGGGAGTGGGAGAGGGAGAAGCAGGTTCCCAAGGAGCAGGGAGCCCGATGTGGGGACTCTATCCCAGGACCCTAGGATCATGACCTGAGCTGAAGGCAGACGCTTAACGACTGAGCCACCCAGGCACCCCTACACAACATTTTTTAACAAAATAAAAATATAACACATATACTTTTCATTGTAATGACTTAGCAGTGAACTTGGTATTTCATTGTGAATTCACTTTGGTGTGTTTTTCTGTAGAGGTTAGTAACATTTTTCTTATAATGAAACATTGGTTGAATTGAAATGTCACTTCTGAGAGTTTTTGTGTAGTTCGGTATTTTATACCAGACTTGTTTTTGTGGTCAATTTATCTAATATTTTGAATATATATATATATGTATATATACATATATATATATATGAGTATATTTATTATGTTTTTAGCTAAAATCAATGAAACAGATACATTTGGTCCTGGAGATGATGATGAAATCCAGTTTGATGATATTGGAGATGATGACGAAGACATTGATGATGTACGTAGTAGACAAAACCTTGTATTTTTTGTTTGCTTTGCTTATGAATTATCTACAAAGAAACAAGGTCTTTTCCCCAGCTTTCTTTAATCTAGGAATGCTGAACACTTTAAGTATATTAAGACCACTGCATGAGTTTGAATATTCATTAACATTCAGAGACCCTCTAGTTAGATACTTTATGCTTTGAGAAACCTTACAATCCTTTGAAACATTTCTTTCTGCAAAGAGCAATATTACTAGCTCTAACAGTGGGTTACTCCATAATGAAAACTTGCTTAAGTGAGAGTGTCTATAGAGACAGCTATTAAGAAAGGTAGCAGTTTTGAGAATGTGCCTTCTCCTCAATGAAATATTAGTAGGTTAAAAGAAGAATCTTGTTTGAACCAACTTGCTCAATGATTGAAATTGCAATATACTTCAAAATGGAGGTCTGTTGTCAAGTTATATATTAGGATTACATTATTTTGTCAGATATCACTTTATTTTGTGGGAAATGGTTGTTTTCTTAGTAATAAAGCAGTAAGTGTAACAAAAGTAATAAATGTGTCATTGTTTTGCTGTTACTGTATTTAAATAAAATTCATCTTGATTTTTCTTGGAATGTTATATGTGAAATAATCGGATGGTGGTATGTCCTACATTTTATCAGGTTTAGGCTTTTTTTTTTTAAATACCTCTGTAATAAAAAGGTAGTTCAGAAAGCCACAAGTTAGTGTTTGATTTGATACTTAGAATTTAAAAATATGTAGAGTATTTGTTTCTGACAAAGTGGAAGTAGCAAAGTTGTTCAAAAACAGAAAGCCAGTCTTTACAATGTCTAAAAGTTGAGCACCAAAAGCAGTGCTGATGCTCATGCCACATTGGTAGTCACTAATCTAGAACAGGGATCTCCAAATCTTTTTATTAAGAGCATTTTCAGACATTCACAGAAGTTGAGAGTTTCTAAAGTCAAGTGAACACTTACGTACCACCAAAATTAGACAATTTACATTTTTCTATATTTGATATATCACATCAGGCCTTTTATTCATTTAGAGATCCATATTATTTTTTAGTATATTTTCAAATCATTTAGATCACTCCACAAGTTAAATATTGACTACATACCTCCAGTGTAGATTTTTAGCAGATTTCTTTTTTTTTTGCCATGCATTTATATGCATTTTTTAAACATGAAGTACTACTCTATAAATGTGTACATTTTAAAGCATACCCAGAGGTAGGAAATGAAAAAGCATGAGGAAAAAATATTGTTCTGGTATTTTCTTCGTGTACCTCCTTTGGGGACCCTGAGCCAGAGGATTTTTATGACTAAATTAATTTTTTTGACAGTAAATGATTATTTTATGTGCCAAAACTTAACAGTTGTGTTGTACACTAAGGACATTTGATTATTTTGAAACCTGCAGTGGGATTGAAGGCTAGGTAAGAGCTGAACTACAGTATATTTGTGAATATATAGAGGAGATTTTGGTTCAGTACTGCAGTTTCCCATTTTTAAGGTACTTTATACTGCCACATGTCTGTTCCTACTTGCAAAATACAAGATCTGTAATCACTAGGATGAAAAGAAAGAAGGTGATTCTAAACTGTATTAAGAACAGCTTATATAACATGCAACATTCTCAGAGAGTTCATAAACACTGGCAGTCAACAGGAATTGAGAAAAATAGCATACAGAATTTTTCATTCAGAAGAATATAAGTATTTTCCAGATAGTGTAAAGGGGTCCTTATTTATGTAATAGACTTTTTTTTGTATTGTAAGAACTATTTTTTTCCATGGATTTCATGCTTTTTTCACCTACAGATCTAAATTGAACTCAGAGTTTGTGAGGATTATTCTACAATTTCAGTTTTGGCCAACGCCTGTTAAGAAGACTAAAACTTCATTTATGAATTTAGTTTGTTAAGATACACTGATTTATTTTCATTGTTTTGAAGTATTATATTTCTCTAAAAACTGATGAAACTGAATTACTTTAAGTGAAATTTTAACACTTTATTCTTTTGATGTAATTGAATTTAGGAATTAAAGACTACAATATCTGCTGTTAAATAATAGAAACAAGTCATTCCCACTGTGACTACTTTATTCTAGTTAATGTTTTGAATAAATTGCCTTATCATTATAGGTTTTGATAAAGCCTTGTTTCAGCTAGTCTGTTTTCAGTCTTTCTGTATATTCTAGTTAACTAGATGTTTTCTAAGATTTTTTATGTAATTTAAGAAAGGTATAAGTCTACACTTAAAGTCAAGAAATGGGGCTATTTTCATATTTATGTAGTCATATGTATTTTTATACTAAGTTTGATAACTTAAGTATTCTTTTCATCATTATATGTTGCCACCATCATAAAAAAAAAAGCATTTCCAAAATGCAGTTTTTAGAACATGGGTTTGAAAAGCAATTTTCAATTTGTAAGATTAGTAGTTGCAAAAATTAGTGCTAGGTAACCCAATCACTTTCACATTCGAAGTATTGACATATTAGTTTAGTTTTTTACTTAAGGTGTATAGAAAATTTCTCAAGATAGCTTTTGATGGTGAAATAAGTACAGTATTTTTTATTATACAGAATAGGTTGTGTTAAATATGTCATTTATTGTCAAAAGTAATATGCATTGTAACCCATAGTTTTGGGCTTTATGAACAATTAAATTACAATGTATAAATGAAAAACTAATTGTAAGTTCTGTTAAACTAAGCCTTTCTTAAAGCCTTAGCTGGGTTTTATAAAAGGGGAAGAAAGGAACCACCACTGAGAAATATAATATGTTGTTGAGAATATTTTGTCCTTACTTTGTGTTATTGATATATTTTATTGTATGTACCAACTTCAGTGTATATTTTACTACGAATTTAGATTATAACCCTTCTTTTGGACATTTTATTTTGAAGTTATCAATTAATAAGGTAAAATTAAGAGTGGGCCTAGTTAAACACTACCTACAGTTAAACTTTAATACAACTTCAATGGAAAAATTCATTAAGTAGTTTGTAAAGCATAGCTCTTTTCCTGAGGATTTTTCAGCAGTGAGAATGTAAAGAAAATACACTTTGACCTAGTTACAAAATGATAAATACAAGAAATATAAAGGGGGTTCCACATGGTTTCATCTCACTCTGCCATAATTTTACCTCATAAGTGTTGCATCTTGAGCCAGTTCCAATGCCAGAATACGTACATAATTAAATCCCCAAATAAGAAATGAGTGCATAAATTTAGTTCATGGTTTTTATTCTGTGAAGTTTCTTAACATTTATCAAAGGTGGAATGTGTCTTGAGACTGAGGACTAGTTTATAATCTAACAAACAAGCTTTGAAGAATTGATTTAGGGATTGTCCTCATAGCTAATCAAAACTTGTTGAAATACGTAGCTTTTTGTAAATAAAAGTCTATTGAATTTACATATTCTCCCAGCATTTTGCCAAGAATGTCAGAACTTCCATATATGATGCAGTTCATGTTAGAGAGCCACTCAAAACATCTTTTTCCTACATACTTCCTCTATCAAATATAGTTTATCTAAAGAATTTCTCGAAGTACAATTACACTAAGTACAGTATTTTTTATTATACAGAATAGGTTGTGTTAAATATGGCATTTATTGTCAAAAGTAATATGCATCGTAACCCATAGTTTTGGGCTTTATGAACAATTAAATTACAATGTATAAATGAAAAACTAATTGTAAGTTCTGCTAAACTAAGCCTTTCTTAAAGCCTTAGCTGGGTTTTATAAAAGGGCAAGAAAGGGGAAGAAACAAACACTGTGTTTGCTAGTTGTTATGGTCCGATTGTGCCCTCCCTAAAATTCATTTGTTGAAACCCTAACCTCTAATGATGATGATGGTATTAGAAGTTTTAGGGTTAGTGCTATAAAAGACACTTAAGGGGTAGGTACCTTCAACAGAACCTAAACCATACTGGCATACTCATCGTGGACTTCCAGTTTACAGCTGTGAGAAATAAATTTCTGTTGTTTATAAGCCACCCAGTCTGTAGTATTTTGTTATAGCCTGAATAGACTAAGATACTGATACAAATTTTTTCCTTGCTAGTCAGGAACAGTCCAGCATAATGTTTCATCTTGGAAGATACAAAATCAGAATTAAATTATTAGTTGGATTAAAGTTGTAGTCAGGTACAGCATTGCGTGGAAGAGTTATTTCGATAAATTTCATGTAGTAATTTTGTAGGTACATGATTATATTTCAAATAAGGCATGAAAGTAGTCAAAAATAAATGAAAATCTGTTATATTCTTTGATTTCCACAACACCATGGTATAAGCTCTGTCTGGAAAGGAAATCAAAATATTGAAAGCCAAGAAAAAATATATCATGATGTGGCACTTACTGATTAACTTACTAAGAGGGTATACAATGATTTTGGTAGGGTTGTATTTTATGCACTGTTTATTCCACTTGTAGTTAGAGTATAAATATGTTATATATTTAGGGTGGCTAGTAATAGTTGGTGTAGAAAGACTGGTGACAGTTGACTGTTGACTTTTTTTTTAAACATCCAAACTATAAAGAAATTCTCTTAAGGATTCTGTAAACTGCATTATGACGGACAGTTTTGTACTTTATTAATGAATGACCATTGATTTTCTTAAGATCAAGCTAAAAATATAATTACTTACAAAATGTAATTGGTGGTCTAATTCCACCTGTTTTGAGTAAGTAGTGTTCATGCTGTCAGTATTCACAAATAGGTAAACATATTTTGAATGAAATACTTAGATTTATTGTTCATATTATCTGTATTTTATACAGATTTTAATGACTTTTAGTCTTGGTTAACCTAACAAAAAAATTTTTTCTTTTTTAATTGTAGTAAATATACATAACATAAAAATGCCATGATAGCCATTTTTAAATGTACAGTTCAGTGGAATTAAATAGAGTCACATTGCCAAACAACCATTACCACTGTCCATTGCCACCTAACTCTTTTCAACTTGTAAAACTGATATTTTACCCATTAAACAATAATTCACCATTCTCATCCATAGTCCTGGTGTCAACCATCATTATACTTACTATCCTTATGATTTTGACTATTCTAAATACCTAATACAAGTAGAAGATATGGTATTTGTCCTTTGTGCCTCGTTTATTTCACTTAGCATAATGTCTTCAAGGTTAATCCATTTTGCAGTTTATGTCAGAGTTCACAGGCTGAGTATATGCTCCCTTTAATGTGTATACTACATTTTTTTTTATCCATTTATCTGTCAGGTTACTTGGATTGTGTCCACATTTTAGCTATTGTAAAAAATGCTACTACAAACATTGATATATGGGTGGGGTCTTTGAGACTATGTTCAGTTTCTTTGGGTATATAATTAAAACAAATTGCTGGATCATACCACAGTTTGTTTGTTGTTGTTGTTTTTGAGGAACCTCCATAACTTTTCCAGAGCAGCTGCACAATTTTACATTCATATCAATGGTGCACAAGGGTTCCAGTTTCTCCACAACCTCTCCAACTTTTGCTATGTTTTGTTTGTTTTTAAATATATATTAGCCATCCCGGATATGAAGTATTATTTTGATTTGCATTTATCTAATTATTAGTTATGGTAAGCGTCTTTGCATATGTTTATTTGCCATTACTATATCTTGGAGAAATGTCTATTCAGGTCCTGTACCCATTGTTGAATCGGGCTGTGTGTTTTGGTTGCGTTGTAGTTCTTATGTTACAGATGTTGAAAAGCCTGTTCTTTTCCTTTGAATGGCATTGGTACTTTTGTCAGAAATCATTTGACTTTATGTGTGACGGTTTATTCTGTGCTCTCTAATGCATTGGTCTGTATGTGTCTTCTTGCCAGTACCACACTGTTTTTTATTACACTAGCTGTATTGTAAGTTTGAAGTCAGGAAGTATGAGTGCTCCAGGGGTTCTGTTCTTTTTCAAGATTGTTCTAGCGATTTAGGATCCCTTGAGATTCCATACAAATTTTAAGGTGGGTTTTCTATTTCTGCAACAACAACAAAAATTATTGGGACTCTGATAGGGATGGTTTTGAATCTGTAGATAACTTTCAGTATTAAAACTCATACTTAGAAATACTGTCTTCCAATCCACAAATGTAAATGTGTTTTAATTTCTTTATGTGTTATGTAATTTCTTTCAGGAATATGTTAATAGTTTTACTGTACAGGTCTCTTGTCTCCTTGATTAGGGTAATTAGTATCTTGTTCTTTTTTGACGCTGTTACAACTAAAATTGTTTTTGTCATTTCCTTTTCAGATTGTTCATTGTGTATAGAAATGCAGCTGCTTCCTATGTGTTGACTTTGTATCCTGCTATCTTGATGAATTCACTTACTGTAATGTTTTGTGTGTGGTTGGAATCTTTAGGGTTTTCTATATAAAATATCATCATCTACAAGATAGAGGTAATTTTCTTCTTCCTTTTCAGTTTGGATGCCTTTTATTTCTGTTTGTTCCTTAATTGCTCTGGCTAGAACTTCCAGTGCTGTGTTCAACAGGAATGGTGAGAGCAGTCATCCTTCCCATGTTCCTAATCATAGAAGAAAGATTTTTGATTCTTCACTATTATGTTTGCTGTGGGCTTTTAATTATGGCTGTTATTATGTTGAGGTTGTTGTGTGTTTTTATCATGAAAGGGTATGAATTTTGTCATGCTTTTTCTGGATAGAGGTAATTGATTTTTTCCTTCATTCTGTTAATGTGCAGTTCATTGATTATTTTTTGGGGGGGGGTCTGTGAACCATCCTTGCATTCCATGTCTAAATTCCTTGCTCACGGTTTATAATCCTTTTAATATGCTACTGAATTTGCTTTGCTTTTATGTCCTTGAGGATTTTGTCATCAGTGTTCATGAGGATGAATGTTCTGTAGTTTTCTTCTTTTGCCTTTGTCTGGGTTTGGTAGCAAGATAATGGTGGTCTCTTAGAATGGGTTAGGAAACATTTCCTATTCATTTTGGGGGAAAAGTTTGAGAAGGATTGGTGTTAGCTCATCTTTTAATGTTTGGTAAATTCAAGTATAAGGATTTTCTTTGGAAGATTTTTGATTATTGACTCAATCACCTCCCTAATTATAGGTCTATTTAGGTGTTCTATTTTTGTGATTCATTTTTGGTAGGTTTTGTGTTTCTATGAACCTGCTTCATCTAGGTCCTCCAAGTTGTTGACATGCAGCTATATATAAGACTCTCATAATACTTTTTGTAGAATTAGTAGTATTCCCCATTTTAATTTCTGATTTTGGTAATTTGAGTCTTACCTCTTTTTAGCCCATATAGCTAAAGCTTATTCAGTGTTACTGATCTTTTGAAAAACAAACTCTTCATGTCAGTGATTTTCATTGCTTTTTTTTTCTCTATTTCATTTATTTCTGCTCTAATGTTTATTCTGTCTAGCTTTGGGATTTTTTAAATTTCTAGTTAATTATAAAATTAGGCTGTTGATTTGAGACCTTTCTTATTTTTTAATGTAAGCCCTATGACTAATTTCCCCCCCTTTCACTGCTTTTGCTGTAGACTGTATGTTGTGTTTTCATTTTCATTTGTTTCTAAGTATTTTCTGGTTTTCTTATGATTCTTTCTTTGATCCATTTGTTGTTTAAAAGTATGTTATTTAATTTCTACATTTTGATATGCAGGACTTTGTAATATAAAATAATCAGATTTCATATTCTATACTTAACAATCCAAGAGCCTGGAATGTTTTTCTTTTTGTGTCTTCCTCCATTTCTTTAATAAGTGCTCTGTAGTTTCTAGAGTATAGATTCTTTACCTCATTGGGTAGGTTTATTTCTAGGTATCTTATGGGTTTTGGTTCTATTGTAAATGTAATCAATTCCTTAATTTCTCTCTGTTAACACTGTTAGTGTCTAGAAAAGCAACTGATTTCTGTGCATTGATTTTGTATCCTGCCACATTACTGAATTGCTGTATGAGTTCTAGTAATTTGGGGGTGGAGTCTTTTGGGTTTTCCACCTAAAGTATCATATCATCTGCAAAGAGAGAGAGTTTGACTTATTCTTTGCCAATTTGAATGCCTTTTATTTATTTTTGTTGTCTGATTGCTGAGTCTGGGACTTCTAGTACTATGTTGAACAATAATGGTGAGAGTGGGCATCCCTGTTGTGTTCCTGACCTTAAGAGAAAAGCTCTCAGTTTTCCCCATTGAGAATGATACTGGCTGTGGGCTTTTTGTAGATGGCTTTTATGATATTGAGGCATGTTCCCTCTATCCTTACACTCTGAAGAGTTTTAATCAGGAAAGGATGCTGTATTTTGTCAAATGCCTTTCTGCGTCAATTGAGAGGATCATATGCTTCTTGTCTTTTCCTTTATTAATAATGTGGTGTATCAAACTGATTGATTTGCAAATGTTGAACCACCCTTGCAGCCCAGGAATAAATCCCACCTGGTCGTGGTGAGTAATCCTTTCAATGTACTGTTGTATCCTATTGGCTAGGATCTTGTTGAGTATTTTGGCATCTATGTTTATCAGGGATATTGGTCTGTAATTCTCCTTTATGATGGGGTCTTTGCCTGGTTTTGGGATCAGGGTAATGTTCATAGAATGGGTCTGGAAGGTTTTCTTCCATTTCTATTTTTTGAAACAGCTTCAGTAGAATAGGTATTATTTCTTTAAATGTTTGGTAGAATTCTTCTGGAAATCCATCAGGCCCTGCCCTCTTGTTTTTTGGGAGGTTTTTGATTAGTACGTGAACTTCCTTACCAGTTACTGGTCTGTTCAGATTGTCTATTTCTTCGTGTTTCAGTCTTGGTAGTTTCTAAGTTTCCAGGAATGCACCCTTTTCTTCTAGACTGCTTAATTTGTTGGCATATCGTTGCTGGTAATAATTTCTAATAATTGTTTCTGTCCTTGGTGTTAGTCATGATCCCTCCCCTTTCATTCATGATTTTATTAATTTGGATCCTTTCCCTTTTCATTTGGATAAGTCTGGCCAGAGGTTTGTCGAGCTTACTAATTTTTTCCAAAAAAAACCAGCTTCTAGTTTCACTGGTGTTTCTACTGTTTCCTGGTTTCTATTTCTTTCTTTTTTTTTTTTTAAGATTTTATTTTTTTATTTGACAGAGACAGACACAGCAAGAGAGGGAACACAAGCAGGGGGAGTGGGAGAGGAAGAAGCAGGCTTCCCGAGGAGGAGGGAGCCCGATGCGGGGCTCGATCCCAGGACCCTGGGAACATGACCTGAGCTGAAGGCAGATGCTTAACAACTGAGCCACCCAGGCGCCCCTCCTGGTTTCTGTTTCGTTGTCTATTCTCATCTTTATTATTTCTCTCCTCTTGCTTGGTTTAGGCCTTATTTTTTCTTCCTCCAGGTCCTTTAAGTGTAATGTTTGCTTGTGTATTTGAGATTTTTCTAATTTTTGAGAGAGGCTTGTATTGCAATGTACTTCCCTCTTAGGACTGTCTTTGCTGTGTCCCAAAGGTTTTGAACAGTTGTGTTTTCATTCTCATTAATTTCCATGAATTTTTAAAATTCTTTTCTAATTTCCTGGTTGACCCAATCAGTCTTTAGCAGGATGCTCTTTACCTTCCAGATGTTTGAATTCCTTCCAAATTTCCTCTTGTGATTGAGTTCTGGTTTCAAAGCATTGTGGTTTGAAGATATGCAGGGAATAATCTCAGTCTTTTGGTACCGGTTGAGACCTAATTTGTGACCCAGTATGTGGTCTGTTCTGAAGAAGTTCCATGTGCATTTGAGAAGAATGAGTTTTCTGTTGTTTTAGGGTGGAATTTTCTGTATATATGTATGAGGTCCATCCAGTGTGTCATTCAGAGCTCTCGTTTCTTTGTTGATTTTCTGCTTAGATGATCTGTCCATTGCTGAGAGTGGAGTATTGAGGTCTCCTACTATTAATGTATTATTATCCGTATGTTTCTTTATTTTGGTTACTAATTGGTTTATATAATTGGCTGCTCCATGTTGGGGGCATAGATTTTTACAATTGTTAGATCTTGTTGGGTAGATCCTGTAAGTATGATATAGTGTCCCTCTACATTTCTTACTACAGTCTTTGGTTTAAAATCTAATTTGTTTGATAGGAGGATTGCTACCTTAGCTATCTTTTTAGGTCCATTAGCATGGTAAAATATTCTGCACCCCCTAAAAACTTTCAGTCTGGAGGTGTCTTTAGGTCTAAAATGAGTCTCTTGTAGGCAGCATATCGAGATTCAGATTTTTTCAGGCTGTTCAAGGAAAGAGTGGGTGTCCACTCGCCTGGCTTACAGTTTATGGTGTTCTGAGCTGAGAGTCCCCTCCTGGGCTCGCTGACTATAACCTGCTTCCTGGCTCCAATGCTCAGGCCCTCTACCATTTCAAGAATCTCCTTTTGCTCTGTGGTCCCATGTAACCTGAGACCACAATGCTCCACCTAGAATTCTGCGTTTTCATTTTCAAAGCCCCTTTCAGAGAGGGATGGCTCTCAGTAGAGCAGATTGCCAGGGTTCTCATTTTGCACTCCAGTGTTCTATTACTGTACAGGGGCCAGCTTATGGGGGCTCCCTCCCCCTTCTGTTTATCTTCCAATACCTCCCTGCAGATTCACAACTCTGCACGTCCTACCTTGTAAAAAAGTTGCTTTTCTGTTTGTAGAAATCCAGATATGTCTTACATCTCAGGCTGAATTTGTAGGTGTTCAAAATGGTTTGATAGCCAACTAAATTCTCAGGACTAGTTGAAAGGGGGTCCCCTACTCCTCTGCCATCTTGTCTCCTCCCTTCAGAGGCCTGAGAATTTTTAAAGTCAGGAAGTTCTGGTTCCATTTTCTGTACAGTCTTTTAGTTATATCTCTCTTTTATCCTTTTACTTGTAGTATAAGCAGCAGTGGAAGACTCATGTAGCATCTTCACTATTCAGCATGGAAATTATTTACATCATTCAATTTATTTAGCACATTTGTACTTTTCACAATATTTCAGGGAGTAATGATAAATTTTCAGGCATCGTATCAAAAAGTTTACCTTTTTTTTTTTAGAATACCATTTCCTGCATTAGGGAAATACAAATCAAAAGCATAATGAGATACCACCTCACACCAGTCAAAATGGCTCAGATTAACAACTCAAGAAACAAACATATTGGTGAGGTGGTGGAAAAAGGGGAGCCCTCTTACACTTTTGGTGGGAATGCAAAGTGGTGTGGCCACACCAGAAAACAGTATAGAGGTTCCTCAGAAAGTTAAAAATAAAGCTACCCCACAAACCAGCAATTGTACTACCAGGTATTTATCCAAAGGATACACAAATAGTGGTTTGAAGGGGCATATGTACCCCAATGTTTATGTAGCAATGTCCACAATATGGAAATAACCCAGATGTCCATCAACAGATGAATGGGTAAAGAAGATGTGGTGTATATTATAATATACCTGGACAATGGAATATTACTCATCCATGAAGAAGAATGACATCTCGCCATTTGCAACAATGTGGATGGAACTAGAATTTATGTATGCTAGGTGAAATAAGTCATACAAAGTTGGCCAATATCATGATTTCACCCGTATTTGGAATTTAAGAAACAAAAGAGATGAACATTGGAGAAGGGAAGGAAAAAAAATTAAGATGAAAATAGGGAGGCAAAACATAAGAGACTCTTTTTTAAAAAAAAATACTTTATTCGAAAGCACAAGCCAGGGGGAGAGGAAGAGGGAGAAACAGACTCCCCAATGAGCAGGGAGCCCAACTCAGGGCTCAATTCTGGGACCCTGAAATCATGACCTGAGCTGAAGGCAGACGCTTAAGTACTGAGCTACCCTGGCGTCCCAATAAGAGACTTAACTGTAGGAAACAAACAGGGTTGCTGGAAGGAAGGTGGGTGGAGAGATGGGGTAACTGGGGTGATGGGCATTAAGCAGGTACTTAATGTAATGAGCACTGGGTGTTATATGCAAGTGATGAATCACTAAATTCTACCCCTGAAACTAATAATATACTATATGCTAACTAATTTGAATTTAAATAAATAACATTTCTTCACTCTTCTTTAAGATTTCATAATCTCCTGAAAGATCATTAGGTCTCTAGTAAAAACCTTTTTAAGATCCTTTAAGCTTTCACTGTCACTCCTCAAGTCTTTTCCATCATCTTTCCAATGTCTGTTCCAAAGCTACTGTTACATATTTTTAGGTAACCTATACCAAACTGTGCGTTAATTCTGTTTTTGTATAACAAATTACCCCAAAGTTACTGTCTTAAAAATAAACATTTTGCTTCTTATAGTTTCTGTAGTTCAAGAGTTTTAGAGGAGCTTAGCTAGTCTTTCATGAAATTATAATCAATATGTCCAGTTCTCTCCTCAAGTTTTTTCAATTTCCTTTAGCATAATGGCTTGCTTTCCCCAGAATGAGACATCTAAAAGGCCAAGGCAGAAGCAGGATGTGTGTTTTTTGTTTTGTTTTCATGTAGTGAACATATAGTGAAGTATTGATTTCAGAAATAAAGTCAGTGATTAATGATTTACGTACAACACCCAGTGCTCATCACGAGTGCCCTCTTTAATCCTCATAACCCATGTAGCCTGTCTCCCACCCACCTCCCTCCATCAACCTTCACCTTGTTCTCACTTAAGAGTCTTTTATGGTTTGTTTCTCTCTCTTCTTCCCTCCCACCCACCCCCGTTCCCATTTGTTCACCTTTTTTCTTTCATAAATGCCATAGGAGTGAAATCATGTGGTATTTGTATATCTCTGACTGACTTATTTCACTTAGCATAATACACTCTGGCTCCATCCATGTCATTGCAAATGGCAAGAGTTCATTTTTAATGGTGATGGCTGCGTAATATTCCATTATAGATACATACTACATCTTTTTTATCCATTCATTAGTCAATGGACATTTGAGCTCTCTCCATAGTTTTGTTATTGTCGATAATGCTGCTGTAAACATGCTCATGGATTGGAAGAACAAGTATTGTTGAAATGCCTATACTACCCAAAGTAACATACAGCTTTAATTTGATCTCTGTCAAAATTGAGATTGACCAGCATTTCTCATAGAGCTAGAACAAAGAATCCTTAAATTTGTATGTACCACAAAAGGAGGGCACTTGTGATTAACATTGGGTGTTATATGTAAGTGATGCTTCACTAAATTCTACACCTGAAACCAATTTTATCATATATGTTAACTAACTTGAATTTAAATAAAACTTGAATTAAAAGAATGTGCTGTCTACTGGGTATTTACCCCAAAGATACAAATGTAGGGATCTGAAGGGGTACGTGCACCCCAATGTTTATAGCAGCAATGTCAACAATAGTCAAACTGTGGAAAGAGCCAAGATGTCCATCGACAGATGAATGGATAAAGAAGATGTGATACATATATATATATAGACACACACACACACGCGCGCGCGCACACACACACACACACACACACACACACACACACACACTGGAATATTATGCAGCCATCAAAAGGAATGAGATCTTGCCATTTGCAACGACGTGGATGGAACTGGAGGGTGTTGTGCTGAGTGAAATAAGTCAGTCAGAGAAAGATGTGTATCATATGACCTCACCGATATGAGGAATTCTTAATCTCAGGAAACAAACAAGTGTTGCTGGAGTGGGGGTGGGGTGGGAGGGATTGGGTGGCTGGGTGATAGACATTGGGGAGGGTATGTGCTATGGTGAGTGCTATGAACTGTGTAAGACTGTTGAATCACAGATCTGTACCTCTGAAGCAAATAATACATTATATGTTTAAAAAAGAAGAAGATAGCAGGAGGGGAAGAATGAAGCGGGGGAAATCGGAGGGGGAGATGAACCATGAGAGACTATGGACTCTGAAAAACAAACTGAGGATTCTAGAGGGGAGGGGGGTGAAGGGATGGGTTAGCCCAGTTGTGGGTATTAAAGGGGCATGTTCTTCATGGAGCACTGGGTGTTATACACAACCAATGAATCATGGAACACGACATCACTAATGATGTAAAGTCTGGTGATTAACATAACAGTAAAAAAATTTAAAAAAAAAAAAGGTGCTGTAAGCAGTAAGACCAGATCCTTGCCTTCAGCCAATTTGCCAGGATACAGTTGCACTGACATGCAGGATTCTCTCCCTGTGTTTCCTTTTGAGTTTCTTGTTGGTGGGTGGGGCTGACAGATTATGTTTGCTCTCAATCCATCTGTTGGGGCTGCAGTTAACTGAACAGAAGGGCACTTTCTCTGCACTGCCAGCTGTAATATTTGACTAAGGTGCTACAGTTGAACTGGTACGTATGACCATATTTCCTGTATTTAGAGCATGGCTGACTGTTGGAGTTGCTTGAAGGGTGTGTCACAGAAGGAGCCATTTTGGAGGATGCCTTGGGAGTGGGGCAGGTTGAATGTGTGGATGTTCAGGAGAACACAGTTGGTAGGACATGTGATGTTAGCAAGCTAGTTGGCGGGTTCACAGTGATTCTAGCAATTTGGGTCAGGGGTGATACAGAGAAATTATGGCTGCCAGCTGCTTTCATTCTTGAAGAACTCACTTAAAGATCCCTGCCCCGTCCAGCACGCAGTCTAAGATTAGGAAATAAATCTTCACATCTACCTCAGGCACATTTCAAATTCTGCTTCTATACTATATCTTGGCGGGTTATTTGAAATGTCTTTTTAAGGGTGGAGTTCAGTTTCCTGTCACTCTCTAGAACTTCAGGATCTAGTACCACTAATTTTTAAAATACCCAGAATTAAGCCCTAGTGATTGTAAAAACTCATGAAATTAAGCCACACTCTTTTTCAAAGTAAAATATTATGGGGACTCATCTTCCCACTGCGGGTCCTCCATGCCTGTGGTGCCAGATATAGAGTCTCTATGATTAAAAAAAGTCTATTCTGTCATTCTTTTGGTCATTTTTCATTGCAATGAAAAAGCTGTTATTTCCGTGTTCCATAAACCAGGTGAGCTCATGATTCTCCTAATTGTCCTTGTTCCCAGAAATGTGAGTCCTCCTTTTTTCAACTGACAGATATGAGGGACTGGAGCTGAGCTGGCAAAATAAATGCATCTACAGAGGTAGAAGAAACATCTTTGTTTCTGCTGCCTTCTTCATCAAAGACACTGGAACATCTAGGAGGAACCAACCTCTTTCATTGAGGCATATCCTCAGACAGCAGTGTTAGGGACCAATGGAGCCTAAGATACATTATATAAATCAATTAAAACAAAGACTCTGAATATCAAACTGACATTGGAACTGTAGCTGACAAGATAGCCCAAGACCTATGTGTTAAACATAAACATGGACATTGTCTGCTAAAATGAAAAAAAAATTTAAATAAGACCCAAAGACTCCTAACATAATTATCAAAATATCCAGAATATAATTAAAAATCACCATGTCAAGATCAAAGAAAATCACACCTAGCATGAAAAAGGATTAATCAACTGATACCAGCACTGAGATGGAAATTACTTGGCAAGATTTTTAAAGAAGCCATCAAAATATTTTAATAGCAATTTTAAATTCTTATGAAACAAGTGAAAAACAAAATCTCAACAAAGAGAAGATGTAAAAAAAAATGGATGTTATAAAATCAAAAAATATAATAACCAAAAAAAATAGGTGTATGAAGGACTTAGCTTAGTAGAGGACAATGATTGAAGATAGCATTAGTAAACTTGGAAACAAAGAAAAAAATACAGTTCATGGGGCGCCTGGGTGGCTCAGGTGTTAAGCATCTGCCTTCAGCTCAGGTATGATCCCAGGGTCCTGGGATCGAGCCCCACATCAGGCTCCCTGCTCCACGGGAAGCCTGCTTATCCCTCTCCCACTCCCCCTGCTTGTGTTCCCTCTCTCACTGTGTCTCTCTCTCTCAAATAAATAAATAAAATCTTAAAAACAAAAAAAAAAAACAATTCACTCAGAAAAACAAAATGTCCTGAAAAAAGTGAAAAAAATCTTAGAGACATGACAGAAATAACAAAAAGTCAACTTTTTAAAATCATCAGAATATGAAAAAGAGAGATGGGTTGAAAGATCATTTGAAAAAAGCATGGCTGAAAATTCCCCAACTTTGACAAAGACACACAAAGATCCAAGGAGCTGAGTGAATTACAAATACCATAGATCAGAGAAATCAACAACAAGCATAGTGTACTTAAACTTTTGAAAAAAAGGTAAAGGTTAAATCTTGGTAAAAGCTGGAGAGATACAACGCATTATCATAAGGGATCACCAACTCAAATGACAGTGGGTTATAATATGAAATAATAGAAGAAACAAGTGGCATGAATTGCAAATTGTATATATCTGGCTAAATTATTCTTTGGTGAAAGAGAACTGAAAGAACTTATTACCAACAGTCTTACTCTTAGAGTAAGGCTAAAGGAACTTACTCAAACAGAAAATGCTAACAATTTTGAAGAACACCAAAGGAAGGAGAAACAACAAAAAACACAGCAATATTTTCTTTCTTATGAGTTTTACAGATAATATTTGATGATTGAAAAAATATTATAACTCCAACTGATACCCAAATTTTTTTAAAGGTTACTTATTTGAAGAGAGCAAGAGAGAGAGAGAGAGAGAGAGCCCAAGCAGGGGAAGGGGCACAGGGAGAGGGAGAAGCAGACTCCTCACTGAGCAGGGAGCCCTAAATGGGGCTTGATCCCAGGACCCTGGGATCATGACCTGAGCTAAAGGCAGACTGAGCCATCCCATACCCAAATTTTTAGTACTTAAAATTAGGGAGTAAAGGGGTGTCTGGGTGTCTTGGTTGTGTCTGACTCTTGGTTTCAGCTCAGATCAAGATTCCAGGGTCGGGAGATCAGGCTCCTTGCTCAATGTAGAATCTGCTTCTCCCTCTTCCTCTACTCCTCCCCCCACTCTCTCTCTCTCATTAATAAATTATATATTTTAAAGAGTAAAATAAAATAAAATTAGGAAGGAAAAAAGGCAAATGTTTGGCTTTCAGCTGGGAGGAGGTGAAGGTGTCTTCAGTTGTCCCAAATCTGGGTGCATCTGACACAAACCACGTCCACCATACTGCTTCAGTTAGATTCCAATGAGATCGTTGTTTTATACCTGAGGCACACAGGTGGGGAAGTCAGTGCTGTGTCTGCACCATGTGGCCTTTTAGGAGTGGCTTTGGTGAAACAAATTTCACTAGGAGGTTGCTGCAAGATGGTTAGCTGAGTGTCATGCAGCATTTTTGGTTCCAGGGAAAGCACATTGGTGTAGTGTCCATGGATCTCCAATAGATTAAATAAACTGTGGAGGTCTTCTGTAGTTGAAACTGTAGAGGTCCTGCAAGTGGCAACAGAGAGTGGAGCTACTGGGATTCTGAGAGATGAAAGCTGCTGGATATTGTGTGTTCTCCTTTTTTTGTCCATGGGAAAAAGGGCTAGTTAAGGGGATTCTCCTTTGTGCCTGGTCTGGTATGCTTGTACGCAAAGCAGTAATGGAGCAGGATTCATGGGCACAGGGACCTTGTTGCAGTGGGGACGCTGGTGTCTAAAGTACAAGTGTATGTGAATCTCTTACGAAACCTGGAACTGAATCTCAGGTCTCACTGCAGTGATTTTAACTATCATGGGGAATGTGGCAGAGACACAGATCATGGAATGGCAAAGTTCAGTGCTGACTTGGACCCAGCAGATAGGGCACAATAGTAACACAGTCTGGGGATAGTAGGTGTTAGTCTTAACTCTTTCCCCCTGTGAATAGTCACAAGAAAGAGGCACTGTGACCCTGATAGTTCTCCATTAAAACTGCTTATGAGACCCAGGGACTGAAGAGTGGCAGCTTCTGGACAATGACATGGCAGGGTTATGAAATGGTAGGTAGGGTGCAGTTCAGAGCAATGGGAGAGATTCAGGAATTATTCATCAGAGACCCAATCAAGGAACCAGAGGGTAGTGCCAACAATGATGGTTTAGAGCGGACAACTGGGCTTAGAGTGGTGGCAGCACTCACATGCAATGTCCAGTCAGAGTCATGACCAAACACCTGAGGTTAAGGTTCAGAGCAACTGACACTGTCCCAGTAATTGTGAGAGAAAGCCAGGGCCTCATAAATTTGATTAAGTACTATAGTTTCCTCATCTGAAAGAAGGGAGACTGGGGAAAAGCAGCAACTGGAGCACCTGAAGGCACATCTCACAACAGACCCGCAGCTCCAGTGTATAGATGTACTTAGGGATAGGGCACTCCAGAGAAGTTCCATTAGCTAGCATACCATTTCTGAAGATTTTTAGAAGACCTCTGTAGCAAAGGCTGCAGCATCACAGTGGTGGGGCTTTCTGATGTTCTTCTGCTCTCATTTTCTTCATGGGGTAAAATTACTCTGAGGAGAAACCTTCTAATATCAAGCTGCCCTTGACTGAGGAAGAGTAACACAGGTAATATGCTTCTTGTATTTTTCCATGGTGACCCTCTCAATCTTTAACTTCTGCACAATTTTTCACTGTTTTAGTTATTTGCATCTCCTCTTTTCCCCCTTAGTCTAGATAAACTTTTCTCATTTTATCTTTTCAAATAATCAATGCTCATCATGCTTTCACTACAACTCATAAGTCTTGGTGTGGATGAGGTCTTGCTTCTCCTTGGTTAAATTTATTTATTTTTATTTTTATTTAGTATGTTAATTTTTTGTTGTTACAAAAACAGAACTGTTTTAAACAAAAACCAGAAACAGTCCTATAAACATAGAGAAGAAACTGATGCTTGCCAGAGGGTAACATCATGGTGAAAGAAGTGGGTGGTATAGGCTTCCAGTTGTCAAATGAATAAGTAAGGGGAACAAAAGGTACAGCATATGGAATATAATCAATGGTACTGTAATCATGTTGTCTGCTGGGAGATGGTACATACACTTGTGAGCAAAGCATAATGTATACAGAACTGGACAATAAAGACACATATAGAGAAGTCACTATGTTGTACATAGTGAAACCAATGTAACATTGTGTGTCAACTATAGTTCAATTAAAAAAAATACAAATGTCTTCTTAATCTCCTTTTTAGATTATTTAATGCTTATTTATAGGAATACTGTTTGTTTGTTTGTTTGTTTGTTTGTTGGCATCTGGGTGGCTCAGTCAGTTAAGTATCTGCCTTCAGCTCAGGTCATGATCTCAGGGTCCTGGGATCGAGTCCCACATCAGGCTCCCTGCTCAGTGGAAAGTCAGCTTCTCCCTTTCCCACTCCTCCCTGCTCATGCTCTCTCTTGGTCTCTCTCTCTCAAATAAATAAATAAAATCTTAAAAAATTAAAAGAAATATTGATTTTTTTGTGTTAGTTGTGTTTCCTTTAAGTTTTTGGAATTTGGTTATTAGTTTTAATAGCATTTTGTGGATTATTACTAATAAAAATAAATTAATAATTCTATTTATGATTGTCACCTGTGTAAAGACATAGTTTTACTCTTTTTCCTTTCTAATTTGGAAACTTTTATTGCTTTTTCTTGCCTAATTATTCTGTCTAAAACATCCAGTAAAAAGTGATAAAACTTTAGTCTTGTATTTTTCCCCTGATCTTATAAGGAAACATTCATTCTTTTACTAATGAATGTGATTATAATTGTGATCTTTTACAGAAATGTTTTTATGATGTTAGCAGTTAACCTTCTACACCTACTTTTGGGGGAATTTTAAAATCAAATGTTACCTGATGGGTAATCATACTTAGAATTCCTGAATTCTAAATTACACTTAGCCATGGTGTGTAATCCTTTTAGTATACTGCTGGGTTCTGTTTGCTAGGATTTTATTCTTAGTTTTACATTTATAGTCATAAGTAATATTAAACTCTAATTTTCTTTTCTTATGTGATGTCCTACCTGGCTTTATCCGAATAATTCTGGTCTCTTAATATGATTTAGAAAGTCTTCTTTTATGCTGTATTTCTTGGGACAGATGGGGTGCCTGGGTGATAGACATTGGGGAGGGTATGTGCTATGGTGAACACTGAATTGTGCAAGACTATTGAGTCACAGACCTGTACCTCTAAAACAAATAATGTTACATGTTAAAAAAAAAAAAAGAAGAAGATAGCAGGAGGGAAAGAATGAAGCGGAGTAAGTCAGAGGGGAGACGAACCATGAGAGACGATGGACTCTGAAAAACAAACAGGGTTCTAGAGGGGAGGGGGGTGGGGGGATGGGTTAGCCTGGTGATGGGTATTAAAGAGGGCACATTCTGCATGGAGCACTGGGTGTTATGCACAAACAATGAATCATGGAACACTACATCAAAAACTAATGATGTAATGTATGGTGATTAACATAATAATAAAAAAGAAAAAATATGCTCTATTTCTTGGAAGAGCTTGATAAGAATTGCTGTTATTTTTTGTGTAACTGTTCATTGTAATTAACTACAGTCAAACAATTTGCTTCTGGAATTTTCTTTTGGGTGATGTTTTGATTACTGCTATACCTTAAGTTTTGGTATGTTGGGATCTTTTCATTTATTTAAAGGTATTTTCAAATAAATTTGTATTTTTTCCTTTGTCCAAATGGTTATTTGTGTGTGTTGTTTAATTTTCATATTTTTGTTAATTTTCTAGTTTTCCTTTGTGATCAATTTCCAGTTTGCATTTTAATCAAAGAAAATAATTTGCATACATTTGAGAAAATATATAAACTCATTTTGGGCCTAACATATTGTGATATAACATATGTTTCATATGTAAGAAAAACATATATTTGACTGCTGGTGCGTGGATTGTTCTGTTTATGTCTGTGAGCTCTAATTGGTTTATATCATAAGTCAAGTGCTCTATTTCCTTATTGATCTCTTTCTATAAGTTCAATCCATTGAAAGTGGCATATTGTTTACTATTATTCTGTTTGAATTGTCTAGTTCTTTCTTAAATTCTGTCAATTTTACTTCTTATATACGGGGTGCTCTTATTAGGTGTATAGATGATAAAAATCGTTATGTCTTGTATCACCCAATTACCAATATATAATATCCTTCTTTAACTCTTTTAAAACTTTTTTACTAAAATTATATTTTGTCTGTTATTAGCTTTGCTCATCTTTGTTAGTTTTTGAATGTAATTCTTTTTTTCAAATTCTCACTTTCAGCTTTAAAAAAAAATCTATAGTAGGGGTTTCTGGATGGCTCAGTCAGATAAGCACTCTTTTTTTTAAATTTTATTATGCTATGTTAGTCACCATAAAATGCATCATTAGTTTTTGATGTGGTGATCCATGATCCATTGTTTTCGTATAACACCCAGTGCTCCATGCAGTACGTGCCCTCCTTAATACCCGTCACCTTGCTAACCAATACCCCTCCCCCCTCCCCTCTAGAACCCTGTTTTCTCTCAGAGTCCATAGTCTCTCATGGTACATCTGTCCCTCCAATTCCCCCCCCCTTTTTCCCTTCCTTCTCTTAATGTCCTCCATGCTGTTCCTTATGTTCCACAAATAAGTGAAACCATATGATAATTGACTTTCTCTGCTTGACTTATTTCACTTAGCATCGTCTCCTCCAGTCCCATCCATGTTGATGTAAAAGTTGGGTATTCATCCTTTCTGATGGCTGAGTAATATTCCATTGTATATATAGACCACATCTTCTTTATCGATTCTTCTGTTGAAGGGCATCTCAGCTCCTTCCACAGTTTGGCTCTTGCGGACATTGCTGCTATGAACATTGGGGTGCATATGGCCCTTCTTTTCACTACCTCTGTGTCTTTGGGGTAAATACCCAGGAGCGCAATTGCTGGGTCATAGGGTAGCTCTATTTTTAAATTTTTGAGGAACCTCCACACTGTTTTCCAAAGTGGCTATACCAACTTCCATTCCCACCAACAGTGTAAGAGGGTTCCCCTTTCTCCACAACCTCTCCAACATTTGTTCTTTCTTTCCCTGTTCATTTTTGCCATTCTAACTGGTGTAAGGTAGTATCTCAATGTGGTTTTGATTTGAATTTCCCTGATGGCTAATGATGATGAACATTTTTTCATGTGTCTGTTAGCCATTTGTATGTCTTCTTCAGAGAAGTGTCTTTTCATATCTTCTGCCTACTTTTTGACTTGATTATTTTTTTTTTTGGCTGTTGAGTTTGAGAAGTTCTTTATAGATCTTGGATACCATCCCTTTATCTGTAGTTTCATTTGCAAATATCTTCTCCCATTCTGTGGGTTGACTCTTTGTTTTGTTGACTGTTTCCTTTGCTATGCAGAAGCTTTTTATCTTGGTGAAGTCCCAAAAGTTCATTTTTGCTTTTGTTTCACTAGCTTTTGGAGATGTATCTTGAAAGAAGTTGCTGTGGGTGATGTCAAAGAGGTTATTGCCTATGTTTTCCTCTACGATTTTGATGGATTTCTGTCTCACATTGAGGTCTTTCATCCACTTTGAGTTTATCTTTGTGAATGGTGTTAGAGAATGGTCGAGTTTCATTCTTCTGCATGTGGCTGTCCAATTTTACCAGCACCATTTATTGAAGAGCCTGTCTTTTTTCCACTGCATGTTTCTTCCTGCTTTGTCAAACATTATTTGACCATAGAGTTGAGGGTCCATAACTGGGCTCTCTATTCTGTTCCATTGGTCTCTATGTCTGTTTTTGTGCCAGTACCATGCTGTCTTGGTGATCACAGCTTTGTAATATAGCTTGAAATCAGGCAATGTGATTATCTAATTTCTCTTTTTCAGTTGTGTTGTTAGTGTATAAGAAAGCAACTGATTTCTGTGCATTGATTTTGTATCCTGCCACATTACTGAATTGCTCTATGAATTCTAGTACTTTGGGGGTGAATCTTCTGGGTTTTCCACACAAAGTATCATGTTGTCTGCGAAAAGAGAGAGTTTGACTTCTTCTTGTCAATTTGAATACCTTTTATTTCTTTTTGTTGTCTGATTGCTGTTGCTAGGACTTCTAGTACTATGTTGAACAATAGTGGTGAGAGTGGGCATCCTTGACGTGTTCCTGATCTTAAGGGAAAGGCTCTCAGCTTTTCCCTGTTGTGGATGATATTCACTGTGGGTTTTTCATAGATGGATTTTATGAAGTTGAGGAATATTCCCTCTATCCCTATACTCTGAAGAGTTTTAATCAGTAAAGGATGTTGTATTTTCTCAAATGCTTTTTCTGCATCAACTGAGAGGACCATATCGTTCTTCTCCCTCCTCTTATTAATGTGTTCTATCACATTGATTGATTTGCAAATGTTGAGCCACCTTTGCATCCCAGGGATAAATCACACTTGGTCGTGGTGGATGATCCTTTTAATGTGTTGTTGGATCCTATTAGCTAGGATTTTGTTGGGGGTTTTGGAATCCATATTCATCAGGCATATCAGTCTGAAATTCTCCTTTTGAGGGGTCTTTGCCTGGTTTGGGGATTAAGGTAATGCTGGCCTCATAGAATGAGTTTGGAAGTTTTCCTTCTGTTTCTATTTTTGGAAACAGCTTCAGGAGAATAGGTATTATTTCTTCTTTGAATGTTTGGTAGAATTCCCCCAGGGAATCCATCAGGCCCTGGACTCTTGTTTTTGGGAGGTTTTGATCACTGCTTCAATCTCGTTACTGGTTATTGGCCTATTCAGGTTGTCAATTTCTTCCTGTTTCAGTCTTGGCAGCTTATAGGTTTCCAGGAAGGCCTCCATTTCATCCAGATTGCTCAGTTTATTGGCATATATTTGTTGGTAACAATTTCTAATAATTGTTTCTATTTCCTTGGTGTTAGTCGTGATCTCTCCCCTTTCATTCACAATTTTATTAATTTGGGTCCTTTTTCTTTTCTTTTGGATAAGTCTGGCCAGTGGTTTATTGATCTTATTAATTCTTTCAAGAACCAGCTTCTAGCGTCGTTGATCTGATCTACTGTGTTTCTGGTTTCTAATTCATTGATTTCTGCTCTAATTTTAATTATTTCTCCTCTAATGCATGGCTTAGGCATTGTTTGTTGCTTTTCTCTAATTCTTTAAGGTGTAGAGTTAGTTGGTGAATTTGGGATTTTTCTATTTTTCGAAGGCTTGGATGGCTATGTATTTCCCCTTAGGACCGCCTTTGCAGTATCCCATAGGTTTTGACTGATGTGTTTTCATTCTCATTGATTTCCATGAATTGTTTAAGTTCTTCTTTGATTTCCTGGTCGACCCAAACATTCTTGAGTGGAGTGGTCTTTAGCTTCCAAGTGTTTGAATTTCTGCCAAATTTTTTCTTGTGATCGAGTTCCAGTTTTAAAGCATTGTGGTCTGAGAATATGCAGGGAATAATCTCAATCTCTAGGTGTTGGTTGAGACCTGATTTATGACCCAGTATATGGTCTATTCTGGAGAAAGTTCCATGTGCACTCGAGAAGAATGAGTAGTCTCTTGTTTAGGGTGAAATGTTCTGTATATATCTGAGGTCCATCTGGTGCAGTGTGTCATTCAAAGCTCTAGGTTCTTTGTTGATTTTCTGCTTAGATGAGCTGTCCATCGCTGACAGTGGAGTATTGAGGTCTCCTACAATAAAGGTATAGTTATCAATATGACTCTTTATTTTGGTTAACAGTTGGCTTATGTAGATGGCTGCTCCCATGTTGGGAGCATAGATTTTTACAATTGTTAGATCTCCTTGTTGGATAGACCCTTGAAGAGTGATAGAATGTTCTTCTGTGTCTCTGACTGGACTTTAAAATCTAATTTGTCTGTTATAAGAATTGCTACCCCAGCTTTCTTTTGAGGTCCGCTGGCATGAAAGATGGCTCTCCATCTCTTCACTTTCAGTCTGGATGTACCTTTGGGTCAAAATGAGTCTCTTGTAGACAGCATATGGATGGGTCCTGTCTTTTTATCCAATCTGCAACCCTATGCCGTTTTATGGGAGCATTTAAGCCGCTCACAATGAGAGTGATTATTGAAAGATATGAATTACTTGTCATCGTGTTTCCTGTGAAGATGTTTTTATAAATTGTCCCTGTAAATTTCTGTTGTATATCACTCTTGGGGTCTTTCTCCTTTTATAGAACCCCCCTTAATATTTCTTTTTTTTTTAAAGACCAAAACATTGACAATTTTTATTTCTGACGGTTGGAGAAAACATTCTATTTTAATTTTTTCTTTTAATTTTTCTGTACTTTTCATATTCTGAAAAATGAAAACACTTTTTTAATCAGAAAAAATAAATGCCACTGAAAATCAGCTGCAAAATATCCCCAAATAAAAAATCAAACCCTGTCTAAAACAATCCAGTCAAAATGAAGTACAAAAATAAAAATCATTAGCATTCCAGCTTCAAACTTGTGCGTTACCCAGCAGGCGCCCACTAAGTGCTTCTCCAGCGATTTGAATAATGACGGCACTCCGCAAAATAAATAACCCCCTGCTCAAGTTGGAACTGGCCCAGTTGCTTTTCAGAGTCATCAAAGCAAATTTGTTTTGTATATTCTATTAAACTCAAGTTCGAGGTTGCAGAGCATTTGTATTATTGTTGAAGTGTGTTGGCATTTCATTTCATTTTGACTGACTCCAACTGTGATTTAGCAAGAGGCCAGGGTGATATGCAAAATAAGCAGGTTTTTGCAGAGGGGCTCTTGCCCTCTTGTCCTTGAAAACTCATTTCTGGGGAGTCTTCTCTCCGAAGTGGGGGAAGACCTGAAATGGGCCCACGCAAGTCTCATATTGAGGTAAAGTGGTTGAAGCCTGGCAGGGGCTCCCTACTTGCATCCCTTGCACCCAGCCCTCCGCCCCGCCCCGGCGGCTCTCTGTCCACCGCTGTTGCCACCGGTGGCTCCCCTCACCTCGCCCCTTCCCCACCCCGCTTGGTCTCTTCATTCCAGTGTCTTCATGGCATACACGTGTGCTCACATCTCCTCTGGTCTAAAAGCGCCCAGCATCTCCGCTGCCCCCTACAGTTACCATTCAGTTTCACCCCTTTCTTCCACTGTGCGGGGCTCAGTGAGGAGGGCTGTACTTACTGCCCAGTCCCAGCGGGAGGTGCTTTCTCCCACCGCGGGACCCCCCTGCAGTTTACTGGCACTTCACAGCGTGCGTGTCAGTCACACGCTTCATCGGCCGCTAGGCCAGACCTGTTTCTGTCTTTGACACGATTCTCCCTCTACTTCTGAATTCCTAGGAACACAGCAGGCCCCGTGGGGACTGATTTCTGAGACTTCAGGGCATGTCTCAATTCAAGAATATGGAAAGATTTGTAGCGTGTTTGGCTTTTCCCATGAAACATGTTTCCACTAAGTGCCCTGTGGTTTTTGGGTTTTTTTTTTTTTTTTTTTTTTGGCATATATGTATCTTCTTCGACTTACAATGGGGTTACATCCTGATGAACCTATTGTGAGTCAAAAATATCCCATTAATATTTCTTGCAGGTCCAGCTTAGTAGTCACATATTCTTTCAATTTCTGCCAGTCTTGGAAGCTCTGCATCTCTCCATCCAATCTAAATGACAGCCTTGCAAGATAAAATATTCTTGGATGTTCTTCTCATTTAGTACCCTGAATATGTCTTGCCAGGCCTTTCTGGCTTGCCACGTCTCTGTGGCTAGGTCTGACATTATTCTGATGTTCCTCCCTCTGTGCATAAGGAATCTCTTTCCCCTAACTGCCCTTAAGATGGTTTCCTTAGTTCTAAGATTTGCAAGTTTTACTATCACAGCCGGGGTGTTGGTCTGTTTTCCTTGATCTTGGGAGGGGTCCTCGATGCCTCTAGGACAGGAATGTTTGTTTCATTCCCCAGATTAGGGAAGTTCTCAGCTACAATTTGCTCAAATATATCTTCTAGTCCTCCCTCTCTCCCCACTCCCTCCGGGAGTCCAATAATTCTGATATTGGAACGCTTCATGGTGTCTCTTATTTCTCTGATTCTATTTTCAGGGATTCTGAGTTGCTTTTCCCTGGCCTCCTCTTTTCCCTTTTTATCTATTAACTTGTCTTCCAGGTCACTGATTTGTTCTTCTGCCTCACTTACCCTAGCTGTTAGATTATCTAGATTAGATTGGATCTCATTGACAGCATTTTAAAGTTCTGCCAATTCAGCTTTTATTTCTGCCCTTGGCAACTCTGTGTTGCCATTAATTGATTTCTCCATTCTAGCCATTGTCTTCACAATTGCTACCCTGAATTCCATCTCCAACATCTTGGTTATATCTGCATCCATTTGTAAATCTGTGGCATAAGTCATAATCTCTGAGTCTTTTCTATTTTGGGGGTTCCTCCTCCTAGTCATTCTGTTGATGGGTGGTTGAGGGAATGTATAGAGTCCAAATCATTGACCACAATCCCAGCAAGATGCACCTGTTTTCTAGGGACCTTAGGGTTGTTGGCCTCTTGTTTTCCCAGCCTGTCTTCTGGGGGAGGGGCCTGCTGCACTGTTTCTTAAGCAACCCTGTTTGGGTAGAGTTGCCCTGGCTGTCCCTGGTGGCTTTCTGTGTCTCTTCTGAGAGTCAGAGCAGAAGAGATCTTTTCCAACCCTCTGCCTCAGAGCAGAGAGATCGCAGTCTGTTCTTTTTTTTTAATATTTTATTTATTTGAGAGAGAGAATGAGATAGAGAGAGCATGAGAGGGGGGTAGGGTCAGAGGGAGAAGCAGACTCCCTGCTCAGCAGGGAGCCCAATGCAGGATTCGACCCCAGGACTCCAGGATCATGACCTGAGCCGAAGGCAGTTGCTTAACCAACTGAGCCACCCAGGCACCCTCGCAGTCTGCTCTTCAGTGAGCTCTCCAGGCCACACCATCTCCGTTTCTGTCCATGCTGCTATAAACTGCAGCGTCCTGGGTTGTGCGCTCCTCTGCAGCACTTCCAGTCCTGCCTCCAGGTCAGATCACATCTCTGCCCTTTGTGCTTCTAAAGCTGCCAGTTGCTCCCAGTTCACACGTGTGACCCCCTGGCTCTGGGTTTCTGCCCCAGGGGCTGCCTAAAGTCCTTTCCTGCCGCTATGTCTGTGAGTCTGTGCCCATCCCCAGCAAGCAAGGCTGTCGCTGACCGGCAGTGTAGGATCCCCATGGCCAGTCTCCCTCCTGCTGCCATTTCTCCTCCATTAGCACAGCTCCCCACTTCGGACCTCAAAACCAACCCTCTGCAATATTCTATTTGTAGAGATCCAGATCTTCTTACATCTCAGGCTGGTTTTGTGGGTGCTTAGAGTGGTCTGGTAGATATCCAGCTCAATTCCGGGGACCAGTTGGAATAGGGTCTCCTACTCCTTCGCCATCTTTTCTCTCCGCCCACGTAAAAGTTTAAAAAAAATTTGAGTCCTAAAATAATAAAAAGTGAAAAAAATTTAAGTAGGGTAAATGGAGAACACTGGGAGAACCATAAGAAAAAAAAAATATGACAGAAAATAAGAGGATGGATGAGATGGTTAAACTATGGAATTAAATATGGCAAAAGGAAGGACAGAGTAAGGTGTCAGGAAAAGAAAAGGAAGAAAAGTGAATGACCAAATGCAGAATACAGGTAAGCATGACTTGAATATGCTTGTCCCACCTCCCCTAATTCTTTATAGTCTAAAATATAACACAACATAATTTCAATATAACCCACATTCACAGAATATTCTGACCTACAATACTTCGTAGGATCTCTTGAGATTGAGAATAAATTGTATCTTTTAAACATTGTTCTTGTTTAGGGTCTCACTTAAAATCATTCATCCAGAAAAATAACTTCCAATATTTGGCCCAAAAAGAATACTACAAATGTTCTATGGAGGAAATGAATACACTATTCCCTATACTACACATAAGTACAACTAAAATTCTTACGTGTTATGTATAAAACAAATTTTGTAAAAACACTGAAAGGTTAAGAAAATAAGTAAATTAATGAAGGACCTCAAGAACTAGCAAATGATGAGATGGTAATTTCCCTGGACCTCTTATTTTGTGGATTTGGGTATATAGGACTATGTCTTTGTGCTGGTGTGTGCCTATGAAAATGTGTTTTTAACTGTGTACCTAGATTTTCTGTTTCCCTTATATTTCACTGACTTGGACCTAAAGAAACCCAGAAATGCAAATAGGCAGAGAAAAGAATGCCCCATAAAAATGTTTTCTCCACCCAAGAAGCCAGGAATGGAGAGTCTTACTGAGACAGAAATCTGTTAGACAATAAATACTGTATTTTAGCCAACCACAAAAATCTGTGGAACCTTTTCACCCAGGTCAGCAAACACCAAGTGGGAGCTTAGAATTCCATTGCATCAAGAAATAACAAAGTGCCTCAACATCTGCAGGGATGGTACCAGAAAAGGCTAAGTAGAGAGCTGGGATTTTCAACAATGCCATGTAGTAATAAGGCACCTCTCTCCAAAGCCACAAAGGCACCTCTCACCCCTTAGCCTTACTACACAAAGTAGTAAGGCCTACTGGGGAGTGGGAGCCTGGTTATTCATCAGTATGAAGAGTACTCTCTCATCAAGTATCAAAGGTAGACGATGAGGAAATTTGGAATTCTGTTGCCACATGGCAGGACATCCTTTCCCCTGTTCGAGTGGTATCACACAGCTTGCTACAAGAGAAGGAAATTATAACACCCAGAGTTTCAAAAAAAAAATACCCTAATTTCTCAAATTTCAAATAAAAACCACACATTGTAGCAAGGAACAGAAAGCCCTCAAACTGAATGAAAAATTAGAAGTACCAACAAAGAAATACCAGAGAATCAGAATTACCTAAGGCTTTAAAACTGCCATGGTAAAAATGCCTAATGAGAAATTTTGAACATACTTGAAACTAACAAAAAGTAGAAAGCATAATATTTTAAATTTCAGCAAAAAAAAAAGAACCAATGGAAATCTTAGAATGCAAATATAATACAATTAAATTGTATAACATTATCTGATGTGGTGCTAAATGTATGTAAAGGAAATATTTAAGACAATTATAAATAGTGGAGTGCTAAGGAATTTAAAGGAAGGTGTCTACATTTCACCCAATCTGGTAAAAAAATATCAGAAAACCATAAAAAATTATATATATACAACGTGATAACTAGAACAGCCATTAAAGAGAGAGAAATAATAAAAACACTATACATATATAAAAAGTTCATTTCATATTACTCAGCCATCAGAAAAGATGAACACCCAAATTTTACATCAAAATGGATGGGACTGGAGGAGATGATGCTAAGTGAAATAAGTCAAGCAGAGAAAGTCAATTATCATATGGTTTCACTTATTTGTGGAACATAAGGAACACCATGGAGGACATTAGGAGAAGGAAGGGAAAAATGAAGGGGGCAGAAATCGGAGGAAGAGATGAACCATGAGAGACTATGGACTCTGAGAAACAAACTGAGGGTTTTAGAGGGGAGGGCGGTGGGGGGATGGGTTAGCCCAGTGATGGGTATTAAGGAGGGCACGTACTGCATGGAGCACTGGGTGTCATTCGAAAAAAATGAATCATGGATCACCACATCAAAAAATAATGATGTACTGTATGGTGACTAACATAACATAATAAAATTAAATCAAATTTAAAAAAAGAAAGCAAAATAAAATAAAATAAAATAATGATTTCAAGCAAAAAAACCTTCATTTCACTATAAAAATACATTTGAAGGGAAAGAATGAAAAAACATACTACGTGAACATCAAAGGAAAGTAAAAATTGATACATTAAGAACAGATGAAATAGAACAAAGAATATTATGTAATAATAACTGAATAATTCATCATGAAAAACAACAGCATTCTGAAATATCTATGAACCAAGACACAAAACTAAAGATGTTAAGTAAAACTTGAAAGAACTGAAAGAAATAGACAAATATGCAATATAGTTGTAGACTTCAACAATCCTTTTTCAATTCACAGAAGTAGGCAGAAAAGCAGTAAAAAGGCAGAACTCAACAACACCATGAACCAACACATTCTAATGCACACTTATTGAACACTCTAACAGAGAATATTTATTTTCAAGGTCGATGGGGTAGATTTCTGGTACCATAAAAGAAACCTCAACAAATGTGAAAGGATTTAAATACAGCAGTGTATTGTCCAATTCCAATAGAATCAAAGTAGAAACTAAGAGAAAGATAATAGGAAAATAGTTACATACTTTGAAGTCAATCCATGGGTCAAGCAAGAATCTTTAAGGGCCAACGAAGTAACAAGACACTGTTACTTCTTAATAATACATTGAACTAGGGGAGCCTGGGTGGGTCAGTCATTAAGAGTCTGCCTTCAGCTCAGGTCAGGATCCCAGGGCCCTGGGATCGAGCCCTGCATCGGGCTCCCTGCTCTGCGGGAAGCCTGCTTCTCCCTCTCCCACTCCCCCTGCTTGTGTTCCCTCTCTCACTGTGTCTCCGCCAAATAAATAAATAAATAAAATCTTTAAAAAAGAAGAAGAAGAAGAAAAGAGGAAATATTTCAGTTACTAAACTCCCTTTTTAAGTAACTAGATTTTTTTTAAAGATTTATTTATTTATTTATTTGAGAGAGAGAATAGCAGAGAGAGAGAGAGAGAGCATGAGAGCGGGGAGGGTCAGAGGGAGAAGCAGACTCCCCACTCAGCAGGGAACCCGATGCGGGAGTCGATCCCGGGACTCCAGGCTCATGACCTGAGCTGAAGGCAGTCGCTTAACCACCTGAGCCACCCAGGCGCCCAAGAAACTAGATTGAGAGCAAAATAATTCAAAGCAAACAAAAGAAGGAAATAAAATAACTAAGCAACTAATACATGAGAGGAAAAAAAATAGGAGAAAAATGACACAGAGCTGGGTTTTTTAAAAAATTTTTTATTGTTATGTTAATCACCATACATTACATCATTAGCTTTTCATGTAGTGTTATTCGTTGTTTGTGCATAACACCCAGTACTCCACGCAGAATGTGCCCTCTTTAATACCCATCGCCGGGCTAACCCATCCCCCACCCCCTCCCCTCTAGAACCCTCAGTTTGTTTTTCAGAGTCCATGGTCTCTCATGTTTCGTCTCCCCCTCCGACTTACTCTCCTTCATTCTTCCCCTCCTGCTATCTTCTTCTTCTTTTTTTTTTCTTAACATATATTGCATTATTTGTTTCAGAGGGACAGATCTGTGATTCAACAGTCTTGCACAATTCACAGCACTCACCAGAGCACATACCCTCCCCAGTGTCTATCACCCAGCCACCCCATCCCTCCCACCCCCCACCACTCCAGCAACACTCAGTTTGTTTCCTGAAATTAAGAATTCCTCATATCAGTGAGGTCATATGATACATGTCTTTCTCTGACTGACTTATTTCACTCAGCATAACACCCTCCAGTTCCATCCACATCGTTGCAATTGGCAAGATCTCATTCCTTTTGATGGCTGCATAATATTCCATTGTGTATATATACCACATCTTCTTTATCCATTCATCTGTCGATGGACATCTTGGCTCTTTCCAGTTTGGCTATTGTGGACATTGCTGCTATAAACATTGGGGTGCACGTACCCCTTCGGATCCCTACATTTGTATCTTTGTGGTAAATACCTAGTAGTGCAATTACTGGATCTTATGGTAGCTCTATTTTCAACTGTTTGAGGAACCTCCATACTGTTTTCCAGAGTGGTTGCACCAGCTTGCATTCCCACCAACAGTGTAGGAGCGTTCCCCTTTCTCCGCATCCCCGCCAACATCTATCGTTTCCTGACTTGTTAATTTTAACCATTCTGACTGGTGTGAGGTGGTATCTCATTGAGGTTTTGATTTGGATTTCCCTGATGCCAAGTGATGTTGAGCACTTTTTCATCTGTCTGTTGGCCATTTGGATGTCTTCTTTGGAAAAATGTCTGTTCATGTCTTCTGCCCATTTCTTGATTGGATTATTTGTTTTTGGGTGTTGAGTTTGGTAAGTTCTTTATAGATTTTGGATACTAGCCCTTTATCTGATATGTCATTTGCAAATATTTTCTCCCATTCTGTCGGTTGTCTTTTGGTTTTGTGGACTGTTTCTTTTGCTGTGGAGAAGATTTTTATCTTGATGAAGTCCCATAGTTCATTCTTGTTTTTGCTTACCTTGCCTCTGGAGACATTCCTAGCAAGAAGTTGCTGTCACCGAGGTCACAGAGTTTGCCGCCTGTGTTCTCCTCTAGGATTTTGATGGATTCCAGTCTCATATTTAGGTCTTTCATCCGTTTTGAGTTTATTTTTGTGTGTGGTGTAAGAAAGTAGCCCAGTTTCATTCTTCTGCATGTGGCTGTCCACTTTTCCCAACACCATTTGTTGAAGAGACTGTCTTTTTTCTATTGGACATTCTTTCCTGCTTTGTCGAAGATGAGCTGACCATAGAGTTGAGGGTCCATTTCTGGGCTCTCTATTCTGTTCCATTGATCTATGTGTCTGTTTTTGTGCCAGTACCATACTGTCTTGATGATGACAGCTTTGTAATAGAGCTTGAAGTCCGGAATTGTGATGCCACCAGCTTTGCTTTTCTTTTTCAGAATTGCTTTGGCTATTTGGGCCTTTTGTGATGCTATACCACTTTTAGGATTGTTTGTTTTACCTCCGTGAAAATTGCTGGTGTTATTTTGACAGAGATTGCATTGAATTGTGTGGATTGCTCTGGGTGGCATAGAGATTTTAACAATATTTGTTCATCCAGTCCATGAGCATGGAATGTTTTTCCATCTCTTTGTGTCTTCCTCAGTTCTTTTCATGAGTGTTCTGTAGTTTTCTGATTACAGATCCTTTACCTCATCGGTTAGATTTATTCCTAGGTATCTTACGGTTTTTGGTGCTATTGTAAATGGGATTGATTCCTTGATTTCTTTCTTCTACTTCATTTTTGGTGTATAGAAATGCAACTGACATCTGTGCATTAATTTTAGATCCTGCAACTTTGCTGAATTCCTGTGTCACTCCAGCAGTTTTTTTTTTTTTGGTGGCCTTTTAGGTTTTTTATAGAGTATCATGTCATCTGAAAATAGCGAAAGTTTGACTTATTCCTTGCCAATTTGTGTCCATGTTATTTGTTTTTGTTGTCTGAATGCTGAGTCTAGGACTTCTAGTACCAAGTCGAATAACAGTAGTGAGAGTGGGCATCCTTGTCTTGTTCCTGGCCATAAAGGAAAGACCCTCCCTTTGAGGAGGATATTAGCTCTTGGTCTTTCGTATGTGGTATAATGACGTTGAGGTGTGTGCCCCTAAGCGCTACATTGTTGAGTGTTTTTATCAAGGAAGAATGCTGTATTCGGTCAAATGCTTTTTCTGCAGCTATGGAGAGGACCATATGGTGCTTCTCCTTCCTTTCAGTAATGGTTTGGATCCCGTGGATATATTCATAGATGTTGAACCACCCTTGCAACGCAGGAATACATCTCACTTGGATGTGGTGAATTTGTGACCCAGTATGTGATCTATTCTGGAGGTTGTTCCATGTGCAGTTGAAAAGAATGTGTATGCTAATGCTTTAGGATGAAATGTTCTGAATATATCTGTTCAGTTTATCTGGTCCAGTGTGTCATACAAAACGATTGTCTCCTTGCTGATTTTCCATTTAGATGAGCTATCCATTGCCCGATAGTGGGGTGTTAGGGTCACCTACTAGGTATTATTATCAATGAATTCTTTTTAATGTTTGCTATTAATTGATTTATATATTTGGGTGCTTCCAAGTTGGGAGCATAAATATTTACAACTGTTAGATCTTCTTGATGAATAGACCCCTCAATTATGATAATAAGGCCCTTCTTCATATCTTGTTACAGTCATTGTTTTAAAATCTAGTTTGTCTGATGTAAGTATGGCTACTCTGGCTTTCTTCTGATGTCATTAGCATGACAGATGGTTCTCCATTCCCTTACTTTCCATCTACAGGTGTGTTCAGGTCTAAAATGAGTCTCTTGGGGCGCCTGGGTGGCTCAGTTGGTTAAGCGACTGCCTTCGGCTCAGGTCATGATCCTGGAGTCCCGGGATCGAGTCCCACATTGGGCTCCCTGCTCGGCAGGGAGTCTGCCTCTCCCTCTGACCCTCTTCCCTCTCGTGCTCTCTACCGCTCTCATTCTCTCTCTCTCAAATAAATAAATAAATCTTTAAAAAAAATAAAATGAGTCTCTTGGTGGAAGTATATAGATGGATTTTTTTTCATCCATTCTGATGCCTTAATGCTTTTGAGTGGAATAGTTAGCCTATTTACATTCATAGTAATTGAAAGATAGGAATTTAGTACCATTGTGTTACCTGTTCTCTGATCTTTTCTAGTCTCTGATGTTTTTGGTCTGTCTTTCCTCACTCTGTCCCCTTTAATATTTCTTTCAGGGTTACTTTAGTGGTCATGAACTCCTTTAGTTTTTGTTTGTCTGGGAAGCTCTTTATGTCTCCTATTCTGAATGCCAGCCTTGCTGGATAAAGAATTCTGGTCTTCATATTATTCTGATTCCACATGTTGAATATATCCTGTCATTTTCTTCTGGCTTGCTAAGTTTCTGTGGACAAATCTGTTGCAAACCTGATCTATCTTCTCCTTTTAGGTTAGGGACTGTTTTTCCCTTGCTGCTTTCAGGATTCTTTCCTTGTCTCTCCTTTTGTAAATTTGATAATGCTATGCCTTGGTGATGGCCTGCTTTTGCTGAATTTAATGGGAATTGTCTACTTCTTGGATTTTGATGTCTGTGTCCTTTGGCAGATGAGGGAAGTTTTAAGCTATAATTTGCCGAAATAAACGTTCTGCCCAATTTTCTCCTCTGTTCATCCTCTGGGACTCCTACGGCAGGGATGTTATAACCCTTAAATAAGTTGCTGAGACTTAAGTCTACCTTTCTGATCCAGTAGTTTTCTTTACCTCTTCTGTCCAGCTTCATGATTTTCCAGAATTTTAGCTGCTCTATCACTGATTTGTTCCTCTGCTTTGTTCATCCTCGTTGTATGACGTCTTTCTGGTTTGCATCATTATTACAGCGTTTTTCGTTTTGGCCTGAGTAGATTTTACCTATTTTATCTCTGCAGTAAGGGATTCTCTAGTGTCTTCTATGGTTTTTTTCAAGCCAGCTCGTATCCTTATAATCCTTGTTTTAAATTCTAGTTCAGACATCTGTATTGAGAAATCCATGGCCATCCTTTCTTCCTGTTCCTTCTGGGGTGAATTCCTCCATCTCCTCATTTTGGAGGTGGAAAAAAAAAAGGTAAAATAAGATAGGCTCTAAAGGAAGCTGGATCCCAGGTGTGTGTTTGTATGCCTGTTAAGAGAAGTCTTATAGAAAAGAAAAAAAGATAAAAACTTAAAAATAATTTAAAAATTTAAATAAATAAAATAGTGGTTCTTTCTGTATCCAAAAGAAAAGAGAGAAACAAAGAGAAGCAAAGGAACCTAGATCCTGTTTCTCATAGAGCTGAAGTGTTGCAGCACTCTATGATCAGTACACTTAATGCAGGGGTGGGGTTTGTCCTGTCTTGTGGGGTAGGGGCCTGCTGCTCTGATTCTCAGGTGGACTTGCCCTAGTGGAGATGCACCTGCAGGGCACAAGGGGGATGGGGCTTGGTATAATCAGGTCAGGTGTCAAACTGATGGTGCTGTTTACCTCACTGAGCTAGATCAGTGCTGGTGGGAGTGGAAGGGGTGAAAATGGGTTCATTCATCTTTCTCAACTCCAGAATGCCCACCACTCTTCAGGAAGCCTCACAGAGGAGGAAGCACCCCTCCTGTGTCCCTGGCTTCTGTCAGATCCCCGCCTTCACCCAGCCTGTGCAGTACTCCTCTGCTTTATCTCAGATGCAGCTGGGTTTCAAAGCCGCATACTTCAGAGACTCCCACAACAGAGTCCCATGCTAACTTCCTGGGGGACTGTCTCATTGCACTGTGGCTGGTGCGTGTCCCAGAAAAGACTCTTGCCACTTCACAGCAGTTCAGAGTTTATGGTAAATTGCAACACATAGCTGGTGCCAGGGTTTTTGCTGCCCTCAGCCTGTATCTTCATTCCTATGCTGGTGAATGGGACAGCTCAGTGGCCCCTGAAGGACTTCACCCCTCGAGAGGCCATATCACTTCTACCAAATGCACTCCAGGCAGGGGAACCACTTCTCCCCATGCAACTCATGGGGTCCTCAGTCCCCGTTGCCCACTCCTGAACCTCTGCCCTCCTTCCCAAACAGACTGCCACCAGGGGCCACCCTGGTGATTGCCCTAACTTCCAAATCCTCAGACTTTGTGCTGCACTGTTTATAAAAACCTGGTGTTATTTGAACCCTTACTTTTTTTTTCCCAGTGGATTTGGGGAATAGTTTTCTTGTGCAGTCCCTTACATGTGCTCTCTCTCCCCCCCTCCACAGCACTTACAGCATTTTATGGCACCAAGTCAACTCTCTGCAACTCCTACCTTCCACGGGTCATTTTTAGTGCATTTAAATTTGCAGCTTTGTTCTCAAAGACCTCTGATCAATTTTTTGGATGTTTAGAATTACTTGATATTTATTTACCTGTGCTGAGGGAGCAGGCAAGCTTAGAGTTGCCCTACTCCTCCAACATCTTAAGCACCCCCTAGAGGCTTTTTTGTTTTGTTTTTTTCTTTGAACTTTCTGGTCACCTTTTCCGCTTAATTAACTGGGTACTGCTTCTCCTAAGGCTTTCTTGAATGATTAACTACAGTTTAAATACATCTTTTCCTTGCCCTTGAGATTTGCTTCTTGAACAGTTGTTCCCTTTCCTAACAGTTCCCTTTTTAGCTTATGCATTAAACTCTCTGCCTCTTTCTCCTTCAAATTATACACATAATAAAATCACAACTCTGACTCTCCATCGTCTGGCCATTATCAGCCATTATCTCATTAGCCTGGTTTTCATCTGTTATAACCGTGAAAACTCTGGTTTGTTTATTCTCATAAACTGAACTGAACACCCTATCTGTGGTTTACATCCAACTCTTAGCCATTCTGTTTCCTCCATCCCTTCCAAGATCACATTTATATAAAGATCCAAAGATGGCCTTTGTGTTCTGACCCCTAATTTGTTTCTCCATTGTGTAGCTCAAAAGCTGCTGGCACTTGAGTCAATTTTTTATACATACAATTATATTTTAAATATCCCAAACAAGCAGAATTTAGCCATTTAGATTTTCCTGATTTGCAAATACTTAAAATCTCCACTCTGCATGTGCTGGTTGCTGAAATAGAAGCTACTACCCTTTGGTGCCCTCTGACCCAGAGAACTTCTATAGAATTGCTGAACAACGTTTCTAAGTGTGCTTCATGTGGAGTTCGCTTACCTAAACTCAGCATCTCGATGGTAGTCTCTCTGCCTTGATTTTCATGCTGGGAGTATCTTTCTCTCTCATATAAATCCCTCCTTATCATCCAATAAAGCGTGCTGTGTGTTACTGCTTCCTAATGTTCTTATCTTTTTACTTCATCAGTTCCTAAATCCCTATCCACTACAACCATGTGACAGTGTTAATTTCCATAATGGCTTCGAGCTTCCCATGTTTCTCTAATTCCACCATCCAAAGCCAAGCTCTGTTTCCTCCACTGCCAAGATCACTGTTACATTAATGGTCAATACTGGCTCTCTTTATTTGTCCTTCTCTTGTTTACTTTTCACTTCACACTGAGATCACTTACCTCAAATTTGAGTCCATGCCAAACTCAAGTTTTTAGGTTTTTTTGTTTGGATTTTATTTTATTTGTTTTTTTTTTTAAGAGCCAAATTGCTGTTTGTTTTTTTTTTTTTTAACATTTAAATGTGTGCTTGTTAACATAAAGTCCCATTTTTGCTTCTGCATCCTCTAACACACACATTGGACCTCACCCACCGTCTCTTGGACATTGATAAGGGAGAGCCTTCTCACAAGACCTGATGCCACCATTTCCTCAAACAATTTTGGTGCTGAGTGACATCACCTAGACAGCTATCTTCTCACCCCTATATCTCCTGGAAGTTCCTTTGCCGTCTTCCCCTTCTGGATGGTGGCTCTTTGACTGCAAAGACTAGAAAGCAATGAGAAGATTAAGTGAGTTTTATGACCAAGCAGCAGTCTCCTGCTTTGCGAGCTGTGCACTTCATGAGGAGGTATCAGGAGCAATCCTTTTTGCATGAGTAGACTTTCAAAGTCCTGATAGCTTTATTATCACTGCGAATTCTGAAGAGGGGCATCAGACAAAGGTTGGTACCCTGTGTGTGCACCAGCAGCTCCATGTAGATCGTGAAATTGGGGTATAAAAAGAAGGCTCGGGCTAGGAGTTGAACCCTCAGCTGTGAACCTTAGCTGTGACTTGCTACCTGCCTTCGCAAAGCCAAAGAGCGTAGAAGCAGTAGTAATGAGATAAAAGGAACAGGGCAACAGTCTGTTTCACCCAGAGCACCATGCTCTGCCTCCTTCTCTGCAACCCCACCCACCAAGGTCGCCAACAAGTCAAGATTGTCACCTCCCTGAAACATCTGCAAGAAGCCTTACATGTCTTCATCTGAATGCATTCCAAGCACAAATCAACCTTCCACAGGGAGTTATCATCATCATAGCCTCTATTAGTACACTTCTTTCCCCCCTGCCTGGAGAAGTCTAACAGCAGAGTTTGGGGAGGTAGGTGGCCTGAGGGGTGCCACGAACAGCATCAGACTAAGACTGCCTCTTAGTCCGCTGTCAGCTCTCCTTTGGGCACAATGATGTCTAGTGGTGTGTGTTAAGTAGAGGTCTGGAAAGAGATGTAGGCAAGGTTAGGACTGGGGCCCAAATTGGAGAGCGGTCCAATGGCTGTGTGCCTGAAGCCCTGAGGCCTCTAGCTGTAGGTTTTGAGCATTTCTGAAACTACATCCAGCCAGGCCTTTTAAGTACAGGGACAGGAGACCACTTGGAATAAAGGATGGCAGGTGACTCTCCTTACTGGAACAGGTAGCAGCGTTATACAAGGTTTGGCTTATTGCATGCCTTCTTGCATGGCATCTGCACGCCTTTGGTGAGAGGGGAGCACGGTAGAAGGAAGAAGACAGGCCGTCACACTCCAGGATACTGGGGAAAGGGGTGTGGGTCAGTGTGGTGTTCTGGCCTGGTTACTTTGACAGGACCCAGAAACTGGAGTTGGATACTGGCTGAACGGTTCAGGCTAGAGAGGTCCTCCCTCAAAGACTTTGCAATTTGTGCTCGTGTGAAGTAGACTCTTGGGTGGATCCAGTCACCTGGAGACCTTAAGGACAAAGCTGCTTTAAGGTGGGTGTGACATTGCTAGGCATTATGGGTTTTTGAGGCAGCCAAAGGGGGCTGTGGATACTTGTCGCCTTAGCACTTTGAATGCATCCTGTCACCTGTATCTTCTCATCTCAAAAATCAAATAAGATTGGCACATATAGAAATTACGGGTGCTTAAGGTTTTGCCTCCTCCCTGTCAAAAGAGTATGTGGCTCCTAAAACTTTCCCGCTTCATTTCCCATTTCCAGTACCCTCCTGAGGTGTTTGGGACCCCTAGTGTACAGGCAAGGACTCTTTAGTCTTTTGCATATTCCTGCACGCCAGTACCTGGCCATTCAGAAAAGTGATCATGCTATTAATGCCACATTAAGCAGCTGCTAGCCCCAAGTCAGCCCAGTGTAGTCTTTATCTCCACAAAGTTGGGATGCTTTCTGAATAAATGACTTTCATCCCCATTACAGGGAGGATCCCCAAGAATAATTATCCCCTTGCTGTGGATCCCCATCATATAAACTTTGGGTGCACTAAAGTTCCCAGGAAATTAGATGAACCCAGTCCCCATAGGCGTGCTTGTCACTAAGGCATTCAAGAAGGAATAAGGCACTTTCAGTAAGCACAAGCTTCCCCTGCAGAGAAAGAAAAAACAAAACCAAAAAGTACACATCCCAGGATACATTCATTTTCCCATACCAGGTCAGCAAGAACTGAATTTGGAAAGACTTCAAGAAATCTTCGTTGCCTTCATATTCTGGCTAAGCCCAAATCATGACTATCCCTGTCTTGGGAGCTAGTTAGATCATTCACCACAGCATCTCCCTCAAAAGCTATCTTCTTTTCCCTTCTTTTCCACTGAGGTGGCTGGTAGGGATGGATGCAAGGGCTGGGTGGGTGGGGTAGGGGTATGAAGGGAAGTGGAGGGATGTTTTGAGGCAGGGCAGCAGACACTAGGCTGATAGCAGATATGTCCCAGTGAAAGTCTAGACTGGAGCTGGGCTGGAAAGAAAGAAAGAATGGGATCAAATGTGCTGAAACATGAAAGAAGTCCCATAATGCCTCTGGGTACACATTCCTGAGCTTGGCAGATCTCATGGGATCTTGGAAATAAAGTTGGAGTGGTCTTGGAGAATCTTGGGATGGGAGACGGACTGGATTCTCTTTCTTTATTCTGGGTAAAGGCTACCTCTTAGTCCTCTTGTGTTCCGGCCCTACTGACAACAGAGAGCAGGAGAACCCATGTAGGAAGGAACAATGCTTAGGCCTGCCACCAGAGACACGGCTGGCTTGATGGGTGGTAAGTGTTGTGATCTAAGCAGCTGCAGAAGTAGAATTTGAGTTGGAAGGCCTACAGCACAAGTCCTTTAGGTACATTTTCTTGAGGCACCTAGCCAGAGAACCAAGTACTACTATTTTTCCTGATATCTTAGAAGCTAAGTTATGTCTGATTAGTACTTGAAAGGGAGTTTGCCTGTTAGGGTCAGTACTGTATGCTCTTGCCATTCTTTTGACTAGCCACCTTAGTGCACCAATGTGGGGATATACACAAACATGTTTTTTTGCCTTCCCTTAGGCACCATGGTTACTTATCTCTGCCCAACTGCGATACACATACACAGCATGATTCTAGCCTTTCCTCTTTGCAACCCCACCATAATGTACAATTTCAAGTAGGTTAGGTTAGAGTAAAAAATTTCCTAGTCCTAGGCACATTCTTGCATACCAGATTTGGCAATTGAAACAGAGGCCTCAACTATACAACCAAGGGGCAGCTCATCCCAAGTTCCACAATGTAGTGTTTGTCTCCTGCATGATTTCATTTCCTGAAAGAATGACATTCCTTTCAAGCCAGAGAAAAGTGCCATGGCGACAAGTGCAATTTTTCACCCGTTTCCTATCATGCACACCTGCATGCACACTCAAGTTACAAGGAAAAGAAGCAGAGAGACAAGAGTCAGGTCTCTTGCCACTGTTCTTCAGGAAATGTAAATATACTTTCACTAAGTTGTGCATTTCACGCAGAACACGGAAAAGTAAATGAACACATTCCACCAGACAATTCTGTCCTTCTGCATGAGACTTGTACGGGATTGAAAGAGAAAACAGCTGAACATACCACCTTTTGTATTCCTGTGATTCCTTGGGTGACTGCCAGCACAGAGAAGTGGTCTCTTGTTCTAGCACAGCACAAGTAGAACCATCCTTGAATAAGGCAGCAAGGCTTGGGTGTCAGCAGAACCTATTTATCAGAAGTTCTCTTTTTTTCCACGTATGAGTAACCATGAACCAGGGTTTTGGGATAGTGCCTCTGTGGGAGTGGTTGACAGCAAACTCTGCTGATGCTGTTTGGATGATGTCAGCTCAAAGTTGTAAGGAAAATTAGGGAAGACCAAGAGGGTCTCTCAGGGCTTGGCCTGAGTTCTGAAACATTACTGGAGAAGGGTGCAAGTGTCCTGAGCTCAAGTATTTGGATTCTTGGCCAGATCTCACAGAATCTGCTTAACGCTTGGAAGGTGAACCTTGCAATCCAGTTTATAGAGTATTGCGTTAAGAGACTTCCAGGATTCTAGGGAAGAGGTGGTGGAAGTCTATTGTCCCACATGTGTGTCACTGCCTATGTGGCACCCTCTCCTCCCACAACGGGCACAGCGGCAACCCTCTCACACTCTTAAGAACCCTTTATGGCCCTGCCTGACAAAAAGTCAGGGCTGACATCTCTCTAGATGTCTGGTCCCTCTCCTCCCTTGGAGAGCGAATAAATTCTTTCCCTGCTTGTTGTTCCATTCTTTTTGTGCAGTTCTCCCCGCCCCCCTAACCCATCACTAGTCACCCTAACAGTTGTGAAAAGTAATTGTCTCTTCAGGTCATTGCTGAGTGTGCATCCAGCACTTGACATGTCTTTGGGGGTGTTTTCAGGGCTGTCTGTTATTCCTCAAACTGTCCCACTTCCCCCTAAGTATTTTCCCACGCTTTCAAACTGTTTGTTGTTGATTGTTATTTTTGGCCTCATAGAGCAATGTCGTGTTTTTCTTCAGTGTTTTGGAGAAAACCTTGTGTAGCCACTCTTTGGACCTGAAAGAGTGTGGAGTCAGTGGCTCTTCTAATTCATCATTTTCTTAGTTGCTATCAACCTTGGTTGTCTTCCAGAATTCTAATAAAGTTGAGTCTCTTAATTTGCTGGTTTTACAGTGTTTTTTTCTTACTGTTGTTATTTAAATTCCAGTTAGTTAACATACAGCACCGTATTAGTTGCAGGTGTACAGTATAGTGATTCAACACTTCCGTACAACACCCAGTGCTCACCATAAATGCACTCCTTCATCCCTACCCCCTCACGCCCTCTCCTCTGGTGACCGTCACTGTGTTCTCTAGAGGTAGGAGTCTGTTTCTTGGTTGGTCTCTCTCTCTTTTTTTTCTTTGCTCCTTCCTTTTGTTTTTTAAATCCCACAGATGAGTAAAATCATATGGCATGTCTTTCTCTGACTGACTGATTTCACATAGCATGGTTCCATCGACATCGTTGCAAATGCCAGGATTTCATTCTTTTTGATGGCTGAGTAATATTCCATTATGTATATGTATGTTTATGTATGTATATATACACCACCATCACCACTTCTTCTTTATCCATTATCTGTTGATAGACATTTGGGCTGTTTCCATTATTTGGCTGTTGTAGATAATGCTATTATAAACATGGGGTTGCATGTATTCCTTTGACTATTCTTATATTCTTTGGGGTCATATATACTAAGTATTCTTATATTCTTTGGGGTTATATAATACAATTGCTGGATTGCAGGGTAGTTCTATTTTTAAAATTATAAGGAAACTCCATACTGTCTTCTCTATGGGATACACCAGTTTACATTCCCACCAACAGTGCAAGAGGGTTGGTTTTTCTTCACATCCTTGCCAACACCTGTTGTTTCTTGTGTTGTTGATTTTAGCCATTCTGACAGGTGTGAGGTGGTATCTCATTGTGGTTTTGATTTGTATTTTCCTGATGCGGAGAGATGATGAACATCTTTTCATGTGTCTCTTAGCCATCTGGATGACTTCTTTGGAAAAATGCTACTCATGTCTTCTGCCTCTGTTTTAACTAGATTATTATTTTTTTCCTGGTATTGAGTTTGATAAGTTCTTTACAGATTTTGGATAAAAGAAATTTGAAAAGAGAAATAAAAGAAATACATTCTGTGCTTTGATTTTCATCCCCCTGATGACTGATGTTGACCATTGTTTCATGATTCTGTTGGCCATCATATGCCTTCTTGAAAAAATGTTCATGTCTTCTGCTCATTTTTAAGTTGGACTCTTTGTATTCTCATTGTGAGTTTTTATAAGTTCTTTATATATTTTAGATGGTAATCTTTTGTCAGATATGTCATTTGCAAAGATCTTCTCTCATTCTGTACGTTGCCTTTTAGTTTTTTTGATTGTTTCCTTCACTGTACAGAAGTTTTTATTTTGATGATGTCCCAATAGTTTATTTTTGCTTTTGTTTACCTTGCCTTGGGAGACTTAAGAAGTAGCTATGGTCGATGTCAAAGAAGTTACTGCCTGTGTTCTTTTCTAGGACTTTGATGGATTCCTATCTCACATTTAGGTATTTCATCCATCTTGAATTTATGTTTGCATATGATGTAGGAAAGTGGTCCAGTCAGTCTTCTACATGTTGCTGTCCAGTTTTCCTCCCACCATTTGTTAAAGAGGCAGGCTGTCTTTTCTCCATTGGATATTCTTATCTGTTTTGTCACAGATTAGTTGACCATATAATTGTGGTTTCTTTCTGGGTTTTCTATTGTTCCTTTGATCAAAACTATGCTGTTTTGATTACTACACCTTTGTAACAACTTGAAGTATGGAATTGTGATGCCTCCAGCTTTGCTTTTCTTCTTCAGGATTGCTTTGGCTATTCAAGTTTCTTTTGTGTTCCATACAATTTTAGGATTATTTTAGCTTTCTGAAAAATGTCATTTTGATAGGGATTGCACTAAATGTGACTTGTTTTGGATAATATAGACATTTTAACAATATTTGTTCTTCCAAGACATGAGCATGGAATGTCTTCTTCCCATTACATTGTATCATCTTCGGTTTCTTTCATCAGTGTTCTGAGTACAGGTCTTTTACCTCTTTGGTTAGGCTTATTCCTAGGTATCTTATAGTTTTGGTGCAATTGTCAATGGGATCGATTCCTTAATTTCTCTTTCTGCTGCTTCATTATCAGAGTCTAGAAAGGCAACAGACTCTGTACATCGACTTTGTATACTGCAACTTTATTGAATTCATTATCAATTCTAGCAGCATTTTGGTGGACTTTCTCTTTCAGATTTTCTCTATAAGGTATCATGTCATATGCAAGTAGTAAAGTTTGACTTCTACCTCACTGATGTGGATGCCTTTTATTTCTTTTTGTTGTCTGATTGCTGAGCCTAGGACTTCTAGTACTATGTTGAACAGCAGTGGTGAGAGTGGACAACTTTGTCTTGTTCCTGACCTTAGGGGAGAAGCTCTCAGTCTTTTCCATTGAGATGATATTAGCTTTGGGTTTTCATAGATGGCCTTTATTATGTTGTGGTATGTTACCTCTAAATCTACTTTGTTGGTTATTTATTTTTTTTATCACGAATAGATGTATTTTGTCAAATGACCTTTCTGTGTCTACTAAAATGATCATATGGTTCTATCCTGTCTCTTATTGATGTGATGTATCACATGGATTGGGTTGGGAATATTGAACCACTCTTGCAACCCAGGAATAAATCCCAACTTGTCATCATGAGTTTTTTTAAATGTATTGTTGGATTTGGTTTGATAGTATTTTGTTGAGAATTTTTGCATCCATGTTCATCAGGGATGTTGGCCCATACTTCTCTTTTTTTGGTGGTATCTTTATCTGGTTTTGGTAGCAGTGTAATACTGGCCTCATAGAATGAATTTGGAAGTTTTGCTTTCTATTCTATTTTTTTTTTAAATATATTTTCAGAAGAATAACTATTAACTCTTCTTTAAATGTTTAGTAGAATTCACCTGTGAAGTCATCTGGTCCTGGACTTTAATTTATTATGTTTTTGATTTGTGACTCAATTTCTTTGCTGGTTATAAGTCTGTTAAAATTTTCTATTTTTCCTGTTTTACTTGTGGTAACTTATATGTTTCTAGGCTGCCTTTAGGTTTTGTTTGTTGTTCTTTTTCTAGCTATTTTATGTAAAGTGTTAGATTGTTTGAGTTTTTTCTTTTTCTTTTTTTTTTTTTTTTGCTTCTTAAGGTAGCCTGGTATCACTATATACTTCCCTCTTTGGACTGCTTTTGCTGCATCTCAAAGATTTTGGACCACTGTGTTTTCATTTTGATTTGTTTGCATGGTTTTTAAATTTCTTCCTTGATTTCCTAGTTGTCCCATTCATTGTTTAGTAGGACGTTTTTAATCTCCATTATATATGGTCTTCCAGATTTTTTTCTGGTGGTTGACTTTTAGTTCATAGCATTGTGGTCAGAAAGATGCATGGTATGATCTTGATCTTCCTGAATTTCCTGAGTTTTTTTTTTTCTTAAGATTTTATCTATTTATTTGACACAGAGAGACACAGCGAGAGAGGGAACACAAGCAGGGGGAGAGAGAGAGAGGGAGGGAGGGAGAAGCAGGCTTTCCGCAGAGCAGGGAGCCTGATAACGGGGCTCGATCCCAGGACCCTGGGATCATGACCTGAGCTGAAGGCAGACGCTTAATGACTGAGCCACCCAGGCGCCCCAGCTGAGGTTTGTTTTATGTGATGTGTTCTGGAGAATGTTCCATGTGTACTTGAGAATGTGTCTTCTGCTCTTTTAATATGAATGTTCTGAATAATCTATTAAGTACATCTGGTCTAGTGTGTCATTCAAAACCATTGTTTCCTTGTTGATTTTCTGCTTAGTTGATCTGTCCATTGACGTAACTGGGGTGTTAAAGTCCCTGACTATTGTGTTACTATAGATTAGTTCCTTTAATGTTTGCTATTAACTGTTTTATGTATTTGGCTGCTCCCATGTTGGGTTCATAAGCATTTACAATTGTTGTATCTTCTTGTTGGATTGTGCCCATTATGATTATGTTGTTTCCTTCTTTGTCCCTGTTACAGTCATTGTTTTTTAAAGTCTAGTTTGTTCGATATAAATATTGCTACTCGGCTTTTCTTTGACATCCATTTGCATGACAGATGTTTGTCCAACCCCTCACTTTCAATCTGCACGTCTCTTTAGGTCTATAATGAGTCTCTTGTAGGCAGCATATAGATGGATCTTTTTTTATTATTATTATTCATTCTGACACCCTGTGTTTTGATTAGAGTGTTTAGTCCATTTCCATTCAAAATAATTATTGATAGATATGTATTTACTGTCATTTTATTACTTGTTTTGTGATTGTTTCTGAAAATGTTCTGATCTATTCTTGTCTTTTTCTCATGTTTTGTGATTTTCTTTAGTGATATATTCGGATTTCCTTCTCTCCATTTGTTGCATATTTTTAGTGTTTTTAGAAAAATTTTTAAAAAGATTTTATTTATTTATTAGAGAGAGAGAGAGACCGAGTGGAGGGGGGAGAGGGATAGAGGGAGAAGCAGGCTTCCCGCTGAGCAGGGAGCCTGACGTGGGGCTTGATCCCAGGACCCTGAGATCATGACCTGAGCTGAAGGCCGATGCTTAACCGACTGAGCCACCCCAGTGCCCCTATTAGTGGTTTTGATAAATGGATACTGTTAGGTTGTATATAACCTCTTCTGCCTATAGCAGTCTATATTAAGTTGATGTTAAGTTTGAGCTCATTCTTTTCCCCCTGAACATTTAAGGTATGTGTTATGGCCGTGTAAACCCTTTTATTTTGTGAGTTCCTTGGGTGATATTTTACAGAAATATTCATTTTTACTGTTTTGTATTTTCCTATCTTTTTTACTGTCACATATGGTCTCTCCTTTTCCCTCAAATGGTCCCCTGTAACATTTATTGCAGGACTGGTCACGAACTCCTTTTGTTTTTGTTTTTCTGGGAAACCTTTATCTTTCCTTCTACTTTGAATGATATTTGCTAACAGAATATTCTTGGCTACAGATTTTTCCCATTCAGCACATTGAATATTTTATACCGCTCTCTTCTGGCTTGCCAAGTTTCTGTGGACAGAGCTGCAGCTAGCCTTATGGGTCTTCCCTTATGACTTAAGGACTTCTTAAGTCCTTAAGTCCTTCTTTTGTCTTGCTATTTTTAGGATTTCTCTTTATCACTGTATCTTGAAAATTTAATGTGGTATGTCTTGGTGTTAGCCTGGTTTTGTTGATTTTGATGGGAGTTCTCTATGCCTCCTGGATCTGGATGTCTGTTTCCTTCCCCAGATTAGAGACCTGGTCAGCTATATTTCCTCACATTAATTGTCTGCCCCCTTTTCTCTTCTTCTTTGGGGATTCCTATGATATGAATGTTATTATGTGTAAAGGAGTCATTGAGTTCCCTAAGCCTAACCTTGTGTTCCATAATTCTTTCTCTCTTGTGTTCAGCTTCATTATTTTCCATTACTTTGTCTTTACGTCACCAATTCATTCCTCTGCTTCTCCCAGTGTGCTGTTCATTGCATGAAAGCTCTTTCATTTATTGCACTTTTCACATGTGATTGACAGTTTTTAAACTCCTTTATCTCTGGTGTCTTCTATTATTTTTTCAAGCCCAGTGAGTATTGCTTTAAATTCTCCATTAGGAATGTTACTTTTAATCTCTTACTTAGCACTCTGACTGTGGTCTTATCCTGTTTCTTCATATGTATTCTTCTGTCTTCACATTTTGGCTAAGCCTCTGTCTTCTTCTCTGTGTTAGAAAAGCCTATTATGTTTCCTGCTCCTGAAAATTGTGTCCTATGAAGAAGAGGTCATGTATTGTCCATGGCCTCATGCTTCAGGGAGCATTCCTGCTGTGTGCCGCATGCAGTCTGGTCTTGTGTTGTGGCTGCTGTATCCTTCAGACTAGTTCTCTGCAGAGGCTCTTCTTGCCTGCTGTGGGCAGTGTTTGGTCCCTGGCATGAATGTGGTGAGTTTTAACTAGGTGTGCTGTGGTCTGCCTGTGAATTGAGACCACCTCCACCAGAACTGAAGGCCTGCAGAGCTCTCTGGTCAGGAGATGTCCTGTGGACAAGACTTTGCGCTGATCTTCTTGGGATGGGCCCACTTTGTTGGGTCTGAGGCAAGCTTGACTGATTAGTTCAGTCCTCCCAAAGCACAGGGTTGTGGGAGTTGGTATAAGCAAGTTAGGCAGCCAGTGTGTGTGCTGTGCTGTCTTCCACAGGTGGCTTTGTGTTTATGCTGAGGGGCAGGGGAAGGAAATGGTGGAGGCCAGCTCTTTTGCTCCTGGAAAGATGTCTCTCCACAAACACTGCTTTTCAGGGAAGGGTTCCAGAAGAACAAACAATCTCTCCGGTATGTGTCTCACCTGTTTTTAGATCCAAACACCCAGCACTTGCACTGGGCCTCTCAGCCAAGTGTGCTAGGAAGTAAGCCTACCAGCAGCAGACCACAGCAGCTATAGCTAGACCTCTTAGGTATACCCAAAGCCAGTCTCAACTAGCCATACACACACAGCCGTTTCACCCCATTCATAACAAGAGGGAGCAAGCAGCCCACAGAGGGGGTACAACTAGATTCTGGTGAACTGGGCACATCACATGGCAGGCTACTACAGGACCTCTTCTTCATAAGGTCACTATTTTGAAGAACAGGAGACGTAGCTGACTTTCATTATTCATAGAAACAGACACAGAGAGTGAGACAGAATGAGGACATACAGGAATATATCCCAAATGAAAGAAAAGGACAAAACCATACCAGGAGACTAAATGAAATAGAAATAAGTAACAAGCCTGATGGAGAATTTAAAGCAATGTTTATAAAGATATTACTGGACTTGAGAAGAGAAGAGGATATCCATGAGCCCCTCAATAAAGAGAGAAAACATTAAAAAATGATCAGAGATGAAGAACTCAATAACTAAAATATGGTAGAGGGAACAAATAGTAGATTAGAGGAAGCAAAAGAATGGCTCACAACCTGCAGGACAGAATAATGGAAAGCAACCAAACTGTCCAGGAGAGAGGAAAACAAAATAGTTTAGAATATAAGGATAATTTAAAAGACCTCTGTAACAATATCAACTATACTATCATTGATATTATTAGGGATTCCCAATGGAGAAGAGGGAAAAATGGATGGAGAATTATTTGAAGAAATAATAATTGAGTATTTCCATAACCTGGGGGAAGAAAATACACACCTAGTTTCAGAAACACAAGGAGCCCCAAACAAGGAGGTCCACAGCAAGACACACATGATAATTAAAATGTCAAAGATTATTGATAGAATTTTAGAAGGAGCAAGACAAAAGAAGTCCCGATTTACAAGAGAAGACCCATAAGACTAGCTGGAGATCTCTCCACAGAAACCTAGAAAGTGAGAGGGAAGGAGTGTCATGATGTGTTCAGCAGGGAATACTGTATCCAGTACGACTGTCATTCCAAATAGAAGGAGACACAACCAAAAACTGAAGGAGTTCATAGGGCCACCAAAGTAGCCCTGCAAGAAATATTAAAGGGGAGGAGAGCTTAAGATGGCAGAGATGTAGGGGACCCTAATTTCATCTGGTCCCAGGAATTCAGCTGGATACCTATCAAATCATTCTGAACACCTACGAACTCAATGCGAGATGTAGGAAAATAATTGCCGCAAATTTACAAATAGAAAAGTGACTACTTTTTGGAAAGTACGAGGTGAGGAGATGTAAGTCTGGGCAATATATCAGAAGACATGGCAGAGGGGAGGGAACCTGCTTAAGGAGGCTACCACAAAATAAACAGTGAAGTCAAAATCAGAACTTTTAGAAGTCTGCTACAGTGGTCTTGTAGCATGTCCGTGGCTTAAAGGTGTTCAGGTTTGGTGGAATTTCAAGGACAGTCTGGTCTAAGGACCCCTGTGGTCACAAGAAGAATGGGGGTTCCTGAGTGCAGCACAGTTCCCAGGCATCAGAGTGGGGAAGCCAGCTGAGAACAATGAGTCTAGGTGCCGGCTTTCTGCTCGGTGTTGCCATAAACTGGGAACTGCTGCATGGTCCCGTGACTGCTTTCCTGGCAAGGGCCCAGCAAAAGACAGAAGCACAGCCAGACTTCCCTCCCTCCCCTGGGAGGAAGTGCACGGATCCATGGACCACAGGAGTCCATAGTTTGGGAACTCAAAAATCGGTCCTATGTCTAAGATAAAAATCGTCAGTCACAGGCTGGGTGAACACAGAGTTTGGGTGGAAACCAGGGAGACAAGAGTGATTGACTGCTTTTCTGTTAGGACTCACTGAAGAGTGGGAGCACAGACATTCGGTTTCTGGGCTAGAGATTGGGACGCTGCCATTTTCATTCCCCCTGTTGGTGACTTTAGAAAGCAAAATGGCACCACATAGCGCAATCTGCAACCTCTTATAATGAGCCTGACCCCTTGGCAAGACAGGTGCAATTTCACCAGGGTAAGGACAATGGAGAATCAGCGCAACAGGCCCCTCCCCCAGAAGACCAGCAGGAACATCCAGCTAGCACCAAGTATACTGATCATACAGAACTGTAATCCTTCAGCTCCTAGGGAAAAGAGTACATAGCATTTGTGGCTTTTTATTATTCTTTAGTCTTTCTTTTATTTTTTCTCACTCTTTTCTTATTTTATCAATTATTTTCTTATTCTTTTAAAATTTTTATTTTTAGATATACATTATATACATATTCTTCTGTTTTATTTTATTTTATTTTATTTTATTTTATTTTTGTGTGTGTGTGTCTATATATATATATATATTTCTTCAAATAATTCTCCATCCATTCTTCCCTTCTTCTCCATTGGGGATCCCTAATAATATCAATGATAGTATAGTTGATATTGTTACAGAGGTCTTTTAAATTATCCTTATATTTTAAACTATTTAAGCTATTTTATATATATATATATGTATATATATATATATATACATATATATATATATAAAGGTTTACTTTCTTTCCTATTTTCCTAGTTTCTTTTAACAAACTGGCCAAAATACCCTCAGGATCTAGTTTAGTGTTTTGTTCTGTTTTACTTTCTTTTTTTTCTTATTCTGTTTTGTTTTTGTTTTCTTCTGTTTTTTTTTTTTTCTGATATTGTTGCTATTTTTGTCTTTTCTCTCTCTTTCTTCTATTCTTTTCTGGACATAATGATGAGATGCAGAAACTCACCCCAAAAGAAAGAACCAGAAGTAGTACTCACTGCCATGGAATTAATCAATACAGATATAAGTAAGATGTTGGAACTAGAATTCAAAACAACGATTATAAAGACACTAGCTGGGCTTGAAAAAAAGCAAAGAAGACACTAGAGAGTCCCTTTATTATAGAAATAAAAGAACTAAAATCTAATCAGGCTAAAATTAAAGATGGTATTACCAAGATGCAATAAAAAATGGAGGCTCTAACAGCTAGCATAAATGAGGCAGAAGAGAGAGTCAGTGATATACAAGATAAAATGATGGGGAATAAGGAAGCTGAGAAAAACAACTACTGGTCATGAAGGGAGAATTCGAGAGATCAGCAATACCATAAAGTGACATGATATCTGGATAATAGGGCTACCAAGAGATAGAGAGAGGCAGAAGTTTGATTTGAACAAATTATAGCAGAGAACTTCATTAATTGGGAAAGGAAACAGGCACTTAAGTCCAGGAGGCACAAAGAACCCCCCTAAAAATCAATAAAAATAGGTCAACATCATGACATACAACACTAAAGCTTGCAAATTTCAGAAGAGCAAATTCTAAAAGAAGCTCGGAAGAAGAGGTCCCAAAAATCTTAACTTAAAAAAAAAAATAAAATGAAAAGTGGAAGAATAGACTATTTACAAGATGATAAATCAACTTTTAAGCACAGCAAACATTCTTAGGTAGAAATGTTATGGATGATGTTTATATTCTGCAGCTTATTATATTTTCCGAATTCTAACAAAAATATTACTAACTAAAAAATATTTATGTTTTGCTAATCATCCAAAAGAATGGATTAAGGCAACATGTTGCACCAAAGAGTCAATAGTGATACTTAACATAATAGGGCAATAAATTTTTCTTAAACTTCTTCATAATTTAAAAAAGCTCTAAATAATATAATCCCAATACTATATAGCTAACTTATTTTATTTTATGAAGTGTATCGTATGCTTTCTACAAATGATGATGATTAGAACAACTGTAATAGGCTAGTTAATCAGCCCTAATTGACAAAATAGGTAAGTGGGAAGTCAAAAAACAAAGCAAAGGTAAAAGATACTGAGATAATACATTGGAGGGAGGCATCAAAACCTATTTATTTATGTATTTTTATATTAAGTTTTTATTTAAATTCCAGTTAGTTAACACACAGTGTGATATTAGTTTCAGGAGTAGAATTTGGTGATTGAACACTTTCATACAATACCACGTGCTCATCTCATGGGCCCTCCCTAATCCCCATCACCTGTTTAACCTCTCCAACCCAATTTCCTTCTGGTAACCATCAGGTTGTTCTCTAGAGTTTAGAGTCTGTTTCTTGGTCTATCTCTTTCTCTCTTTTCTTTGCTCACTTGTTTTGTTTCTTAAATTCCACACATGAGTGAAATCATATGGTATTTGTCTTTCTCTGACTCATTTCATTCAGCATTATATATATGTGTGTGTGTATATAATATGTATACTATCTATATAGTTGGGCTTTCCATATTTTGGTTATTGTTGATAATGCTGCTGTAACTATCAGGGTGCATTTGGGACCAACACCTTTTAAAATGTAGGATTAAAATAGGGATGTACTGTTGCTCTACAGGATTAACAGATATTTTGCAGTCATTGTAGAGCTTTGAAGGATGACAAAGAATTAAGTTCCTTGTCTATAAATGTTGCATGTTGGACCTTGGCTTAAATATATAGTCAACGAAGACATAAATTCCAAGTAAAATAGTTCAGAAATCTAGATAGCAAATTGAAAAAATAAACAGCAGTACCACCAGACTTGAAAACTGCTGAAGAAAATGACTTCATAGTTTGAATCTGGTTCCTACCACTGACTAGCCGGGTGAAATCATTTTCCTTAGTATAAAAACAGGGTTAGGAAAAATATCTTTATCTCAATTTCTTGTGCTTAAGATGAAATGAAATATTCTTTATGTTTTGGAAAGATGATGGGGAGGAAGGATCCTGAACTCACTGCATTTCACAGATACATGTGGATAAGAGCTACATTTGTGCAGCTCTGAAAATGACCTAAAGACTGGCAGAACAGACCTTTCATGGTTACTCATACAGACGAGGCCATATTGAAAAGGGTAAAAGCGGTGGAGACCGTGGAACCCAAAGACTAACCTTCAACAGGACACCACAAGTGTGGAGAACCAAGAAGAGCAGACCCATAGCAGAATCATGGGCCTTGGGGAACTCACTGGGAAGACAAGTCCCCATAACATCTGCCTTTGAAAAATAGTAGGACTTAACGCTGAGAGCTTTAAAAATTGGCACGTTTAACTCCAGGTAAACTGAGGGAAAGAGGAAACCAGTTCCTTGCCCTTAGAAAGTCACCATAAAATAAATAACCCAGCCCAAGGCACAGCTCAGAAGCAGCAGTCTGAAAGTGTGTCAGGTGAACACAAGGGAGATTTACTGACTCATCTTAGAATGTGTGCTGGAGGGTCAGGAATCTGCAGATTTCTTCAAGAACAAAAGTGCTGGCAGATACCATTTTTCTCCTGCTCCACCAGACTAGACAGATGCATGCTTGCAAACCCAGCCCTAACCCTACATCTACCTTACTAGCACTGCATTCTCCACCCAGGTGATCCTTTGCACACTCAGCCCATCCAAACTTCCAACCTTGGTAGGCATCACTCCAAAGCCTGCCTGCCCTGCAACACTTGGTTGGTTCCTAGGCTGGAATGGGTGCCACTCCAAAGTAACTCCTGCCATGGGAAGGGGAGGAGACAACCCCACACACTGGCTAGGCTGCTTAGCTAGCTGTGCAGGGAGGAAGCCCTGTCCTGTGGTACACCTAAAGCTGTCAGAGAAACTAATTGCAGACAGCTACTCTGAGTGCTGTCCCTGACCAACAGTGAGCCTGTGGCTGCTGCAGACACAGGCCTCTCACCAGTGTGGGGAAAAAACTCTGGCAAGTGTACCCATACCAGGCAAAGCAGATCTACAGAAGCATGGGCTGAAGGTAACTATCGGTAGTTTTTCCGGGAGCCTGGAAAAACAGACGGGCACATGACACGAAGGACTTCTTCTACACAAGGCCACTATTTCAAGAGATTAGCTGACCTACCTAATACATAGAAACAAATACACGAGATGCATTCAATGAGGAGTCAGAGGAGTATGTATCAAATGAGAGAAAAAGAAAAACTCGCAGAAAAAGAGGAAAATGAAAAGCAGATAAGCAATATGCCTGATTTAAAAATTCAAGGTAATGGTCATAAAAGTACTGAGCAGACTTAAGAAAAGAGGGGATGGAGTCAGTATGAATTTCAACAAAGAGACAGAAAATACAAAAAAGAACCAGAGCTCAAAAATAACTGAAATATGGAGGAAATTAACAGTATATTAGATGATGGAGAACAGTGGGTCAGTGAGCTGGAAAACAGGGTAATGGAAGCAACAAGCTGAGCTGCAAAAGGAAAAAAGAATAATAAAAAAATGAGAATAAGGGAACTCAGTGATATCATCAAGCATAGTATCATTGTATATAGGGATTCAGGAGGATAAGAGAGAGAAAAGAGGACAGAAAACTTACTTGAAGAAATAATAGCGGAAAAATTCCTTAATTTGGGGAAGGAAACGGACATCAAGGTCTAGAGAGCAGAGAACCCCTAACAAGAGGAAACCAAAGAGGTCCACACCAAGAAACACAGCAATTAAAATGGCAAAAAGTAATAATAAGGAAAAATTTTTGACTATCAGCTGATTTTTCATCAGAAACTTTGCAGGCCAGAAGAAAGTGGAAAAGGCCATAACCAGAAGTAAGAAAACCATGAAAGAAAAAAACTTCACAGGTAAAAGCAAACATATAGCAAAGGTAGTAGGTTAATCACATATAAAGCCAGTATGGAGGTTAAAACACAAAAGTAATGTAAACAATTATATTTACCAGAAAAAGGCAAGGGATACAGAAAATATAAAGATGTAAAGAATGACATCATACACACACGTCAGGTAGAATAAAAATGTAGTGCTTTTGAAACGTGTTCAAACTTGAGCAACTATCAATATAGACTACTATACACATAATGTTATATATGTTATAAATGAACCTAAAGGTAACCACAGATAAAAAACCTAGAATAGGTTTTCGTACCCAAAACATAAAAAGAAAGGAATCCAAGTGTAAGCCTAAAGAGGAGCCATCAAACCAGAAGGGAAGAAAGCAAGAGAAGAAAGGAACTCAGAACTACAAAACAATCAGAAAACAAGCAATAAAAAGGCAATAAGTACATATCATATCAATAATTACTTAAAATGTAAATAGATAAATACACCCATCAAAAGACACAGGGTGACCGAACTGGGAAGAAAAAACAGTAAGACTCATCTATATGCTGCCTACAAGAGATTTACTTCAAACCTAATGACACATGCATATTAAAAGTGAGGGACGGAAAAACATCTACCTGCAAATGGAAGCAAAAAATGCCAGGGTAGCAATACTTGCATCAGACAAAATAGACATTAAAAGAAGAGAGAGAGAGAGAGAGAGACTGACAAGAAACAAAGAAGGGCGTTACACAATGATAGAAGAGTCAATCAAACAAGGGGATATAACAATTGTAAATATGTATGACCCAACAAGGGAGCACCCAAATACATAAAACAAATATTAACAAATATAAGGGAGAAATTGATAATAACACAATAACAGTAGTCTACTTTAACACCCCACTTACATCAATGGATAAACATTCAGCCAGAAAAGTAAGAAGAAAACCGTGGCTTTACATTAGACCATGGAGCCCTAATAGAAATATAGAATACAGAATATTCCAGAACAGCAGAATATACATTCTTTTCAAGTCCACATGGAACATTCTCCAGGATAGATGACATGTTAGGCCACAAAACAAGTCTCAATAATATGAAGAAGGCTGAAATCACACCAAGCATCTTTTCTAAACACAACAGTATGAAACTGGAAATCAATTACAAGAATAAAGCACAAATGCACAAATACATGGAGGCTAAATGACATGCTACTGAACAGCCAGTGGGTCAGTGCAGAAATAAAAAATGAAATAAAAAAAATACATGGGGACAAATGAAAAGGAAAACACAAATGTCCAAAATCTTTGGGACATAACTAAAGCAGTTTTAAGAAGGAATTTATAGTGATATAGGCTTACTTCAAGAAAAAAGAAAAGTCTCTAATAAACAAATGTAACCTTACACTACATGAGCTAGGAAAAAAATACACAAAGACCAAAGTTAGTAGAATAAAGAAAATTATAAAGATTAGAGCAGAAACCAACGAAATAGACTAAAGAAAAAACCAAAAATGATCAACAAAACAAAAGCTGGTTCCTTGAAAGATAAACAAAATGATAAACCTTTAGGCAGACTCATTAAGAAAAAAAAAGAGCACTCAAGTAAAACTGGAAATAAAATATGAGATTAACAGACACCATAGAAATACAAAGAATTCTAAGAGGATATCATGAATTATATGACAATAATTTGGACAACCTAGAAATAAATAAACTCTGAAAACACACAGTATCCCAAAATGTATCAGGAAAAAACAGAAAAGTTGAACAGACAGGTTACTAGTCATAAAATGGAATCGGTAATAAAAAAAAAACAAAAAACTCCCAGTAAACAAAAGTCTAGGACCAGATAGCTTCACAGGTAAATTCTACGAAATACATAAAAAGTTAATGCCTAATTTTCTGAAAGTATTCCAAAAAGAAGACTAAGGAAAACTTCCAAATTCATTCCTGAGGCCACCATTACCCTGATAATCAGACACACTACAAAAAAGAAAAGAGAACTACGGGCCAATATATCTGATGAAGATAGATGCAAAAGTGTCAACAAAATATTAGCACATTGAATCTCACAATATATTTAAAAAAATCAGTCACCATGATCAAGGTATTCCAGGGATGCAAGTGTGGTTCAATATCCACACATCAATCATTGTCATTGATCACATTATCAAGAGTAAGGATAAAAATCATATGATCATCTCAGTAGATACAGAAAAAGCATTTGAGGGCGCCTGGGTGGCTCAGTCGTTAAGCATCTGCCTTCAGCTCAGGTCATGATCCGGGGATCCTGGGATCGAGTCCCGCATCGGGCTCCCTGCTCAGCGGGAAGCCTGCTTCTCTCTCTCCCACTCCCCCTGCCTGTGTTCCTGCTCTCGCTATGTCTCACTCTGTCAAATAAATAAATAAAATCTTGAAAGAAGAAAGAAAGAAAGGAAGAAAGAAAGGAAGGAAAGAAAGGAAGGAAGGAAGGAAGGAAGGAAGGAAGGAAGGAAGGAAGGAAGGAAGGAAGGAAGGAAGGAAAGAAAGAAAGAAGAAAGAGAGAGAGAGAAAGAAAGAAAAAGAAAGAAAGAAAGAAAGAGCATTTGACAAAGTACATCTTTTCACGAGGAAAACTCTCAACAGAGTGGGATTAGAGGGAACATACCTCAACACAATAAAGGCCATGTATGAAAAAGCCTCAGCTAACATCATACTCAGTGGGAAAAGCTGAGAACTTTTCCTCTAAGATCAGGAAAAAGAGAAGGATGTCCACTCTCACCACTGATTCAACAGAGTACTAGAAGGTGTAGCTACTGCAATCAGACAACAAAAACAAAAAAAGAGGCATCCACATTGGTAAGAAAGAAGTTAAACTGTTAGTAGTAGCGGATGCCACAATACTATATATAGAGAAAACCCTAAAGAATCATCTATTACAAAGAAATGAATTCAGTAAAGTTGCAGGACACAAAATTAATATACTGAAATCTGCTGCATTTCTATACCCTAATAAGGTAGCCAAAAGACAAATTAAGAAAACAAACCCCTTTACAATTGTACCAAAAAGGATAAAATACCTAGGAATAAGTTTAACTAAGAAATTGAAACACCTGTACTCTGAAAACTATAAGACATTGATAAAAGAAAGAACAACTGATTGTTACCAGGGGGAGCTGGGTAGGGGTGTGGGTCAAATAAGGGATGGGGATTAAGATGTGTCCTTGTTATGGGATGCAGTCGTTGTTTTATGGAAGTGTGGAATGACTATATTGTACACCTGGAAATAATATAATACTGTATGTTAACTGAAATTTAAATAAAAACTTTAAAAAAAAAAGAAGTATACGGGGAGAAAAAGAAACTGAAAAATGCACAAGTGTAAAGATATTCCGTACTCATGGAATAGAAAATTTAATATTGTTACAATGTCCATATTACCCAAAGCAATTATAAATTCAAAGAAATCCCTATCAAAATCTCAATAGAATTTTTCAAAGAACTAAAATAATCCTAAAATTTGTAAGGAACCTTCAATAGAGTGACAGCAACCTTGAGAAAGAACAAACCTCTTCACAGATTTCAAGTATACTACTAAAAGGCTATAGTCATCAAAATAGTGTGGAACTGACACAAAAACAGACACAGATCAATGCAACAGGACATAAAATGCAGAAATAAACCTACGCTTACATAGTCAATTAATTTATGACAAAGGAGGCAAGGATATACAATGGAGAAAAGACAATCTTTCCAATGGTGTGTGGGAAAGTGGACAGCTACATGCAAAAGAATAAAACTGGACCACTTTCCTACACTACACACAATTTTAAAAAATTGATTAGAGACCAAAATGTAAAACCTGAAACCATAAAACTTCTATAGAAGAAATAAGTAGTACTTCTTGGACATTAGCCTTAGCAAGTATTTATGAATACGTTCTGTGAGGCAAGGGAAACAAAAGCAAAAGATAAATTGTACAGCTAAAGGAAGGATAAACAAAAAGGCATCCTAATGAATGAGAGGAGATATTTGCAGACATATCTAATAGAGTTAATATCAAAAGTATAAAAAGAACTTACACAACGCAACACCAGAAAAATAAAACCCACACACAACCCAAATAAAAAAATGGGCAAATGACCTGACTAGACAGTTTTCTAAGGAAAAGATACAGATGGCCAATGTACACAAAAAGACGCTCATCATTAATTAAATATCATCAGGAAAATGCATATCAAACCACTATGAGATACAACTTCACACCAGCCATTATGGCTAGTATCAAAACAAACAAACAAACAAACAGGAAACAACAAGTGTTGGTGAGGATGTGGAGAAAGAGGAGCCCTTGTGCACTATTGGTGGGAATGCAAACCGGTGCAACCATTCTGGAGAACGGTACGGAGGTTCCTCAAGACAATTAAAAATACAATACCATATGATCCAATGATCCAACTGCTGGGTATTTATATGAAGAAAAAAACCACTAATTCAAAAAGATATATGCATCCCTATGTTTGTTGCTGCCTCATTTACAATAGCCAAGATACGGAAGCAACCTAAGTGTTCCTCAAAAGACAAATGTTTTAAGAAAATGTGGTCTATATGTGTGATGGAATATTACTGAGTGATAAAAAAGAATGAAATCTTGCCATTTGCAACAATATGGATGCACCTAGAGCATATTATGCTATGGGAAATAAATCAGACAGAGAAAGGCAAATACCATATGATTTCACTTATATATGGAATCTAATAAACAAAACAAATGAACTAATAACGGAACAAAAAAAACCAAATAGACTCTTAATTACAGAGAACAAACTGGGGGTTACCAGAGGGGAAAGGGGGTATAGGTGAAACAGACAAAGTTTATAAGAGGTATAAACTTCAAGCTATAAAATAAATAAGATATGGGGAATAAACATACGGCATAGAGAATATTGCCAATAATATTGTAGTAATGTATGGAGACAGTGACTAAATTTGTCATGGTAAACCTTGAGTAATGTGTAGAATTGTTGAATCAGCATATTGTACCTTCTGAAACTAATATAAATTTCACACCGATTAGACTTCAACAACAACAACAAAATCTTTGTAAAATGTTAGAAAGAAAAATTTAAAGGATCAAAAATTGTATTTTGGCTGATATATGTAGTATTGTCTCAAATAACAGAAAACGAATGATTAATCATTATGATAAAAATGTTTAATAATATTACCTTTGGGGTCGTGAGCACTTGTGTTTTGACAATAATCTGTAATATGGAGATATTAGGGACAGTCCATCATCTAGTTGTTTATTATTTTTAATTTATTCTGAATATTTTTTAATAATTTTTTATTGTTATGTTAATCACCATACATTACATCATTAGTTTGTGATGTAGTGTTCCATGATTCATTGTTTGTGCATAACACCCAGTGCTCCACGCAGAATGTGCCCTCTTTAATACCCATCACCAGGCTAACCCATCCCCCCACCCCCTCCCCTCTAGAACCCTCAGTTTGTTTTTCAGAGTCCATCGTCTCTCATGGTCTGTCTCCCCCTCCGACTTACTCCCCTTCATTTTTCCCCTCCTGCTATCTTCTTCTTTTTTTTTTTCTTAACATATATTGCATTATTTGTTTCAGAAGTACAGATCCGTGATTCATCAGTCTTGCACAATTCACAGTGCTCACCATAGCACATACCCTCCCCAATGTCTATCACCCAGCCACCCCATCCCTCCCACCCCCCACCACTCCAGCAACCCCCAGTTTGTTTCCTGAGATTAAGAATTCCTCCTATCAGTGAGGTCATATGATACATGTCTTTCTCTGATTGACTTATTTCACTCAGCACAGCACCCTCCATTTCCATCCACGTCGTTGCAAATGGCAAGAGCTCATTCCTTTTGATGGCTGCATAATATTCCATTGTGTATATACACCACATCTTCTTTATCCATTCATCTGTCGATGGACATCTTGGCTCTTTCCACAGTTTGGCTATGGTGGACATTGCTGCTATAAACATCGGGGTGCACGTACCCCTTCGGATCCCTACATTTGTATCTTTGTGGTAAATACCCAGTAGTGCAATTGCTGGATCGTATGGTAGCTCTATTTTCAACTGTTTGAGGAACCTCCATACTGTTTTCCAGAGTGGTTGCACCAGCTTGCATTCCCACCAACAGTGTAGGAGGGTTCCCCTTTCTCCACATCCCCGCCAATGTCTGTCATTTCCTGACTTGTTAATTTTAGCCATTCTGACTGGTTGAATAGTTTTTAATTCTTAAAAAAAGCAATGTAGTAAACAAACTGCAAACTCTTACATAAGTTTCTTCTGTAGATGAGCCCTGTGATAGTAAAATGTCCTACACAGTAATACCGACATGTCCTGTTACATTTTTTTTGAGATCTTACCCAGTTGCTATTGACATAGAAAGTACACGTTAAAAAAAGACTAAAAGGACGCCTGGGTGGCTCAGTCAGTTAAGCATCTGCCTTTAGCACAGATCATGATCCTGGGATTCTAGGATCGAGTCCCACATTGGGCTCCCTGCTCCCCTTGCTTGTCCCCCTTTCTCGTGCTCTCTCTCTCCCTGTCAAATAAATAAATAAAATCTTAAAAATATATATAAAAATAATAAATTTAAAAAATAAAACTTAAAAAGGCTAAGGAAAAAGCTAAATATTCATTGTGGTGTTCTGTTACTCTTAAGTACAATGGCAAATTCACCTAAAATCATGACTTTTCTCTTTCAAGAACTTTATACATATTTTAACTTACCATAAATTGAATTAAATTTTTACATTCATTTATGATCTTATTTCTAATTAGGCCCAGTAACTGAGAATGAGGCTTGTACCTCCTGCAACATTTCATGTGGTTAAAATAAGCTCCAACAAAACATTTGTTACCTCTAAAATGTTATAATAAGCAACAAAAAATTTTATATACAGCCTAATAAATGACTTTCTATGTTTAACAATAAAAGAAAGTCTTCAAGAGAATAAACTGAATGCCAAAAGCTTGTGGTATAAACTATCACTAAGTGAACTACTGTTACTTTTTATTTTGATAAATTTTTAAACTCTATTATTATTAGATTTTCAGCTAAATTAGAAACATTTGTCAAATTACTGGGAAGAAATGATACTTTTCCAGTATTGGATTTAGCAAGAACAAGACTGGTCAATTTTCATATAAGTCCATATAATTTGTAGTGTTCTATTTCATTGTTTTTTCACAATTATTCACAAATATTTGCTATTGTCTACTGTGAAAATAATCTCTTCCATAATAGAATAAAATTTCTCTTAAGTTTAATCATTCTCTGAATATAATACAGAAAAAAGGCATTGCTTTTTTTTTTTTTTAAACTAGGCTCCACACCCAGGATGGAGATTCTGAAGATAAAATATGTATGATTCACATTAAAGACATGTAGTAATGTGAGTAATTATTAGCATTGTGCAGAGGTGTAAAATATATCATTTTAATAGGATATTTTTATTAATGTTATTATTTGGAATAATTATAGATTCACATAGGATTGTAAGGGAAAAAAAGACACATTATATAATTTTCCTGTTTACCCACTGATAATCCTTGCAAAACTCTAGTATATTTTCAAAGATAGTATATTGATACTGATACAGTTAAGAAACACTTCCATCAACACAAGGATCCCTCGTGTTGCCTTTCTATGACGGCAACTACCTCCCTCTCATCCCTAAACCTTCTTTAACATCTAGCAACTACAAATTATTATACATTTCTTTAGTTTGACATTTCAAGAATGTTGTCTCAATGATAAAACTATGTAACCTTTGATTCTGTCTTTTTTTACTTAATCTAATTCCCTAGAGATACAGCCAATTTTTCTTTTCTTTTCTTTTCTTTTTTTTTACTGCTGAGTACTATTTCATGGTGGGGATGAACTACATTTTGTTTAACCTTTCACCCTGTGAATGATGATTAGATTGTTTCTAGTTTGGGGCTGTCATGAATAAAGCTTATCAATTAGAAGTTCTATGAACAATAAATGTTTAGTTCTCTGGATAAATGCCCAGATAAGTTCTTTCTTCCTTTCAATAGTACAATTTTTTTGGCCTCCAATTTTGTTTTATTTTCATTCAGAATTTGAAATGTTACCTTGATATTAATATTACTAGTTTCCTTGTATGTATAAACATTTTGACTTAAAAGGTTAGGTCTCTCTTTTTTTTTTTTTATTTTCCTGGGCTTTCACATTTGTTGATTTTTATTCGCAATCTCTTTTTCAGCACAATTTACAACCTCAACCCCATTTGCAGTTTGATTATACAAGTGCTAAGTGGCAGAAAGGTCTAGAATAAATACATCAAAAAAAGAGGCCAAGCTGTGAGACTAAGTTGCATGCAACAGGTCTATGAGGGTGGGGGAAAGTGTCTGGGAAATAAAACGGAGTAAGACAAAGCAATTGGAAGGTTTTAGCTAAAGTTCTTTCAGTCATCTTTGTCTTTTGCTTCATGTTTAAGGATGCGCGTAAACTCAATATAATTGAAATTTCCCTTTTTGTCGATAGGCGCTTCTCTGTACAGCTCATCCACTTCCTCGTCTGTAAAGCGATCTCCCATGGTTGTCAGCAGCTCTCTCAGGTAATCTTCCTGGATGGTGCCAGTTGCTTCTTCATCAAAGCAAGCAAAAGCGTTTCTGATGACATCTTCTGGATCTGTGCCATTTAACTTCTCGCCAAACATTGTGAGGAACATGGTGAAATTTATGGGCCCTGGAGCCTCATTCATCATGGCCTCAAGGTATGCATCAGTTGGATTCTTCCCTAGAGAAGCAAGCATATCATGCAAATCCTCCTTGTCAATGAAACCATCTCTGTTCTGATCAATCATGTTGAAGGCCTCTTTGAACTCCTGAATCTGCGACTGGTCGAACATGGCGAATACATTGGATGTTGCGCGCTGGGGGCGCTTCTTGGTGGTCTTGGTCTTTGCCTTTTTGCTCGACATGGTGGCTATTTAATTCGCCGCCAGACAACAGAACCCGGGCTGCCCTGCGCGAGACGACGAGCGACGGCGACGATGGCTGGGCTGTGGCGCGACAGCGGCGGCGGCCGGCCAAAAGGTTAGGTCTCTTTCAAACTTTTCCTTAGCTGCTGCTTTGATTAAGCCTTATCTTAAAGTGATTTGTAACTATTTTATCCCTCCTCCTAGGAACATCTGTTAACTGGTGAATGAGTTCTTCATGGTCTGACTTTCATATTCAATACTTATGTGAATGAATATATGAACCATACTAACCTCCTGCTGACTGTTGACACTTGACTTCTTGGTGTTCTATACCATCTTTCCCCCCCCCACCCCCGGTACTTTATTTTTTTACACACGATTAGTTATTTAGCTTCTTACTCTTTTTCAAATTATTTTTTACCCTAGGACAATCTTATCCTCTTGTATGTATGTCTTCAGAGTTCTGCTTAAATTTTCCTATGTAAGAACCTTTACTTAATTTTGCTTAAAACCCACTGACAAGGACAGGCATCCTTGTTCTAGTTGGGCCACTTGTTGCTTTCTCTTTTAGTATTTATCTTAAAATGTCACTTTAACATTACCTGAATCCGTTTTGTCTATCTTTCCATAGCCCCATGGTGGGCACAGGCTTTTGTCTGTCTCATTTATTGCTCAGTCACCAGTATCTGGGACAGAGTATCTCTTTTATAAACCCACAATTAAAAATCTGTATAATTTTTTTTGGACAAGAATGGATGAACTTTAAAAAATGTATAAATGTCTTAAGGATCACTTATTTTGCTTGGCAGAGATACTCAATTTTTGTAAACTGAATGAACATTGTGAGTTTTTTTAAAAACTTTTTTTAGTAACATATAATGTATTATTTGTTTCAGGGATACAGGTCTGTGATTCATCAGTCTCACACAATTCACAGCGCTCACCATAGTACCTACCCTCCCCGAAACACTGGGAGTTTTTAAGCTGCTAAATAGAATTTAACAAATCAGAAAGAAACTTTTCCACATTTTATTGCCGCTGCATACTAAGTAGTAAAGATATATGTTAAGAATATGATTTTTTATGCACCCCATCAAAAACTTCTTGTTATTTCTGTCAACTCTCAGAGAAAGAAATGCCTTTAGAATTCCATCAAAAATAGCCATGGGAGAAAAAAAGTAAGTGTTCATCTTTTGTGGAAATAATGAGAATTAGATATGTAGTAGAATTTACTGTGTGTTCCTACCAACATTAATATAATGTAAGCTCCCGTGGAATAGTTGAGAAAATAAATAGTAATGGCTTATGAATGATGGATCTTAGATAATTCGGCATGGAAACTAGAGGAATATACGTAAAGCCATATGCCATTTATTGTAAATAAATAATAATATGTTGAAAATCATAGTACTGGTCCCTAGTTTGTCCTTCCTGACTCTAGGCCTAGAATTCACTCCTTTTTGTTTTTCTTATTCCCTTGTTGTATTGATAACATTCGCGATGAAAGTAGAGGCAGGGTTTGGCTTGGGACCTTTCACCACTAGAGCACCTGGCCCCCATGCCCTCTCCTTCCTCCTACTTAGGTGTCTGGAGTAATCTTTTCGATCTTTTCTGGCCAAACCCAACATCCTGTAACCACTGGGCTAGGGGACACTAGACCCACTCTTAGGTTGATAAGGACACTCTAGAGAGGGAAGTATCTGCCTTTAAGTCCAGCCATTGGGGAACTCCAGTAAAGATGTTCCAGTGACAATGCATAAAATCAATTCCCTGGGGGATAGCAGTGACTTAGAAACTGAAAACTTGAAACTTTACTCATCTGGATTTCAAAATATATTTTTAAACTTTGTACAGCACACAAGGGAGAAGAAGGCACTAACTGGTTCAGAGCATTTAATACTGTTTCTTAGCTATTATTTACCACCCCAGAAATGAGTCAACTAGGCTATGTTTCCAGACCTCAAAATGTATAACCTTTTAAAATACTCCCTCAGAGCCTAAGGGTCAAATTCTTGACATACACAGGTGACTTCAATTCTCCACCCACAAGAAACCTCCCCAGGATCCATACCACTATGTCAATCAGAATTAAAGCAAAGGGCATCCCAATTCCATAATTGGGGCTTCTGATGAAAAGGGAAAATCCAAACCCAAAGTTGCAGGACATAAAGATACAGGGAGAATCATTTCCCCTAATTACATGAATTTTTAATGGCTTGGCACTGGAGCTCACCCAGTTACTACCAAAGCCTTTGAGCAAAGGCTGGAAGCTAATGTAAGACACTAGATGAAGCCTGACTCCTTCTCCATCAGATTAAGATGATACAATGGGTCTATCACTTCCTTAAACATAGCAACCCCAATGATCCAGATTCATTTCCAGTTCTGAGGAGGGCTTGGTAAACCCCACATCCAGAAAATTCTGTTCATGGGGAGACCTCTCAAATTATAGGTATGCACTCCCCCACATTGTGAGGACTTTCATACCATTCAGGAGGCTCTTGGAGGAAACAGACATGCGCCCTACATGAAGGAGATGCTCACAAGACTCAGATTTTGTAGTAGAATGGCCAGTCACAAAGCCAGTCCTCAGTGCAGGGCCTACATACCACCCCACAGAGAACCCTCCCCACCTCCAGGTCTCATGGTCCCCATGCCAACCCTGTCAGGAAACAAGGGCTAGGATAATTGTAGACAGCAGAATGACTTATACTGGCAGCTTTGGCAACTGGGGATCCTTAGTGGGCTTATATGTGGAGGGCCTTGGCACAAACTCCTCTTGTTATAGAGGACTGGTATTTTATTGTAGTTTTGATTTACATTTTCATTTGATCACCTTGCTACAGAATCCAGTATCAGTAGCCTAGAAGTCTGCAGAATCTTAAGGCTCACTCTTCCCGAAACAACCTCCACGATCTATGGGTTTCCCAGTCCCAGGGCAAAACGGTTCACAATGGCAGTGGATCCCTGTCTTTCTATTCACAACGCACTAAAAAGGTGGACCCTCCATTAACAATGAAGAATCCAAAAAAGAAATTAAGAAAACAATTCCATTTAAAGTAGTATCTGAAAAAAAAAAACCCTAAGAATATAACAAAAGAATTGAAAGCCTTGTATATTGAAAACTACAGGATATTCCTGAAAGAAAAAAGACATCCATAAATGAAGATATATTGGTGCTCATTAATGGGAGAATTAATAGTTATAATGTCAACACTACACAAAGCTACTCAGAGATTCAATGCAATCTGTCTCAAGATCCTAATGCTGTTTTATACAAAATAGAAAAGTCCATCCGAAAATTCATTTGTGGGGGACGGGGGACGGGCAAGAGAAGAGGGAGAGAGAAACTCAAAGCAGACTCTTCACTAAGTGTAGAACCTGAGGCAGGGCTTGATTCCACGACTCTGAGATCACGACCTGAACTGAAACCAAAAGTGGGATGCCCAACAGACTGAGCCACCCTGATGTGCCCCTCAAATGATTTTTGATAAGGGTGCTAAGAACATTCAATGGAAAAAAAGACATTCTTTTCAAAAATTATGCTGGGAAAAACTAGATACGTACATGCAAAAGAATGGAGTTGGATCCCTTCCAAAAAACATACACAAAAATTAATTCAAAATGGCTCAAAGCCTATGTGTAAGAGTGAAAAGTTCAGAAGTCTTAGAAGAAACCACAGAGAAAAAGCTTCACAACATTGGCTTTAGCAATGATTTTTGAATATGGTTCCAAAGGCACAGGCAACAAAAACAACAAAGAAATAGACAAACTGGATTTTATATTTAAGTTTGAAACTTTAATGCTTCATAGGATACTATCAAGAGTAAAAAGGGAAATGATATTCACAAGAAGCTAGAGATTATCAAAATTACAATTTTAAATAAAAATCCGCATTAAAAGGAAAATGATTTTAAAAAAAGGGGGGCAATTATGGAATGAGAGAAAATATTTGCAAATCACATTTACAAAATGAGATTAATACCCAGAATATATAGAGAACTCTTGATGCTCAATGACAGGGAAAAAAATAAATCAACCGATTAGAAAATTGGCAAAAGACTTGAATAGACATTTCTCCAAAGAAGAAATAGAAATGACCAATAAGTACATCAAAAGATGGTCAAAATCACTAATCATTAGGAAAATGTAAATCAAAACTACAATAAAATACCAGTCCATAACCACTGGAATGGGCACTGCCAAAGTAAAACGAACAACAACAAAAACCCAGAAAATAACAAGAAGATATGGAAAACTTGGCACCCTTGTGCACTAACTGGTGGGAATGTAAAATAGTACAGTTGCAATGGAAAACAGTATGGCAGCTCCTCAAAAATATTAACAATAGAATTATCGTAAGATCTAGCAATTCCACATTTGGTTATATACTCAAAGAAAATCAAAGTAAGGAAATCAAAACATATATGTACCCGTATTCACAGTCATATTTTTTTTTTTTTAAAGAGCCATATGGCCTCCCAGGGCAATTCTAACAATCATTTAAAGAGAACTAATACCTATTCTTCTAAAATTGTCCCCAAAAAATAGAAACAGAAGGACAACTCCCAAACTCATTCTATGAGGCCAGCATTACCTTGACCCCAAAACCAAAGACACCACTGAGTAGAACTACAGACGAATATCCCTGATGAACATGGATGCCAAAATTCTCACCAAAATACTAGCCAATAGGATCCAACAGTACATTAAAAGGATTATTCACCACCCACCAAGTGGGATTTATTCCTGGGCTGCAGGGGTGGTTCAATACCACAAATCAATGTGATACACCACATTAATAAAGAAAGGACAAGAACTACAGAATCCTCTCAATAGATGCAGAAAAAGCATTTGACAAAATACAGCATCCTTTCTTGATAAAAACTCTCTGCAGTGTAGGGAATATGGACAGAGGGAACACACCTCAACTTCATAAAGGCCATGTACGAAAGACCCACAGCAAATAACCTCAAGGGGGAAAAACTGAGAGCTTTTCCTCTAAGGTCAGGAACACGGCAGGGATGTCCACTCTCACCTCTGTTGTTCAACATAGTACTGGAAGTCCTAGCTTCAGCAATCAGACAACAAAAAGAAATAAAAGGCATCCAAATCAGTAAAGAAGTCAAACTTTCACTCTTCCCACACGACACGATTCCCTAGGTAGAAAAACCCAAAGACTCCACCAAAATATTGCCAAAACAGATACTCAGCAAAGTCGCAGGATATAAAATCAATGTACAGAAGTCAATTGCATTTCCATACACTAACAATGAGGCAGAAGAAAGACAAATCATGGAATCGATCCCATTTGTATTTACACCAAAAACTGTAAGATACCTAGGAATAAACCTAACCAATGAGGTAAAAGATCTGTATTCTGAAAACTATAGAACACTTATGAAAGAAACTGAGGAAGACAAAGAAATGGAAAAAGTTTCCGTACTCATGGACTGGAAGGATAAATATATATATTTTTTAAGATTTTATTTATTTATTTGACAGAGAGACACAGCCAGTGAGGGAACACAAGCAGGGGGAGTGGGAGAGGGAGAAGCAAGCTTCCTGTGGAGCAGGGAGCCCGAGGCGGGGCTCGATCCCAGAACCCTGGGATCATGACCTGAGCTGAAGGCAGACGCTTAACGACTGAGCCACCCAGGCACCCCTGGAAGAATAAATACTGTTACAATGCTTATGCTACCCAGAGCAATCAATGCAATCCCTATCAAAATACCATCAAATTTTTCACAGTGCTGGAACAAATACTCCTAAAATTTGTATGGAACTAGAAAAGACCCTGAATAGCCAAAGGAATGTTGAAAAACACAACCAAAGTTGGGGGCATCAAAATGCCTTGACTTCAAGCTCTATTACAAAGCTGTAATCATCAAGACAGTATGGTACTGGCACAAAAACACACACATTGATCAATGGAAGAGAGTAGACAGCCCAGAAATGGACCCTCAACTCTATGGTCAACTCATCTTTGATGAAGCAGGAAAGAACATCCAATGGAAAAAAGACCGTCTCTTCAATAAATGGTGTTGGGAAAACTGCACAGCCATATGCAGAAGAATGAAACTGGACCATTTTCTTAGACCATACACGAAGATAAACTCAAAATGGATGAAAGGCCTCAATGCGAGACTAGAATCCATCAAGATCCTAGAGGAGAACCCAGGCAGCAACCTCTGTGACCTTGGCTGTAGCAACTTCTTCTTAGACTCTTAGACACACCTCCATCGGCAAGGGAAAAAAAGCAAAAAAATGGACTACTGGGACTTTGTCAGATAAAAAGTTTCTGCACAGTAAGGGAAACAATCGAAACAACTAAAAGTTAATGTACAGAATGGGAGAAGATATTTGCAAATGCCATCAGAGCTGGTATCCAAAATCTATACAGAATTTATCAACCTCAACACCCAAAAACCAAAAATCCAATCAACAATTGGGCAGAAGATAGGAAAGACATTTCTCCAAAGAAGACACACAGATGGCCAAAGACACATGAAAAATGTTCAACATCACTTCGCATCAGGGAAATCCAAATCAAAACCTCAATGAGATACCACCTCACACCAGTCAGAATGGCTAAAATGAAAATGAACAGGAAATGACAGATGTTGGCTGGGATGCAGAGAAAGCGGAAGCCTCCTATACTGTTGGTGGGAATGCAAGCTGGTGCAGTCACTCTGGAAAACAGTATGGAGGTTCCTCAAAATGTTGAAAATAGAGCTACCCTATGATCCAGCAATTGCACTACTAGGTATTTACCGCAAAGATACAAATGTAGTGATCCAAACGGGCACCTGCACCCCAGTGTTTATAACAGCAATGTCCACAACAGCCAAACTGTGGAAAGAACCCAGATGTCCATCGACAGGTGAATAGATAAAGAAGATGTGGTACATGTATACAATGGAATATTATTCAGCCATCAGAAAGGATGAACACTTACCATTTACATGTCGTGGATGGAACTAGATGGAGGGTATTATGCTGAACAATAAATCAATCAGAGAAAGACAATTATCATATGGCTTCACTCCTATGTGGAATTTAAGAAACAAAAGAAATGAACATAGGGGAAGGGAAGGAAAAATAAAGTAAGATGAAATCAGAGAGGAAGACAAATGCTAAGAGACTCTTAACTCTAGGAAACAAACTGAGGGTTGCTGGAGGGGAGGGGGTGGGAAATGGAGTAACTGGGTGATGGACATTGAGGGCACCTGACGTAATGAGCACTGGGTCTGTACGCATCTGATGAATCACTAAATTCTACCTCTGAAACTAGTAATACACTATATGTTAATGAAATTGAATTTAAATAAGCATTTTATTTATTTTATTTCTTTTTATTTTTAAAGATTTTATTTATTTATTTGACAGAGCACAAGCGGGAGGAGTGGCAGGCAGAGGGAGACGGAGCAGGGAGTCAGTCAAGGGGCTGGATCCGAGAACCCTGGGATCATGACCGAAGCCGAAGGCAGATGCTTAACGACTGAGCCACCCAGGTGACTAAGCCACCATCAAAAACAACAACAACAACAACAACAACAAAACCCAGCCAAAATGAAACCCAAGAATGAGATTTATAAAGTTCAAACAAAAAAAATGGGGGGTGAAGGGAAGAGGGGGCTATAATGTCTCAGTGTGGGTGAGGGGTGTTTCAGTTCTTTCTCCGTGTATTTTGTTCTCTTTGTTAGAGGATACTGCTTCCCAGAGTTACAAGGAGATTAAAACTGGTATATATATATATAAAGGTAGTATTGAATAGGGGCAAAAGGCCTACACTGATGCTTCTATCTATATATATATAGAAAAAGAAAAAAAAAGTACAGGTATGAAAAAGTACAAGTTAAAAAGCTAGTATGGAATATGTTATATTAAACATCTAGTTGGAATGATGAGTAGGTAAAAAGAAAAAACAGAGAAGAAACAGAGAAAGAATTTTTAAAAAATACTATTTCCCCCTGGTGTTGGGGTTTTGCAGTTTTAGGGGGCTCTCGGGGTGTCATCCTCTCGTTCTCTCAGCTTGTGTTCTGAGGGAGGGGCCTGCCGAGTTGTTTTTCAGGCACCCCTGCTTGGGGGGAGTTGCCCTGCCCCCTGTCAAGGGGCTGGGCTCCGTGGAAACCCGTTTTTGGGGGTTTTTGTTCTCTGGCGGCTTTTCCCGGCTTTTCCCGCCTTTTTGGAGGATCAGGGCAAACCAAAATGTCCACACGCAGACCTCCGCCCCAGGGCAGGGAAATCACAGTCTGCTCCTCTCTGAATCCTCCAGAACACACAGTCTCCCACTCTGTAAGCGCTACTGAAAACCCGCACGCTCCCACAGGCAGTGCACCCCCATCGACCCTCCGAGGGGTTCGGCGCCAGTGGCAGGGGTGGCGGCGGTGGCAGCCACCCCGGGTCCATGGGCACAGGTCTGCGCCGGGTCCTCTCGGGCACAGGTGGTGGCAGTGAGGCAGCTGGCCCCGGGGTGCGCGGGCACAAGTCCATGTGTGCACCTACCTGGGTCCCAGCCTTTGCCCCTTAAGCTCCTGGATGCTGTTTGAGCTCTGTTACCCGGCCCTTCCCATCCCACCGCCACCGCTCTCCAAGCTAGCGCTGGTCCCCAGGCGCAGGATGCTTTTGCACTGGGATATTACTTTGCAGTGGCAAGCTTCTGGCAGTCCCCCCCGCCCCCCTTCTGTTTATCCTCCAACATCTGTCCATGCAATCCCAATTCCATCCTTTGTACCTCTTGACTAATGATCCTCTGCCCCTGTATAGATCCAAACATATAACCTTACAGCTCAGGCTGATTTCCTGGATGTTCAGAGAGGCTCAGTAGACAGCTAGCTAAATTCAGGGGACTGGTTGCAACAGAGTCCCCCACTCCTCCGCCATCTTGCCTCCTCCAGATGCTTTTTTAAAAAAATGGTCTGTGGTATGCTCTTGATAAAAAAATTGTAATCAAAGTTGGTTTTTTTTTCCCCCTTTACCTGCCCAGAAAACCAAAGTTCCTGTATTTGTCTTTATCAGGTGTTTGATTATTTAAGAGAACTAAAACTTCTCAATGTTAAAGGAGCTAAGTTTTGGTAACAAATATATAACCTCTGTAGAATCTCTTGTTTCTACTTTGGGCAAACATAAATATTAAGTTTATAATGATCTATAATTCTATTTAGGCATGCAGTCTAAAACCTTCTGCAGTTTTTCACAAAAGTTCTCAAGTACTCAAATTCGAAATGAAGTCTTTTTGACTAAGCTGGTTCATTTGGTATGTTAAGGACCATGGGAAGCACTGTCAAACAAATGTTTATAAACCTTCTTAGGTTATATTGTATGGGTAAATGCTATAGCTAATCCAAAAATTATATAAAATTCCTAAGGTTTTACTATGTTCTGATATAAGGTCATCACATGTAATCCTAATTATTGAAATGTTGTCTGTCACAGGAATAACTGGATTTCCTAGTCAACTGTGTTATAGCAAACTCTCATCAGATCTTTAGCCATGGCCATTTTTTTTTTTTTAGTCTTTTGTCATTTGTCATTATCATTATCATTCTGATGCTCTTGCAGAATGAGTTTTGTCTTTAAGGAGGTTCATAAAGGGGACTTTTGACAAAAACAGGTTTTTGATATATTTAAAAACCACAAAACAGAGTAAGAATTTCAAGAACTAATGGGAAAGCTGCATTCAAACAGAACAAAAACAAATAACACGGGACTTCATAAATTGAGAAGGATGATTATAGTTTTTATGGCTCCTGTTTGAAACATTGCTGATTCTCTGCTTTTCCAGATTTAAGGAAAGTTTTTCTTTTAAGATATCTATGACTTAGAGAAATGACAAAATATTCCTTTGTGAGCAAATTGAAACATTTATCTTTTGTCCTTTTCTGAACCCTCCAGAATTCAGAAAACTTCAGTGAATATTCTCTCTTTCAGGACAATTATAATTATTTGCATGAGTTTAATGAGAATCAGTTCTCCTTGTGACAGGACACCACTGGAAACATTGGTTATTTTACCAAGGCCTTGACTGGAATGTTATATTTGGACGAGACATGCATAGACTCAGATATGACCAGCCAGCTTTAAGGAACCAACGTTGTCTTTATGGAGCCAATAGAGCTCCTTGGAAAAACTGGCCCGGTACCTTCTTTGCAGAGTTCCCAGCTGCCTTACCATGTGAGTAAAGAATGTCACTTCCTGGTAGGTGCAGGAAACTTGAAATATCTTGGGGGCTTCAAGATGAGGAAATTCACCTGAATCTAAGGTATTGCAGGCAAGTCTAACAAGAAATATTTGGCATGGCTTTGGTCTTAAGAGGCTATTAAAACCTCAATATGAAATTCCTTATAAAATATTCCAGCAAGTCAGATTTAAAATAATTCATACGGTCAATTACTATTCTTGCTATGCTCATATAAATAATTAGAACAAATTTGTTTAAACCAGACTTGTTTTAGAAACAAATAGTCTTCATTTGGTTGTCTTTGGTAAAAATGAAAGTGATTACAGAAAGAAAAGATTCCAGAGGAGTTAAGATGGTGGAGGAGCAGGTGGACACTAATCTTTCCCCCTCCCTCAAACACAGCTAGATAAACATTAAATCATTCTGAACACCCAAGAAATCGAGGACTGAGAGAACAAACTGCACATCTACAGGTAGAAAAGTGGCCACGTCGTTGAAGGTAGGAGCTGCAGAGTGTTGATTTGAGGGAGAGAAGAACTGTGGGTGCTGTGGAGGGGAGGAAGGCCTGATCACAGAGAAGGGAGGGAGGGAGAGTGGGAAAGCACACAGGGGACTGCCCTAGAAAAACTCTTCCCCAAAACTGTTGACTGGGAAAAGGAGAGGGGCTGATTACTGCAAGTCATGAGAAGCAGCGGAGCACAAATCGGAAGCTTTAGAAGTCTGTGTCACCCCTGGGGTTGTGCCTGGTGGGCTTAGCGGTGCTCCAGTGGGGAAGGAGGGCAGAGGCCTGGGAGCAGGATCCCCTGCATCATGGAGAGAAACAGCTCCCCTTCTTGGAGGACATTTGGGACAGGTGGCAAGGCCTCTCCGGGGACAAAAGAACTGGCTGTGCCAACATGCTGCCCTGCTCATTAGCATAGGAAGAGAGACATCAGCTCATGGCAGCCAAACTTGGCACTGGCTTTTTGCTCTGCTTTACCATAAACTCTGAACTGTTGTGCCGTCTTGGGACTGCTTCTCTGGGACAAAAGGACCCTGGCCACAGCACAGTGAGACCCTCCCCCAGGGGATCAGTGAGGGCCTGTGCCATGTCAGTTCCTAAAATTTGGAGTTTTGAAGCCCAGCTTCACCTGAGAAAAAACAAAGGAGTACTGTGCTGCCTGGCAGGCAGACAGCTTGGATAGGGTGAGGGCAGGGATCTGACAGAAGCTAGGGACACAAGAGGAGTCATTGTTTGCTCTTCTGTGAGGGCTTCCTGAAGAGTGGCAGCACAAAATCCCCATTCTGGGGATAAGAGAGTGGGGTGAAGTCCACCCCTGCCCATTAGCACTAACATACTTCAGGGTGCAACCCAAGGTCATCCAATGGAGTCCGGAGCCACTCACACCAAGCCCAGCCCATTGTGCCCAGCAGGTGCATCTCCACTAGGACAAGTCTGCCTGAGAATCAACACAGCCGGTCCCATCCCGCGAAGACCAGCGCAAACCCCTCGCACACACAAAGTCTACTGATCATAGAGTGCTGCAAGACTTCAACTTTAGGGGAAATAAGATCTAGCTTCCTTTTTTTGTTTTCTTTTGATCTAACATCTTTTAACAAGCAGGTCAAAACATACCTAGGATCTAGTTTTCTAGCTTCCTTTTGGGGGGGGTGGGGGTGGGGGTGGGGAGAACTTCTTCCTAGTATAGACATTACTCTCAGGGGCAGGAATACAACAGGCTTTCCTAAAAATCACATACAACAAAAGTGATCTGGGCAAAATAAGAAGACAATGAATTCACCCAAAAAGAAACAACAAGAACTCATGGCCAGAGATATAATCAATACAGATACAAGTAAGGTGTCTAAACCAAAATTATACTGGCTGGAGTTGAAAAGCATTATAGACACTAGAATCCCTTATTGCAGAGATACAAGAACTAAAAACTAGCCAGCTAAAATAAATAATGCTGTAACCAAGATGCAAAACAGAATGGATACAATGACAATGAGGATGGACAAAGCAGAGGAATGAATCAGTGATAGAGAAGATGAAATTATGGACAATAATGAAGCTGACAAAAAGAGGAAAGAAAGGTATTGGATCACAAAGGTAGACCTAGGTAAATCAGCGACTCCTTAAAGAGTAATAATATTCTATATCATAGGAGTCCCAGAAGAAGAAAAGAAAAAGGGAGAAAAGGTTTATTTGAGCAAATTGCAGCTGAAAATTTCCCTAATATGGGGAAGGAAACAGACATCAAAATCCAAGAAGCACAGAGAACTCCCATTAAATTCAACAAAAGCTGGCCACCACTAAGACATAGCATAGTCAAAATCACAAAATACACATACAAGAATCCTGAAAGCAGCAAGGGAAAACAGACCCTAACCTACACAGGAAGACAGATCAGGTTCACAGATCTGTCCACAGAAGCTTGACAGGCCAGAAGAGAGTGACAGGATATATTTAACGTGCTGAATGGGAAAAAATATGCAGCCAAGAATACTCCATACAGCAAGCCTGTCAATCTGAATAGAAGGAGAGATAAAGAGTTTCTCAGACAAACAAAAATGAAAGGTGTTGGTGACCCCTAAACCAGCCCTGCAAGAAATAATCAAAGGGACTCTTTGAGGGCAAAGGAAGAGACCATAATGACAAATTCAGCAAAGTCATAGGCTATAAAATCAATGTGCAGAAATCTGTTGCATTTCTATACACCAATAATGAAGGAGCTGAAAAAAATCAAGGAATCAGTCCCATTTACAATTGCACCGAAAACCAAAAGATACCTAGGAATACACCTAACCAAAGAGGTAAAAGGTGGAACACCAATGAAAGAAATTGAAGAGGACACAAAGAAGTGGAAAAACGTTCCATGCTTATGCACTGGAAGAGTAAACATTATTAAAATACTACCTAAAGCGATCTATACATTTAATGAAATCCCCCAAATACCAACGGCATCTTTCACAGAGCCAGAACAAACAATCCTAAAATTTGCATAGAACTACAAAAGACCCAATGGGCACGTGGGTGGCTCAGTCAGTTAAGCATCTGCCTTCGGCTCAGGTCATCAGCGGGGAGTCTGCTTCTCCCTCTCCCCTTGCTTCTTCCCCCAGCTCATGCTCCCTCTCTCTGTCAAATAAATAAATAAAATCTTAAAAAAAGAAAAAAGAACTACAAAAGACCCTGAATTGCCAAAGTAATTCTGAAAAAGAAAAACAAAACTAGAGGCATCATGATTATGGACTTCAAGCTCCATTACAAAGAGCTTGTGATCATCAAGACAGTATGGTACTGGCACAAAAACAAACACATAGATCGATGGAACAGAATAGAGAGTCCAGGAATGTACCCTCAACTCTATGGTCAACTCATCTTTGACAAAGCAGGGAAGAATATGCAATGGAAAAAAGACAGTCTCTTCAACAAATGGTGCTGGGAAAATTGGACAGCCACATGCAGAAGAATGAAACCGGACCATTTTCTTACACCACACACAGAAACAGACTCAAAACGGATGAAAGACTTGAACGTGAGACAGGAATCCATCAAAATCCTGGAGGAGAACACGAAGTAGTACCCTCTTTGACCTGGGCTGCGGCAGCTTCTTACCAGACATGTTGCCTGAGGCAAGGGAAACAAAAGCAAACATGAACTACTGGGACTTCAGCAAGAGAAAACTCTTCTGCACAGCAGGCAACAGTCAACAAAACTAAAAGGCAGCCTACAGAATGAGAGAAGATGTTTGCAAATGATGTATCTGGAAAAGGGTTAGGATCCAAAATCTATACAGAACTTATCAACCTCAACACCCAAAAAACAAATAATCCGGTTAAGAAATGGGCAGAAGATATGAAAGAGTAGTATTTTCCAAAGAAGACATTTAGATGGCCAACAGACACATGAAAAGATTTTCAACATCACCCATCAAGAGGGAAATACAAATCAAAGTCATGATAAGACACCACTTCACATCTGCCAGAATGGCTAAAATTAACAACACAGGAAACAACAGATGTTGGTGAAGATGCAGGAAAAGGGGGAATGCAAACTGGTGCAGCCACTCTGCAAAACAGTGTGGAGGTTCCTCAAGAGGTTAAAAATAGAACTACAATCCAGCCAATTACACTAGCCAAAGATTAGTTGACCACTTATGATGCAAAAATACAGATTTGAAGGGGTACATACACCCTGATGTTTATAGAAGCATTCTCAATAATAGCTCAATAGGTAACTATGGGTCGGTAGAGAGAGTCCAAGAGTCCAAATGTCCATTGACTGTTGAATGGATAAAGAAGATGTGGTATGTATATGCAATGGAATATTACTCAGCTATCAAAAAGAATGAAGCCTTCCTATTTGCAACAATGTGGATGGGGCTAGAGTTTTGTATGCTGAGTGAAATAAATCAGTCAGAGAAAGACAAATAGCATACGATTTCACTCACATGTGGAATTTAAGAAACAAAACAGATGAACGTATGAAAAGAAAAAAAAAGAGAGAGAGAGGGAAGCTAACCATAAGACACTCTTAATGATGGAGAACACAGAGGATTGATGGAGGGGAGTGGGTGGGGAATGGCTAGATGGGTGATGGGGATTAAAATGGGCACCTGTGATGAGCACTGGGTGTTGTCTGTAAGTGATGAACCACTAAATTCTACTTCTGAAACCAATATTACACTATATGTTAAATAACTAGAATTTAAATAAAAATTTGGAATGGGAAAAAAGATTTCAATAACAGATCTTTGTAGAAGTTAGAATTTAAGACTATTCGTTATAAATTCAACTAGATCCCGATATCTTCTGTGTTCTCCAGTGCCTTGCTACAACTGTCCCAAGTGATATTCTGATTTTAGTCCCAGCTTTCTGACTTGGAATCATTTGATAACTAAAACTGCCCTTTTCTGTGAAGCCCTGTAAACTAAATATGAATGACTTTATGTAAAGAACACACCACAATAGCTACATGCGTAGACAATCTCTGTGCCTACTCCTCAGTCCGACACTCAAACCAAAGCTCGATAGAGACATTTGAACTGTAAACCAGGATGAGAAGCAAATGACTTCGAGGTAGACTGCTTTCCTTAGCTCCTGGTGCTTATATATACTTATAAAGTATACTTGTATTAGGAAAAACCTTTCAAGAAGTGCTACCTAACTCAAACTTAACCTGCATTGTATATAACACTGGACAGACTGACCATTGTATCTCAAAATAAACTTATATGATAATGTGCTAAGAAAGGCCCCAGGGGACAATGGGGGAAACTTAGTGGCAGTTTGTCTAACATGGGAAAACATCTATGTACTCACACACCAGGCTTTTGTGGATGCAAAAAAGAATAGATATCTATCAAAGATGCTACTTGAGGAGTGCCTTGGGGGATTCAGCTACCTTGTAAATCCAGCTTTACCATACAACCCAGAAAATTCTGAGGTAACTATGGGTCAATGGCCTTCTTTATTACTTGCAGACACACCAAAAGCACAGCTCTCCTAATTTGTAGAAAATCGTTAAGGACTCCTGTAATTTATGTAACTGTTCAATTACTGCCTTGGTACCCAAACTTATGGATAATTAGATTCATTTCAATGTCATAATGGGAACAGAAACTATTCTTAAGATTTTATTTATTTATTTGACAGAGAGAGACACAGCAAGAGAGGGAAGAGAAGCAGGGGAGTGTGAGAGGGGAGCAGGCTTCCGGTGGAGCAGGGAGCGAGATGCGGGGCCCGATCCCAGGACCGTGGGAGCATGACCCAAGCCGAAGACAGATGCTTAACGACTGAGCCACCCAGGTGCCCCGGGGAACAGAAGCTATTCTAAATACCATCCGAGTTCTTCCCACTGGAGGAAGATGGGCCTTATGAGGCAATGATTCTTATTTGATTCCAATATCTACTTACGTCTGTAAATCCAGGCAAAATATACGGTTATGCCCTAAATAACAATGGAGCCCTGAATCCACTCTAACTTGGAGTATAATAGCTATGCCTGCACAAAGTAACATGTTGTATACAAAAAGGAAGGTTCTGTTGGGAAAGTTTACAAAACACCTCTGTAATACTGTTTGATTTACTTTGTAACCAGAGTACTTTTCATCAGAGCGCTACTGTTACACGGTGTAATGCCACGTTATACCTCAGCTGCAATTGCCTGACTCTAACAAAAATTATGCTAATATTAATATCGATCACCAAATATTTTGGAAGATAGAATTCCAACCACCAGAAGATGTAATATCTTTGGAAACTAATTAGCCAGAGAAATTGTTTCATATGACAGAAAATTTAATTACCATTTTACACCAATCAGCCCAAACATATCACAAAGCACAAATAACTATAGATAAAGAAGATAAAGGTACTCAAATTAATTTAAGATTATCAAAATGCTTGTAATGGATTTCTTTTGTTTGTTTTTTTTTTTTAAGATTTTATTTGACAGAGAGAGAGAGAGAGACAGTGAGAAAGGAAACACAAGCAGGTGGAGTGGGAGAGGGAGAAGCAGGCTTCCCGCTGAGCAGGGAGCCCGATGTGGGGCTCGATCCCAGGACCCTGGGATCACGACCTGAGCGGAAGGCAGACCCTTAATGACTCAGCCACGCAGGTGCTCCTGGATTTCTTTTTGGATTCTGCTCTTGTCTTTCTAATTCTGCACTTATTCTCCATTGGTTAATTGAAATGTTATTAACTGGATTCTTATGACTGTTTCTGCATTTATGCTAGAAATGTTACCAAAAAATGTAAAGGCAAAACTAACCATAAAGCAGACATACAATGTTTGCCCAGCAATTCAATCTCCTTAAAAAAATATATGCCGGTTGTGACGTTTCTTTTTTAATTTTTTTATTGTTATGTTAATCACCATATATGACATCATTAGTTTTTGATGTAGTGCTCCACGATCCATTGTTTGTTCATAACACCCAATGCTCCATGCAGAATGTGCCCTCTTTAATACCCAGGTTGTGATGTTTCTTATTAAAGGTCGTACTGTTGACTCCCCAACATTGACTCCCAGGTGACCTAAATCAGGCATAGCACCGTGGGACGTAATGTACTCAGGGCAGATAAGCAATCACCCAGGCATCTAGGGAAAAATAATGATCATCAGTGCTTTTTGTCAAAACATTATTAATCAAAAGAGGGAAATGATGAAACATCATCTAGAGGCCTAATATATAAGGGAAGCCATTTTTAGATTTCTCCCCAAGTCAACATGACTGTATACAAACTGTTAAAACAGTTTATGGCCCATCACACGTGCATTGTTTTCCTGCTCTGTGAATGAGTAGCTTCAAGGAAAATCATCTTTTCTTTGAGATATCTGTTAGTGCTCTCTAGTCTCTGCATTCCTTAACAATAAAACCTTATGATTCTTGCCTGTATGCTGATCTATAATCTTTTAAGCTTTTATAAGATGTAAAAAGTATATCTATAAATGCAGGCAAAATATATGATTATGCCCTAAATAAAAATGAAGCCATGAATCCAGTTCAACTTGGCCTATAATAGCAATGCCTACAGAAAGTAAAAATTGTTCATTCTCTGGAGGGCTTTCTTCCTTGTGAAGAATGTGTTTCCCCAGGCATCTATCCTAACTTGGCCTCAAATAAAACTCTCCTACTTTGAGAGATTCTAAAATATTTCTCTGTTTTGTGTCAACAATGGAAAGGCACAAGATACTGGATAGCTAAGCAAATTTGAAAAAGATATATAAAGGGAGGAATCAGTCTACTAGGTTTCAAGACTTACTATACAGCAAAGTATAATAAGTTTAGTAATCAAAACAACATGATTTTGGCATAGAGACAGAGTACTATAATTGAAGACAAAACCCAGAAACAGGAAAACATAAATAGCCCAACTAATTTTTCACAAGGGTGCAAAAGCAATTCAGTGAAGGAAAAATAGTCTTTCAGCAAATGGTGCTAGACCAAGTAGAGATCCGTAAGTTTAAGCAAAAAAATAAGATCCTTGACATCAATGTTGCAAATACAAACATTAACTTAGATTGCATTGTCAACTTAGAGTAATGTAAAACCATGACACTCATAATAAAACTCATTTAGAAAAAAATGATAGGAAATAGTTCTTGACTCAGGTTGGGAGAAGAGTTCAGTTGGTACCAAAAACCTAAACCTTTATTATAATAAAGGAAAACCTGACAAACTGTATCTAGTCAAAAAAAAAAAAAATCTTTCCTCTCTACAAGACACTGTGAAAAGACAAGCTACAGACCAGGAGAAAATGCATCTGACAGACAACTTCCATGTAACGAAAGGGATCAGAATATGCCATTTAAAAAAATGCCATTTGGCATACAGATTATTTTGAGTTGAAGGCAGTTAAGAAGGAGCAACCATAGAAGAAACTGTCCTCCCCACTTTCTGCTTAAAAGCAAGGCTTATTTTTCCCTTTTGTAAAGCAAATTTCCATTTGTAAAAACGCCCTCCTCTCCCTTAGGAGGAAAAGGGGAACAATTCTGGAAACAACTATTATCAGCTGAGATTATTTGAGTAGAAATAACAAACTGTACTAAACAACTCTTACTTATCAGACATTTCTTAGTCAACTTCGCATAAATTATACTCCCTCACAAGCTCAAAACCCTTTCTCTTCCTTTGTTAAATCTTTTCTTTACCAACCTGTGTTAAAGTGGGATGGATACAAGTCCCTGGGACAAAAGTTCTGGCTGGGGTTTTCTCTACTGTTTGTGATGTCCCTTGGGTGCATACAAAATAAACTTCTTTTCCTATTAATCTGCCTTTTGTCAGCTTAATTAACAGGTTCCAGTTACTGAATACAGAGGAGAAGTTTTTCCTCCCTTCCCCTAGAAAGTACAAAGAACTCTTAAAACTCAACAATAAAAACACAATCCATTAGAAAATGTACAACAGACTAAACAGACATTTCATCTAAGAGGATATTCACCTGGGAAAAACACACATGAAAATATGTTCAAAATTATTTACATATCAGCACATGCATATTAAAACATCTAAAAGAAAAAGTAGTGATAATACCAAATGCTGCTGAGAATGCAGAGCGACTGAATCACACATACACTGGTAGTTGGCATGCAAAACAGTGCACTCATTATCTATAACAGTTTGGCAGCTTCCTATGAAACGATGCAATTATAATAAAACGCTGCAAGTACACTGTTGGGCATAAAAACTTTTGTGAAAAGTTTCTTTCACACAAAACCCATAAAACTGCTTAGAAACTAAAAACTGAAATCATCCTGTGTGTTTTTCAATTGTGAACGGTGAAGCAAAGTGTGATACACCCATAGCATGAAATAACTACTCAAGAATAAAAATGTCTTAATAGTTTTTTCATATAATTGGTTATAATTGGATGAATTGCCGGAGAATTATATAGATTTATAAAAAGTCAATCTCAAAAGGTAACACGGAATTTCATTCCATTTAGAAAGATTCTCAAATGACAAAATTAAAAAAACAAAGGAAAAATTAGTGATTGTTAAGACCTCGATTGGAGGAGCAGAGTGAAGTGTGTGACTTATTACTCAACCATCAGAAAGGATGAATACCCAACGTTTACATCAACATGGATGGGACTGGAGGAGATGATGCTAAGTGAAATAAGCAGACAAAGTCAATTATCATATGGATTCACTTATTTGTGGAACATAAGGAACAGCATGGAGAACATTAGGAGAAGGAAGGGAAAAATGAAGGGGGTAAATCGGAGGGGGAGACGAACCATGAGAGACTATGGACTCTGAGAAACAAACTGAGGGTTCTAGAGGGGAGGGGATTTGGGAGATGGGTTAGCCTGCTGATGGGTATTAAGGAGGGCACGTACTGCATGGAGCACTGGGCGTTATACGAAAACAGTGAATCATGGAACATTACATCAAAAACTAATGATATATTGTATAGTGACTGACATAACATAATAAAAGAAAAGAAAAAAGTCAGGTAAGAGACTTGGGGAAAATCGCAATTTATATACAGAGGCTTAAGAAAACCCATTCTGAGGGCACTATTTTTTTGGTAGAGATCTAAATTCTAAGTCATTCTTAAGCAAAACTAGAAGAAAGGTACATACAGGTTTCTTTCCTGAAGAACATGAAGGCAGTCAGTTCAACAGCACCAAAACACATAAAAGTGGGAATACTCCTACTACATAAATAGTAAAAAATGTAGCAGTAAGAATAGTAGAAGATGAAATAAGGGAGGACAGTGAGTATAAAAAATTGCCAAGGGTGACATAACAAAGTATCATAAACTGGGTGGTTAAAAAAACAGAAATTTAATTTCTCAGTTTTAGAGGCTAGAAGGCTGAGGTGTTGACAGAGCCATGCTTCTTCTATAAGCTCTTTAGGAAAGAATCCATCACTAACTATTCTAACTTCTGGTGGTGGCCAGCAATCCTCAGTCTTTAGCATGCAACTGCATCACCCCAGCGTGTTTCTGTAATCACAAGGCATTCTCCTTGCATGACCTCACATCATTTACCTTTTGTGTGTCTATGTGTCCCAATTTCTCCTTTCCATGAGGACACTAGTCATATTATCGGAGGGCCCATCCTAATAACCTCATCTTAACAATATATCTCTTGTAACCATACCATTTCCAAATAAGGTTACATTTTGAAGTGATGGATAGGATTTCAACGTCTATTTTAAAGGAAATGCAATTCAACCTATACCACTGAAGGATTTTCAGCTCACTTCATTCACCATTTTAAAATACTGACCTGAATGACATAGGGCGAAATTGAAGGATTCTGACAAAATTGCAGAATTTGAATTAGAGTTTAACAGAATTCCTCTGGATAGTGGGTGGAGAATAAATCATTAAGGAAATGAAGCATGAAAGTGACACGCTGAGAAGGCTGCTACACTAATCCAGATGATGGGGATGATGGCTCAGAATATTTATATTAGAATCTTCCCAGTTTCACTGTCTCTGCCTTTGACTTTAGTCACTGACATCTCTCATCCAAACTATTTTACTGTTTCACCTGATTTCCTGATATCATATTTATTACGTTCTCTATTAATATTTTCGTAATATTTTAAATCTTATATTTCATGTTGTATGAAATATTTACCAATTTTGCTGAAGAACTTAAGCCATTTCCATATTGCTTTTAGTTTCAATGTTGATCAATCCATTTTCAAAAAATCAGTAACACCATGCAAAATGCAAATTTTATCCAGTGTGTTATTCAGAGGATAGAACAAATATATATATATCTCTTTTATTTTCTCCTTTGCCTTGACATAACTTAAAAGTTTACCTTAATCCAAAAGCTTTCAGAAGAGGCAAGAGAACAACATGCCAGTTAGGTGCTGGAAGATACTTCTCTATTTTTACAAACCTAAAATATAAATAAATCTGCTCTTTCACAGTGAACTGAATAACTTACTAGGAAGGATTTAGACTCTCTCACAGTTTGTAAAAAAAAAAAAGTATTTCCACCGTAGGAAAAATTCTTTGTTGCATTACAATGTAGTAGGAGGATTAATTCTTTTAACTAGTAAATCTCCCTTCTGGAACATTTAAGACTCATCAAACAGATTTATTTTAATGTAAAGCGACTACTGAAAACTCAGTGACAACATTTGAGCATCCAATCATCTCTTAATTTTTTCAACTATGTTTACAGCACTCCATAAGTTTTACTTATCTGATCAGTTGTGCTAAAATACTCGTCTTACCTGCTATCTACACCCAATTACTCCCCCCCCATTACTTTTTAAAATGCTTTTGACCTTAGGCTTCTTATATTTTTTATTTGTAAAACTTTTTTTCCCTAAGATTTTATTTATTTATTTGACAGAGAGAGACACAGCGAGAGAGGGAACACAAGCAGGGGGAGTGGGAGAGGGAGAAGCAGGCTTCCCACTGAGCAGGGAGCCCGATGCGGGGCTCGATCCCAGGAGTCTGGGATCATGACCTGAGCAGAAGGCAGACGCTTATCGACTGAGCCACCCAGGCGCCCCTCTTTTTTTTTTTTCCAAAGATTTTATTTATTTATTTGACAGAGAGAGAGCACAAGCAGGTGGTGTAGCAACAGAGGGAGAGGGAGAAGCAGGCTCCCCGCTGAGCAGGGAGCCTGACACGGGGTTCCATCCCAGGACCCTGGGATCATGACCTGAGCCGAAGGCAGTCACTTAACCACTTAACTTCTTAATACTGTATCCCTTTTATTCTTATGTATTGTTATTTTTTAAAAACAATAATTTAATATTATGAATTCTTAACATTGCTTGGACATCACATTAGATTTCACACTCTTGAAACCATTACTTTAATTGTATTGCATTAGTATTATCCCTATGGAAAATGATCTATTTCCATAGAAAATAAATATAAATATACGGATAGGTAGGTATAACAAAATATATGTGGAATGTAGATATACTCATTAGACTGAACTGGAAAATTTTCCTCCTTTCCAACTTCATCTTATTTATGTCCCACAAGACAGGTTAACTATCCTTTTTTTTTAGGACCACCCCCTCCCATTTTTAAAAAAATTCCAAAAAAACAAAAAACATTTCAAACATACTATACTTCACACTTGAGAATTGCTTATATTTACCAAAGTCACTATACAGTTTTTCTTATAAAATATAATATCAAAGTACCAACTCTGATGCCAAATTTCTTTTTCTACCTATGACTTTAGGATTATGTACCAACAGATTCTGTTTTGTGTAGTTTCAAAGATGAAAGTATTTTTTACTGCAGTTTTTTTTAGGTCATACACCCCAATAATTCATCATTATTTTGAAATAATCTTTATCTCACTCCCAAAATTAACTTTAAGTGTTCACTCAGTTTTCACAACTTTTGGTCTTAACGCTAATTCCAAGTGGAATACTCTTTCTTCAGTAATTTCCTTATAAGGTGGTTTATCCTAATTTGCCTCTGAGAAGGTGCTATATGAACAACTTTACGTCATTATATTAAAAAACATCTTAATTCCATTGCCTGGTCAAATATGATCATTAGATTAGCTCATAGATTAATGATCATTCGGTTCGATTCGATTCAATCTAATTAGATTAGATTAGATCTATTTCATTAGATTAGAAACTACCACTTCCACCAAAGTAACACTTATTATTTGAGAATAATTCTTTCACTCTGTTCTTTGAATTAAAAAGTATGTCTTTAAAACTGTAGATTTTAAAAGTAAGGAAAGCATATTGGGAATTTGAAGAAACAACACATCCAATTCACTGCGTAAATATGTCAATCATAAAGTAGTTATATTTTAAATTTTAAGAAATCCCCACGTGGCGGGCGCCTGGGTGGCTCAGTTGGTTGGGCGACTGCCTTTGGCTCAGGTCATGATCCTGGAGTCCCGGGATCGAGTCCCGCATCGGGCTCCCTGCTTGGCGGGGAGTCTGCTTCTCCCTCTGACCCTCTTCCCTCTCGTGCTTTCTATCTCTCATTCTCTCTCTCTCTCTGAAATAAATAAATAAAAATTAAAAAAAATTAAAAAAAAAAAAGAAATCCTCATGTGGCTTTCCATAGCAGTCTTATAATCCCACCAAGAGTATACAAGTGTTCCAGTTTCTCCACTTCCTTAACACTTATCACTGTCTCTTTTGTTTTCTTTAACAGGAGTCATCGTAATGTTTGTGAGATATTTTGCTGTGATTTTCATTTGCATTTAGTGATTATGAGTGCTGCCAGCATCTTTTCATATTTTTATTGGACATTTTGTGTATCATCTTTGAAGAAATATCTATTCAAGTCCTTTACCTATTCTTTAACAGGTAACTTGATTTTTTTGTTGTTTAGTTGTAGGAGTGTTTTGATTTCAGAGTTTCCGTTTAAAGTAATTACTGATAGGAAAGGACTACCATCATAATTTTGTTATTTATTTTTTAAGCGTTTTGTAGCTTTTTTGTCCCTCTTTTTCTCTCATTGCCTTCCTTTGTGTTTCATTGATTTTGTAGAGTGATATGCTTTGATTCCCTTATTCCTTTTTATTTCTATTTATATAGATATTTTCTTTTTGGTAATCACCGCAACTACATGCATCACACGCAGAAACTACTACTTCTTTCCTGTTCCACCACTTCCCTCTTTGTGTCACTGATGTCGCATGATTCAAGTTAACTTGTCACTTTTGAATATTTTTTTTATCATTCTATGCACATTACAATAATCCAGCTTACATTATCCAAGTCTAACCTTTCCTGGAGAACCTAATATTTTCATTGTCTTTGGATGTTTGGCTAACCATCCTTTCCTTTTACCTTGAGGACTTCCTTTAATATTACAAAGCAGCTCCAATGGTAATGACTCCACCAGATTTGTTTTTTTAATCTGGGAAAGGTTTAATTTCTCCTTCTTTTTTGAATTAGATTTTCCCTACATAGGATCCTGGCAGTTTTCTTTAAGTGCATTGAATAGGTCATGCTACTCCCTTCTGCCTGAGAAGGTTTCTGCTGAGAAATCCATTAATAATCTTACGGAATCTTAGTTGTGTGAGATGGATCACTTTTTTCTTGCTGCCTTCAAAATTATTTCTTGACTTCCAACAGTTTGATTATACTGTTTTGCATCTCATTGGTTTTTCCTACATAGAGTTTATAAACTTCCTGAATTCCTATGGCCATCTCTTTCCTCATATTTGGGATGTTTGCCTATTATTTCTTCAAATAAGTTTTCTCTGCTTTTTCCCTTTTCTTCCACAATGCACCAGCACAATATATCCATTATATATCTAATATTTATATTTAATATATAATTTAACATATAAATATTAAATGTATAATTGTATATTTATACGTGTGAATCTAGTCATAAATAAACATAATTACATACATCTATAAATAGTTACATAATCAGATATAATTAGATTAGAAAGATAATTATATATATACCTATATACATACATAAACACACACATATAATTAGATATATAATGGATATATTGATCCACTTCCTAATTCCCCTCCGCCCTGGGCTCTCTTTTACTTCATTCTCGTATTTGCGTTCCTCATTCAATTATTTTAAATGACCAATCATGAAAAGATAATCTATCTGATTGTATCTGCTATTGAACACTCCAGTGAATTTTTTGGTTCAGTTATTATATTCTTTAGGTCCAGAATTTTTTGGATTCTCTTGTACATATCTCACTTCAGTCATGTGCCGTTTTCCTGATTTCATTTACTTGTCTATACTCTCTTTTAGGTCACTGAGTATTTTTTTTTTTTAAGATTTTATTTATTTATCGGACACAGAGAGAGAGCGAGCGACAGAGGGAACACAAGCAGGGGGAGTGGGAGAGGGAGAAGCAGGGTTCTCGCCAAGCGGGGAGCCCGATGCGGGGCTCGATCCCAGCACCCTGGGATCCTGACCTGAGCCAAAGGCAGACGCTTAACGACTGAGCCACCCAGGTGCTCCAGGCGCTGAGTATTTTTTAAAACAGTTGTTTTAAATTCTTTATGAGGTAATTTGCGATCTGAGATTTTTCAAAGTTGATTTCTGGAGTTTCATTTTGTTAAACTGATTACCATGTTTCCCTATTTTTTATATACATTGTAATTTTTTGCTGAGAATTGGGCAGCTGAAAAACCTGCTACTTCTGGCTTTCCTGTAGGGAACACTTTCACCAATTACTCCACCTAGAGGTCACAGGATTTCTTAAAACTTTTCCGATCTCTTTTGCTCCTCTTGACGTCGGCCTGCAGAACTACATGAGTTTTGAAATGGGGCGGTGCCTGCCTCTATTTTCAGTGTCTTCCCAACTACGGCCATCACCAGGCCAGTAGTCTATCAATGCTCCAGTCAGGTAAGATGGAAATCAATCCCTAAGCAGCCCCCAGACAAACCAGTATGTTGGAGCACTTGGCCCACTCTGTCGGTTCCTTTCTGAAGGAAGAGCCCTGGAGTGAAATGTTCCCTGATGATTGTACCCTATTATGCCACCTAGAGGTATGAACACAGCCCAGCACACAAAATAAAGCTATGTTCTACACCCTCAGCTGGAATCTTTTCTTGGATTTTACATTGGCCTGGGTGTTGTAGCTTCTCATCTGGTCTCTAGAGTTTCTGTAAAGGTATTGTGGGTCCATACACTGTTCTTAACTCACTGTCTCTGTGGGGAACAAGGGTGTGTATCTTCCTGGCCCACCATCAGTACATACTGGTACATCCAGTACTTACTTCCTGGCCACCACTGTTCAGTAAATAATATTTAGAGAACATTATTTCATTCCATCACTATGATTATTTTAGAACAAATCATTTAACTGTATAATATCTAGGAAATAATTTAATAATCATGAAAAGACAGTATGGAGGTAGGTAAATAATACATTGATTTTTTTTTAAATACATTTCATATCACATCTGAAATGTCATTCGCAGATACGGATTACAAAAACTGAACAAATTACTAGAAGTACAACAGTTGCTTCGTAATTGGATTGCAAGTTATACCCCCTAATGAATATACCTATCTTGTGATGGAAACTTCTTCCATTTAAAATGTAAGTGTTTAAAACATAAAATAATTGGGTGGGGCGGAGCAAGATGGCGGAGGAGCAGGAGACCTAAATTTCTTCTGGTCCGAGGAATTCAGCTGGATAGGGATCAAACCATTCTGAACACCTACGAACTCAACAGGAGATCGAAGAAAAGAAAAGCAGCAACTCTCTGAACAGAAAAGCGACCACTTTCTGGAAGGTAGGATGTGCGGAGAAGTGAATCCGAGGCGATATTTGGGAGGATAGGCGGCGGGGGAGGGGGGCCTCCGTCTGCCTTCTTCTGGCAAGTGATAGAGCCGCGGAGCAAAAAATCGGAACTTTTAGAAGTCGGCTCACCTGAAGGACGTCACTCCAGTGGCTAAGCGGGGGGGGGGGGGGGGGGGCGGGGGCGGTGGTGGAACCCTCGCGGGACAGTGTGGTCTCAGCACCCTCGGGGTCACAGGAAGACCGGGGGTGCCTGAGGGCGTCAGAGCTCCCAGGTATCGGAGCGGGGAAGCAGGCTGCAGAGACGGAGCGGAGGAGTGGGCTCTCAGCTCGGGGTTGCCATAAACCGTGATCTGCAGCACAGTCGGGCCCCTGCTCTTCCAGCAGGGACCCAACAAGCGGCAGATCCGGGGAGACTCCCCTTCCTCCCCTGGGAGGAGCAGAGTGGGAGCTCACTGCGGGAATCGGCTGGGTTTGGAGACTCCAAACAGGGTCCTGTGCCAGAGATAGAAACACTTGGTCACAAGCCGGGTGAGCACAGAGTGAGGCCGGAGACCGGGGAGACGGGAGTGACTGACTGCTTTTCTGTGGGGGCGCACTGAGGAGTCCCGCGGGGCCCTGAGTTCTTGGCTCCTCTGGGGCAGAGATTGGGAGGCCACCATTTTCTTTCTCGTCTTCCAAAGCTGTACAGGAAGCTTTCACCGAACCAAAGCTATGAAGAGCAAACCCGAGCGGATTATTTGGCTCGGCCAGGGCGAGGGCTGGGCAATTCCGCTTCTGGCAAAGACATTTGAGATTCAGGGCAACAGGCCCCTCCCCCAGAAGATCAGCAGGAACAGCCAGCCAAGATCAAGTTTACTGATCAATGAGAACGGCACTAGGGGAATACAGCACATAGAATTCATGGCTTTTTCCCTGCTTCTTTAGTCATTCAAAGTTAACTTTTTAAATTTTCTTTATTTTTTTCCTTTTCTATTTTTTTGGAGTTTTTCTTTTTCCCTTTTACAACCAACATCTTATCAATCCCTTTTATAAAAATCTTCATTTTCGTACTTAGAGTCCTATTCTATCCCTTCATTGTAGTTAACCTTATTTTGTGTGTGTGTGTGTATATATATATATATATAGTTGTTATCTCTTTAAAGTTTTGGGATACAGTTCTTCTAACAGGCCAAAATATACCCTATTTCTCTAGTGTATGGCTTTGTTCTAGTCTCCTGCCTGATCACATTCTCTCCCCCACCCCTTTTTTTGTTCTTTTTAAATTTCTCTTCTTTTTTTCAACCAACTTCTTATCTTATCAATTCCTTTTATAAAATATTTTATAATTTTCATCTTTACACTCATATTCCATCCCTTCATCATATTTACCCTTATTTTTGTACATATATAAGTTTTTCTTCCTTTAAAATTTTGGGAGGCAGTTTCTTCTAACAGACCAAAATATACCCAAAATCTAGGGTATGACACTGATCTATTCACCAGCCTCATCATATTTGATCATATTCTTTTTTTCCCTTTCTTCCCACCCCCTCCCACCCCAACCCCCCCCCCCCGAGTTTAGGGTCTCTTCTGATTATTTAGTGTATATTTTTCTGGGGCCGTTGTTACCCTGTTAGCATTTTGTTCTCTCATTCATCTGTTCTCCTCTGGACAAAATGACAGGACAGAAAAAACTCACCTCCAAAAAAAGAACAAGAGGCAGGACCGACTGCCAGGGACCTAATCAATATGGACGTTAGTAAGATGTCAGAACTAGAGTTCAGAATGACGATTATAAAGATACTAGCTGGGCTTGAAAAAAGCATGGAAGATACTAGAGAATCCCTTTCTGAGAAAAAAAAGAACTAAAATCTAACCAAGTCGAAATCAAAAAGGCTATTAATGAGGTGCAATAAAAAATGGGGGCACTAACTGCTAGGATAAATGAGGCAGAGAGAGAATCAGCGATATAGAAGACCAAATGATGGAAAATAAAAAAGCTGAGAAAAAGAGAGATAAACAACTACTGGATCACGAGGGCAGAATTTGAGAGATAAGCGATACCATAAGATGAAACAACATTAGAATCATTGGGATCCCAGAAGAAGAAGAAAGAGAGAGAGGGGCAGAAGGTATACTGGAGCAAATTATAGCAGAGAACGTCCCTAATGTGGGGAAGGAAACAGGCATCAAAATCCAGGAGGCACAGAGAACCCCCCTCAAAATCAATAAAAAAAGGTCAACCCCCTGACATCTAATAGTAAAACCTACAAGTCTCAGAGGCAAAGAGAAAATCCTGAAAGCAGCTCGGGACAAGAGATTGGTAACCTACAACAGTAGAAACGTTACATTGGCAGCAGACCTGTCCACAGAGACCTGGAAGGCCAGGAAGGACTGGCATGATATCGTCAGAGCACTAAACAAGAAAAATATGCAGCCAAGAATACTAAATCCAGCTAGGCTGTCATTGAAAATAGGAGGAGAGATAAAAAGCTTCCAGGACAAACAAAAACTGAAAGAATTTGCAAACACCAAACCAGGCCTCCAACAAATATTGAAAGGGTCCTCTAAGCAAAGAGAGAGCCTAAAAGTAATATAGACCAGAAAGAAATAGAGAAAATATATAGTAACAATCACCTTACAGGCAGTATAGTGGCACTAAATTTATATCTTTTGATAGTTACCCTGACTGTAAATGGGCTAAATGCCCCAATCAAAAGACACAGGATAACAGACTGGATAAAATAACAAGACCCATTGATATGCACATGAAAAAGTGCTCAATATCACTCGGCATCAGGGAAATACAAATCAAAACCACAATGAGATTCCACCTCACACCAGTCAGAACGGCTAAAATTAATAAGTCAGGAAACGACAGATGTTGGTGAGGGTGCGGAGAAAGGGGAACCCTCCTGCACTGTGGGTGGGAATGCAAGCTGGTGCAGCCACTCTGGAAAACAGTATGGAGGTTCCTCCAAAAGTTGAAAATAGAGCTATCCTATGACCCAGGAATTCCACTACTGGGGATTTACCCCGGAGATACAAATGTAGGGATCCGAAGGGGTACGTGCACCCCAATGTTTATAGCAGCAATGTCCACAATAGCCAAAGTATGGAAAGAGCCAAGATGTCCAACAACAGATGAATGGATCAAGAAGATGTGGTATATATACACAATGGAATATTATGCAGCCATCAAAAAACCCAAAATCTTGCCATTTGCAACGACGTGGATGGAACTAGAGGGTATTATGCAAAGTGATGTAAGTCAGTCAGAGAAAGACAAGCATCATATGATCTCACTGATATGAGGAATTCTTTTTTTTTTTTAAGATTTTATTTATTTATTTGACAGAGAGAGACACAGCAAGAGAGGAAACACAAGCAGGGGGAGTGGGAGAGGGAGAAGCAGGCTTCCCGCCGAGCAGGGAGCCCCATGCGGGGCTCGATCCCATGACCTGAGCTGAAGGCAGATGCTTAATGACTGAGCCACTCAGTCCCCCCTGATATGAGGAACTCTTAATCTTAGGAAACAAACTGAGGGTTGCTGGAGTGGTGGGGGGTGGGAGGGATGGGGTGGTTGGGTGATGGACATGGGGGAGGGTATGTGCTATGGTGAGCGCTGTGAATTGCTAAAGACTGATGAATCACAGACCTGTACCTCTGAAAGAAATAATACATTATATGTTAAAGAAAAAAAAAAGAAGAAGAAGAAGGGAAAAATGGAGGGGGGCGAGTTGGAGGGCGAGACGAACCATGAGAGACTGTGGACACTGAGAAACAAACTGAGGGTTTTAGAGGGGAGGGGTTTGGGGGGATCGGTTAGCCTGGTATTAAGGAGGGCATGTATTGAATGGAGCACTGGGTGTTATATGTAAACAGTGAACCATGGATCACTACATCAAAATAAATAAATGAATGAATGAATGATTGAATAAATAAATAAATCAAATAAAAAATAAAGTAAAATAATTATACCAAAACAAATCAATAAAAAGTAGATTTGAAAAAAATGTAAGTATTATATAAACTTTTAGAGTTCAAGACGAACATAACAAAGTGCTATCAACATGTTTTAGTGGTCACTTAAAGATTACTCTTTCAACCCCAAATCACCATACACCAACACTAGCAACTAATATATTCTCTATAGTATCACTGGCTTAATCTGGGGGATGGGAGGAGATGTTAAACAACTTTGCGCCCTTCCATTCTAGAAAGTTCCCGTTACAAAAGCCCAGCTAAATTTAAGAAAATTATCAATAATGGTGCACCTGGCTGACATAGTTGGAAGAGCATGCGATCTTGATCTTGGGGTTGTAACCTTGAGCACCACCCTAGGTGTAGAGATTACTTAAAATTAAAAAATCTTTTATTTTATTTATGTTATTATTTTTATTATGTTCAGCTAGCCAACATACAGTACATCGTTTTTGTTGTAGTGTTCAACGATTCATTAGTTGTATATAACACCCAGTTTAAAAAATCCTTAAAAAAAACTATCAACATAAAGAATATTTAAAACAATGCTAACATTATTTGAAGAGTACTGTAATATGTAAAGTATCTCAAACAATCTGAGCCTAAAAGTTATATTATTGGTATTGACTAATTTCGTAATTTATTTAGTAAAGTAAAATAGGAGCAAATTAATAAACGAAATGTATTTGCTCGCCAGATATATTGACAATAAAGTGATACAAAGAATCAAGAATTTTTTCGATACTTGGTTATGAGTAATAGTTAAGATTTAGTAGGTGAGAAGTAAACACAGCACATACTTTTATCCCATTTTTCTCTGTAATAGAGGTGAATGATGCAAGAGACAGCGGGAGGGAATTTCACTGACACGTTCTCCCTCAGAATTTAGAATTCAAAAGTTCCCCTAATAAGAATAATCACTGAGAGACTGAGTTCTGACTCAGGTAGCACATATGTAGAAAACCTAGGGCTCATTTTTCTATAAAAAAAAGCATTAAAAGTTGTAACTTCTTAAACTTTAAGATGTTTATTTTGTATGTCAAATAAAATATGCACCAGCTTGTGTGTAGTTAAATATTTTAATAAGATAAGAGAGTTTCGGGATGCCTGGGTGGCTCAGTCAGTTGAGCACCTGACTTGGTTTCAGCTTAGGTCACGATCTCAGGGTCCTGGGACGGAATCCCACACCGGGCTCCACACTCAGCATGGAGTCTGCTTCTCCCTCTGCTCCTTCTCTCTCTCTCAAATAAATAAATAAATAAAATCTTAGGGAAAAAAAAGATGAGTTTAGTTTTAAGACAGTGACTCTACTATTTGTTTTCATTTTTTATTGCTGAAAAATCAAAAGAGATTTAAAAGTTAAAACATTAAAATTTTAATAAAATTTTGGTATTTTTGCTCTACCTACAAACTACTTTATTAATTGACTAATAAGGTGGTACAGATACGTAGTGGAGCTGCACAAAAGGACAAAGGCTGAAAATGCTAAGTACCTGAATAAATTTGTAAAATTGTTTTCCTTCAGTCTAAATCTGAGTGTTGACTATTGACACAAAAATAATGACAATGTACTATGGGTATATAAGGAAAAGTAAAATGCATTACATTGCCAAAGAGGCTTGTAAGAGAAGAAGGGAAATATACAATTTTCAGATGCTTTTACTGTACATGAAGAGATATAATATTCCTTGAAGGTAGATTAGAATAAGTTGAGGATGTGTATTATTAACTCAAAACAACAACTAACAATAAGACAGTTATAGCTAAAAAGCCAGCAAAAGAGATTAAGTAGAATAAAACATATTTGATAGGGTACGTAGAAAACTTTAATCAGTATATTAACTGTAAATGACTTATATGCCCTAATAAGGAGGCACAGCTTGTTGGGCTGGATTTTAAAAAACTCTAAGTGCTGCCTGCAAGAAATGCACACTAAATAAGAAAACAAAGGAGGCACCTGGGTGGCTCAGTGGGTTAAGCGTCTGCCTTCCGCTCAGGTCACGATCTCAGGGTACTGGAATCGAGCCCCACATCAGGCTCCCTGCTCCGCGAGGAGCCTGCTTCTCCCTCTGCCTCTGTCTCCCCCACCTTGTGCTCTCTGCCTCTCTCAAATAAATGAATGGAAATCTTTAAAAAATAAAAATAAATAAGAAAAAAAATAGTAAGTAAAGATGAATTAATAAAACACAGGTAAAGGGATGGGAAAAAGTCGTAAAAGTACTGTCATAAAAGAGCTTGGTGGTCAGATTAATATCAAAGTAGATTTCAGAGCAAAACCTGGGGATAACATAGATCACTTCCTAATGATAAATGATCAGCTGATGTTCCAAAGCGAGTTCTGAAATCAGACTTTCTAGGTTAGAAATGCGGCTAAAACCAGTGGATGAAATTCTGAGGAGAAATTTAGTAATTGTGAGTGACCTCTGGGAGTGGTCAGATAGATATACCCAAATAAAAAATGGACTAAATTTCTCCTATTTCTTTCTCTTTCTTTCTTCCTTCCTTCCTTTCTTTTTTTCAAGATTTTGGTTATTTGACAGAGAGAGACACAGGGAGAGAGGGAACACAAGCAGGGGGAGGGGAAGAGGGAGGAGCAGACTTCCCGCCGAGGAGAGAGCACGATTTGGGCTCGGTCCCGGGACCCTGGGACCCTGGGACCATGACCTGAGCTGAAGGCAGACGCTTAACGAATGCGCCACCCAGGCGTCCTTTCCCCTTCATTTAAAAAAAGATTTATTTCACAGAGAGAGACACAGCGAGAGAGGGAACACAAGCAGGGGGAGCGGGAGAGGGAGAAGCAGGCTTCCCGCGGAGCAGGGAGCCCGATGCGGGCCTGGATCCCAGGACCCTGGGACCATGACCTGAGCTGAAGGCAGATGCTCAACGAATGAGCCACCCAGGCGCCTCCAAAACGGACTACATTTCTTATTAGCAGACGTGATCTATAAGAAATATGAAAGGAAGATATTTTCATAATGAATGGATCAAAAGGATAACATACGAAATACGTAATTTCTCAAAAGAGAGACAGTGTGTTTCTTAAAAGGACGAGATAGAAAGTATCCTGTAGCACTTACAACTACAGAGGAGAGAAGAGAATGGAACATTCATATCTACCTGTGAAGTACGTGTAAATATGGAAATATGAAATAGTCATTTGCAGATGATTTCACCACTCACCCAAAGATGTCATAAACATGTTCTTTTGAAATAATGTAAGCTAAAGATACAATGTTAGCAAAAGAAAGATGTTATTTTAAATGATTTTTAAATCCAGAGTGACTGCGTGAATAAGAAAAAAAGGGAAGGAGAGAATGAAATACAGAAGAGTAGGTGAAAAGAGGGAGATCTAAGATATTACGAAAGGAGACGAGAAGCCTAAAGCAAGACATGACTAAATAACCAGAGACAACTGAGCTTAAGGGAAGAAGGAAATCAATATTGTAAGAAATGAAATCCATTATCTCCCCCAGCAATCCATAAGTCAAATGTATAGATATTAAAGATTATACCTTTCTCCCAGCCCAGCCCAGCCCACTCCTCTCTCCTCAGAACATGTAAGCTGACTTGTAAAGTTTATTTTTAGAAAATACCTGTGAAAACATCTACATACGGTAAAGCCTCAGAGTTTAAAAGTAGGTCATTGGCAGTGTACAAATTTAAAGTGTAAAGTTAAAGAGAACAGTCACAGAGTGAGGGAATTCAGGTGTACCTGGGTGCACTTTTTAAATTTCACATAGCCTGTGCTGCAAAACATCCGACTAACTCAAAATACACTGCCTTTCTGCCACTTGGTTGAGATTTATTTATTTTATTTATTTTTAATTTCTTTATTATGTTATGTCCCCATACGGTTGAGGTTTAGCTTAAAAAATTAAACAGTTCATCCTTCTACTAATTATTAACTACAAAATTTATAATCCATTAACCATTGTCCAACCTGAGAGTGCTCATCAGCATGTTCTCTTTTCTCACATAGAATCAGTTGACAGAGTCTCTACCTTCAAGCCTCCAGGAAAAAAAAAAACAAAAACCTAAAGTCACCAGATTTATGACAGATACAAGTATTGCAAAATATCTGGGTTTAGGCAGAGAAAGGGATAGGTAGGAGCAGCTGAAAAAGAGATGTTGGAGCTGCTCCTTATTTGCGGTCCTATAGTTTTGGAGCACGTTCCAGCCATAAGGCATTTTATTTTCAACCTGAAATCTCTTAGGACTCCTACTGAAATGAGGGGCTTTACTCACCTAACATGACCGTTCCTGTCTCCTAGTTCATTTTGCAACCTTAACCTTCTCTCATCTGCCTGTTCCTTTTCATGTAGCCTCCAGGTTAAATATAACACAGACTGGAGGAATATAATTAAAAACAAAATCTGCACCCAGTCTATAAAACCTCTTCACAAAGACAGAAGAGAAAGAAAACAGTTTTGTGATAGAGTGTGCACCAACCAGAGAGAATGTAAGGTGCATCACATCTTAAGTGATAAAAAGATCGCAAAGACAGAAATCTTATTCTTCTATATAGCTAAGAAGATACAACCTATTCTATTCATGTTTTCCAGATAAAATAGCTCATGTCTTTTATCTTCATGGAGGTAAGGTTTAAAATTTAAAGTCAGATGAAATTTGAATTAGGCCATCTTTCCCTAAAATCCCCAAACTCTTCTTTCTCCCTACTTGATGAAACTTTTCTACATCTAATGTGATTTCTGCTTTCTGTTCCTCCCATTAACTCACTGTTTTCTCTACATATACACACCATTGTTTGTAGCCATAGATAATCACTAGGCCCCCCCAAAAATTGCATGTGGAAAATTAAGGAAATGCCCCAGAATATAAATACACATCTTTACAATTTTGCAAAAAAAAAAAAGTTTGAATGAAATAATTGTCAAAATCCATGAACCTGCATCTGGAGGGAGTATCTTTTTTTTTTTTTTTTTAAGATTTATTTTATTTATCTATTTGAGAGAGAGAGTTTGCACAAGTGGTGGAGCGGGGAAGGCGGGTAGGGACAGGATCTGAAGCAGACTCACAGCTGGGTGCGGAGCGTGAGTTGAGACTTGATTTCATGATCCTGAGGTCGTGACCTGAGCTAAAACCAAGAGTTAGATGCTTAACCAACAAAGCCACCCTGGAGGGAGTATCCTTTTATCTTCATGAAATATTTACTGATGTGAAAATGTTTATTACTTACTGTTAATACATAAAATTCTGGATTTAAAAAGTACATTAAACTAAGACATCCGCCTAATGTTGGTATCTCTTTCTGAGGTATGATAAAATACGGCAATTGTAAAAATAATTAATTTCTTCTACACGTATTAAAAAGACAAAGGAGTCACAATATCATACCATGAACCTACAGAAATTCTTACTGTAGGTGGAGTGTGGTTATTGCTAGACAGAAAAGGAACTTTTTACTCAGAATTGAGATTGCCTTACAAATGTACATTCTGTTTGTTGGGCACAAAGATTATCCCACATAATCTTTTTGTATAAATACATTGGCTGTTGCAATAAAAGCAATTTTCCCAAGAGACACATAGAAATAGATTTTATTTATAACACTGTCCTGTTATTTTTTTTATCTCCGACTCTTTAGGATCTCATTCATGGTAGATCTCCTGACATCTCTTAAAATCTTTTACTTCCTATCTAACAGGTATTTACAGACATACCAAACAAAATCATATTTATTCCACTAATATGACTATGAAATGTATTTGATACTATTTAACACAGAATACTTACATAAGAGAAACAGATAAGTTAACTTTATATTCAGAAACTTAATTACATTTTATTTTAGTCAGTAATAACAACAGATTCAGGCTACTGTTAAAAAATTGAGGCAATTTTTGGCAAGATGGCGGAGGAGTAGGAGACCTAGATTTCGTCTGGTCTCAGGAATTCAGCTGAATAGGGATCAAACCATTCTGAACACCTACGAACTCAACAGGAGATCGAACAGGAGAGTAGCAACAACTCTCTGAACAGAGAAGCGACCACTTTCTGGAAGGTAGGGCTTGCGGAGAAGTGAATCCGAGGTGATATTCGGGAGGATAGACGGCGGGGGAGGGGCCTCCGCAGGCCGCTTCTGGCAAGTGCTAGAGCCGCGGAGCACAAAATCGGACCTTTTAGAAGTTGGCTCCGCGGAGGGAAGTCGCTGCAGTGGCTAAGCGGGGGGTGGAATCCTCCCGGGACAGTGTGGTCTCAGGACCCTTGGGGTCACAGAGAGACCGGGGTGCCTGAGTGCAGCAGAGCTCCCAGGTATCAGAGCAGGGAAGCCGGCTGCAGATACGGAGCAGAATCGCGGGCTCTCAGCTCGGGGTTGCCATAAACTGTGATCTGCGGCCCAGTCGGGGCACGGCTCCCCCAGCAGGGACCCAACAAGCAGCAGATCCGGGGAGACTCCCCTTCCTTCCCGGGGAGGAGCGGTGCGGGAACGCACTGCAGGGATCTGCTGGGTTTGGAGACTCCGCGCGGGGTCGGGTGCCAGAGATAGCAGCGCTCGATCACAGGCCGGGTGAGCACAGAGTGCGGCCAGAGACCGGGGACATGGAAGTGACTGCTTTTCTCTGGGGGCACACTGAGGAGCGGGGCCCCGAGTTCTCAGCTCCTCCAAGTGGAGATTGGGAGGCCACCATTTCTGCCCTGGGCCTCCAAAGCTGTACCGAGAGCTTGCAGGGAACAAAAGCTCCTGAGAGCAAACCCGAGCAGCTTCCTTAGCCCGGACCGACAAGGGCGGGGCAATTCTGCCTCCGGCAAAGACATTTGGAAACCACAGCAACAGGCCCCTCCCCCAGAAGATCAGCACAAACAGCCAGCAAGCCAAGACCAAGTTGATCGATCAAGGAGAATAGGAGAACTCCAGCGCTAGGGGAATACTGCACATAGATTCATGGCTTTTTTTTTTTTTTTTTTTTTTACCATGATTCATTATTTCATCAAAGTTAATTTTTGTTGACTGTTTTTTTTTTATTTTTCTTTTTCCCTTTTTCAACCAACATCTTATAAATCCCTTTTTTTAAAAAAAAAACATTTTTTATTTTTCATTTTTAGAGTCATATTTTATCCCTTCATAGTAGTTACCCTTATTTTTGGCATATATATATAAGTTGTTCTCTCTTTAAAATTTTGAGGTACAGTTTCTTCTAACAGATCAAAATATACCCTAAATCACTAGTGTATGGCTTTGTTCTAGTCTCCTGCCTGATCACATTCTCTCCCTTTTTCCTTTTTTTTTCTTTTTTTTTCTTAAATCTTCTTTCTTTTTTCAAACACTTATCTTACCAAGTCCTTTTATAAAATCTTTTATAATTTTCATCTTTACAGTCATCTTCCATCCCTTCATTGTATCAACCCTTATTTTGTACATATATGTCTTTCTTCCTTTAAAATTTTAGGAGGCACTTTTTTCTAACAGACCAAAATACGCCCAAAATCTAGTGTGTGGCACTGATCTATGCACTAGCCTGATCATATTTGATCATATTCTGCCTTTTTTGTATTGTTTTGTTTTTGTTTCTATCTTTTTTTTTCTTTTTTTTTTCTTTTTCTCTTTCTTTTTTCTTTCTTTCCCTTTCTTTTCCCCTGGTGTCAGGTCTTTTCTGATTTGTATACAGTATATTTGCTGGGGACGTTGTAAACCTGTTAACATTTTGTTCTCTCATTCATCTATTCTCCTCTGGACAAAATGACAAGACGAAAGAAATCACCTCAGCAAAAAGAACAAGAGGTAGTACCGTCAGCCAGGGACCTACTCAACACGGACATTAGTACGATGTCGGACCTAGAGTTCAGAATCATGACTTTAAAGATACTAGCTGGGCTTGAAAAAAGCGTGGAAGTTATTAGAGAAACCCTTTCTGGAGAAATAAAAGAACTAAAATCTAACCAAATCGAAATCAAAAAGGCTATTGATGAGGTGCAATCAAAAATGGGGGCACTAAATGCTAGGATAAATGAGGCAGAAGAGAGAATCAGCGATATAGAAGACCAAATGATGGAAAATAAAGAGGCTGAGAAAAAGAGAGAGAAACAACTACAGGATCACGAGGGCAGAATTCGAGAGATAAGTGATATGATAAGACGAAACAACATTAGAATAATTGGGATCCCAGAAGAAGAAGAGAGAGAGAGAGGGGCAGAAGGTATATTGGAGCAAATTATAGCAGAAAACTTCCCTAATGTGAGGAAGGAAACAGGCATTAAAATCCAGGAGGCATATGTAACCTACAATGGTAGAAACATTAGATTGGCAACAGACCTATCCGCAGAGACCTGGCAGGCCAGAAAGGACTGGCAAGATATCTTCAGAGCACTAAACGAGAAAAATATGCAGCCAAGAATACTATATCCAGCTAGGCTATCATTGAAAATAGAAGGAGAGATAAAAAGCTTCCAGAACAAACAAAAACTAAAGGAATTTGCAAACACGAAACCAGCCCTCCAAGAAATATTGAGAGGGGTCCTCTAAGCAAAGAGAGAACCTAAAAGCAGCAAAGAGCAGAAACGAACACAGACAACAGACAGTTAACAGTCACCTTACAGGTAATACAATGACACTAAATTCATACCTTTCAATAGTTACCCTGAATGTAAATGGGCTAAATGCCCCAATCAAAAGACACAGGCTATCAGATTGGATTAAAAAACAAGACCCATCAATATGCTGTCTGCAAGAGACTCATTTTAGACCCAAAGACACCCCCAGATTGAAAGTGAGGGGGTGGAAAACCATTTACCATGCTAATGGACACCAAAAGAAAGCTGGGGTGGCAATCCTTATATCAGACAAACTAGATTTTAAAACAAAGACTGTAATAAGAGATGAGGAAGGACACTATATCCTACTTAAAGGGTCTATCCAACAAGAAGATCTAACAATTGTAAATATCTATGCCCTGAACATGGGAGCAGCTAATTATATAAGGCAATTAATAACACAAGCAAAGAAACACATTGACAACAATACAATAATAGTGGGGGACTTTAACACCCCCCTGACTGAAACGGACAGATCATCTAAGCAAAAGATCAACAAGGAAATAAAGACTTTAAATGACACACTGGACCAAATGGACTTCACAGACATATTCAGAACATTCCATCCCAAAACAAAGGAATACACATTCTTCTCTAGTGCCCATGGAACATTCTCCAGAATTGATCACATCCTAGGTCACAAATCAGGTCTCAATCGGTACCAAAAGATTGGGATCATTCCCTGCATATTTTCAGACCACAATGCTTTGAAACTAGAACTCAACCACAAGAGGAAAGTCGGAAAGAACTCAAATACATGGAGGCTAAAGAGCATCCTACTAAAGAATGAATGGGTCAACCAAGAAATCAAAGAAGAATTAAAAAAATTCCTGGAAACCAATGAAAATGAAAACACAACTGTTCAAAATCTTTGGGATACAGCAAAGGCAGTCCTGAGAGGAAAGTATATAGCAATACAAGCCTTTCTCAAGAAACAAGAAAGGTCTCAAATACACAACCTAACCCTACACCTAAAGGAGCTGGAGAAAGAACAGCAAATAAAGCCTAAACCCAGCAGGAGAAGAGAAATCATAAAGATCAGAGCAGAAATCAATGAACTAGAAACCAAAAGAACAGTAGAACAGATCAACGAAACTAGGAGCTGGTTCTTTGAAAGAATTAACAAGATTGATAAACCCCTGGCCAGACTGATCAAAAAGAAAAGAGAAATGACCCAAATCCACAAAATCATGAATGAAAGAGGAGAGATCACAACCAACACCAAAGAAATACAAACAATTATAAGAACGTATTATGAGCAACTCTATGCCAACAAATTAGATAACCTGGAAGAAATGGGTGCATTCCTAGAGATGTATCAACTACCAAAATTGAACCAGGAAGAAATAGAAAACCTGAACAGACCTATAACCACTAAGGAAATTGAAACAGTCATCAAAAATCTCCCAAGAAACAAAAGCCCAGGGCCAGATGGCTTCCCAGGGGAATTCTATCAGACATTTCAAGAAGAATTAATACCTATTCTCCTGAAACTGTTCCAAAAACTAGAAATGGAAGGGAAACTTCCAAACTCATTTTATGAGGCCAGCATTACCGTGATCCCAAAACCAGACAAAGACCCCATCAAAAAAGAGAATTACAGACCAATATCCTTGATGAACATGGATGCAAAAATTCTCACCAAAATACTAGCCAATAGGATCCAACAGTACATTAAAAGGATTATTCACCAGGACCAAGTGGGATTTATTCCTGAGCTGCAAGGCTGGTTCAACATCCGCAAATCAATCAATGTGATACAATACATTAACAAAAGAAAGAGCAAGAATCATATGATCCTCTCAATAGATGCAGAAAAAGCATTTGACAAAGTACAACATCCTTTCTTGATCAAAACTCTTCAGAGTATAGGGATAGAGGGTACATACCTCAATATCATAAAAGCCATCTATGAAAAACCTACAGCGAATATCATTCTCAATGGGGAAAGGCTGAGAGCTTTTCCCCTAAGGTCAGGAACGCGGCAGGGATGTCCACTATCACCACTGCTATTCAACATAGTATTAGAAGTCCTAGCCACAGCAATCAGACAACAAAAAGAAATCCAAGGCATCCAAATCGGCAAAGAGGAAGTCAAACTCTCACTCTTTGCAGATGATATGATACTGTATGTGGAAAACCCAAAAGACTCCACCCCAAAACTGCTAGAACTCATACAGGAATTCAGTAAAGTAGCAGGATATAAAATCAATGCACAGAAATCAGTGGCATTCCTATACACCAACAACAAGACAGAAGAGAGACAAATCAAGGAGTCGATCCCATTTACAATTGCACCCAAAACCATTAGATACCTAGGAATAAATCTAACCAAAGAGGCAAAGAATCTGTACTCAGAAAACTATAAAATACTCATGAAAGAAATTGAAGAAGACACAAAGAAATGGAAAAACGTTCCATGCTCATGGATTGGGAGAATCAACATTGTGAAGATGTCAATGCTACCTAGAGCAATCTACACATTCAATGCAATCCCCATCAAAATGCCATCCACTTTTTTCAAAGAAATGGAACAAATAATCCTAAAATTTGTATGGAACCAGAAGAGACCCAGAATAGCCAGAGGAATACTGAAAAGGAAAAGCAAAGCTGGTGGCATCACAATTCCGGACTTCCAGCTCTATTACAAAGCTGTCATCATCAAGACAGTATGGTACTGGCACAAAAACAGACACATAGATCAATGGAACAGAATCGAGAGCCCAGAAATGGACCCTCAACTCTATGGTCAACTTATCTTTGACAAAGCAGGAAAGAATGTCCAATGGCAAAAAGACAGTCTCTTCAACAAATGGTGTTGGGAAAATTGGACAGCCACACGCCGAAGAATGAAACTGGACCATTTCCTTACACCACACACAAAAATAGACTCCAAATGGTTGAAAGACCTAAACGTGAGACAGGAGTCCATCCAAATCCTAAAGGAGAACACAGGTAGCAACCTTTTCGACCTTAGCCGCAGCAACTTCTTCCTAGAAACATCGCCAAAAGCACGGGAAGCCAGGGCAAAAATGAACTATTGGGATTTCATCAAGATAAAAAGCTTTTGCACAGCCAAAGAAACAGTCCACAAAACCAAAAGACAACCGACAGAATGGGAGAAAATATTTGCAAATGACATATCAGATAAAGGGCTAGTATCCAAAATCTATAAAGAACTTATCAAACTCAACACCCAAAGAACAAATAATCCAATCAAGAAATGGGCAGAAGACATGAACAGACATTTCTCCAAAGAAGACATCCAAATGGCCAACAGGCACATGAAAAAGTGCTCAACATCGCTCGGCATCAGGGAAATCCAAATCAAAACCTCAATGAGATACCACCTCACACCCGTTAGAATGGCTCAAATTAACAAGTCAGGGAACGACAGATGTTGGCGGGGATGTGGAGAAAGGGGAACCCTCCTACACTGTTGGTGGGAATGCAAGCTGGTGCAACCCCTCTGGAAAACAGTATGGAGGTTCCTCAAACAGTTGAAATTAGAGCTACCGTTTGATCCAGCAATTGCACTAGTGGGTATTTACCACAAAGACACAAATGTAGGGACCCGAAAGGGTACGTGTACCCCAACGTTTATAGCGGCAATGTCCACCATAGCCAAACTGTGGAAAGAGCCAAGATGCCCATCAACAGATGAATGGATAAAGAAGATGTGGTATATATACACAATGGAATATTATGCAGCCATCAAAAGGAATGAGATCTTGCCATTTGCAACGACGTGGATGGAACTGGAGGGTGTTATGCTGAGTGAAATAAGTCAATCAGAGAAAGACATGTATCACATGACCTCACTGATATGAGGAATTCTTAATCTCAGGAAACAAACTGAGTGTTACTGGAGTGGTTGGGGGTGGGAGGGATGGGGTGGCTGGGTGATGGACATTGGGGAGGGTATGTGCTACGGTGAGCGCTGTGAATTGTGCAAGACTGTTGAATCACAGTTCTGTACTTCTGAAACAAATAACGCAACATATTTTAAGAAAAAAGAAAAAGAAGAAGATAACAGGAGAGGAAGAAAAGGGGAGTATGTCAGAGGGGGAGACGAACCATGAGAGATGATGGACTCTGAAAAACAAACTGAGGGTTCTAGAGGGGAGGGGGGTAGGGGGATGGGTTAGCCTGGTGATGGGTATTGAGGAGGGCACGTTCTGCATGGAGCACTGGGTGTTATGAACAAAGAATGACTCATGGAACACTGCACCAAAAACTAATGATGTAATATATGGTGATTAACATAACAATAAAAAAATTAAAAAAAAATTGAGGCAAAAAAAATTGAGGCAAAATACACATTATGTAAAAATAACCATTTCAAAATATAAAATTCAAGGGCAATTGTATCTTTGTAATGTTGTATCATATTACCTAATTCTTAAATATTTTCAACACCTTAAGAAAAAATCCTTTAAACAGAACTTTCCCTTCCCCTCTCACCTGGCCCAGGGCAACCACTAACTTGTGGTCTCAATGACTTTCTTTATGTACAGGTTACACAGATTTAAGTTCCAAATCGTCAGGGCTTTTTAAATCTTTTGTTTTACTCATTTTTTTGCAGGTTTCACTTACCAGGTTTTATGTTATTGGCACCAACCTAGTAAGAGTGTGTTTAGAAGAAGGAAATAATTTTATATCAGGGGCTAAATATAATTATGTATTTATTTCTTTAAAAAATTTTGTGAAAATGAGATTTTGTACATTTTAGTTTTTTGGTCGCTGTCTACATAACTTTTATTTTAAGTACTTTATTTTAACTGAAATGAATTTCACAAGTAAACAGTCTGGCTTTAATTGCTAGGAAACAGGCATCTTGTGATGTCACAACTACTCAGGTGGTGGAGCATTGTGACGGTCTGGGTAGTCTATCTGCGTAGGCCAGCCAAAGCGGCATTTGAAGCTGCAGTGTTCAAAACCATGCAGATGAGAAACGTAGCTGGAGGAAAACTTATTTGAGATGGCACATGTTTCTTCAGAAATTCAAGATGATTCTCCTAAAGATGGATCGACTGGTTCCGCAGCCTCCATTAGCGCTCCTTTGTGTGATCACACATTCACTGGAGATGTGGACCTGAGGTCTATGATTGAAGAAAATGCTTTGCAGGCCTTGTCAGGAGGATCCTTGATAAAAAGACCACGTTACACATTCTGTGTCTCTGAACCAGATGAAGATAATGATTTTCTTTCTCTGACCTTTCCCAGGAAACTCTGGAAAATAGTTGAAAGTGATCAATTCAAGTCAATTTGGTGGGATGAGAAGGGAACTTCTATAGTGATTGATGAGGAACTCTTCAAGAAAGAAGTGTTGGAGGGAAAGGTTCCCTTCAGGATATTTGAAACTGGAAGTATGAGGAGTTTAGTTCGCCAGCTTAATCTTTATGGATTTAGTAAAATGCGACAGAGTTTTCAAAGATCTGCTTCTCTGGCTGACTTTCTAGCAGAGGAAAAAGAAGTTTCTGTTTTAAGCAAGGTATGCAAAAATGTTATTACTTATATAAAGAATATATAAGATTTCACCTTGTATAGCAGTAAATATGTTCGTGTGTATAGGCTAAAGTCAGATTTTTAAATTTTTAACATTTTTTAAAAATTGAGGCCAGCTTAGGCATGAAACATTCAGGGTTATAAGAAATCTTGGTAGTATCTTTGATCGTTACCAATGAACTTCAATTTAAATAAGGTCCTGAAGCCACTTAAAGTGCTATTCACTGTTATCTGTAAATATATAACACATTTTCATGAACCGTAATTAAACGTTTGTTTCCAGTAAGTAAATTCTTAAAAATACTAACATACTAAATATGTTATTTGATGACTTTTTGTGATGAAACTACAGTCAGATTTTATAGGTTATCTTCTATCTTAGTTGGAAATGTCACTTAGTAACGTTCTCCTTTGGTTTCAGTTACAGTACTATCATAATCCATATTTTAAACGAGGCTGCCCCCATCTTTTAGTAAGAATGAAAAGAAGAGTCGGGATTAAAAATGCTTCTACAGTTTCATTAGTTCAAGGTTTCAACAAGAAACCCTGCAGAGCAGTGGATAATGTGGAGAGACCTAATTCTGGTTTTGTTGCTGAAACTAGCGGAGAAAGGGTATGTTCAAACTCCACCAACGTAAATGTGCCTCGAATAAGGAAGCTTTCTCCCAGCCAGAGAATTGCTACTACAACGGCCCCTATGAGAAGTGATTTTTCTCCTGCATCAGCAATGTCGGTTAGACCACCGGGACAAATTGGAATGGAGCCACATGCTACTTTAAACCAGTTGACCACTTTCCACATGTACTCACATAGCAGCTACACTCAAGCAAATGGCCACATTGTGAACTTCGTTACAACTACAACTTCTACATCTCAGTACCGTATCATATCTCCCTTACAGAGCAGTTATTTTGGTATGAGGGTGGAGCCTTCCACTTTTCCAACTAGATATGCGGATTTGTCAGCCAGTGAGGCTCGTTTTTCTAACCTGCAACCGGCCGGCAACCCATGGTGCACAATGCCAATGATAGGTGATACTTCTGCTGCCTCACTTTCAAGGACAACTCGTCAACCCTCTCCATCGTATGCACATCATCCTAATTACAACTGATCTGTCAAAGGACTATCATTATGCAAGATAACAAAGATTATCATTTGTTGGCAATTGACCGCATATTGGCAATTCTCTTACTTGAACAATAAAATTACACGTTCATCTGTATGGTTTCATTACGTTTATTTTTTGAAATAGTTCAGAGTAAAAATCTTTATTTTATTTATTGTATTTTTTTGTCATTTGGCAAGGACAGGTGACATACATCCTAAATAAATTATATATATTTAAAAAAGAACGGGAGCCAAGGAAAAGAAGCATTTGGAGTTAAGTAATTTCTGAAATAGTCCAGGATGAATAAAATGAGGGCATAAATTACAATGAAGTGGAAGGGGGCGCCTGGGTGGTTCAGCTGTTAAACGTCTGCTTTCGGCTCAGGTTATGATCCCAGGGTCCTGGGATCGAGCCTTGCGTCCATTGCAGACTTGTGTCCTGAAGCAGACTCCTCCTCCCTTTGCCGCTCCGCCCACTTGTATGTGCTCTGCAATAAATAAAATCTTTAAAAAATTGATGTGGAAGAGATACATGTCAATGAAATCCAGAAAAGACAAATACATAGTATTCACTTCAGTATTTTCTCAATTACATTATATTCTCCCAGTTATTTAGAAGAGTCCTTGGATTTTAGTTGGCAAAGGTTGTCTTCATTAAAAAATACATTCATAGTGGAAAGTATAACACTCTCACCAGTTCAGCAACCATTATGTGATCACATGCTGCAGTCATGGGCTGCATGTCTCAGAATGTTGTGTAATTTTACAGGTGGTATTATCAAAGGCCTGTTTTGCCCTAGTGATCTCAAAACATTCCATTTTGTGCCTTCATTTCCTCCCCTCATTAGCCCACCTTTTATATTTTTCAATGGATACATTTATGTTGCTTTCTGATTCCATCCACAGCCTATTTCAGGCTTAAGTCCTTATGCTGTTTTTGATGCCTTTTAAATTCTGAGCCTTGAAATTCAGCATAGTTAATAAGACTTTAGAGACAACTGTTTACCTGAGCACGTTCATAAGTTTCTATTACATTCACACTCTTTTTAGCCATGCCAATTCCCATCATACAACTCTTAGGGTGAACCCCTTTACTTTGTCTTGGACATCAGCACAGATTGAGCACCATTACTGTCATATTTGACAGTATTTTTCTATGTATGTATTGAATGAACAATACATGGACGTTGGTTTAAGCCAGTCAAAATCTACTTTTTGTGACTGAACCCATGTCTTTTACTATTATCATAATTGGTCTTACTCTTCACTGGAAATTTTCTTCAAGAGTAGTTCACAGTTATGTACACTCCAGATAATGAGTTTGACTTAAGGAAACTAGCATCACTAGTTATCAGTGCATGCACTAATTTTTAGTTTCCAGTTTTTTGGCCATTATGCAAACTTGGCTGTTCTGGTTAATGCCACTATAAAGGCTTTTTTGTGTCCTGTTTCATTGAAATATAGGATTATTTCTCTGCCTGTCACAGTATCTTCTCCATCTTCTGCTTTCACAAGTCATTCCCTGAGAGAATTTGCTGCATACTTACCAGCTCTGTGTCTACGGCAGTATCCCAACTAGTGTGCAGTACAATGACAAAATTCATTCCCTTGGCCTCTGAGATAGCTGGAATTGAGATGAAATCCAGACCTGAACAATCCATTCTTGTCATCCTACTTCATCAACACATATTTTCAAACTGTGTCTACACCGGAAGAGTTTGCAATCATTACTCTGTATAAGGAATCCCGGTTTCTTCCTGGAGTTTCATGAGAATACCATGGTCATCTATGCCCATATGCCGTTAATCACCATTATTTAGTTCTCAGATGTGTAATTATAGAGGATATAGTTTAACAACATGGTTAAATGTTATACACAAATTTTTTTTTCTCAGTATTTGTTTTTTAATTTTCTTATGTTATGTTAGTCACCATACAACACATCACTAGTTTTTGACGTGGTGATTCACGATCCATTGTTTTCGTATAACACCCAGTGCTCCATGCAGTATGTGCCCTCCTTAATGCCCGTCACCGTGCTAACCAATCCCCCCTCCCCTCTAAAACCCTGTTTGTTTCTCAGAGTCCACAGTCTCTCGTGGTTCGTCTCTTCCTCCGATTTCTGCCCCCTTCATTTTTCCCTTCCTTCTCCTAATGTCCTCCATGCTGTTCCTTATGTTCCACAAATAAGTGAAACCATATGATAATTGACTTTCTCTGCTTGACTTATTTCACTTAGCAAAATCCTTTCTGATGGCTGAGTAATATTCCATTGTATATACGGACCACATCTTCTTTATCCATTCGTCTGTTGAAGGGCATCTCGGCTCCTTCCACAGTTTGGCTATTGCGAACATTGCTGCTATGAACATTGGGGTGCATGTGGCCCTTCTTTTCACTACATCTGTGTCTTTGGGGTAAATACCCAGGAGCGCAATTGCTGGGTCATAGGGTAGCTCTCTTTTTGAATTTTTGAGGAACCTCCACACCGTTTTCCAAAGTGGCTGTACCAACTTGCATTCCCACCAACAGTGTAAGAGGGTTCCCCTTTCTCCACAACTTCTCCAACATTTGTTCTTTCTTTCCTCGTCCATTTTTGCCATTCTAACTGGTGTAAGGTGGTATCTCAACATGGTTTTGATTTGAATTTCCCTGATGGCTAATGATGATGAACACTTTTTCATGTGTCTGTTAGCCATTTGTATGTCTTCTTCAGAGAAGTGTCTTTTCATATCTTCTGCCCACTCTTTGACTTGATTATTTGTTTTTTGGGTGTTGAGTTTGAGAAGTTCTTTATAGATCTTGGATACCAGCCCTTCACCTGGAGTGTCTTTTGCAAATATCTTCTCCCATTCTGTGGGTTGCCTCTTTGTTTTGTTGACTGTTTCCTTTGCTATGCAGAAGCTTTTTATCTTGATGAACTCCCAAAAGTTCATTTTTGCTTTTGTTTCACTAGCTTTTGGAGATGTACCTTGAAAGAAGTTGCTGTGGGTGATGTCAAAGAGGTTATTGCCTATGTTCTCCTCTAGGGGTCCTCTCTGCCTCTAGGACGCGAATGTTTGTTTCATTCCCCAGATTAGGGAAATTCTCAGCTGCAATTTGCTCAAATACATCTTCTAGTCCTCTCTCTCTCTCCACTCCTTCCGGAATTCCAATTATTCTGACATTGGAACGCTTCATGGTGTCACTTATTTCTCTGATTCTATTTTCATGGATTCTGAGTTGTTTTTCCCTGGCCTCCTCTTTTCCCCTTTTATCTAGTATATTGTCTTCCAGGTTGCTTATTCGTTCTTCTGCCTCACTTGCCTTGGTGTTAGATTATCTAGATTGGATTGGATCTCATTGATAGCATTTTTCAGTTCTGCCAATTCAGTTTTCATTTCTGCCCTTAGACACTCTATGTTGCCATTGATTGATTTCTCCATTCTAGCCATTGTCTTCACAATTGCTACCCTGAATTCCTCTCCGACTACTACCCTGAATTCCTCTCCGACATCTTGGTTATATCTGCATCCATTTGTAAATCTGCACCATAAGTCATAATCTCTGAGTCTTTTCTATTTTAGGGGTTCCTCCTCCTAGTCATTCTGTTGACGGACGTTTGAGGGAATGTACAGAGTCCAAATTATTGACCAATACCCAAGCAAGATGCACCTGTTTGTTAGAGACCTTAGGGTTGCTGGCCTCTTGTTTTCCCAGCCTGTCTTCCGGTCGAGGGGCCTGGTGTGCTGTTACTCAGGCAACCCTGTTTGGGCAGAGTTGCCCTACCCCCCTGTGGCGGGGGATGGGCTCAGTGGGAACTGGTTTTGGGGGGCTTTTGTTCTCTGGTGGCTTTCCACATCTCTTCCACAAGTCAGAGCAGAGGAGACCGTTTCCAACCCTCTGCCTCAGAGCAGAGAGACCGCAGTCTGTTCTTCAGTGAGCTCTCCAGGCCACACCGTCTGCGTTTCTGTCCATGCTGCTATAAACTGCAGGGTCCTGGTTTGTGTGCCCCTCTGCAGCGCCCCCAGTCCTGCCTCCAGGTCGGAGCATGTCTCTGCCCTTTGTGCTTCTAAAACCGCCAACAGCTCCCGGTTCCCACGTGCAACCCCGCGGCTCCAGGTTTCCGCCCGGGGCCGCCCTAAAGTCCTTTCCCTGCCGCTACTGGTCTGTGAGTCTGTGCCCCATCCCCAGGACATGAGGCTGTCACTCACCGGAGGTGTAGGATCCCCACGGCCAGCCACCTTCCCGCTGCCATTTATCCTCCGATATCTGCCCGCAGAATCAGGGCTCCCCTCTTAGTACCTCAAAACCAACCGCCTGCGATATTCTGTTTGTAGAGATCCAGATCTTCTTACATCTCAGGCTGGTTTCGTGGGTGCTCAGGGTGGTCAGGTAGATACCCAGCTCAATTCCGGGTACCAGTTGAAACAGGGTCCCCTACTCCTCTGCCATCTTTCCTCTCCTATCAAGCGCTGACTCTTGATCTCAACTCAGGTCTTGATCTCAGGATCCCAAGTTCAAGCCCTAGAGTGAATCTTTTATAGAAAGCATAAAGTTGGATGATGGTTTTTCCATTATCACAAATAGTGTCTTTTACTTAGATAGTCTCATCATGTACATTTAAAGTGATTGATGATAAGGAATTTTCTACTACCATTTGCTATTTCTTTTCCATATGTTGTATATTTTTTCTTTATTAATATATCTATTACTACCCTCCTTTGTATCTCATGGATTGTTTTCTCATTTCCTCTTCTGTGCATATTAAAGTTATTTTTAGTAGATATAATAAGGATTACATATATTATCTTGAATATAAAAATTTAGTCTAATTTAATATCAACTTAGGTCAGTTGACCAGATGAAAGGATACAATAAATTGGTATATCTATACAATATAGGATACCACTCAGAAACAAAATGGAAGGATGTATTGAATCCACATAATTTAAGTGAAAGAATCCTCTACAGTCCTCCTAAGCACACATAAGATATATGAGCCCATTTATACTAAAGCTTGGAAAATGTGTACTAGAGAGATAGAAAAGCAAAAGTTGCCTTGGGACAAAGGCTGAAAAAGTCTCGGAGAAGGTATTACTGAAAGGCAGGAGGAAATGTGTAGGGATGACAGAAATAGTGATGGGTTTATGGATGTATACAAATGTAAGAATTTTTCTAATTGCACATACTAAATATGTGTACATTTTTAAAAGTTGTATAGTTAAATGCTGTTTAATTATATGTCAATAAAGGTATTTAAAAAAAAAGTTGTCTACCTGATACTTAGTGTTAAAACATCACAAGCAACTGGGAAGTTATCAGAAATTCACATCTTAGAAAATGCCCCAGACCCACTATATTGGCATCTGCATTTTTCCCTTTTGTATTTTTTGTATTATGTTTGTTAGACAGCATATAGTACATGATTAGTTTCTGACATAGTGTTCGACGATTCATCAGTTGCTTATAACACCCAGTGCTCATCACCACACCTGCCCTCCTCAATGCCCATCACCAGGTACCCCATCTCTCCACGCCGTTCCTTTCTGTAACTGTTTGTTTCCGGTCCACGGTCTCTCATAAACGTGCATTTTAAGTGGAAACCCAAATGCTCTTATGTACGTTAAAGTTTGAGACCAGTGCAATAAATTAACAATTAAATTTCATTCATTCCAGTACCAGCATCTCTAGAGAGTTCTGACGGTAAAGATCAGGGGAAACAATACATTTCACCGTGATCCTTTAATTTCAGTTGCTTCACTTCCACCCCCAATTGCCTCTTCTGCAGGACCCGAACTTTACAATGCCATCACTGGCCAGTATTGTGACACATACCCACCAAGAAGCGAGGCAGAGGTTTAAAAAAAAAAAAAAAAAAAAAAGGCTTTAGGGCCTTGGGCCCTGGCCTTCATGGGCGTCAGGGTAATGATCTCACCTTCAACACCAAATCCATTAAGTAGACTCCAGTCCAGATATCTATCATCGCCACAATCAGTGACACGGGAATCATGGCAACGGTATAGGGACGGTCTTCTGTCCGCCAGCCACCAGCAATGGACTACAGGGCTCCTACAGCCTTTGCATCCCGCAGGACCCAACTTGCCAACAATTCCTTTCCCGCAGTGGCGGAGCCTTCTTGTGGAGACACAGGAACTGACGTGCGCGAATGAGAAAAGGCGGTGGAAGCTTCTTTTGCAGAGACACTGGGGCGCTGCTGCCCTGACATTAGCGGTTCACGTTGTAGAGCTTTCTCGGGGTTTCGCCCACCTGGCTGCCTGCTCTCCATGGCCAGCGATTCTGCTGATGTGTGCTGTTCCGTTATTTTTAATCCGGTGCTCCAGTCACCTAAATCTTTGCCTTCCTGAGCTTCATAGGATATTTGTTGCTTACTTTGTTCTTTTTATATGTAAAAATCAAATGAAAAATAGAGCCCAGACCAACAATGTGCAGTAAACAGCCTAGATCCAGCCTACTGTTTAGAACTCAGCCCATTATATCTACCATCCAGCCCAGAAACCAGTTACACCTGCAATAATCACCCCCAAAGGACCGGTACTTGATTAAAAACTGACAGCTTCTATAATCTTAAAAATGTTTTTATTTAAATTCCAGTTAGTTAACATACAGAGTAATATTGGTTTCAGATGTACGATATAGTGATTCAACACTTCCATACAATATCCAGTGCTCATCAAAGCATGTGTTCTCTTTAATCCCCATCACCTGTTTCATCCATGCCCCACCCAGCTCCTCTCTGGTGCCCATCAGTGTGTTCTCTAGACTTAAGTCTACTTCCTGGTTTGCCTCTCTCTCATCTTTCCCCTTTGCTCATTTGTTTTGTACCTTAAATTCCACAACTGAATGAAGTCACATGGTATTTGACTTTCTCTGACTGCCTTATTTTCCTTAGCATAATACACTCTAGTTCAGGGGCGCCTGGATGGCTCCTTGTAGTTTTGATTTGTAAGCATCTGCCTCTGGCTCAGGTCATGATCCCAGGGTCCTGGGATCGAGCCCCACATCGGGTTCCCTGCTCGGCGAGAACCCTGCCTCTCCTTCTCCCACTCCCCCTGCTTGTGTTCCCTCTCTCGCTTTGTCTCTCTCTGTCAAATAAATGAATAAAATCTTTAAAAAAAATAATACTCCCGTTCAATCCAGGTCTTCACAAATGGCAAGATTTCATTCTTTTTGATGGTAAGTAATATTCAATTGTATATACATGCCACATCCTTATCCATTCATCAGTCAATGACATTTGGGCCCTTTTGATAATTTGGCTATTGTTGATAGTGCTGTCAATCAGAGAAAGACATGTACCATATGACCTCACTGATATGCGGAATTCTTAATCTCAGGAAACAGGGTTGCTGGAGTGGTGGGGGGTGGGAGAGGTGGGGTGGCTGGGTGGTAGACATTGGGCAAGATATGTGCTATGGTGAGTGCTGTGAATTGTGTAAGACTGTTCAATCATAGACCTGTACTTCTGAAACAAATAATACATTATATGTTAAAAAAGAAGAAGAAGAAGGTAGCAGGAAGGGAAGAATGAAGCGGGGAAATCAGAGGAGGAGACAAACCATGAGAGACTATGGACTCTGAGAAACAAACTGACGGCTCTAGAGGGGAGGGGATGCGTTAGCCTGGTGATGGGTAATAAGGAGGGCACGTACTGAGTGGAGCACTGGGTGTTATATGCAAACAACAAATCATGGAACACTACATCAAAAACTAATGTTAACTAACTGGAATTTAAACACAAACTTAAAAAAATAATAATAAAATATAAAATTGAACTTTTCATCCAAAAAAATAAATAAAAATAGTAGATTAATCATTTATAAACCAGTATGAAGGTTAAAGCACAAAAGCAGTAAAATCAATTATATCTATAAAAATCAGTGAAGAAACTCACAAAGCAAAAAGGTATAAAATATGGCACTATATACATAAACTGTGGGGAAGGAGGATATAAAAATTTAGTGCTTTAGGAATGTGTTCAAACATAAGTATCCATTAACCTAATTTAGACTGCTATATGCATTGAATATTATATATGGCCTTTGGTAACCATAAACTGAATTCCTGTAATAGATATAAAAAAAATAGATACAAAAAAGAAAAAGAAAGGAAAGAAAGAAAAAGAAAGAAAGAAAGAAAGAAAGAAAGAAAGAAAGAAAGAAAGAAAGAAAGAAAGAAAGAAAGAGAAGGAAGGAAGGAAGGAAGGAAGGAAGGAAGGAAGGAAGGAAGGAAGGAAGAAAGAAAGAAAAAAGAAAGAAAAGAAAGAAGAAAGAAAGAAAGAAAGAAAGAAAGAAAGAAAGAAAGAAAGAAAGAAAGAAAGAAAGAAAGAAAGAAAGAAAGAAAGAAAGAAAGAAAGAAAAAGAAAGAAAGAAAGAAAGAAGAAGAAAGAAAGAAAGAAGAAGAAAGAAAGGAAGGAAGGAAGGAAGAAAGAAAGAAGAAAGAAGAAAGAAAGAGAGAAAAGAAAGAAAGAAGAAAAAGAGAGAAAAAAGAAAGAAAGAAAGAAAAAAGAAAGAAAGAAAAACTAGAAGGAGAAGAAGAAAAAAAGGAAGGAAGGAAGGAAAGGTTTCTAAGCATGTCACTAAATAAAACCATTAAATCACAAGAAAAGAAAGCAAGAGAAGAAAGGAACAGAGAAGAACAATAAAAACAGTTATAAAACAAGTTGTAAAATATCAGTAAGTACATACATATCAATAATTAGTTTGAATGTAAATAAAGCAAATACTCTAATCAAAAGAAATGGAATTAGTGAATGGATAAAAAAGCAAGACCCATCTATATGCTGCCTGCAAGAGATTCACTTCACACCTAAATTCACCTGCAGATTGAAAGTGAAGGGATGGAAAAACATTCATCATGCAAATGGAAGCAAAAAAAAAAAAAAAAGCTGGTTTAGCAACACTTATATTGGACAAAATAGACTTTAAGACAAAAACTATAACTAGAGACAAAGAAGTACACTACATCATCATAAAGGGTGCAATCCAATTAAGAAGATAAAACAATCATAAATATTTATTCACACAACATGGGAACCACAAAATACATAAAGCAAATATTAATAAGCCTAAAGGAAGAAATCAATAGTAATACATTAACAGTAAGGGAATTTAATACCCCTCTTACATTAATGGATAGATCATCCAAACAGAAAACCAACAAGGAAACAATGGCTTTTAATTGGGTCAGATTGATCTAACAGATACATTCAGAACATGCCATCCAAAAACAGCAGAATACATGTTCTTTTCTAGTACACATGGAACATTCTCCCGAATAGATCACATGTTGGACCACAAAACAAGACTCAACAAATTTAAAATGCCTGAAATCATATCATGCATCTTTTCTGACCACAATGCTATGAAACTAGAAATCAGCCATAAGGAAAGATCCAGAAAGACCACAAATGTGTGGAGGTTAAGCAACATGCTACTAAAGAATAAATGGGTCAATCAGGAAATCAAAGAGGAAATTAAAAAATACATAGAGACAAATAAAAAAGAAAACAGAACCATCCAAAATATTTGGGATGCTGCAAAATCTTTTCTAAAAGGGAAGTATATAGCAAGACAGGCCTGCCTAAAGAAGCAAGAAAAATCTCAAATACAGAATCTAATCTTACACCTAAAGAAACTAGTCAAAGCCCCAAAACAGCAGGAAGAAGGAAATAATAAAGATTAGAAAACAAATAAATGAAATTGAGACTAAAGAAAAGCACAACAGATAAATAAAACTAGAGCTGATTCTTTGAAAAGATGAACAAAACTGATCAAACTTTAGCCAGAGTCATTAAAGAGAGAGAGAAAAACAGAGAGACAGACAGAGACAGAGACTGGTGTGAGACTCAGATAATTAAAAATAAGAATCAGAAGAGGAGAAAGAATCACAAACACCACTAAAATACGAAGAATTGTGACAATATTATAAAAATATATATGCCGGGGGAAACTGGACAATATAAGAAAAAATTGATAAATTCCTAGAAACATACAGAATCCCAAAACTGAATCAGGAAGAAATAGAAAATTTGAACAGGCCATTTACCAGCAATGACATTGTATTAGTACTCAAAAAACTGCCAGCAAACAAAAGTTCAGGATCAGATGGCTTCTCAGGTAAATTCTACCAAAGATTTATTTTTTTTAGTCATAATCACAATTTATTATTATGTATTAAACACTACTATTTCTAACAAAACACTATCTGTTATTCTTTTTTTTTTAATTTTTTTTATTATTATGTTGTGTTAGTCTACCAAAGATTTAAAGAAGAATTCATACCCTCCAGCTCTCTCAGAGCTAAGTCCTCTGGTTTTTAAAGTACCCACAGGTAAGGCTTGCTGGTTTTCAGGTCTAAATATTATGAGAAATTATCATCCACTGTCCTTGGGATGCCTCGTTTGGGATCTGATCCTGTGCTTGTGCTGTACCTTCCATTTGTGATTAGTGTCACTAGAGTTGGCTTCAGAACCACAAGTCTGTCCCTCTGTGTGATGTGAGAAAGTGGTCCAGTTTCATTCTTTTGCACCTTTTCTGAACACACTTTGTTGAAGAGACTATCATTTTCAGATGGGATATTCTTTCCTGCTTTGCCAAAGATTAATTGAACATTTGTTGTTGGATCATTTCGGGGGGTTCTACTCTGTTCTATTGATCTACGTATCTGTTTTTATGCTAATACCATACTGTTTTATCACTTGTATTAGCCTTGTAATACAACTTGAAGTCTGGAATTGTGATACCTCCAGCTTTGCTTTTCTTTTTCAAGGTCTCTTTGGCTATTTGAGGTCTTTTGTGGTCCCATACAAATTTCAGGATTATTTGTTCTAGCTCCATGAAAAATGTTGTTGGTATTTTGGTAGGGATTGCATTAAATGTGCAGATTCCTTTTGGTAGTATAAACATTTTAACAATTTTAACAATATCTTCTGCTCCCTGAGTATGGAATGTCTTTCCATTTGTTTGTGTTGTCTTCATTTTTTGCATTCATCTTTTATAGTTTTAAGATTACAGGTCTTTTACCTCTTTGGTTAGGTTTATTGCTAGATATCTTACCGGTTTTGGTGCAGCTGTAAATGGGGTTGTTTTCTTAATTTTTCTTTCTGCTGCTTCATTATTGGTATATAGAAATCTAATAGATTTTTGCACATTGATTTTGTATCCTGTGACTTTACTGAGTTCACACATCAGTTCAAGCAGTCTTTTGGTGGAGTGTTTTGGATTTTCTATATAGTGTATCATGATATCTGCAAATACTGAAAGTTTAAATTCTTCCTTGGCAATTTGGATGCCTTTTTTCTGTTTCCTAATTGCTGTGGCTAGGACTTCCAACACTATATCAAATAACAGTGGTGAGAGTGGACATCCTTTCTTGTTCCTGACAGAGGAAAAGCTCTCAGTTTTTCCCCATTGAGGATGACATTAGCTGGGTTTTCATATATGATCTTTCTTATGTTGATGTATGTTCTCTCTAAACCTACTTTTTTGAGGCTTTTCACCAAGAATGGATGTTGTACTTGATCAAAGGCAATTTCTGCATCTGTTGAAAGGATCATATGGTTCTTATCCTTTCTTTGATTGATGTGGTGTTGATTTGTAAACCACCTTGGCAACCCAGGAAAAATACCACTTGATTGTGGTAAATTTGTGATTTTTTAAATGTATTATTGGATTCAGTTTGCTAATATTTTATTGAGAATTTTTGCATCCATATTCATCACAGATATTGGCCTGTACTTCTCTTTGTTAGTGGAGACTTTGGTTTTGGTATCAGGATAATGCTAGCTTCATAGAATGAATTAGAACCTTTCTTTCCCTTTTTTGGAATATTATGAGAAGAATAGGCATAGAGTCTTTTAAAGTGTTTGGTAGAATTTGCCTGTGAAGGCAATTGGTCCTAGACTTTTGTTTGTTCAGAGATTTTTTGATTACTCATTCAATTTCTTTGCTGGTTATCAGTCTACTCAAGTTCTCTATTTTGTCCTGTTTCTTCCAGTTTTGGTAGGTTATATATTTCTGGGATTTCATCAGTTTCTTCCGGGTTGTCCCATTTGTTGCCATAGAATTTTTCATAATATTCTCTTATGCTTATTTGTATTTTGCATTGTTGGTTGTTACATCTTCTCTCTCATTTTTAAATTTTATTTATTTGGATCTTTTCTTTTTTATAAGTCTGGTAGGGGTTTATCAATTTTATTAAAATTTTCAAAGAACCACCTCCTGCTTTCATTGATCTGTTATATTTCTTTTTTAGGTTCTATGTCAATATTTCCATTTATAACCTTTAGGCTTCATTTGTTGTTCTTTTTCTAGCTCCTTTATGTATAAAGTTAGGCTTTTTCTTTGAGATGTTTCATGCTTCTTAAGTAGGCCTTTATTGCTATATAATTCCCTTTCAAGACCACTTTTACTGCATCCCAAACATTTTGGACTATTGTCTCTTCATTTTCATTTGTGTGTTTTTTTTATTTTCTTCTTTGATTTCCTGGTTGACCCATTCATTTTTCAGTAGAATGTTGTTTAACATCCATGTATTTGTGGCCTTTCCAGTTTTTTTCCTGTGGTTGCCTTCAAGTTTCATAGCACTGTGTTCAGAAAATATGCATGATTTGTGATCCAGTATGTAATCTCCTCAGGAGAATGTTCTATGTGCACTCAAAAAGAATGTGTATTCTGCTACTTTAGGGTGAAATGTTCTGTGTATATCTTTCGAGTCCATCTGATCCAGCGTGTCATTCAGGGCCATTATTTCCTTGTTGATTTTCTGTTTAGATGATCTGCCCATTACCGTGAGTGGGATGTTAAAGTTTCCTATTATTATTGTATTAGTATCAATGAGTTCATTTATGTTTGTGAATAATTAATATATTTGGTTTCTCTGAAGTGGAGAAATAAGTATTTATAATTATTTGATCTTCTTGTTGGATTTTTCTTTTCATTATTTTATAATGTCCTTCTTTGTTTCTTCTTACTGTCTTTGGCTTGAATTCTAGTTTCCAGTACAATTATTGCTACTTTGGCTTTCTCCTCATGTCCATTTACATGACAAAAGTTTCTCTACTCTCAATCTGCAAGTGTCTTTAGGTCTAAAATGAGTCTCTGGTAAGTAACATATAGATGGGTCTTGTTTGTTTGTCCATTCTGACACCCTGTGTCTTTTGATTGGAGTATTTAATCCATTTACATTCAAGATAATTATTGACAGATATGTATTAGTGTCATTTTATTATTTGTTTTGTGGTGGTTTCTGCCGATTTTCTCTGATGCCTTGCCTTTGTCATTGTTGCTCTCATTTGTATTGTGTCCCCTTTAATAATTCTGTGGCAGGGTTTCATCCTTGGCCAGAGTGTGGTAAGTTTTAACTAGGTGTGCTCTGGTCTGCTTGTGATTTGAGAACTGACACCATTTCCAGGAGATCTGAGGCTCTTAAGAACTCTGGTTGGGAGATGTGGTGTAGGAAGTGGTTTCTGCTCATTTTCTGGGGAAGGGGCCTATTGTGCTGGGATTGAGCAAGCTTTAATGAAAAGTGCAGTCCTGTCAGGGAGGAGTGGGACCTGTTATAAGCAAATTATGTAGCCAGTGTTGCTGCTGCACTACTTCCTGCACGTGGCTCTGTGTTTATGCTGAGGGATGGGGGGAGGAAAATGGGATCAGACAGTTCCTTTGCTCATGTAGAGGTATCTCTGTGAACACTGCCTCTCAGGGATGTACTCAAAAGAAGAGCAAATAATCTCCTTACTTGGTGTCCTAGGCTTTCTCCTGATCAGTGCTTCCATACCATGTGCCCCCGAGTTGCTTGCCTGCCTTTTCTCTTGCAGCAGTATAGTGCCCTCCGTGCTCTATCACAGCCAAGACCACTGACCTTTAAGGCTTCAGTCTGCAAGCCCCTGTAGTTGCAAGAACTCCCAAAATTCAGCCCCTATCATTTCCCCAGCCAATGGCTTCAGGGAAGTATTCTCCTGTGTGTTCCCTTGTGTTTCTCTCTTTTTCACCCTTCTCTGTGACCAGGACTCCTTCCTCCCACAACACCCATGATCTGTTTCTCTCTTAAAGCACATTTCCATACTTCCTACCTTCCTCGATGTGGCCTCTTCTCTCCTTTTACTTGTGGAGTTTGTTCTGACAGTCTCCAGATTGATTCCTGGGGTATTTACGGTGATTTGCTAATTACCTAGTTGTGTTCATGGAATGAGAGGAGCCGGGGTCCTCCTACTTCACTGATGTCTTCTTCCCCCTCATCTCTTTATCATTATGTATTGATTTTCTTTGCCTTTTGTTATACTCTTTGTTTTAATGTTTATTTTGTTTGATGTAGTTTTGCTACCCCAGCTTTTTTTCTTTTCTATTTGCAAAATATGTATTTTCTGTCCCTTATTTTTCAGCCTTTATGTGTCCTTAGGTATGAAGTGAGTCACTTTGTAGGAAGTTGAGAGATGGGAATGGTTTTTGTATCCATTTGGCCAACTTACATGTTTTTATTGGTGTATTTAGATTATTTACATTTAAAGTAATTATTGATAAGGACGGACTTATTTCCATTTTGTTAATTGTTTTGTAGTTGATTTTGTAGTACTTCTCTGTTCCTTTCTTTTTTTCTTGCTCTCTTTCCTTGTGATTGTTGATTTTCTGTAATATTATGGTTGGGCTTTCTTTCTCTTTAATTTGGGTGTACCTATTATAGGATTTGGCATCTGTTACGGGTTTTTTGTTATTCATCCATGTCCTATAGTAGTCTCAATTAAGTTATAGTCACTTAAGTTCTAAAACATTCTAAAAGAACCTTTGTATTCTCCCCTTCATGTTATATGTCATCATATTGTATTTGTTTTTGTTAATAATTTTCTTACTTTTAATTATGGTCCTTTCTTTTCCGCTTTAGGAAGTCACTTTAACATTTCTTGTATGGCCACCTAGCGGTGATGAACTCTAGTTTTTGTCTGTTTGGGAAACTCTTTAACTCTCCTTCAGTTCTGAACTGCAACCTTGCCAGGCAGTGTATTCTTATTTGTAGACTTTTTCATTTCATCACTTTAAATACATCATGTGACTCCTTTCTGATCTACATAGTTCTGCTGAAAAATTAGCTGATAGCCTAATGCGATTTCCTATGTAACTAGTTACTTGTTTCAACTGTTTTTAAAACTCGCTCTAATCTTTAATCTTTGACATTTTAAATACTGTTGTTGTGTAGCGGACCCCCTTATGTTCATCTTGTTTAGAACTCTCTGTGCTTCTTGAACTTGGATATTTGTTTCCTTCCTTGGGTTAGGATAGCTCTCAGCTCTTACTTGTTAAAATATATTTTCTAACTCTTTCTCTCTCTGTTCTCTATCTGTGACCTCTATTGTGTGAATTTTGTTTGATTCGTTCAAAAGATCCCTTAACCTATCCCCATTTTTTCTTTTTTTCTATGCAGCTATGGTGTTTTTTATTATACTGCCTTCTACTTCACTCTTCTTTCTTCTGTATTCATTCTCTACCCTACTGTAGCTTCTCTCAAGTGTAATTTTCACTTCCATTATTGCATTCTTCAACTCTGAATTGTTATTTTCTATCTCTGTTGAAATTCACACTGAGTTCAACTATTCTCCTCTCCTATCTGGTAAGCATCTTTTTAACCATTATTTTAAATTCATAATCACATAAATCGCTTATCTTTATTCATTTAGTTCTTTTTCTGATGTTTTGCTTTGTTTTTTTCTTTTTTAGCATACTTTTCTATTTTGCTTAATTTTTGGTGTTTATTTATATGAATTAGGCAGAACAGTTACTTCTCCTAGACTTGAAAGAATGTTCTTTCATATGGCTATTCCTGGTGTGGGCTGGCGGTGGCTGTGGCTGGCATGGGATAAGCAGTTCCAGGTCTCCCCCTGTGACCTGGGAGGTCAGCTGAATCTGATGTGGGGGCAAGTCAGGGTGTCCCAGAGTCCTCCACAGAGGGAGCACCCAACCAGGGTGTCTGGAGCCGAGGTTGGATGGATTAAGGTGTCTTGTGATGCTCCACACAAAGGGCACCCTGCTAAGTTGCTAGAGCCAAGGCATGCTTGTGGTGAGGGGAAAGCCCTGGTGGAGTGACTGGAGACCAGACATTTCTGTGCATGGGATGTCCTGGCAAGTCATCCGGAGCCAAGGTGGTGCAAGTGTACAGTGTTCTGGAGTGCTTTGCCCCTGTGTCCCCTGAGATGGGTGGAGGTGTCATGATCACTGACCAGGGATGTCTTGGTGTCTACTGCATTGGGGTCACCTTGGTGGATTATATGTGGCTTCTATGGGCTATTCTCTGAAGTGGCAGGCTGGCTTTAGCATCTGGACCTTGCTTTTATTGATGCTATCAAGATGAAGGAGCAGCATAAACTGTGGCGCTTTCCAGCCCCTCCCACCCAGAGACAGTTCCGGAGTTTGGTGGGATTCTTGGGCTGGTTCCTTTTATATCCTACTTGCTGTTTTAAACCCAGAGTTTTGTCTGTGTCCCGGGGCAGACATATGTGTTCATGTTACTCTCTGTCTGCATTCCAATTTGCTGTGTCAGATGTGTCTTCATTATTGTGTCTGTGTCTCCATCACTCTTGCTGATCTCTAAGTAGTCCAAATGTTGTTGTGCAGAAGCTGTTCAAGAAGTCCTAAAGTTCTTCTTCAGGAGGAATTGTTCTATAAGTAGATGTAGACCTGGTATGCTCCCAGAAGAGAGGAGTTCAGGGTCTTCCTTCATTGACTTCTTGGATCCTCCTTTTCAAACAATGTGTATGTTTTGTATGGATAGTGCCACTTTTCTTTATGAATTCATCCAGTGAATAATGTCCACTTTTTCGCAATGATAAATAATGTGGCTATGAACATTCATGGACAAGTTGTGTAGACATATGTTTTCAACAACTTTTGGGTATGTACGTCGGAGTAGAATTGTGGGGTCACATAGTAATGCTATGTTTAATCTTTTGTGGACTGTCAGACTCTTCCAATCTTAAACTCCTAACAGTATGTGAGAGAATCAATTCCTCCATATCTTTGCCAATACTGTGTTTCTCCTTTTTAAAAAACATTAGATTGTTTTTAGTGGATGTGAAGTAGTTTTAATTTCTATTTCATTCTGATGGCTAATGATGTTGAGCATGTTTTCATGGGCTTATTGAACACATAGATCTTTTTTTGAGAAATATCTATTCAGTCTCTGCTTTTAAAAAATTGGGTCCTAAGAAGAAAAATTTGTTCTTATCATTAATTTGTAAGAGTTCTTTATATATTCTACATACAAGTCTTTTTTCAGATATATGATTTGTAAATATTTTCTTTTATTACAGATTTTTCTTCTCACTTTCTCGATGAGATATTATACTAGTATGCTCAGGCTACCATAACAAAATATCACAGACTATGTTATATAAACAGTGAAAATTGTATACTTGGGGAGAGAGAGAGACAGTGATGGGGAGTGGAGAAGAGAAGGAGAGCAGGAGAGAGAGAGAGAGAAAGAGAGAAAAATCTTCCTTTTATCATTGGATAAAATCCAATCAGATTATGGCTCCACACTTATGGAACTCATTTAATTACCTAATTCCTTTTTTTTTTTTTTAAGAAAGGGAGTGAGCTGGGGGGAGGGGCAGCAGGAGAGGAAGAGAAAATATTAAGCAGGATCCACACCTAGCATGGAGCCCAACATTGGGCTTAATTTTGAGACCCTGAGATCATGACATGCGCCAAAGGCAAGGGTCAGATGCTTAGCTGACTGGGCCACCCAGACGCCCCCTTAATTACTTTTTAAAAGCATCTTGTCCAAATACAGCTAGGTTGAGGGTTAGAGCTTCATCATATGAACATGAAGAGAACCACAGTTAAGTCCACTAGAGATATTTTTCCATTTATTTAAATCTTCCTTATTGTTTAAACATTTTTTGTGTAGTTTTCTGAATATAAGCTTGGACTTTTAAATTAAAAGTTTAACAAGTGGGGTAAGAGGAGCCAGCGGCCGGGAAGGTTCTAGTCTGTTCTGCCTCTTGGCAGCCGCCCCCTTCCACACAATCACGCCTGCCGCCTGCCACCGCCTCCGGACCACGGACCCCCTCAAAGTGAGCGAGCTTAGGGCCTTCCTGAAAATGTGGAGGCTGGATTCGAGCGTTCTGCACACCGAGGAATGGCGCTTCCTGCGGGAGAGTGTGGAGAGCGTGGGGGGTAAAATACCACCTGCAACTCGTAAAACTGAATCAGAAGACAATATCAAGGAAGAAAAAACAAATAGTAAGAAGGCGGAGGAAAAACATAAAGAGAGATGAACCATCAAGTGAGGAAAGTGATCTAGAAATCGACAATGAAGGTGTGATTGAACCAGATACTGACGCCCCTCAAGAAATGGGAGATGAACCGAGGAACTAATGGATCAGGCAAATGATAAAAAAGTGGCTGCCATTGATGCCCTAAATGATGGTGAACTACGGAAAACCATTGACTTGTTCACAGATGCCATCAAACTGAATCCTCCTCGCTTGGCCATTCTGTATGCCAGGAGAGCCAGTGTCTTCATCAAATGACAGAAGCGAAATGCTGCCCTTCGAGACTGTGACAGGGCTATTGAAATAAATCCTGATTCAGCTCAGCCTTATAAGTGACGAGGGAAAGCACACAGACTTCTGGGCCATTGGGAAGAAGCAGCACATGACCTTGCCCTTGCTTGTGAACTGGATTACGACGAAGATGCTAGTGCAGTGCTGAAAGAAGTTCAACCGAGGGCCCAGAAAATTGCTGAACATCGGAGAAAGTATGAGCGAAAACGTGAAGAACAAGAGATCAAAGAAAGAATAGAAAGGTTTAAGAAGGCTCGGGAAGAACATGAGAGAGCCCAGAGGGAGGAAGAAGCCAGATGACAATCAGGAGCTCCTATGGCTCTTTCCCAGGTGGCTTTCCTGGGGGAATGCCTGGTAGTTTTCCTGGAGAATGCCTGGAATGGCAGGGGGGAATGCCTGGAATGTCAGGAATGCCTGGGCTCAGTGAAATTCTTAGTGATCCAGAGGTTCTCTCTGCAGGATCCAGAAGTTATGGTGGCCTTCCAGGATGTGGCCCAGACCCCAGCGAGTATGTCAAAATAGAGCAATCCAAAGGTTATGAATCTCATCAATAAATTGTCAGTCAGATTGGGAGGTCAAGCATAATGCCCTTCAGACAAATAAAGCCCTTGCTGAAGGAAAAGCAACGATCACCCAAAGGATGTCGCAATGATACAAAGCAGTGTACCTCTGACCTTCTCATGAAGAAAGCTGGGGTGCTGAGAAGAGAATCCCTACCCCTCTGCCCCACCTGCAACTGCAACACTCTACAGTGGTTTGCCATTAGGGTATTCATTCAGATACTGTTTTCCTACTAGGAATTACAAACTTTAAACACTTTTTAAAAACATATTAAAAGGGTGTATTAGTCTCTACATTGTCCTTTACTAATCATTTCATTTTTTTTCCTTTGGATTAACTGGGCAAGGAAGATACTTCAGTGTGGAAGATTTATTGCTCAGTTTGAGTGAAATAAAGGTTTATTAGTGGGAAGAAGCAAATATAACATTTAAATAGATGAACTTTGACCTGGAGATACAGTTTCTGAGACATTTTGACTTGTCTTTTTAAATCCTTGATTTTTTATTTTTTTAGGATTTTATTTATTTATTTGACAGAGAGAGTGAGAGCAGGAGCACTAGCAGGGGGAGTGGGAGAGGGAGAAGCAGGCTTCCCGCGGAGCAGGGAGACCGGTGGGGGCTCCATCCAGGACCCTGAGATCATGACCTGAGCCGAAGGGAGAACTTAACTGACTGACTCACCCAGGTGCCCCAGAAATGCTTTATTTTTTTAAACAGAATTTATTTGGATAAAACCATTAGGGCCACCAGTATTGCAGTAGGACCTAGGTAGGGACTGGAAGTGCCTGGCAGGGCAGCAGCAACCTTATTCCTTTTATATAGGGTGCACGCTTGTGCAGATGCATTTAAATCTTACACTGTGGTAAAGGGATGATTTTTATAATGCTGCAGTAGAATTGGATTACTTAGGTGTGTTCTTCTCTGATTTAGAAAATAAATGTTTTGCATTATTTCCACATAGGGGAAATAAGGGAATACTTTTCTTTTGATATTTCTGTGTTTAGAGTGACCTTTCCTGGTCAGAAAAGATCCATCTCCTGGTGCACTTTCTACTTGTTTTCACCTCCCCCCGCACCACCCCCCCATACTCTTTTTGAGCTAAAGATAGTCCTTTGTTACTGGCATCATCACTACTATATCATTCACAACATAATTCTGCAAGTGTATGTCATGCTGGGTTTAATATGTAATATAGTGATTATGTGAGGTAATAGCCATAACAGCTGTAGTTTCTTACTTGGCCAAAAGATTTCATATTTAAATGTTAGGTTTCCGCTTTGGTGGAAATCTTACCATGTCAAAAGAGGTCGGAAGGAGGGATTGGATTCCCTTCGGCGTTCAGTCTTCTAGTTAGGAAATACCTGTTGCAGTTGGAATTTATCTTACATCATTCATCTCTGTAGTTTGGAGAGTATGAGGTTTGAATTCACTGATAGACATAGAGGGGAACAAACATCTTTGATCCAACGTGAATTATACAATCGATGAGATCCATGGTTCTTCATTGTGGGGTTGATGGCATTATGAGTCATTGTGCTCCTGTTTAGCTCTTAAGTACTACATATCCCCCACCTCTCCCTTTTCTCCCTCCCTCTCCTCCAAGGATAAAGACATGATAGACTTTTCTATTGTACATTCAACTCTCAACATTAATTACGACTAAGTCCAGGCACTGTACCAGGAATTGCTAGGTTTCTACCTATCTTCCAGTGTCAAGTACTAGTGTTTAAAAACAGTTTCAAGGGATGAGACCCTCTGTATTTTGCTTATTTGAAGAATCAGTGGTAAGAGCAGTGAAGAAAATTCCATGGAATACATTTTTGAAGTAGCGCGTTTATGAAGTCAAGTAAGTGGATCCAGGTTCTAACCCTTTGCTGTACACAAGCAGATAGAAATGCATCTGTTATATAAGTGAGAAAAAGCTGTAGGCTAACGGAGCATGCTTTTTAAACCCTTTAAAAATACTCAGCATATAAACTTGCGTTTGAGCTTGCCAGCGGTTTTTGTTGTTGTTGCTAATGTGTGTTCTCTCTCAAATTTTCTAATGTGTGCTTTGAATAACTTTGGGTTCCTTATTTGATTTACTTATTATATATTACTTAAGTACATTTTAACATTGCAAATATTACAAGTGGGTAAAAGTAAAATTGGTCTTCTGAAAATGTGTCCTGTGCTTTTAAGTTCCACAAATAACAAAGTACATTCATTTTAATAGAAACTCAGTATCATTTCTAAACCAGAAGTCTTTTTTCTTGTGCTAACAATGATATAAGAAGGAAAAAGTAAAGGAGGTTTTTTCTGCTTAAAAATAAATAGTTATTGGATTTCTAGCTACATTAAAAATAAAGTATGGTTTCAAACTGGAAAAAAATTTTAAAAATATTTTTGATGTTATTTTGATGCTGTTGTAAATGTCTTCTTAACTTTTTTCAAATGTAATAGTGGGCATAAAAAAATACAATTGATCTTGTGTATTAATATCCTCTGCAACCTACTACACTCATTAGTTCTAATAATGCTAATTCATTATTATAATGAGCTAGGATTATAATTATGTTCAGTTATATGGAATTATAATTATTAACATATTATTAACACATTATTTGTTCTACTGTTTTGACTTCTTAATATTTTTTTATGTATCAAATCGTCTGCAATTTAAGATAATTTTCTTTGTCCATTGTCCAAGTTTTAATGGTCATTTGTATTTTAGTTGAATTATAATAGTCCTTTCGATATTATGAATGCAAGTCATTTGTCAGATATACTTTTCTCCCTTCTGTGGGTTTTTATTGGAAGATAAAAAATAAAATTACTGAAATGAAAATTTTACTCTTAAGAATTAAGAGAAGACTTAGCATGCAGAAGTATGAATCAATGAACTTAAAGACTGATCAATTGAAATTGTGGAGCTTGAGAAGCAGAACAAAAATGAATGAAGACAAAGTATAACAAAGACTAAGACCTTTAAGACACTAGAAAGTAAACCAGTATTCACATAATAATAGTGAATTATCCTCTCCAAAATGAGAGGAGAGAAAAGGAGTACAAAGAATAGTTGTTTTGGTCAAAAATTTCTCAAAATTTTGAAATAAACATATGAACACGTTCAAATACCTCAAGAAATTTCAACCAGAATAGAATCAAAAAGATCTACAATGAGACAATCATAGTAAAATTTCAAAAGCCAAAGACCTCTGAATCTTGCACGTATCAAGCTAAAAGTGACTCATTGTGCACCAGACATCCACAATGAGATTTCATAAATAATAAAAGCCAGAAACAGTGGGATGATATACTTAAAGAGGGAAAAAGGAGAAAATCTTGCCGTCAACCAAGTGTTCTATATATGGCCAAACCAATTTTTGAAAAAATTAAAACATTCTCATATAAACTAGAGAAAAAGGGCGCCAGGTGACCCATTCAGTTGAGTGTCCCACTCTTGATTTTCACTCAGGTCATGATCTTGTGGTTGTGGGATCCAACCTGTGTCAGGCTCCAACTCGGTTAGGAGACTGCTTCAGGTACTTTCTGCCTCTCCCTTCTCCTTCCCTGCGTCTGTCCCCACTCATGGTCTCTCTCTGTCTAAAATAAATGAATAAATAAAATCTTAAAAAATAAATAAATAAACGAGCTGAGAAATTTTATCACTAACATGCCTGCTAAATTAAAAAATGCTAAAGTAAATACTGAAGCCTTAAATGAAATGATACCACACAGTAATTTGAAGCAACCTAAAGAAATAAACATGATTAAGGGGAATCACATCGGTACATATCAAATGAAAATTACTGTATTTTTCTAAAGCCTCTTCATTTCTACATGGATTAAAAGACAAAACAAAGATAGCTTATGTGTTTTAATAAACACGCAGTTTATAAAGTATATAGGTAAACATGCAGTGCGTGACAATACAGGAGGGACAGGGGTGTATAGAAACAGATTTTTATATGCTACTGACCTAAGTTGATATTAAATTGGACTAAATTTTTATATTCAAGATAATATATGTAATCCTTACTATATCTACTAAAAATAACTTTAATATGCACAGAAGAGGAAATGAGAAAACAATCCATGAGATACAAAGGGAGGGTAGTAATAGATATATTAATAAAGAAAAAATATACAACATATGGAAAAGAAATAGCAAATGGTAGTAGAAAATTCCTTATCATCAATCACTTTAAATGTACATGATGAGACTATCTAAGTAAAAGACACTATTTGTGATAATGGAAAAACCATCATCCAACTTTATGCTTTCTATAAAAGATTCACTCTAGGGCTTGAACTTGGGATCCTGAGATCAAGACCTGAGTTGAGATCAAGAGTCAGCGCTTGATAGGAGAGGAAAGATGGCAGAGGAGTAGGGGACCCTGTTTCAACTGGTACCCGGAATTGAGCTGGGTATCTACCTGACCACCCTGAGCACCCACGAAACCAGCCTGAGATGTAAGAAGATCTGGATCTCTACAAACAGAATATCGCAGGCGGTTGGTTTTGAGGTACTAAGAGGGGAGCCCTGATTCTGCGGGCAGATATCGGAGGATAAATGGCAGCGGGAAGGTGGCTGGCCGTGGGGATCCTACACCTCCGGTGAGTGACAGCCTCATGTCCTGGGGATGGGGCACAGACTCACAGACCAGTAGCGGCAGGGAAAGGACTTTAGGGCGGCCCCGGGCGGAAACCTGGAGCCGCGGGGTTGCACGTGGGAACCGGGAGCTGTTGGCGGTTTTAGAAGCACAAAGGGCAGAGACATGCTCCGACCTGGAGGCAGGACTGGGGGCGCTGCAGAGGGGCACACAAACCAGGACCCTGCAGTTTATAGCAGCATGGACAGAAACGCAGACGGTGTGGCCTGGAGAGCTCACTGAAGAACAGACTGCGGTCTCTCTGCTCTGAGGCAGAGGGTTGGAAACGGTCTCCTCTGCTCTGACTTGTGGAAGAGATGTGGAAAGCCACCAGAGAACAAAAGCCCCCCAAAACCAGTTCCCACTGAGCCCATCCCCCGCCACAGGGGGGTAGGGCAACTCTGCCCAAACAGGGTTGCCTGAGTAACAGCACACCAGGCCCCTCGACCGGAAGACAGGCTGGGAAAACAAGAGGCCAGCAACCCTAAGGTCTCTAACAAACAGGTGCATCTTGCTTGGGTATTGGTCAATAATTTGGACTCTGTACATTCCCTCAAACGTCCGTCAACAGAATGACTAGGAGGAGGAACCCCTAAAATAGAAAAGACTCAGAGATTATGACTTATGGTGCAGATTTACAAATGGATGCAGATATAACCAAGATGTCGGAGAGGAATTCAGGGTAGTAGTCGGAGAGGAATTCAGGGTAGCAATTGTGAAGACAATGGCTAGAATGGAGAAATCAATCAATGGCAACATAGAGTGTCTAAGGGCAGAAATGAAAACTGAATTGGCAGAACTGAAAAATGCTATCAATGAGATCCAATCCAATCTAGATAATCTAACACCAAGGCAAGTGAGGCAGAAGAACGAATAAGCAACCTGGAAGACAATATACTAGATAAAAGGGGAAAAGAGGAGGCCAGGGAAAAACAACTCAGAATCCATGAAAATAGAATCAGAGAAATAAGTGACACCATGAAGCGTTCCAATGTCAGAATAATTGGAATCCCGGAAGGAGTGGAGAGAGAGAGAGGACTAGAAGATGTATTTGAGCAAATTGCAGCTGAGAATTTCCCTAATCTGGGGAATGAAACAAACATTCGCGTCCTAGAGGCAGAGAGGACCCCTAGAGGAGAACATAGGCAATAACCTCTTTGACATCACCCACAGCAACTTCTTTCAAGGTACATCTCCAAAAGCTAGTGAAACAAAAGCAAAAATGAACTTTTGGGAGTTCATCAAGATAAAAAGCTTCTGCATAGCAAAGGAAACAGTCAACAAAACAAAGAGGCAACCCACAGAATGGGAGAAGATATTTGCAAAAGACACTCCAGGTGAAGGGCTGGTATCCAAGATCTATAAAGAACTTCTCAAACTCAACACCCAAAAAACAAATAATCAAGTCAAAGAGTGGGCAGAAGATATGAAAAGACACTTCTCTGAAGAAGACATACAAATGGCTAACAGACACATGAAAAAGTGTTCATCATCATTAGCCATCAGGGAAATTCAAATCAAAACCATGTTGAGATACCACCTTACACCAGTTAGAATGGCAAAAATGGACGAGGAAAGAAAGAACAAATGTTGGAGAAGTTGTGGAGAAAGGGGAACCCTCTTACACTGTTGGTGGGAATGCAAGTTGGTACAGCCACTTTGGAAAACGGTGTGGAGGTTCCTCAAAAATTTAAAAAGAGAGCTACCCTATGACCCAGCAATTGCGCTCCTGGGTATTTACCCCAAAGACACAGATGTAGTGAAAAGAAGGGCCACATGCACCCCAATGTTCATAGCAGCAATGTTCGCAATAGCCAAACTGTGGAAGGAGCCGAGATGCCCTTCAACAGACGAATGGATAAAGAAGATGTGGTCCGTATATACAATGGAATATTACTCAGCCATCAGAAAGGATTTTGCTAAGTGAAATAAGTCAAGCAGAGAAAGTCAATTATCATATGGTTTCACTTATTTGTGGAACATAAGGAACAGCATGGAGGACATTAGGAGAAGGAAGGGAAAAATGAAGGGGGCAGAAATCGGAGGAAGAGACGAACCACGAGAGACTGTGGACTCTGAGAAACAAACAGGGTTTTAGAGGGGAGGGGGGATTGGTTAGCACGGTGACGGGCATTAAGGAGGGCACATACTGCATGGAGCACTGGGTGTTATACGAAAACAATGGATCGTGAATCACCACGTCAAAAACTAGTGATGTGTTGTATGGTGACTAACATAACATAAGAAAATTAAAAAACAAATACTGAGAAAAAAAAATTTGTGTATAACATTTAACCATGTTGTTAAACTATATCCTCTATAATTACACATCTGAGAACTAAATAATGGTGATTAACGGCATATGGGCATAGATGACCATGGTATTCTCATGAAACTCCAGGAAGAAACCGGGATTCCTTATACAGAGTAATGATTGCAAACTCTTCCGGTGTAGACACAGTTTGAAAATATGTGTTGATGAAGTAGGATGACAAGAATGGATTGTTCAGGTCTGGATTTCATCTCAATTCCAGCTATCTCAGAGGCCAAGGGAATGAATTTTGTCATTGTACTGCACACTAGTTGGGATACTGCCGTAGACACAGAGCTGGTAAGTATGCAGCAAATTCTCTCAGGGAATGACTTGTGAAAGCAGAAGATGGAGAAGATACTGTGACAGGCAGAGAAATAATCCTATATTTCAATGAAACAGGACACAAAAAAGCCTTTATAGTGGCATTAACCAGAACAGCCAAGTTTGCATAATGGCCAAAAAACTGGAAACTAAAAATTAGTGCATGCACTGATAACTAGTGATGCTAGTTTCCTTAAGTCAAACTCATTATCTGGAGTGTACATAACTGTGAACTACTCTTGAAGAAAATTTCCAGTGAAGAGTAAGACCAATTATGATAATAGTAAAAGACATGGGTTCAGTCACAAAAAGTAGATTTTGACTGGCTTAAACCAACGTCCATGTATTGTTCATTCAATACATACATAGAAAAATACTGTCAAATATGACAGTAATGGTGCTCAATCTGTGCTGATGTCCAAGACAAAGTAAAGGGGTTCACCCTAAGAGTTGTATGATGGGAATTGGCATGGCTAAAAAGAGTGTGAATGTAATAGAAACTTATGAACGTGCTCAGGTAAACAGTTGTCTCTAAAGTCTTATTAACTATGCTGAATTTCAAGGCTCAGAATTTAAAAGGCATCAAAAACAGCATAAGGACTTAAGCCTGAAATAGGCTGTGGATGGAATCAGAAAGCAACATAAATGTATCCATTGAAAAATATAAAAGGTGGGCTAATGAGGGGAGGAAATGAAGGCACAAAATGGAATGTTTTGAGATCACTAGGGCAAAACAGGCCTTTGATAATACCACCTGTAAAATTACACAACATTCTGAGACATGCAGCCCATGACTGCAGCATGTGATCACATAATGGTTGCTGAACTGGTGAGAGTGTTATACTTTCCACTATGAATGTATTTTTTAATGAAGACAACCTTTGCCAACTAAAATCCAAGGACTCTTCTAAATAACTGGGAGAATATAATGTAATTGAGAAAATACTGAAGTGAATACTATGTATTTGTCTTTTCTGGATTTCATTGACATGTATCTCTTCCACATCAATTTTTTAAAGATTTTATTTATTGCAGAGCACATACAAGTGGGCGGAGCGGCAAAGGGAGGAGGAGTCTGCTTCAGGACACAAGTCTGCAATGGACGCAAGGCTCGATCCCAGGACCCTGGGATCATAACCTGAGCCGAAAGCAGACGTTTAACAGCTGAACCACCCAGGCGCCCCCTTCCACTTCATTGTAATTTATGCCCTCATTTTATTCATCCTGGACTATTTCAGAAATTACTTAACTCCAAATGCTTCTTTTCCTTGGCTCCCGTTCTTTTTTAAATATATATAATTTATTTAGGATGTATGTCACCTGTCCTTGCCAAATGACAAAAAAATACAATAAATAAAATAAAGATTTTTACTCTGAACTATTTCAAAAAATAAACGTAATGAAACCATACAGATGAACGTGTAATTTTATTGTTCAAGTAAGAGAATTGCCAATATGCCGTCAATTGCCAACAAATGATAATCTTTGTTATCTTGCATAATGATAGTCCTTTGACAGATCAGTTGTAATTAGGATGATGTGCATACGATGGAGAGGGTTGACGAGTTGTCCTTGAAAGTGAGGCAGCAGAAGTATCACCTATCATTGGCATTGTGCACCATGGGTTGCCGGCCGGTTGCAGGTTAGAAAAACGAGCCTCACTGGCTGACAAATCCGCATATCTAGTTGGAAAAGTGGAAGGCTCCACCCTCATACCAAAATAACTGCTCTGTAAGGGAGATATGATACGGTACTGAGATGTAGAAGTTGTAGTTGTAACGAAGTTCACAATGTGGCCATTTGCTTGAGTGTAGCTGCTATGTGAGTACATGTGGAAAGTGGTCAACTGGTTTAAAGTAGCATGTGGCTCCATTCCAATTTGTCCCGGTGGTCTAACCGACATTGCTGATGCAGGAGAAAAATCACTTCTCATAGGGGCCGTTGTAGTAGCAATTCTCTGGCTGGGAGAAAGCTTCCTTATTCGAGGCACATTTACGTTGGTGGAGTTTGAACATACCCTTTCTCCGCTAGTTTCAGCAACAAAACCAGAATTAGGTCTCTCCACATTATCCACTGCTCTGCAGGGTTTCTTGTTGAAACCTTGAACTAATGAAACTGTAGAAGCATTTTTAATCCCGACTCTTCTTTTCATTCTTACTAAAAGATGGGGGCAGCCTCGTTTAAAATATGGATTATGATAGTACTGTAACTGAAACCAAAGGAGAACGTTACTAAGTGACATTTCCAACTAAGATAGAAGATAACCTATAAAATCTGACTGTAGTTTCATCACAAAAAGTCATCAAATAACATATTTAGTATGTTAGTATTTTTAAGAATTTACTTACTGGAAACAAACGTTTAATTACGGTTCATGAAAATGTGTTATATATTTACAGATAACAGTGAATAGCACTTTAAGTGGCTTCAGGACCTTATTTAAATTGAAGTTCATTGGTAACGATCAAAGATACTACCAAGATTTCTTATAACCCTGAATGTTTCATGCCTAAGCTGGCCTCAATTTTTAAAAAATGTTAAAAATTTAAAAATCTGACTTTAGCCTATACACACGAACATATTTACTGCTATACAAGGTGAAATCTTATATATTCTTTATATAAGTAATAACATTTTTGCATACCTTGCTTAAAACAGAAACTTCTTTTTCCTCTGCTAGAAAGTCAGCCAGAGAAGCAGATCTTTGAAAACTCTGTCGCATTTTACTAAATCCATAAAGATTAAGCTGGCGAACTAAACTCCTCATACTTCCAGTTTCAAATATCCTGAAGGGAACCTTTCCCTCCAACACTTCTTTCTTGAAGAGTTCCTCATCAATCACTATAGAAGTTCCCTTCTCATCCCACCAAATTGACTTGAATTGATCACTTTCAACTATTTTCCAGAGTTTCCTGGGAAAGGTCAGAGAAAGAAAATCATTATCTTCATCTGGTTCAGAGACACAGAATGTGTAACGTGGTCTTTTTATCAAGGATCCTCCTGACAAGGCCTGCAAAGCATTTTCTTCAATCATAGACCTCAGGTCCACATCTCCAGTGAATGTGTGATCACACAAAGGAGCGCTAATGGAGGCTGCGGAACCAGTCGATCCATCTTTAGGAGAATCATCTTGAATTTCTGAAGAAACATGTGCCATCTCAAATAAGTTTTCCTCCAGCTACGTTTCTCATCTGCATGGTTTTGAACACTGCAGCTTCAAATGCCGCTTTGGCTGGCCTACGCAGATAGACTACCCAGACCGTCACAATGCTCCACCACCTGAGTAGTTGTGACATCACAAGATGCCTGTTTCCTAGCAATTAAAGCCAGACTGTTTACTTGTGAAATTCATTTCAGTTAAAATAAAGTACTTAAAATAAAAGTTATGTAGACAGCGACCAAAAAACTAAAATGTACAAAATCTCATTTTCACAAAATTTTTTAAAGAAATAAATACATAATTATATTTAGCCCCTGATATAAAATTATTTCCTTCTTCTAAACACACTCTTACTAGGTTGGTGCCAATAACATAAAACCTGGTAAGTGAAACCTGCAAAAAAATGAGTAAAACAAAAGATTTAAAAAGCCCTGACGATTTGGAACTTAAATCTGTGTAACCTGTACATAAAGAAAGTCATTGAGACCACAAGTTAGTGGTTGCCCTGGGCCAGGTGAGAGGGGAAGGGAAAGTTCTGTTTAAAGGATTTTTTCTTAAGGTGTTGAAAATATTTAAGAATTAGGTAATATGATACAACATTACAAAGATACAATTGCCCTTGAATTTTATATTTTGAAATGGTTATTTTTACATAATGTGTATTTTGCCTCAATTTTTTTTGCCTCAATTTTTTTTTAATTTTTTTATTGTTATGTTAATCACCATATATTACATCATTAGTTTTTGGTGCAGTGTTCCATGAGTCATTCTTTGTTCATAACACCCAGTGCTCCATGCAGAACGTGCCCTCCTCAATACCCATCACCAGGCTAACCCATCCCCCTACCCCCCTCCCCTCTAGAACCCTCAGTTTGTTTTTCAGAGTCCATCATCTCTCATGGTTCGTCTCCCCCTCTGACATACTCCCCTTTTCTTCCTCTCCTGTTATCTTCTTCTTTTTCTTTTTTCTTAAAATATGTTGCGTTATTTGTTTCAGAAGTACAGAACTGTGATTCAACAGTCTTGCACAATTCACAGCGCTCACCGTAGCACATACCCTCCCCAATGTCCATCACCCAGCCACCCCATCCCTCCCACCCCCAACCACTCCAGTAACACTCAGTTTGTTTCCTGAGATTAAGAATTCCTCATATCAGTGAGGTCATGTGATACATGTCTTTCTCTGATTGACTTATTTCACTCAGCATAACACCCTCCAGTTCCATCCACGTCGTTGCAAATGGCAAGATCTCATTCCTTTTGATGGCTGCATAATATTCCATTGTGTATATATACCACATCTTCTTTATCCATTCATCTGTTGATGGGCATCTTGGCTCTTTCCACAGTTTGGCTATGGTGGACATTGCCGCTATAAACGTTGGGGTACACGTACCCTTTCGGGTCCCTACATTTGTGTCTTTGTGGTAAATACCCACTAGTGCAATTGCTGGATCAAACGGTAGCTCTAATTTCAACTGTTTGAGGAACCTCCATACTGTTTTCCAGAGGGGTTGCACCAGCTTGCATTCCCACCAACAGTGTAGGAGGGTTCCCCTTTCTCCACATCCCCGCCAACATCTGTCGTTCCCTGACTTGTTAATTTGAGCCATTCTAACGGGTGTGAGGTGGTATCTCATTGAGGTTTTGATTTGGATTTCCCTGATGCCGAGCGATGTTGAGCACTTTTTCATGTGCCTGTTGGCCATTTGGATGTCTTCTTTGGAGAAATGTCTGTTCATGTCTTCTGCCCATTTCTTGATTGGATTATTTGTTCTTTGGGTGTTGAGTTTGATAAGTTCTTTATAGATTTTGGATACTAGCCCTTTATCTGATATGTCATTTGCAAATATTTTCTCCCATTCTGTCGGTTGTCTTTTGGTTTTGTGGACTGTTTCTTTGGCTGTGCAAAAGCTTTTTATCTTGATGAAATCCCAATAGTTCATTTTTGCCCTGGCTTCCCGTGCTTTTGGCGATGTTTCTAGGAAGAAGTTGCTGCGGCTAAGGTCGAAAAGGTTGCTACCTGTGTTCTCCTTTAGGATTTGGATGGACTCCTGTCTCACGTTTAGGTCTTTCAACCATTTGGAGTCTATTTTTGTGTGTGGTGTAAGGAAATGGTCCAGTTTCATTCTTCGGCGTGTGGCTGTCCAATTTTCCCAACACCATTTGTTGAAGAGACTGTCTTTTTGCCATTGGACATTCTTTCCTGCTTTGTCAAAGATAAGTTGACCATAGAGTTGAGGGTCCATTTCTGGGCTCTCGATTCTGTTCCATTGATCTATGTGTCTGTTTTTGTGCCAGTACCATACTGTCTTGATGATGACAGCTTTGTAATAGAGCTGGAAGTCCGGAATTGTGATGCCACCAGCTTTGCTTTTCCTTTTCAGTATTCCTCTGGCTATTCTGGGTCTCTTCTGGTTCCATACAAATTTTAGGATTATTTGTTCCATTTCTTTGAAAAAAGTGGATGGCATTTTGATGGGGATTGCATTGAATGTGTAGATTGCTCTAGGTAGCATTGACATCTTCACAATGTTGATTCTCCCAATCCATGAGCATGGAACGTTTTTCCATTTCTTTGTGTCTTCTTCAATTTCTTTCATGAGTATTTTATAGTTTTCTGAGTACAGATTCTTTGCCTCTTTGGTTAGATTTATTCCTAGGTATCTAATGGTTTTGGGTGCAATTGTAAATGGGATCGACTCCTTGATTTGTCTCTCTTCTGTCTTGTTGTTGGTGTATAGGAATGCCACTGATTTCTGTGCATTGATTTTATATCCTGCTACTTTACTGAATTCCTGTATGAGTTCTAGCAGTTTTGGGGTGGAGTCTTTTGGGTTTTCCACATACAGTATCATATCATCTGCAAAGAGTGAGAGTTTGACTTCCTCTTTGCCGATTTGGATGCCTTGGATTTCTTTTTGTTGTCTGATTGCTGTGGCTAGGACTTCTAATACTATGTTGAATAGCAGTGGTGATAGTGGACATCCCTGCCGCGTTCCTGACCTTAGGGGAAAAGCTCTCAGCCTTTCCCCATTGAGAATGATATTCGCTGTAGGTTTTTCATAGATGGCTTTTATGATATTGAGGTATGTACCCTCTATCCCTATACTCTGAAGAGTTTTGATCAAGAAAGGATGTTGTACTTTGTCAAATGCTTTTTCTGCATCTATTGAGAGGATCATATGATTCTTGCTCTTTCTTTTGTTAATGTATTGTATCACATTGATTGATTTGCGGATGTTGAACCAGCCTTGCAGCTCAGGAATAAATCCCACTTGGTCCTGGTGAATAATCCTTTTAATGTACTGTTGGATCCTATTGGCTAGTATTTTGGTGAGAATTTTTGCATCCATGTTCATCAAGGATATTGGTCTGTAATTCTCTTTTTTGATGGGGTCTTTGTCTGGTTTTGGGATCACGGTAATGCTGGCCTCATAAAATGAGTTTGGAAGTTTCCCTTCCATTTCTAGTTTTTGGAACAGTTTCAGGAGAATAGGTATTAATTCTTCTTGAAATGTCTGATAGAATTCCCCTGGGAAGCCATCTGGCCCTGGGCTTTTGTTTCTTGGGAGATTTTTGATGACTGTTTCAATTTCCTTAGTGGTTATAGGTCTGTTCAGGTTTTCTATTTCTTCCTGGTTCAATTTTGGTAGTTGATACATCTCTAGGAATGCACCCATTTCTTCCAGGTTATCTAATTTGTTGGCATAGAGTTGCTCATAATACGTTCTTATAATTGTTTGTATTTCTTTGGTGTTGGTTGTGATCTCTCCTCTTTCATTCATGATTTTGTGGATTTGGGTCATTTCTCTTTTCTTTTTGATCAGTCTGGCCAGGGGTTTATCAATCTTGTTAATTCTTTCAAAGAACCAGCTCCTAGTTTCGTTGATCTGTTCTACTGTTCTTTTGGTTTCTAGTTCATTGATTTCTGCTCTGATCTTTATGATTTCTCTTCTCCTGCTGGGTTTAGGCTTTATTTGCTGTTCTTTCTCCAGCTCCTTTAGGTGTAGGGTTAGGTTGTGTATTTGAGACCTTTCTTGTTTCTTGAGAAAGGCTTGTATTGCTATATACTTTCCTCTCAGGACTGCCTTTGCTGTATCCCAAAGATTTTGAACAGTTGTGTTTTCATTTTCATTGGTTTCCAGGAATTTTTTTAATTCTTCTTTGATTTCTTGGTTGACCCATTCATTCTTTAGTAGGATGCTCTTTAGCCTCCATGTATTTGAGTTCTTTCCGACTTTCCTCTTGTGGTTGAGTTCTAGTTTCAAAGCATTGTGGTCTGAAAATATGCAGGGAATGATCCCAATCTTTTGGTACCGATTGAGACCTGATTTGTGACCTAGGATGTGATCAATTCTGGAGAATGTTCCATGGGCACTAGAGAAGAATGTGTATTCCTTTGTTTTGGGATGGAATGTTCTGAATATGTCTGTGAAGTCCATTTGGTCCAGTGTGTCATTTAAAGTCTTTATTTCCTTGTTGATCTTTTGCTTAGATGATCTGTCCGTTTCAGTCAGGGGGGTGTTAAAGTCCCCCACTATTATTGTATTGTTGTCAATGTGTTTCTTTGCTTGTGTTATTAATTGCCTTATATAATTAGCTGCTCCCATGTTCAGGGCATAGATATTTACAATTGTTAGATCTTCTTGTTGGATAGACCCTTTAAGTAGGATATAGTGTCCTTCCTCATCTCTTATTACAGTCTTTGTTTTAAAATCTAGTTTGTCTGATATAAGGATTGCCACCCCAGCTTTCTTTTGGTGTCCATTAGCATGGTAAATGGTTTTCCACCCCCTCACTTTCAATCTGGGGGTGTCTTTGGGTCTAAAATGAGTCTCTTGCAGACAGCATATTGATGGGTCTTGTTTTTTAATCCAATCTGATAGCCTGTGTCTTTTGATTGGGGCATTTAGCCCATTTACATTCAGGGTAACTATTGAAAGGTATGAATTTAGTGTCATTGTATTACCTGTAAGGTGACTGTTAACTGTCTGTTGTCTGTGTTCGTTTCTGCTCTTTGCTGCTTTTAGGTTCTCTCTTTGCTTAGAGGACCCCTCTCAATATTTCTTGGAGGGCTGGTTTCGTGTTTGCAAATTCCTTTAGTTTTTGTTTGTTCTGGAAGCTTTTTATCTCTCCTTCTATTTTCAATGATAGCCTAGCTGGATATAGTATTCTTGGCTGCATATTTTTCTCGTTTAGTGCTCTGAAGATATCTTGCCAGTCCTTTCTGGCCTGCCAGGTCTCTGCGGATAGGTCTGTTGCCAATCTAATGTTTCTACCATTGTAGGTTACATATGCCTCCTGGATTTTAATGCCTGTTTCCTTCCTCACATTAGGGAAGTTTTCTGCTATAATTTGCTCCAATATACCTTCTGCCCCTCTCTCTCTCTCTTCTTCTTCTGGGATCCCAATTATTCTAATGTTGTTTCGTCTTATCATATCACTTATCTCTCGAATTCTGCCCTCGTGATCCTGTAGTTGTTTCTCTCTCTTTTTCTCAGCCTCTTTATTTTCCATCATTTGGTCTTCTATATCGCTGATTCTCTCTTCTGCCTCATTTATCCTAGCATTTAGTGCCCCCATTTTTGATTGCACCTCATCAATAGCCTTTTTGATTTCGATTTGGTTAGATTTTAGTTCTTTTATTTCTCCAGAAAGGGTTTCTCTAATAACTTCCACGCTTTTTTCAAGCCCAGCTAGTATCTTTAAAGTCATGATTCTGAACTCTAGGTCCGACATCGTACTAATGTCCGTGTTGAGTAGGTCCCTGGCTGACGGTACTACCTCTTGTTCTTTTTGCTGAGGTGATTTCTTTCGTCTTGTCATTTTGTCCAGAGGAGAATAGATGAATGAGAGAACAAAATGTTAACAGGTTTACAACGTCCCCAGCAAATATACTGTATACAAATCAGAAAAGACCTGACACCAGGGGAAAAGAAAGGGAAAGAAAGAAAAAAGAAAGAGAAAAAGAAAAAAAAAAGAAAAAAAAAGATAGAAACAAAAACAAAACAATACAAAAAAGGCAGAATATGATCAAATATGATCAGGCTAGTGCATAGATCAGTGCCACACACTAGATTTTGGGCGTATTTTGGTCTGTTAGAAAAAAGTGCCTCCTAAAATTTTAAAGGAAGAAAGACATATATGTACAAAATAAGGGTTGATACAATGAAGGGATGGAAGATGACTGTAAAGATGAAAATTATAAAAGATTTTATAAAAGGACTTGGTAAGATAAGTGTTTGAAAAAAGAAAGAAGATTTAAGAAAAAAAAAGAAAAAAAAAGGAAAAAGGGAGAGAATGTGATCAGGCAGGAGACTAGAACAAAGCCATACACTAGTGATTTAGGGTATATTTTGATCTGTTAGAAGAAACTGTACCTCAAAATTTTAAAGAGAGAACAACTTATATATATATGCCAAAAATAAGGGTAACTACTATGAAGGGATAAAATATGACTCTAAAAATGAAAAATAAAAAATGTTTTTTTTTTAAAAAAAGGGATTTATAAGATGTTGGTTGAAAAAGGGAAAAAGAAAAATAAAAAAAAAACAGTCAACAAAAATTAACTTTGATGAAATAATGAATCATGGTAAAAAAAAAAAAAAAAAAAAAAGCCATGAATCTATGTGCAGTATTCCCCTAGCGCTGGAGTTCTCCTATTCTCCTTGATCGATCAACTTGGTCTTGGCTTGCTGGCTGTTTGTGCTGATCTTCTGGGGGAGGGGCCTGTTGCTGTGGTTTCCAAATGTCTTTGCCGGAGGCAGAATTGCCCCGCCCTTGTCGGTCCGGGCTAAGGAAGCTGCTCGGGTTTGCTCTCAGGAGCTTTTGTTCCCTGCAAGCTCTCGGTACAGCTTTGGAGGCCCAGGGCAGAAATGGTGGCCTCCCAATCTCCACTTGGAGGAGCTGAGAACTCGGGGCCCCGCTCCTCAGTGTGCCCCCAGAGAAAAGCAGTCACTTCCATGTCCCCGGTCTCTGGCCGCACTCTGTGCTCACCCGGCCTGTGATCGAGCGCTGCTATCTCTGGCACCCGACCCCGCGCGGAGTCTCCAAACCCAGCAGATCCCTGCAGTGCGTTCCCGCACCGCTCCTCCCCGGGAAGGAAGGGGAGTCTCCCCGGATCTGCTGCTTGTTGGGTCCCTGCTGGGGGAGCCGTGCCCCGACTGGGCCGCAGATCACAGTTTATGGCAACCCCGAGCTGAGAGCCCGCGATTCTGCTCCGTATCTGCAGCCGGCTTCCCTGCTCTGATACCTGGGAGCTCTGCTGCACTCAGGCACCCCGGTCTCTCTGTGACCCCAAGGGTCCTGAGACCACACTGTCCCGGGAGGATTCCACCCCCCGCTTAGCCACTGCAGCGACTTCCCTCCGCGGAGCCAACTTCTAAAAGGTCCGATTTTGTGCTCCGCGGCTCTAGCACTTGCCAGAAGCGGCCTGCGGAGGCCCCTCCCCCGCCGTCTATCCTCCCGAATATCACCTCGGATTCACTTCTCCGCAAGCCCTACCTTCCAGAAAGTGGTCGCTTCTCTGTTCAGAGAGTTGTTGCTACTCTCCTGTTCGATCTCCTGTTGAGTTCGTAGGTGTTCAGAATGGTTTGATCCCTATTCAGCTGAATTCCTGAGACCAGACGAAATCTAGGTCTCCTACTCCTCCGCCATCTTGCCAAAAATTGCCTCAATTTTTTAACAGTAGCCTGAATCTGTTGTTATTACTGACTAAAATAAAATGTAATTAAGTTTCTGAATATAAAGTTAACTTATCTGTTTCTCTTATGTAAGTATTCTGTGTTAAATAGTATCAAATACATTTCATAGTCATATTAGTGGAATAAATATGATTTTGTTTGGTATGTCTGTAAATACCTGTTAGATAGGAAGTAAAAGATTTTAAGAGATGTCAGGAGATCTACCATGAATGAGATCCTAAAGAGTCGGAGATAAAAAAAATAACAGGACAGTGTTATAAATAAAATCTATTTCTATGTGTCTCTTGGGAAAATTGCTTTTATTGCAACAGCCAATGTATTTATACAAAAAGATTATGTGGGATAATCTTTGTGCCCAACAAACAGAATGTACATTTGTAAGGCAATCTCAATTCTGAGTAAAAAGTTCCTTTTCTGTCTAGCAATAACCACACTCCACCTACAGTAAGAATTTCTGTAGGTTCATGGTATGATATTGTGACTCCTTTGTCTTTTTAATACGTGTAGAAGAAATTAATTATTTTTACAATTGCCGTATTTTATCATACCTCAGAAAGAGATACCAACATTAGGCGGATGTCTTAGTTTAATGTACTTTTTAAATCCAGAATTTTATGTATTAACAGTAAGTAATAAACATTTTCACATCAGTAAATATTTCATGAAGATAAAAGGATACTCCCTCCAGGGTGGCTTTGTTGGTTAAGCATCTAACTCTTGGTTTTAGCTCAGGTCACGACCTCAGGATCATGAAATCAAGTCTCAACTCACGCTCCGCACCCAGCTGTGAGTCTGCTTCAGATCCTGTCCCTACCCGCCTTCCCCGCTCCACCACTTGTGCAAACTCTCTCTCTCAAATAGATAAATAAAATAAATCTTAAAAAAAAAAAAAAAAAGATACTCCCTCCAGATGCAGGTTCATGGATTTTGACAATTATTTCATTCAAACTTTTTTTTTTTTGCAAAATTGTAAAGATGTGTATTTATATTCTGGGGCATTTCCTTAATTTTCCACATGCAATTTTTGGGGGGGCCTAGTGATTATCTATGGCTACAAACAATGGTGTGTATATGTAGAGAAAACAGTGAGTTAATGGGAGGAACAGAAAGCAGAAATCACATTAGATGTAGAAAAGTTTCATCAAGTAGGGAGAAAGAAGAGTTTGGGGATTTTAGGGAAAGATGGCCTAATTCAAATTTCATCTGACTTTAAATTTTAAACCTTACCTCCATGAAGATAAAAGACATGAGCTATTTTATCTGGAAAACATGAATAGAATAGGTTGTATCTTCTTAGCTATATAGAAGAATAAGATTTCTGTCTTTGCGATCTTTTTATCACTTAAGATGTGATGCACCTTACATTCTCTCTGGTTGGTGCACACTCTATCACAAAACTGTTTTCTTTCTCTTCTGTCTTTGTGAAGAGGTTTTATAGACTGGGTGCAGATTTTGTTTTTAATTATATTCCTCCAGTCTGTGTTATATTTAACCTGGAGGCTACATGAAAAGGAACAGGCAGATGAGAGAAGGTTAAGGTTGCAAAATGAACTAGGAGACAGGAACGGTCATGTTAGGTGAGTAAAGCCCCTCATTTCAGTAGGAGTCCTAAGAGATTTCAGGTTGAAAATAAAATGCCTTATGGCTGGAACGTGCTCCAAAACTATAGGACCGCAAATAAGGAGCAGCTCCAACATCTCTTTTTCAGCTGCTCCTACCTATCCCTTTCTCTGCCTAAACCCAGATATTTTGCAATACTTGTATCTGTCATAAATCTGGTGACTTTAGGTTTTTGTTTTTTTTTTTCCTGGAGGCTTGAAGGTAGAGACTCTGTCAACTGATTCTATGTGAGAAAAGAGAACATGCTGATGAGCACTCTCAGGTTGGACAATGGTTAATGGATTATAAATTTTGTAGTTAATAATTAGTAGAAGGATGAACTGTTTAATTTTTTAAGCTAAACCTCAACCGTATGGGGACATAACATAATAAAGAAATTAAAAATAAATAAAATAAATAAATCTCAACCAAGTGGCAGAAAGGCAGTGTATTTTGAGTTAGTCGGATGTTTTGCAGCACAGGCTATGTGAAATTTAAAAAGTGCACCCAGGTACACCTGAATTCCCTCACTCTGTGACTGTTCTCTTTAACTTTACACTTTAAATTTGTACACTGCCAATGACCTACTTTTAAACTCTGAGGCTTTACCGTATGTAGATGTTTTCACAGGTATTTTCTAAAAATAAACTTTACAAGTCAGCTTACATGTTCTGAGGAGAGAGGAGTGGGCTGGGCTGGGCTGGGAGAAAGGTATAATCTTTAATATCTATACATTTGACTTATGGATTGCTGGGGGAGATAATGGATTTCATTTCTTACAATATTGATTTCCTTCTTCCCTTAAGCTCAGTTGTCTCTGGTTATTTAGTCATGTCTTGCTTTAGGCTTCTCGTCTCCTTTCGTAATATCTTAGATCTCCCTCTTTTCACCTACTCTTCTGTATTTCATTCTCTCCTTCCCTTTTTTTCTTATTCACGCAGTCACTCTGGATTTAAAAATCATTTAAAATAACATCTTTCTTTTGCTAACATTGTATCTTTAGCTTACATTATTTCAAAAGAACATGTTTATGACATCTTTGGGTGAGTGGTGAAATCATCTGCAAATGACTATTTCATATTTCCATATTTACACGTACTTCACAGGTAGATATGAATGTTCCATTCTCTTCTCTCCTCTGTAGTTGTAAGTGCTACAGGATACTTTCTATCTCGTCCTTTTAAGAAACACACTGTCTCTCTTTTGAGAAATTACGTATTTCGTATGTTATCCTTTTGATCCATTCATTATGAAAATATCTTCCTTTCATATTTCTTATAGATCACGTCTGCTAATAAGAAATGTAGTCCGTTTTGGAGGCGCCTGGGTGGCTCATTCGTTGAGCATCTGCCTTCAGCTCAGGTCATGGTCCCAGGGTCCTGGGATCCAGGCCCGCATCGGGCTCCCTGCTCCGCGGGAAGCCTGCTTCTCCCTCTCCCGCTCCCCCTGCTTGTGTTCCCTCTCTCGCTGTGTCTCTCTCTGTGAAATAAATCTTTTTTTAAATGAAGGGGAAAGGACGCCTGGGTGGCGCATTCGTTAAGCGTCTGCCTTCAGCTCAGGTCATGGTCCCAGGGTCCCAGGGTCCCGGGACCGAGCCCAAATCGTGCTCTCTCCTCGGCGGGAAGTCTGCTCCTCCCTCTTCCCCTCCCCCTGCTTGTGTTCCCTCTCTCCCTGTGTCTCTCTCTGTCAAATAACCAAAATCTTGAAAAAAAGAAAGGAAGGAAGGAAGAAAGAAAGAGAAAGAAATAGGAGAAATTTAGTCCATTTTTTATTTGGGTATATCTATCTGACCACTCCCAGAGGTCACTCACAATTACTAAATTTCTCCTCAGAATTTCATCCACTGGTTTTAGCCGCATTTCTAACCTAGAAAGTCTGATTTCAGAACTCGCTTTGGAACATCAGCTGATCATTTATCATTAGGAAGTGATCTATGTTATCCCCAGGTTTTGCTCTGAAATCTACTTTGATATTAATCTGACCACCAAGCTCTTTTATGACAGTACTTTTACGACTTTTTCCCATCCCTTTACCTGTGTTTTATTAATTCATCTTTACTTACTATTTTTTTTCTTATTTATTTTTATTTTTTAAAGATTTCCATTCATTTATTTGAGAGAGGCAGAGAGCACAAGGTGGGGGAGACAGAGGCAGAGGGAGAAGCAGGCTCCTCGCGGAGCAGGGAGCCTGATGTGGGGCTCGATTCCAGTACCCTGAGATCGTGACCTGAGCGGAAGGCAGACGCTTAACCCACTGAGCCACCCAGGTGCCTCCTTTGTTTTCTTATTTAGTGTGCATTTCTTGCAGGCAGCACTTAGAGTTTTTTAAAATCCAGCCCAACAAGCTGTGCCTCCTTATTAGGGCATATAAGTCATTTACAGTTAATATACTGATTAAAGTTTTCTACGTACCCTATCAAATATGTTTTATTCTACTTAATCTCTTTTGCTGGCTTTTTAGCTATAACTGTCTTATTGTTAGTTGTTGTTTTGAGTTAATAATACACATCCTCAACTTATTCTAATCTACCTTCAAGGAATATTATATCTCTTCATGTACAGTAAAAGCATCTGAAAATTGTATATTTCCCTTCTTCTCTTACAAGCCTCTTTGGCAATGTAATGCATTTTACTTTTCCTTATATACCCATAGTACATTGTCATTATTTTTGTGTCAATAGTCAACACTCAGATTTAGACTGAAGGAAAACAATTTTACAAATTTATTCAGGTACTTAGCATTTTCAGCCTTTGTCCTTTTGTGCAGCTCCACTACGTATCTGTACCACCTTATTAGTCAATTAATAAAGTAGTTTGTAGGTAGAGCAAAAATACCAAAATTTTATTAAAATTTTAATGTTTTAACTTTTAAATCTCTTTTGATTTTTCAGCAATAAAAAATGAAAACAAATAGTAGAGTCACTGTCTTAAAACTAAACTCATCTTTTTTTTCCCTAAGATTTTATTTATTTATTTATTTGAGAGAGAGAGAAGGAGCAGAGGGAGAAGCAGACTCCATGCTGAGTGTGGAGCCCGGTGTGGGATTCCGTCCCAGGACCCTGAGATCGTGACCTAAGCTGAAACCAAGTCAGGTGCTCAACTGACTGAGCCACCCAGGCATCCCGAAACTCTCTTATCTTATTAAAATATTTAACTACACACAAGCTGGTGCATATTTTATTTGACATACAAAATAAACATCTTAAAGTTTAAGAAGTTACAACTTTTAATGCTTTTTTTTATAGAAAAATGAGCCCTAGGTTTTCTACATATGTGCTACCTGAGTCAGAACTCAGTCTCTCAGTGATTATTCTTATTAGGGGAACTTTTGAATTCTAAATTCTGAGGGAGAACGTGTCAGTGAAATTCCCTCCCGCTGTCTCTTGCATCATTCACCTCTATTACAGAGAAAAATGGGATAAAAGTATGTGCTGTGTTTACTTCTCACCTACTAAATCTTAACTATTACTCATAACCAAGTATCGAAAAAATTCTTGATTCTTTGTATCACTTTATTGTCAATATATCTGGCGAGCAAATACATTTCGTTTATTAATTTGCTCCTATTTTACTTTACTAAATAAATTACGAAATTAGTCAATACCAATAATATAACTTTTAGGCTCAGATTGTTTGAGATACTTTACATATTACAGTACTCTTCAAATAATGTTAGCATTGTTTTAAATATTCTTTATGTTGATAGTTTTTTTTAAGGATTTTTTAAACTGGGTGTTATATACAACTAATGAATCGTTGAACACTACAACAAAAACGATGTACTGTATGTTGGCTAGCTGAACATAATAAAAATAATAACATAAATAAAATAAAAGATTTTTTAATTTTAAGTAATCTCTACACCTAGGGTGGTGCTCAAGGTTACAACCCCAAGATCAAGATCGCATGCTCTTCCAACTATGTCAGCCAGGTGCACCATTATTGATAATTTTCTTAAATTTAGCTGGGCTTTTGTAACGGGAACTTTCTAGAATGGAAGGGCGCAAAGTTGTTTAACATCTCCTCCCATCCCCCAGATTAAGCCAGTGATACTATAGAGAATATATTAGTTGCTAGTGTTGGTGTATGGTGATTTGGGGTTGAAAGAGTAATCTTTAAGTGACCACTAAAACATGTTGATAGCACTTTGTTATGTTCGTCTTGAACTCTAAAAGTTTATATAATACTTACATTTTTTTCAAATCTACTTTTTATTGATTTGTTTTGGTATAATTATTTTACTTTATTTTTTATTTGATTTATTTATTTATTCAATCATTCATTCATTCATTTATTTATTTTGATGTAGTGATCCATGGTTCACTGTTTACATATAACACCCAGTGCTCCATTCAATACATGCCCTCCTTAATACCAGGCTAACCGATCCCCCCAAACCCCTCCCCTCTAAAACCCTCAGTTTGTTTCTCAGTGTCCACAGTCTCTCATGGTTCGTCTCGCCCTCCAACTCGCCCCCCTCCATTTTTCCCTTCTTCTTCTTCTTTTTTTTTTCTTTAACATATAATGTATTATTTCTTTCAGAGGTACAGGTCTGTGATTCATCAGTCTTTAGCAATTCACAGCGCTCACCATAGCACATACCCTCCCCCATGTCCATCACCCAACCACCCCATCCCTCCCACCCCCCACCACTCCAGCAACCCTCAGTTTGTTTCCTAAGATTAAGAGTTCCTCATATCAGGGGGGACTGAGTGGCTCAGTCATTAAGCATCTGCCTTCAGCTCAGGTCATGGGATCGAGCCCCGCATGGGGCTCCCTGCTCGGCGGGAAGCCTGCTTCTCCCTCTCCCACTCCCCCTGCTTGTGTTTCCTCTCTTGCTGTGTCTCTCTCTGTCAAATAAATAAATAAAATCTTAAAAAAAAAAAAGAATTCCTCATATCAGTGAGATCATATGATGCTTGTCTTTCTCTGACTGACTTACATCACTTTGCATAATACCCTCTAGTTCCATCCACGTCGTTGCAAATGGCAAGATTTTGGGTTTTTTGATGGCTGCATAATATTCCATTGTGTATATATACCACATCTTCTTGATCCATTCATCTGTTGTTGGACATCTTGGCTCTTTCCATACTTTGGCTATTGTGGACATTGCTGCTATAAACATTGGGGTGCACGTACCCCTTCGGATCCCTACATTTGTATCTCCGGGGTAAATCCCCAGTAGTGGAATTCCTGGGTCGTAGGATAGCTCTATTTTCAACTTTTGGAGGAACCTCCATACTGTTTTCCAGAGTGGCTGCACCAGCTTGCATTCCCACCCACAGTGCAGGAGGGTTCCCCTTTCTCCGCACCCTCACCAACATCTGTCGTTTCCTGACTTATTAATTTTAGCCGTTCTGACTGGTGTGAGGTGGAATCTCATTGTGGTTTTGATTTGTATTTCCCTGATGCCGAGTGATATTGAGCACTTTTTCATGTGCATATCAATGGGTCTTGTTATTTTATCCAGTCTGTTATCCTGTGTCTTTTGATTGGGGCATTTAGCCCATTTACAGTCAGGGTAACTATCAAAAGATATAAATTTAGTGCCACTATACTGCCTGTAAGGTGATTGTTACTATATATTTTCTCTATTTCTTTCTGGTCTATATTACTTTTAGGCTCTCTCTTTGCTTAGAGGACCCTTTCAATATTTGTTGGAGGCCTGGTTTGGTGTTTGCAAATTCTTTCAGTTTTTGTTTGTCCTGGAAGCTTTTTATCTCTCCTCCTATTTTCAATGACAGCCTAGCTGGATTTAGTATTCTTGGCTGCATATTTTTCTTGTTTAGTGCTCTGACGATATCATGCCAGTCCTTCCTGGCCTTCCAGGTCTCTGTGGACAGGTCTGCTGCCAATGTAACGTTTCTACTGTTGTAGGTTACCAATCTCTTGTCCCGAGCTGCTTTCAGGATTTTCTCTTTGCCTCTGAGACTTGTAGGTTTTACTATTAGATGTCAGGGGGTTGACCTTTTTTTATTGATTTTGAGGGGGGTTCTCTGTGCCTCCTGGATTTTGATGCCTGTTTCCTTCCCCACATTAGGGACGTTCTCTGCTATAATTTGCTCCAGTATACCTTCTGCCCCTCTCTCTCTTTCTTCTTCTTCTGGGATCCCAATGATTCTAATGTTGTTTCATCTTATGGTATCGCTTATCTCTCAAATTCTGCCCTCGTGATCCAGTAGTTGTTTATCTCTCTTTTTCTCAGCTTTTTTATTTTCCATCATTTGGTCTTCTATATCGCTGATTCTCTCTCTGCCTCATTTATCCTAGCAGTTAGTGCCCCCATTTTTTATTGCACCTCATTAATAGCCTTTTTGATTTCGACTTGGTTAGATTTTAGTTCTTTTTTTTCTCAGAAAGGGATTCTCTAGTATCTTCCATGCTTTTTTCAAGCCCAGCTAGTATCTTTATAATCGTCATTCTGAACTCTAGTTCTGACATCTTACTAACGTCCATATTGATTAGGTCCCTGGCAGTCGGTCCTGCCTCTTGTTCTTTTTTTGGAGGTGAGTTTTTTCTGTCCTGTCATTTTGTCCAGAGGAGAACAGATGAATGAGAGAACAAAATGCTAACAGGGTAACAACGGCCCCAGAAAAATATACACTAAATAATCAGAAGAGACCCTAAACTCGGGGGGGGGGGGTTGGGGTGGGAGGGGGTGGGAAGAAAGGGAAAAAAAGAATATGATCAAATATGATGAGGCTGGTGAATAGATCAGTGTCATACCCTAGATTTTGGGTATATTTTGGTCTGTTAGAAGAAACTGCCTCCCAAAATTTTAAAGGAAGAAAAACTTATATATGTACAAAAATAAGGGTAAATATGATGAAGGGATGGAATATGAGTGTAAAGATGAAAATTATAAAATATTTTATAAAAGGAATTGATAAGATAAGAAGTTGGTTGAAAAAAAGAAGAGAAATTTAAAAAGAACAAAAAAAGGGGTGGGGGAGAGAATGTGATCAGGCAGGAGACTAGAACAAAGCCATACACTAGAGAAATAGGGTATATTTTGGCCTGTTAGAAGAACTGTATCCCAAAACTTTAAAGAGATAACAACTATATATATATATATATACACACACACACACAAAATAAGGTTAACTACAATGAAGGGATAGAATAGGACTCTAAGTACGAAAATGAAGATTTTTATAAAAGGGATTGATAAGATGTTGGTTGTAAAAGGGAAAAAGAAAAACTCCAAAAAAATAGAAAAGGAAAAAAATAAAGAAAATTTAAAAAGTTAACTTTGAATGACTAAAGAAGCAGGGAAAAAGCCATGAATTCTATGTGCTGTATTCCCCTAGTGCCGTTCTCATTGATCAGTAAACTTGATCTTGGCTGGCTGTTCCTGCTGATCTTCTGGGGGAGGGGCCTGTTGCCCTGAATCTCAAATGTCTTTGCCAGAAGCGGAATTGCCCAGCCCTCGCCCTGGCCGAGCCAAATAATCCGCTTGGGTTTGCTCTTCATAGCTTTGGTTCGGTGAAAGCTTCCTGTACAGCTTTGGAAGACGAGAAAGAAAATGGTGGCCTCCCAATCTCTGCCCCAGAGGAGCCAAGAACTCAGGGCCCCGGGGGACTCCTCAGTGCGCCCCCACAGAAAAGCAGTCAGTCACTCCCGTCTCCCCGGTCTCCGGCCTCACTCTGTGCTCACCCGGCTTGTGACCAAGTGTTTCTATCTCTGGCACAGGACCCTGTTTGGAGTCTCCAAACCCAGCCGATTCCCGCAGTGAGCTCCCACTCTGCTCCTCCCAGGGGAGGAAGGGGAGTCTCCCCGGATCTGCCGCTTGTTGGGTCCCTGCTGGAAGAGCAGGGGCCCGACTGTGCTGCAGATCACGGTTTATGGCAACCCCGAGCTGAGAGCCCACTCCTCCGCTCCGTCTCTGCAGCCTGCTTCCCCGCTCCGATACCTGGGAGCTCTGACGCCCTCAGGCACCCCCGGTCTTCCTGTGACCCCGAGGGTGCTGAGACCACACTGTCCCGCGAGGGTTCCACCACCGCCCCCGCCCCCCCCCCCCCCCCCGCTTAGCCACTGGAGTGACGTCCTTCAGGTGAGCCGACTTCTAAAAGTTCCGATTTTTTGCTCCGCGGCTCTATCACTTGCCAGAAGAAGGCAGACGGAGGCCCCCCTCCCCCGCCGCCTATCCTCCCAAATATCGCCTCGGATTCACTTCTCCGCACATCCTACCTTCCAGAAAGTGGTCGCTTTTCTGTTCAGAGAGTTGCTGCTTTTCTTTTCTTCGATCTCCTGTTGAGTTCGTAGGTGTTCAGAATGGTTTGATCCCTATCCAGCTGAATTCCTCGGACCAGAAGAAATTTAGGTCTCCTGCTCCTCCGCCATCTTGCTCCGCCCCACCCAATTATTTTATGTTTTAAACACTTACATTTTAAATGGAAGAAGTTTCCATCACAAGATAGGTATATTCATTAGGGGGTATAACTTGCAATCCAATTACGAAGCAACTGTTGTACTTCTAGTAATTTGTTCAGTTTTTGTAATCCGTATCTGCGAATGACATTTCAGATGTGATATGAAATGTATTTAAAAAAAAATCAATGTATTATTTACCTACCTCCATACTGTCTTTTCATGATTATTAAATTATTTCCTAGATATTATACAGTTAAATGATTTGTTCTAAAATAATCATAGTGATGGAATGAAATAATGTTCTCTAAATATTATTTACTGAACAGTGGTGGCCAGGAAGTAAGTACTGGATGTACCAGTATGTACTGATGGTGGGCCAGGAAGATACACACCCTTGTTCCCCACAGAGACAGTGAGTTAAGAACAGTGTATGGACCCACAATACCTTTACGGAAACTCTAGAGACCAGATGAGAAGCTACAACACCCAGGCCAATGTAAAATCCAAGAAAAGATTCCAGCTGAGGGTGTAGAACATAGCTTTATTTTGTGTGCTGGGCTGTGTTCATACCTCTAGGTGGCATAATAGGGTACAATCATCAGGGAACATTTCACTCCAGGGCTCTTCCTTCAGAAAGGAACCGACAGAGTGGGCCAAGTGCTCCAACATACTGGTTTGTCTGGGGGCTGCTTAGGGATTGATTTCCATCTTACCTGACTGGAGCATTGATAGACTACTGGCCTGGTGATGGCCGTAGTTGGGAAGACACTGAAAATAGAGGCAGGCACCGCCCCATTTCAAAACTCATGTAGTTCTGCAGGCCGACGTCAAGAGGAGCAAAAGAGATCGGAAAAGTTTTAAGAAATCCTGTGACCTCTAGGTGGAGTAATTGGTGAAAGTGTTCCCTACAGGAAAGCCAGAAGTAGCAGGTTTTTCAGCTGCCCAATTCTCAGCAAAAAATTACAATGTATATAAAAAATAGGGAAACATGGTAATCAGTTTAACAAAATGAAACTCCAGAAATCAACTTTGAAAAATCTCAGATCGCAAATTACCTCATAAAGAATTTAAAACAACTGTTTTAAAAAATACTCAGCGCCTGGAGCACCTGGGTGGCTCAGTCGTTAAGCGTCTGCCTTTGGCTCAGGTCAGGATCCCAGGGTGCTGGGATCGAGCCCCGCATCGGGCTCCCCGCTTGGCGAGAACCCTGCTTCTCCCTCTCCCACTCCCCCTGCTTGTGTTCCCTCTGTCGCTCGCTCTCTCTCTGTGTCCGATAAATAAATAAAATCTTAAAAAAAAAAAAAATACTCAGTGACCTAAAAGAGAGTATAGACAAGTAAATGAAATCAGGAAAACGGCACATGACTGAAGTGAGATATGTACAAGAGAATCCAAAAAATTCTGGACCTAAAGAATATAATAACTGAACCAAAAAATTCACTGGAGTGTTCAATAGCAGATACAATCAGATAGATTATCTTTTCATGATTGGTCATTTAAAATAATTGAATGAGGAACGCAAATACGAGAATGAAGTAAAAGAGAGCCCAGGGCGGAGGGGAATTAGGAAGTGGATCAATATATCCATTATATATCTAATTATATGTGTGTGTTTATGTATGTATATAGGTATATATATAATTATCTTTCTAATCTAATTATATCTGATTATGTAACTATTTATAGATGTATGTAATTATGTTTATTTATGACTAGATTCACACGTATAAATATACAATTATACATTTAATATTTATATGTTAAATTATATATTAAATATAAATATTAGATATATAATGGATATATTGTGCTGGTGCATTGTGGAAGAAAAGGGAAAAAGCAGAGAAAACTTATTTGAAGAAATAATAGGCAAACATCCCAAATATGAGGAAAGAGATGGCCATAGGAATTCAGGAAGTTTATAAACTCTATGTAGGAAAAACCAATGAGATGCAAAACAGTATAATCAAACTGTTGGAAGTCAAGAAATAATTTTGAAGGCAGCAAGAAAAAAGTGATCCATCTCACACAACTAAGATTCCGTAAGATTATTAATGGATTTCTCAGCAGAAACCTTCTCAGGCAGAAGGGAGTAGCATGACCTATTCAATGCACTTAAAGAAAACTGCCAGGATCCTATGTAGGGAAAATCTAATTCAAAAAAGAAGGAGAAATTAAACCTTTCCCAGATTAAAAAAACAAATCTGGTGGAGTCATTACCATTGGAGCTGCTTTGTAATATTAAAGGAAGTCCTCAAGGTAAAAGGAAAGGATGGTTAGCCAAACATCCAAAGACAATGAAAATATTAGGTTCTCCAGGAAAGGTTAGACTTGGATAATGTAAGCTGGATTATTGTAATGTGCATAGAATGATAAAAAAAATATTCAAAAGTGACAAGTTAACTTGAATCATGCGACATCAGTGACACAAAGAGGGAAGTGGTGGAACAGGAAAGAAGTAGTAGTTTCTGCGTGTGATGCATGTAGTTGCGGTGATTACCAAAAAGAAAATATCTATATAAATAGAAATAAAAAGGAATAAGGGAATCAAAGCATATCACTCTACAAAATCAATGAAACACAAAGGAAGGCAATGAGAGAAAAAGAGGGACAAAAAAGCTACAAAACGCTTAAAAAATAAATAACAAAATTATGATGGTAGTCCTTTCCTATCAGTAATTACTTTAAACGGAAACTCTGAAATCAAAACACTCCTACAACTAAACAACAAAAAAATCAAGTTACCTGTTAAAGAATAGGTAAAGGACTTGAATAGATATTTCTTCAAAGATGATACACAAAATGTCCAATAAAAATATGAAAAGATGCTGGCAGCACTCATAATCACTAAATGCAAATGAAAATCACAGCAAAATATCTCACAAACATTACGATGACTCCTGTTAAAGAAAACAAAAGAGACAGTGATAAGTGTTAAGGAAGTGGAGAAACTGGAACACTTGTATACTCTTGGTGGGATTATAAGACTGCTATGGAAAGCCACATGAGGATTTCTTTTTTTTTTTTAATTTTTTTTAATTTTTATTTATTTATTTCAGAGAGAGAGAGAGAATGAGAGATAGAAAGCACGAGAGGGAAGAGGGTCAGAGGGAGAAGCAGACTCCCCGCCAAGCAGGGAGCCCGATGCGGGACTCGATCCCGGGACTCCAGGATCATGACCTGAGCCAAAGGCAGTCGCCCAACCAACTGAGCCACCCAGGCGCCCGCCACGTGGGGATTTCTTAAAATTTAAAATATAACTACTTTATGATTGACATATTTACGCAGTGAATTGGATGTGTTGTTTCTTCAAATTCCCAATATGCTTTCCTTACTTTTAAAATCTACAGTTTTAAAGACATACTTTTTAATTCAAAGAACAGAGTGAAAGAATTATTCTCAAATAATAAGTGTTACTTTGGTGGAAGTGGTAGTTTCTAATCTAATGAAATAGATCTAATCTAATCTAATTAGATTGAATCGAATCGAACCGAATGATCATTAATCTATGAGCTAATCTAATGATCATATTTGACCAGGCAATGGAATTAAGATGTTTTTTAATATAATGACGTAAAGTTGTTCATATAGCACCTTCTCAGAGGCAAATTAGGATAAACCACCTTATAAGGAAATTACTGAAGAAAGAGTATTCCACTTGGAATTAGCGTTAAGACCAAAAGTTGTGAAAACTGAGTGAACACTTAAAGTTAATTTTGGGAGTGAGATAAAGATTATTTCAAAATAATGATGAATTATTGGGGTGTATGACCTAAAAAAAACTGCAGTAAAAAATACTTTCATCTTTGAAACTACACAAAACAGAATCTGTTGGTACATAATCCTAAAGTCATAGGTAGAAAAAGAAATTTGGCATCAGAGTTGGTACTTTGATATTATATTTTATAAGAAAAACTGTATAGTGACTTTGGTAAATATAAGCAATTCTCAAGTGTGAAGTATAGTATGTTTGAAATGTTTTTTGTTTTTTTGGAATTTTTTTAAAAATGGGAGGGGGTGGTCCTAAAAAAAAAGGATAGTTAACCTGTCTTGTGGGACATAAATAAGATGAAGTTGGAAAGGAGGAAAATTTTCCAGTTCAGTCTAATGAGTATATCTACATTCCACATATATTTTGTTATACCTACCTATCCGTATATTTATATTTATTTTCTATGGAAATAGATCATTTTCCATAGGGATAATACTAATGCAATACAATTAAAGTAATGGTTTCAAGAGTGTGAAATCTAATGTGATGTCCAAGCAATGTTAAGAATTCATAATATTAAATTATTGTTTTTAAAAAATAACAATACATAAGAATAAAAGGGATACAGTATTAAGAAGTTAAGTGGTTAAGTGACTGCCTTCGGCTCAGGTCATGATCCCAGGGTCCTGGGATGGAACCCCGTGTCAGGCTCCCTGCTCAGCGGGGAGCCTGCTTCTCCCTCTCCCTCTGTTGCTACACCACCTGCTTGTGCTCTCTCTCTGTCAAATAAATAAATAAAATCTTTGGAAAAAAAAAAAAGAGGGGCGCCTGGGTGGCTCAGTCGATAAGCGTCTGCCTTCTGCTCAGGTCATGATCCCAGACTCCTGGGATCGAGCCCCGCATCGGGCTCCCTGCTCAGTGGGAAGCCTGCTTCTCCCTCTCCCACTCCCCCTGCTTGTGTTCCCTCTCTCGCTGTGTCTCTCTCTGTCAAATAAATAAATAAAATCTTAGGGAAAAAAAGTTTTACAAATAAAAAATATAAGAAGCCTAAGGTCAAAAGCATTTTAAAAAGTAATGGGAGGGGGGAGTAATTGGGTGTAGATAGCAGGTAAGACGAGTATTTTAGCACAACTGATCAGATAAGTAAAACTTATGGAGTGCTGTAAACATAGTTGAAAAAATTAAGAGATGATTGGATGCTCAAATGTTGTCACTGAGTTTTCAGTAGTCGCTTTACATTAAAATAAATCTGTTTGATGAGTCTTAAATGTTCCAGAAGGGAGATTTACTAGTTAAAAGAATTAATCCTCCTACTACATTGTAATGCAACAAAGAATTTTTCCTACGGTGGAAATACTTTTTTTTTTTTACAAACTGTGAGAGAGTCTAAATCCTTCCTAGTAAGTTATTCAGTTCACTGTGAAAGAGCAGATTTATTTATATTTTAGGTTTGTAAAAATAGAGAAGTATCTTCCAGCACCTAACTGGCATGTTGTTCTCTTGCCTCTTCTGAAAGCTTTTGGATTAAGGTAAACTTTTAAGTTATGTCAAGGCAAAGGAGAAAATAAAAGAGATATATATATATTTGTTCTATCCTCTGAATAACACACTGGATAAAATTTGCATTTTGCATGGTGTTACTGATTTTTTGAAAATGGATTGATCAACATTGAAACTAAAAGCAATATGGAAATGGCTTAAGTTCTTCAGCAAAATTGGTAAATATTTCATACAACATGAAATATAAGATTTAAAATATTACGAAAATATTAATAGAGAACGTAATAAATATGATATCAGGAAATCAGGTGAAACAGTAAAATAGTTTGGATGAGAGATGTCAGTGACTAAAGTCAAAGGCAGAGACAGTGAAACTGGGAAGATTCTAATATAAATATTCTGAGCCATCATCCCCATCATCTGGATTAGTGTAGCAGCCTTCTCAGCGTGTCACTTTCATGCTTCATTTCCTTAATGATTTATTCTCCACCCACTATCCAGAGGAATTCTGTTAAACTCTAATTCAAATTCTGCAATTTTGTCAGAATCCTTCAATTTCGCCCTATGTCATTCAGGTCAGTATTTTAAAATGGTGAATGAAGTGAGCTGAAAATCCTTCAGTGGTATAGGTTGAATTGCATTTCCTTTAAAATAGACGTTGAAATCCTATCCATCACTTCAAAATGTAACCTTATTTGGAAATGGTATGGTTACAAGAGATATATTGTTAAGATGAGGTTATTAGGATGGGCCCTCCGATAATATGACTAGTGTCCTCATGGAAAGGAGAAATTGGGACACATAGACACACAAAAGGTAAATGATGTGAGGTCATGCAAGGAGAATGCCTTGTGATTACAGAAACACGCTGGGGTGATGCAGTTGCATGCTAAAGACTGAGGATTGCTGGCCACCACCAGAAGTTAGAATAGTTAGTGATGGATTCTTTCCTAAAGAGCTTATAGAAGAAGCATGGCTCTGTCAACACCTCAGCCTTCTAGCCTCTAAAACTGAGAAATTAAATTTCTGTTTTTTTAACCACCCAGTTTATGATACTTTGTTATGTCACCCTTGGCAATTTTTTATACTCACTGTCCTCCCTTATTTCATCTTCTACTATTCTTACTGCTACATTTTTTACTATTTATGTAGTAGGAGTATTCCCACTTTTATGTGTTTTGGTGCTGTTGAACTGACTGCCTTCATGTTCTTCAGGAAAGAAACCTGTATGTACCTTTCTTCTAGTTTTGCTTAAGAATGACTTAGAATTTAGATCTCTACCAAAAAAATAGTGCCCTCAGAATGGGTTTTCTTAAGCCTCTGTATATAAATTGCGATTTTCCCCAAGTCTCTTACCTGACTTTTTTCTTTTCTTTTATTATGTTATGTCAGTCACTATACAATATATCATTAGTTTTTGATGTAATGTTCCATGATTCACTGTTTTCGTATAACGCCCAGTGCTCCATGCAGTACGTGCCCTCCTTAATACCCATCAGCAGGCTAACCCATCTCCCAAATCCCCTCCCCTCTAGAACCCTCAGTTTGTTTCTCAGAGTCCATAGTCTCTCATGGTTCGTCTCCCCCTCCGATTTACCCCCTTCATTTTTCCCTTCCTTCTCCTAATGTTCTCCATGCTGTTCCTTATGTTCCACAAATAAGTGAATCCATATGATAATTGACTTTGTCTGCTTATTTCACTTAGCATCATCTCCTCCAGTCCCATCCATGTTGATGTAAACGTTGGGTATTCATCCTTTCTGATGGTTGAGTAATAAGTCACACACTTCACTCTGCTCCTCCAATCGAGGTCTTAACAATCACTAATTTTTCCTTTGTTTTTTTAATTTTGTCATTTGAGAATCTTTCTAAATGGAATGAAATTCCGTGTTACCTTTTGAGATTGACTTTTTATAAATCTATATAATTCTCCGGCAATTCATCCAATTATAACCAATTATATGAAAAAACTATTAAGACATTTTTATTCTTGAGTAGTTATTTCATGCTATGGGTGTATCACACTTTGCTTCACCGTTCACAATTGAAAAACACACAGGATGATTTCAGTTTTTAGTTTCTAAGCAGTTTTATGGGTTTTGTGTGAAAGAAACTTTTCACAAAAGTTTTTATGCCCAACAGTGTACTTGCAGCGTTTTATTATAATTGCATCGTTTCATAGGAAGCTGCCAAACTGTTATAGATAATGAGTGCACTGTTTTGCATGCCAACTACCAGTGTATGTGTGATTCAGTCGCTCTGCATTCTCAGCAGCATTTGGTATTATCACTACTTTTTCTTTTAGATGTTTTAATATGCATGTGCTGATATGTAAATAATTTTGAACATATTTTCATGTGTGTTTTTCCCAGGTGAATATCCTCTTAGATGAAATGTCTGTTTAGTCTGTTGTACATTTTCTAATGGATTGTGTTTTTATTGTTGAGTTTTAAGAGTTCTTTGTACTTTCTAGGGGAAGGGAGGAAAAACTTCTCCTCTGTATTCAGTAACTGGAACCTGTTAATTAAGCTGACAAAAGGCAGATTAATAGGAAAAGAAGTTTATTTTGTATGCACCCAAGGGACATCACAAACAGTAGAGAAAACCCCAGCCAGAACTTTTGTCCCAGGGACTTGTATCCATCCCACTTTAACACAGGTTGGTAAAGAAAAGATTTAACAAAGGAAGAGAAAGGGTTTTGAGCTTGTGAGGGAGTATAATTTATGCGAAGTTGACTAAGAAATGTCTGATAAGTAAGAGTTGTTTAGTACAGTTTGTTATTTCTACTCAAATAATCTCAGCTGATAATAGTTGTTTCCAGAATTGTTCCCCTTTTCCTCCTAAGGGAGAGGAGGGCGTTTTTACAAATGGAAATTTGCTTTACAAAAGGGAAAAATAAGCCTTGCTTTTAAGCAGAAAGTGGGGAGGACAGTTTCTTCTATGGTTGCTCCTTCTTAACTGCCTTCAACTCAAAATAATCTGTATGCCAAATGGCGTTTTTTTAAATGGCATATTCTGATCCCTTTCGTTACATGGAAGTTGTCTGTCAGATGCATTTTCTCCTGGTCTGTAGCTTGTCTTTTCACAGTGTCTTGTAGAGAGGAAAGATTTTTTTTTTTTTTGACTAGATACAGTTTGTCAGGTTTTCCTTTATTATAATAAAGGTTTAGGTTTTTGGTACCAACTGAACTCTTCTCCCAACCTGAGTCAAGAACTATTTCCTATCATTTTTTTCTAAATGAGTTTTATTATGAGTGTCATGGTTTTACATTACTCTAAGTTGACAATGCAATCTAAGTTAATGTTTGTATTTGCAACATTGATGTCAAGGATCTTATTTTTTTGCTTAAACTTACGGATCTCTACTTGGTCTAGCACCATTTGCTGAAAGACTATTTTTCCTTCACTGAATTGCTTTTGCACCCTTGTGAAAAATTAGTTGGGCTATTTATGTTTTCCTGTTTCTGGGTTTTGTCTTCAATTATAGTACTCTGTCTCTATGCCAAAATCATGTTGTTTTGATTACTAAACTTATTATACTTTGCTGTATAGTAAGTCTTGAAACCTAGTAGACTGATTCCTCCCTTTATATATCTTTTTCAAATTTGCTTAGCTATCCAGTATCTTGTGCCTTTCCATTGTTGACACAAAACAGAGAAATATTTTAGAATCTCTCAAAGTAGGAGAGTTTTATTTGAGGCCAAGTTAGGATAGATGCCTGGGGAAACACATTCTTCACAAGGAAGAAAGCCCTCCAGAGAATGAACAATTTTTACTTTCTGTAGGCATTGCTATTATAGGCCAAGTTGAACTGGATTCATGGCTTCATTTTTATTTAGGGCATAATCATATATTTTGCCTGCATTTATAGATATACTTTTTACATCTTATAAAAGCTTAAAAGATTATAGATCAGCATACAGGCAAGAATCATAAGGTTTTATTGTTAAGGAATGCAGAGACTAGAGAGCACTAACAGATATCTCAAAGAAAAGATGATTTTCCTTGAAGCTACTCATTCACAGAGCAGGAAAACAATGCACGTGTGATGGGCCATAAACTGTTTTAACAGTTTGTATACAGTCATGTTGACTTGGGGAGAAATCTAAAAATGGCTTCCCTTATATATTAGGCCTCTAGATGATGTTTCATCATTTCCCTCTTTTGATTAATAATGTTTTGACAAAAAGCACTGATGATCATTATTTTTCCCTAGATGCCTGGGTGATTGCTTATCTGCCCTGAGTACATTACGTCCCACGGTGCTATGCCTGATTTAGGTCACCTGGGAGTCAATGTTGGGGAGTCAACAGTACGACCTTTAATAAGAAACATCACAACCTGGGTATTAAAGAGGGCACATTCTGCATGGAGCATTGGGTGTTATGAACAAACAATGGATCGTGGAGCACTACATCAAAAACTAATGATGTCATATATGGTGATTAACATAACAATAAAAAAATTAAAAAAGAAACGTCACAACCGGCATATATTTTTTTAAGGAGATTGAATTGCTGGGCAAACATTGTATGTCTGCTTTATGGTTAGTTTTGCCTTTACATTTTTTGGTAACATTTCTAGCATAAATGCAGAAACAGTCATAAGAATCCAGTTAATAACATTTCAATTAACCAATGGAGAATAAGTGCAGAATTAGAAAGACAAGAGCAGAATCCAAAAAGAAATCCAGGAGCACCTGCGTGGCTGAGTCATTAAGGGTCTGCCTTCCGCTCAGGTCGTGATCCCAGGGTCCTGGGATCGAGCCCCACATCGGGCTCCCTGCTCAGCGGGAAGCCTGCTTCTCCCTCTCCCACTCCACCTGCTTGTGTTTCCTTTCTCACTGTCTCTCTCTCTCTCTCTGTCAAATAAAATCTTAAAAAAAAAAAACAAACAAAAGAAATCCATTACAAGCATTTTGATAATCTTAAATTAATTTGAGTACCTTTATCTTCTTTATCTATAGTTATTTGTGCTTTGTGATATGTTTGGGCTGATTGGTGTAAAATGGTAATTAAATTTTCTGTCATATGAAACAATTTCTCTGGCTAATTAGTTTCCAAAGATATTACATCTTCTGGTGGTTGGAATTCTATCTTCCAAAATATTTGGTGATCGATATTAATATTAGCATAATTTTTGTTAGAGTCAGGCAATTGCAGCTGAGGTATAACGTGGCATTACACCGTGTAACAGTAGCGCTCTGATGAAAAGTACTCTGGTTACAAAGTAAATCAAACAGTATTACAGAGGTGTTTTGTAAACTTTCCCAACAGAACCTTCCTTTTTGTATACAACATGTTACTTTGTGCAGGCATAGCTATTATACTCCAAGTTAGAGTGGATTCAGGGCTCCATTGTTATTTAGGGCATAACCGTATATTTTGCCTGGATTTACAGACGTAAGTAGATATTGGAATCAAATAAGAATCATTGCCTCATAAGGCCCATCTTCCTCCAGTGGGAAGAACTCGGATGGTATTTAGAATAGCTTCTGTTCCCCGGGGCACCTGGGTGGCTCAGTCGTTAAGCATCTGTCTTCGGCTTGGGTCATGCTCCCACGGTCCTGGGATCGGGCCCCGCATCTCGCTCCCTGCTCCACCGGAAGCCTGCTCCCCTCTCACACTCCCCTGCTTCTCTTCCCTCTCTTGCTGTGTCTCTCTCTGTCAAATAAATAAATAAAATCTTAAGAATAGTTTCTGTTCCCATTATGACATTGAAATGAATCTAATTATCCATAAGTTTGGGTACCAAGGCAGTAATTGAACAGTTACATAAATTACAGGAGTCCTTAACGATTTTCTACAAATTAGGAGAGCTGTGCTTTTGGTGTGTCTGCAAGTAATAAAGAAGGCCATTGACCCATAGTTACCTCAGAATTTTCTGGGTTGTATGGTAAAGCTGGATTTACAAGGTAGCTGAATCCCCCAAGGCACTCCTCAAGTAGCATCTTTGATAGATATCTATTCTTTTTTGCATCCACAAAAGCCTGGTGTGTGAGTACATAGATGTTTTCCCATGTTAGACAAACTGCCACTAAGTTTCCCCCATTGTCCCCTGGGGCCTTTCTTAGCACATTATCATATAAGTTTATTTTGAGATACAATGGTCAGTCTGTCCAGTGTTATATACAATGCAGGTTAAGTTTGAGTTAGGTAGCACTTCTTGAAAGGTTTTTCCTAATACAAGTATACTTTATAAGTATATATAAGCACCAGGAGCTAAGGAAAGCAGTCTACCTCGAAGTCATTTGCTTCTCATCCTGGTTTACAGTTCAAATGTCTCTATCGAGCTTTGGTTTGAGTGTCGGACTGAGGAGTAGGCACAGAGATTGTCTACGCATGTAGCTATTGTGGTGTGTTCTTTACATAAAGTCATTCATATTTAGTTTACAGGGCTTCACAGAAAAGGGCAGTTTTAGTTATCAAATGATTCCAAGTCAGAAAGCTGGGACTAAAATCAGAATATCACTTGGGACAGTTGTAGCAAGGCACTGGAGAACACAGAAGATATCGGGATCTAGTTGAATTTATAACGAATAGTCTTAAATTCTAACTTCTACAAAGATCTGTTATTGAAATCTTTTTTCCCATTCCAAATTTTTATTTAAATTCTAGTTATTTAACATATAGTGTAATATTGGTTTCAGAAGTAGAATTTAGTGGTTCATCACTTACAGACAACACCCAGTGCTCATCACAGGTGCCCATTTTAATCCCCATCACCCATCTAGCCATTCCCCACCCACTCCCCTCCATCAATCCTCTGTGTTCTCCATCATTAAGAGTGTCTTATGGTTAGCTTCCCTCTCTCTCTCTTTTTTTTTCTTTTCATACGTTCATCTGTTTTGTTTCTTAAATTCCACATGTGAGTGAAATCGTATGCTATTTGTCTTTCTCTGACTGATTTATTTCACTCAGCATACAAAACTCTAGCCCCATCCACATTGTTGCAAATAGGAAGGCTTCATTCTTTTTGATAGCTGAGTAATATTCCATTGCATATACATACCACATCTTCTTTATCCATTCAACAGTCAATGGACATTTGGACTCTTGGACTCTCTCTACCGACCCATAGTTACCTATTGAGCTATTATTGAGAATGCTTCTATAAACATCAGGGTGTATGTACCCCTTCAAATCTGTATTTTTGCATCATAAGTGGTCAACTAATCTTTGGCTAGTGTAATTGGCTGGATTGTAGTTCTATTTTTAACCTCTTGAGGAACCTCCACACTGTTTTGCAGAGTGGCTGCACCAGTTTGCATTCCCCCTTTTCCTGCATCTTCACCAACATCTGTTGTTTCCTGTGTTGTTAATTTTAGCCATTCTGGCAGATGTGAAGTGGTGTCTTATCATGACTTTGATTTGTATTTCCCTCTTGATGGGTGATGTTGAAAATCTTTTCATGTGTCTGTTGGCCATCTAAATGTCTTCTTTGGAAAATACTACTCTTTCATATCTTCTGCCCATTTCTTAACCGGATTATTTGTTTTTTGGGTGTTGAGGTTGATAAGTTCTGTATAGATTTTGGATCCTAACCCTTTTCCAGATACATCATTTGCAAACATCTTCTCTCATTCTGTAGGCTGCCTTTTAGTTTTGTTGACTGTTGCCTGCTGTGCAGAAGAGTTTTCTCTTGCTGAAGTCCCAGTAGTTCATGTTTGCTTTTGTTTCCCTTGCCTCAGGCAACATGTCTGGTAAGAAGCTGCCGCAGCCCAGGTCAAAGAGGGTACTACTTCGTGTTCTCCTCCAGGATTTTGATGGATTCCTGTCTCACGTTCAAGTCTTTCATCCGTTTTGAGTCTGTTTCTGTGTGTGGTGTAAGAAAATGGTCCGGTTTCATTCTTCTGCATGTGGCTGTCCAATTTTCCCAGCACCATTTGTTGAAGAGACTGTCTTTTTTCCATTGCATATTCTTCCCTGCTTTGTCAAAGATGAGTTGACCATAGAGTTGAGGGTACATTCCTGGACTCTCTATTCTGTTCCATCGATCTATGTGTTTGTTTTTGTGCCAGTACCATACTGTCTTGATGATCACAAGCTCTTTGTAATGGAGCTTGAAGTCCATAATCATGATGCCTCTAGTTTTGTTTTTCTTTTTCAGAATTACTTTGGCAATTCAGGGTCTTTTGTAGTTCTTTTTTCTTTTTTTAAGATTTTATTTATTTATTTGACAGAGAGAGGGAGCATGAGCTGGGGGAAGAAGCAAGGGGAGAGGGAGAAGCAGACTCCCCGCTGATGACCTGAGCCGAAGGCAGATGCTTAACTGACTGAGCCACCCACGTGCCCATTGGGTCTTTTGTAGTTCTATGCAAATTTTAGGATTGTTTGTTCTGGCTCTGTGAAAGATGCCGTTGGTATTTGGGGGATTTCATTAAATGTATAGATCGCTTTAGGTAGTATTTTAATAATGTTTACTCTTCCAGTGCATAAGCATGGAACGTTTTTCCACTTCTTTGTGTCCTCTTCAATTTCTTTCATTGGTGTTCCACCTTTTACCTCTTTGGTTAGGTGTATTCCTAGGTATCTTTTGGTTTTCGGTGCAATTGTAAATGGGACTGATTCCTTGATTTTTTTCAGCTCCTTCATTATTGGTGTATAGAAATGCAACAGATTTCTGCACATTGATTTTATAGCCTATGACTTTGCTGAATTTGTCATTATGGTCTCTTCCTTTGCCCTCAAAGAGTCCCTTTGATTATTTCTTGCAGGGCTGGTTTAGGGGTCACCAACACCTTTCATTTTTGTTTGTCTGAGAAACTCTTTATCTCTCCTTCTATTCAGATTGACAGGCTTGCTGTATGGAGTATTCTTGGCTGCATATTTTTTCCCATTCAGCACGTTAAATATATCCTGCCACTCTCTTCTGGCCTGTCAAGCTTCTGTGAACAGATCTGTGAACCTGATCTGTCTTCCTGTGTAGGTTAGGGTCTGTTTTCCCTTGCTGCTTTCAGGATTCTTGTATGTGTATTTTGTGATTTTGACTATGCTATGTCTTAGTGGTGGCCAGCTTTTGTTGAATTTAATGGGAGTTCTCTGTGCTTCTTGGATTTTGATGTCTGTTTCCTTCCCCATATTAGGGAAATTTTCAGCTGCAATTTGCTCAAATAAACCTTTTCTCCCTTTTTCTTTTCTTCTTCTGGGACTCCTATGATATAGAATATTATTACTCTTTAAGGAGTCGCTGATTTACCTAGGTCTACCTTTGTGATCCAATACCTTTCTTTCCTCTTTTTGTCAGCTTCATTATTGTCCATAATTTCATCTTCTCTATCACTGATTCATTCCTCTGCTTTGTCCATCCTCATTGTCATTGTATCCATTCTGTTTTGCATCTTGGTTACAGCATTATTTATTTTAGCTGGCTAGTTTTTAGTTCTTGTATCTCTGCAATAAGGGATTCTAGTGTCTATAATGCTTTTCAACTCCAGCCAGTATAATTTTGGTTTAGACACCTTACTTGTATCTGTATTGATTATATCTCTGGCCATGAGTTCTTGTTGTTTCTTTTTGGGTGAATTCATTGTCTTCTTATTTTGCCCAGATCACTTTTGTTGTATGTGATTTTTAGGAAAGCCTGTTGTATTCCTGCCCCTGAGAGTAATGTCTATACTAGGAAGAAGTTCTCCCCACCCCCACCCCCACCCCCCCCAAAAGGAAGCTAGAAAACTAGATCCTAGGTATGTTTTGACCTGCTTGTTAAAAGATGTTAGATCAAAAGAAAACAAAAAAAGGAAGCTAGATCTTATTTCCCCTAAAGTTGAAGTCTTGCAGCACTCTATGATCAGTAGACTTTGTGTGTGCGAGGGGTTTGCGCTGGTCTTCGCGGGATGGGACCGGCTGTGTTGATTCTCAGGCAGACTTGTCCTAGTGGAGATGCACCTGCTGGGCACAATGGGCTGGGCTTGGTGTGAGTGGCTCCGGACTCCATTGGATGACCTTGGGTTGCACCCTGAAGTATGTTAGTGCTAATGGGCAGGGGTGGACTTCACCCCACTCTCTTATCCCCAGAATGGGGATTTTGTGCTGCCACTCTTCAGGAAGCCCTCACAGAAGAGCAAACAATGACTCCTCTTGTGTCCCTAGCTTCTGTCAGATCCCTGCCCTCACCCTATCCAAGCTGTCTGCCTGCCAGGCAGCACAGTACTCCTTTGTTTTTTCTCAGGTGAAGCTGGGCTTCAAAACTCCAAATTTTAGGAACTGACATGGCACAGGCCCTCACTGATCCCCTGGGGGAGGGTCTCACTGTGCTGTGGCCAGGGTCCTTTTGTCCCAGAGAAGCAGTCCCAAGACTGCACAACAGTTCAGAGTTTATGGTAAAGCAGAGCAAAAAGCCAGTGCCAAGTTTGGCTGCCATGAGCTGATGTCTCTCTTCCTATGCTAATGAGCAGGGCAGCATGTTGGCACAGCCAGTTCTTTTGTCCCCGGAGAGGCCTTGCCACCTGTCCCAAATGTCCTCCAAGAAGGGGAGCTGTTTCTCTCCATGATGCAGGGGATCCTGCTCCCAGGCCTCTGCCCTCCTTCCCCACTGGAGCACCGCTAAGCCCACCAGGCACAACCCCAGGGGTGACACAGACTTCTAAAGCTTCCGATTTGTGCTCCGCTGCTTCTCATGACTTGCAGTAATCAGCCCCTCTCCTTTTCCCAGTCAACAGTTTTGGGGAAGAGTTTTTCTAGGGCAGTCCCCTGTGTGCTTTCCCACTCTCCCTCCCTCCCTTCTCTGTGATCAGGCCTTCCTCCCCTCCACAGCACCCACAGTTCTTCTCTCCCTCAAATCAACACTCTGCAGCTCCTACCTTCAACGACGTGGCCACTTTTCTACCTGTAGATGTGCAGTTTGTTCTCTCAGTCCTCGATTTCTTGGGTGTTCAGAATGATTTAATGTTTATCTAGCTGTGTTTGAGGGAGGGGGAAAGATTAGTGTCCACCTGCTCCTCCACCATCTTAACTATCTCCTATTTGGTATTTTTAAAGTCAATAATCAGGAACGAGCTGCTTGAAAAGGTCAGTTGCCAAGAAAAAAATATATATGTGGAGAAAAAGTTCAATTGTTCATACTGCTAGGAAGCTTTTATTTTTAATTAAATTCTAACGATAAAGAATTTAAATCATTATTGCTAAGTAAATATAACTGGACCACATAGGAAAATTACAATGTGATATAATATTCCCTTCATTCAATATTGCAGTGTAAAATAGCTATAGATTCTCAGTAAATTTCCTAACTCCACTTTTGACTAGATTTTTTTTTTAATGTATGCCAATAGCAAGTCAAATAAATGTAACAAGACATAGGCACTCTTCAATATATACCTACCTGAGTAAGAGAAATGTTTTAGGTATACTGCATGAAACAATAACACAGGACCAACATTTAGGCCACTTCCAGTTTCATAAGTAACATGAGAAGTCCCCTTAGCAGAATTTTTACCTTTCTTATTTTCCACAAAGAAAGTAAAGGATCCTGAGATTGCAGGTAAACAGCAACATATGAAATCTTCTCTAAATATGTAAAGCCCATAATCTGAAAATTGAGATGCAAGCCATTTTGAAGGTACTCAGTAAGTCAGTATGCATCCAACAAGAACCTCAACTAGAAAACAGGTACCACACAAAAATGACAAAATCCCCATCCATCATTTAGAACTTACAGCAAAAATCGGGCCACTCAAGGAAAGTACTCTCAGGGGGTCAATTTCTCTTTTGAAGAAAATATGTCCCAGCTTCTTCGTGACAAAACATTTTCCATAAATTCTAGTTACTTCCTACCCATTCTTTCACTTTTTATGTGTAAAAAGATAAATTTATTCAAAATTCATTTATATTGTATGACTTTATTTTTAAGTTTAGAAGCAAGAGAATTAATATTCATGAAGTCTCTGCTATGTGCCAGGTACTTCATCCCAACGCGGGCCATATCACTGAATGAAGACTTGAAGGTAGTTTCCATTTTGGAAGGAACCTGGCAAACAGAAGCCAGAGCTCTACAACTAAGAAGTCAGAGCAGATTATCAAAACTGAAGGTTGGAAACACGGAGACAGGAAGAAAGGCAGCTATGGTCATGGCCTCTTCAGACACTGGGTCTCAGCAAGAAGGCAGAGAGGGAGACTTGATCAAGGGTTTTAAGAGTAGTCACAGTGTCCTTCATGTCCCAGGTCACAATGTATAACAGAAGGATCAAAGATCCATATATCTGCACACACAAACAGCCCTGTCTTCTTAGGAGAAACCAGGCAAAAAACCAACATACTAAACATGGCACTGAAACAATGTTACTGGGATTTTTCTATTAACCTATGCAGAGAATTTTAAAATCCAATGAAATAGCATTAAAATTTCTGTATACCTGCATGAAGGATGCAGGATTTTATCATGAAAATGAGAAAGAGATGAAGCAATTAGCAATTACTAAAGAACTAGTTAATTTTAATGATAACCATAATGTGATTATGAACCCTAACTTGAGATACCTTGGATTATGAAATATGTCCCCTTGAAACGCCAGTCAGTGCAATTGTGCCATAGTCCGCTAAGCTGTTCTGTCCTAGGTTCTTGCTGAGAACATAAAATAAATGTCAAAGTGAGGATAAAACAATCACTCACTGAAATCAGACACTTTGATTTTAATGAAAGTAGTTTTCGGAAAGATATGCTATTTCATTTTGTCCCTTGGAAATTATATCTGTGGAATTTCTTTTTTTTTTCTTTTTAATGCCTAGTTTTGACATTTTAAAACCTTCATATTTCTGAAAGTCTAACATTCCAGTGTTTGATATTTTAAAATACAACTTACCATTTAATGTTGTCTCTTTAAATTTGGCGAATGTTAAGGCTGTCACTTTCTCTCGTACATCTAAATTCAAACTGCAGGTTGTCTGGTTTTATTTCCCCCTTGTTTGAGTGTGTGTGTGTTGGTGTGTGAGAGGGAAGGGTTCCAACAGTGACACACGATGACTGCCTGCCGAGTTTCTAGAACATCAGACTGTGCTCATTGGGAGCACTGCCAAGCTCTTTGTAAATGTGTGTTAAGAAGCTACACCCCCTTGTCTTTTAGGAAAGACGCGGACATCCTTGTCCACCCTTGTTGCCCCGCCAGCCCCTTCAGAAAGTCTCCCCTGCAAGTCCACACTCCCTATCAGATTGCCGGCCCATATTTACACTGGGGGTGATTTCGGGCTCCGGCAGAATCAGTCAGTGCAAATCTAAAGTCCCTTCACATATGTGGACTTCTCTTTGCCAAGTATTCCAATCATTTACAGACTGACACATGACAGCGTGAAGGCAGGGTCCCTGGGTACGCTTTGCCTCCCTTAGCAGAGCACTTCTCACACCGCGGGTCATGGCTGACGTTTCTAGAAGACCATCGGCTTCCTCAGGGGCCAACTTCCTCAGGATGCTGCGTCCCCTGTGCCCCGCAGAGCAGCTGGCTCCCCAGGGTTCAGTAAATACTTACAGAAGAGAGAATGGGAAGGAGGGAAGGAGCAGGCCACCGATGAGCCTGTGCAGCGAAGTGGCAGAAGCAGAGATTTTGGGGATACAGATTCAGAGCACCTGCTGGCCTGCCAGCAGCTTATCTCCAATAGCATCCAAGTATTAGGAGTGTGAACCCTTCTCAGTCTCCCCTTAGGGATGGGAAACTTAATTCCTTGCAGGACCCACCTACCTTCCCTCACCACCCCTCCTGAGGTATCCTCTCTCTCTTCCCTATCCCATGCATACATGCTTCTCACTTTCTGGTGTTCTAGACCCTGCTGTCCTCTTGAGTCAGCCCCAGTGGAGCACAGGGGGCCATGTCACCCAACTCTCTCTCTCTCTCACACACACACAGGGACTAACAACTGACTGCCTGAATTTAACCCCCATGGGAAAAAAAATGTGTTCTGAACCTCAATTAGCAATAAGGGAAGAAGCCATGTTCGTTTATTCATGCATTCATTATTCCTTCCTTCCTTCATTCATTCCAGAACCATTCTCCAGGAACCATGGGGTACAATGCTAACCACTGGGGTAGCCACTGGGAATTCAGGCAGAGCACAGGCCTGGGGTTCCCCAGTCTGAGCAGACCCCAACCAGCTGCATCCTGAATGAGCAACTGGTTGGCCCCTGCGGTTCCCCTGCGTGGTGATAATCATTACCAGGGCCCCTTCTGGCCCAGACAGGCTGATCCTGTTCTCCCTGGGAGTACCCAGACAGGAGCCTCTAAGTGAACTCCACATCCCCACTCGGCACCCAGGCCAACCCTCTGTCCTCTTCTGCGGAGCCCTAGAGCTGCTTTGGCCAGGGTGGGGCTGGACCTTCCAGGGACCTTCTCCACTTGCTGTCCCAGTGAAGCCTCAAGAATGTGCCAGAACCTCCAATGCCCTCCCTACAGCCATCATCGAAAGCCCAGACCCTCTCACCATTTAAGTGACTTCAGAGTGCCCCCCCCACCTCCCCTCCTACAGGTGGATCAGCCTTTGCACCCTGGCCAGCCTCAGGCGCCTATGAGCCTTACCTGCCTCTCCTGGACGTCAGGACAGGATGGAGAGAGCCATTTGCCAGGACACTGGGGACTAGCAAAATCACAGGCTCAGGGTGCCCCGGAGCTCTCCTGGATGTTTTGCTGGCATCCATCCATCCAGTACAAGGGTTTTCTACCTGCTACTGGGGACACAGGAAACCAAACAGAAGTGGGACAAGCACAGAGGAAAAAAGAGGAAGGAAGAAAAGAAGAGACAGGGAAGAAGAGAAAAGAAACAGGGAGGGAGAAGACCAAGAATCCTTGCCTGAGGATTGCTCCTAAGGATCTTGTTCTGAGCCCAGTGTTTACACCATTGTAAAATTCAGCTAATGATACACTTACTACTCCTGCCATTTTGTATTTGGTTACAATTCAATAAAAGGTTCAGGACATGAAACCTCTGGGCCTGGTGAGCTTCTGTTTGGGAACGTGCTCCTGTGGATGCATGGGAGGGGGTATGCACATGTGTGTACAAATGCACATGCGTAAGGAGGGGGTATGCATGTGTGTGTATGAGTGCACACATGTAAGGAGTGGGTATGCACCTGTGTACAAGTTCACACATGTAAGGAGTGGGTATGTGCCTGAGGGCACGTGTGTAAGTATGTACACATATGCAGCTGGGTGAGCAAAGCCTGGTACAGTGAGCACTGCCATGGATCACCAACAGATGCAGAATGTGGGCCCCCATGTCAGGGTGGGTTTCTCCAGGCGGGCCCAGTGGGGCCAGACCTGGGATGGTCTGGGATCTCTGGGGCAAGAATGTATCTTGAGATGTGTCACTGGGGTGGGGGCCTCTGGCTATTCTAGAGGTTTGGGGCAGCCAATGCTGGGACCCATAAGTGTTCAGGGTGAGTGCAGAGGTCCTGACCTGACCTCCAGGGTCAGCAGGGAGAATCAAGGGGTCACAGTCAGGGATGGTTTGGGAAGATCATGGAGAGAGGCAAGGTGTCATGCTTGAGGTTCAGGGGTGTGCAAGGAGAAGCAGGGCATCCTAGTTGGACCTCTGGGGTCAGCAGGGAGATGCAGAAAATTTATTTGAAGAAAAAATAACTGAAAACTTCCAAATCCAGAGAATGTAACAGATAGCCAGCTCCAGGAAGCACAGAGCCACTAACAAGATGAATTCAAGGAGGTTCACAACAGGACATATAGTAATTAAAGTTAAAAAAAAAGTTGAATAATTAAAGTGAAAGTGAAAACAAGATTCTACAACCAAGAATACTCAACTGGCCAAGTTATCATTCAGAATTGAAGGACAGATAAAGAGTTTTCCAGATAAACAAACATTAAAGGAGTTTACCACCACTATACCAGCATTACAAGAAATGTTAAAAAGAATTAAATGGAAAGAAAAAGCCTAACTGAAGGCTTTTTTAATTATGAAAAAAATAATTCACAAGTAAAATATAGTAAAGGTAATAAGTTAGAGTAATAATTTATAAAGCCAATATGAAGATTAAAACATAAAAGTAGTAAAATCAACTGTAGCTACAAAATCACAAAGATTTATACAAAATAAAAAGATGTGAAATACAACATCATAGACAGGGCAGGCATCTAACTAAAGCCTGGGACACAGGGAGGGAGACTGTTTACTTTTCTCTGAGAGCCTCCAGAACAGCAGTGGGCATGTGTTCCCCTCCCCAGGAAGAGAGAACAGGGTGATGCCATCTTCCACCCCACCACCCACAATCAGCACAGTGGGACTTCAGAGAGAAATACAGAGCTTCTGGTAGAGGATGCAGTCGCTTACACCAAACTCTGCCTCCCCTGCACCTCACAGGGCAGGTCTGACTGGGAGCCAGTGGAGGGATCCTCTCCCCAAGTTGACCAACACACGACCCCCACATGTACCAAGTTGACTGATCACAGAGTGCTCCAAAGTGTCAACTTCACTTCTGCTAGAAATAGCACAAGACTTTCTTTTATTTTTTATTTTTCCCCCTTTTGGAATCAGGATTATACTTTTTTGTTCATTTGTTTTTTTTTCCTTTTCTCATTTTTTGGCTCCAGGCTTCCTTTTGTTTTTCTGTACTTTTCTTTTTTCCTTTTTTTTTTCCTTGGAATCAGGCTTCCACTTTTTGTTTGTCCATTCACTTTTTTGTTCCTTTCCCTTTTCTCTTTTCTTGGATAAGGCTCCACCCCCCCCCCACCTTTATCAGACTTATTTAACAAACAAATCAAAGCACACCTAGGTAAAGATCCAAACACTTCCCATGCCAAGCAAGAAGGAACGCTCCAGAGGGGGAAGCACAGCTACAGCACAACAGCAGAGTGCACACAGCATACACCAGAAACACTTCCAGAAGGGACAGAGAGTGTAGGACCCCTTCTTAAGATAGCATTACTCTCAAGTGCAGGAAACAGAACAAGCTTTCATAACACACAAAAGATAGAAATGTAGTCAAAATGACAGGATGGAGGAATTCTCCTCAAAAGAAAGGTCAGGAAGAATTCACAGCCAGGGACTTGCTGAAAACAGATGTAAGGAATTTCACAGAACAAGAATTTAGATCAACAGTCATAAGACTACTAGTTGGACTTGAAAGAAGCACAGAAGACACTGGAGAAATAAAGAATGCTATAACTATGGCTATGCTATTGTTCTGAATAACACATGGGAGCAGATGGATTTATACATGTTTCTAGGTGCACCCAAAATACTCTTAAACTCAGCTCTGTATAACCCCTGATATGCATGGCCTTTGTCTGGATATACAAATAAGGTTATTTGGAAAATATGAAGATGTATTGACACATTTGTCAATATACATTTCTCCCCAAAGTTGGAGAAGAAAGATACTGTGCAATGTTGGAACTGGAGAAAGAGTGAAAACCACATAAAAAGACACTGATAACAATTTTATTTCCTTTCAAAATGCACAATCCAGTCCTCATTCTATGAACAAGTTTTATTATTTTCCTTTAATGAAATATTTATTTAACATCATAGAAAGCCAGATGCCAAAGATACATTTGAGCCTTGCCTTTGTTTAACAATTTGTCGTTAAGAAGTTTCTGTTACCACCCACAGCAATCTACACATGCAATGGAATCCCTATCAAAATACCACCAGCATTTTTCACAGAGATGAAAAAATAATCCTAAAATTTGTATGGTACAAACCACAAATAGTCAAAGCGATCCTGAAAAGAAAAACAAAGCTGGGGGCATCAGAATGCCTGACTTCAAGCTATATTACAAAGCTGTGATCACCAAGACAGTATGGTACTGGCACAAAAACAGACATATAGACCAATGGAACAGAATAGAGAGCCCAGAAATGGACCCTCAACTCTATGGTCAACTAATCAACTATGGTCAATGACATAGGGTCCCCAGAAATGGACTCTCAGCTATGGTCAATGACAAAACAGGAAACAATGTCCAATGGAAAAAAGACAGTCTCTTCAACAAATGGTGTTGGGAAAACAGGCCAGTTACATGCAAAAACAAAACAAAACAAAAACAATGGACGCACTTTCTTACACCATACACATAAACAAATTGAAAATGTATTAAAGACCTAAAATCAGACCTGGAAGCATAAAAATCCTAGAAGAGAGCAAGCAGTAATTTCTCTGACATCAGTTGTGGCAACATTTTTCTAGATGTCTTCTGCAAGGAAAACAAAAGGAAAAATAAACTACTGGGACTTTATCAAAATAAAAAATTTCTGCAAAAGGAAGGAAACAACAAAACTAAATGATAACCTACAGAATGGGAGAAGATATTTACAAGTATATCTGATAAGGGGTCAGTATCCAAAATACATGAAATGCAACACAAAAGACAAGCAATCCAATTTATAAATGGTCAGAAGACATGAACAGACATTTCTCCAAAGAAGACATACAGATGTCCTACACACATGAAAAGCTGCTCAACATCACTCATCATCAGGGAAATGTAAATCAAAACCACAATGAGATATCACATCACAGCTGTCAGAATGGCTAATATAGAAAACACAAGAAACAACAAGTGTTGGTGAGGATATGGAGAAAAAGGGACCCTGTGCACTACTGGTGGGAACGCAAGCTGAATCCTATACACTATTAGTGGGAATGTAAACTGGGGCAGCCATTGTGGAAAACAATGTGGAGTTTCTTCCAAAAGTTAAAAATAGAACTATTACATGATTCAGTAATCGTACTACTGGAAAAATACCCAAAAAACACTAATTCAAAGGAATACATGCAACCCTATGTTTATAGCAGCATTATTTACAATATCCACATTAGGGAAGCAGCCCAAGTGTCCAATGACAGATGAATGGATAAAGAAGATGGCACATAATGGAATATTACTCAGCCATTAAAAAGAATGAAATCTTGGCATTTACAACAGCATGGCTAGAGCTAGAGAGTATAATACTACTGAAATAAGTCAGTCAAAGAAAGACAAATACATGGTCTCACTCATATGTGGAATTGAAGAAACAAAACAAACAAACAAGGGGAAAAAGAGGCAAAGTGAAAAACAGACCCTTAACTGTAGAGACCAAACTGCTGCTTTCCACAGGGGAGGCTGGTGGAGGAAGGTTAAATAGGAGAAGGGGATAAAGAGAGTACTTACCATGATGAGCACTGAGTAATACATGGAATTGTTGAATCACTATATTTGTACACCTGAAACTAATATAACACCATGTTAACTACACTGGAATTAAAAGAAGTCACTGTTATCCACCTTATATAGCCAAAGTATCAAAATGTGTTTGTGCCATCCCCATCAAAAACTTCTTAAGTATTGTCTTTGGGCTATTATTATATTACATCACATATAATACATTAAATAGAAACAGAACAAACACTTTGAGAAATTGCCTAAAAAATAAAGCAATTATATGGAACCATTTGGTTTTTAAATGAAGGATTCTAGCTACTCTTAAATACTATGAAAGAAAGACAGTAGTAAGGAATATTTCACTATCATTAATAAGTTGTTTTCATTTTATTATACACAGGCCTTCTAACTTACTGGCAGAAAGGAATGTAACTTTTAAATGTTATGTTCATGGTGTGCTTGGCTGGTAAGATTTTTAAAAGATATTTTACATGAAATAGAGAATTGAAATGCCTTGGGGTGGAGGAGATTCAGGAAACTATGCAAACAATAAAAGACATGAAAAGCACATATTATGTGCCTTTAAAGTTATGTATGGTATCATGCCCCATGGATTTCCTTTTATAGTCAGTCGTCTTTCATATATGACATAATGGGCAGTGAGAACAACATCTGCAAGGCTACAGACCATCTGTCATTTCTTTAATCAGATTAGAGTTGATAGCCATGAATTCTTATCGGAGGGAATTTTATGACTCCAGAAAATAGAATTCAAATATTACCAAAATATAATGATTTCTGGTGAATATGAAATAAAATTATAGTGAGATTTGATAAATGGAATCCCTTGAGAATAAATTAAGTTCCTTAACTTCTCACCACCACTATTAGCACTCTATTTTTTCTCCTTATTTCTCATGTATGTCCAGAACTGTTTCCATTTGCAATAACACTTTAAAATGACTCAGTGGAAGAGTGACATCAACAAGATGGTGACATAGAACATTCCTGATTTACACAAAGTTCCTCTCACAAGGCATAACAACTCTATGAAAACAGAGAAGAGGGTAGCAGGGCTTACTGCAATACCAGTCAGATTTTGCCAGACTTGAGATCCTCCCTTATATCCCAGATAAAGTAGAGCCAATAACCTTCTCAGGCCAGGGAACTCTAAGTAGTTCTGCTTGATTCAGGTCCTGAGCCAAAGAATCATACTGGCCACAGACCGTCTTTTATGACTGTGCTCAAGAAAAGAAGCAAATAATACACAGAGTAGCCTCCAGTCCTGCCCCTCCAGGAAACATGGGCACAAATGCCCAGCAGCCATAAAGCACATCCTATAGACCACCTATATGAAAGCAAACTCATTGTCCTGCACTGTTGCTCAGTATTGTCTCCTGTTCTGCATATCCAGGAACTAGGCTATAAATATCTAGTTCTGATAAAGCATAATCTATGTCCCACTTGAGCATGGATGGAGTCAAGACAACTCCATCTCATCACAGAGGATAACCTGCAATGCTATCCAACCAGGAATAGTTCATAGTGACCACACTTCACCCTGAAATACAGTCTCCAGCTCCAGCCAACTGCAAGTTACAGTTGAAGGCCCTACCCAATTTAAGAGACTGTCCTTCAACCTTACCTCATATTGGAGCACAACTTGCAGTACCACTTAATTTCAGAGCACAGACTGAAAACCGTTCTGACTATAAAATCCTCCCTGCAGTCCCCACATGAGCATGGCTCTAGCCAACAGTAAACTCTAATCAGGGAGCACATCCTAAGGTTCCTCCAAATAAGGAACAATTGTGGGGCATATCCTTTAGTCCTGCCCAACTGTGAAATCCATCCAGTAGCACTACTCTGCCAGGAAACATAAGCTTTGACCTTGCTGGATTGGGATGGGGGAGTTGTAGAGCATAGGTAGTGACCCCATGTGACTGCAGAAGAGAGCTGGAAGCCCTACCTGATCATGGAGGCTAGTATGCAGCACTTTAGAGCATGTGCAATGGCGTCATCTAACTACAGACCTTGATAGCAAATCCATTTGCCTGTGAACACTATTGACGTGTCCTAGTACCCAAGGCTGAGCTAACTGATGAAGATCTTTCACTGCTGAATATACTTGTAAACACTGAAAGAAAAGACTGCTGGCTCAAATGTGAAGTTACAAAAACAATGATAAAAGAATTTTTTAAAAAGTTAACCATAGCACCACCAAAAGAAACAAATAAACTCTAATAATTAACCTTAAAGAATAGATATCTATAATCTTTGTCACAAATTCAAAAATAATCACTGTAAAAAGTTTTGACAGCTACAAAAACAGACAAGTAAAATAAGGAAACCTTTGCATGATGGAGAAATTCAGTGGAGTTTTAAGAGCAGACTCAAACAAGCAGAAGCAAGAATCAGTGAACTCAAAGACAGATCATTTGGAATTATCCAATCAGAGATGCAGAAAGAAAAAAAAATGAAATAAGAATGAAGAAAGTCTACAGGAGTTTTGAGACCCTCTTAAAAGAAACAATATACACTGTTATGTATATCCCAGGAGGAGAAAAAAAGGACAAGAGGACAAAAAGTCTATTTTAAAGAAGTAATAAATGAAAATTTCACAAATTTGAAGAGAGAAATGCACATCCAGATTTAAGAGGCTCAAAATATGTTAAATATGTTGAACCCAAAAAGAGCTACATAAACACTTTATAATTCAATTATGAAGAGTCAAAGACAGGAAGAGTAGTGTCAGCAAAATAACAGAATAAGAAATCCACTAGACATACCCCACACTCAACAGTAATATTTGGTTTCCATCCACAGACACAAATACCCTTATGAGAACTTTAGGATCCAGATAGAAGATCATGAAACCCTAGTACAGTCCAGGGACTGAAGACAATTTTGACAATACAGACATGAAATCAGGCCACTGATTCATTGACCATGGTCCTGGCTACAGAAACAGAAATAGCTTTGTATCCCTGAGAACACAGCTAACGTTCTCTCTTGTGTTTCTTTTGTGCAGACAAGACTGTATCTCTTATCAGGAAACTACACCAGAAGTCCTAAGAGCCCAGTAGCCTAGGGGAGACACGCCCAGCTGTGCCCTAAATATCTGGAAAGGGTCCTATTTGGCTCCAGCCCCCTCACAGCCTTAGTTTGCCAGTAGTTTAAGAATCTAGTGTCTGAAGAGACATTCCTACCTGCAACCCCAAGTCCCTATAGGAAGTTCCAACTGCTTTATGAATAGCCATTGACAAATTTAGCTGCCCAGTGATGTGGTGGGACACACATGTCCATCTGTGCTTCCAGAGCCAGTCTATGAACATCAGTCATGGCTGTAGAACCTCAAACATCTCTGAGGCTCCACTTCTAGCCCACCAGGAACCTGATCAGGAACCAGAGAAGAACTCTTCCCAAGGACCAGATAGGAGTCACACACATTCCATACAAGGATCTGTCAACCCTGAAATTCTTGTGACAGCACAATGTTACTGAAGAAGGTACTAGAGGCAGTCCTGGGCATGCTGGGAATACACAGGATCCATACCCACCCAAAATCCTGGTAAGAACACTATGAATTTCAAACTCCACTCCAGACTCTGTGGCAACCTCATAATCAGCTCCAATCCAATGTTACTTTAATTTCAAAAGTAATCCCATAAGCCTGGAAAACTGAAAGGAAGAGGTTTTCGCCTGCTGAAACCATTGTGTAAAAACGTGTTTACGCTCTCAAACATACAAACAAAACAAGGCCATCTATAGAGCCAATGTAATATCTAGATTCCAATGGCATTTCTTATTCAAATACAAAACCAACCTAAAATTCATGTGGTACCACAAATACAAAGTAATCTTCGGCAACAGTAAAGATATTGCCATCACACTTCCTGATTTTAATCCATATTACAAAAATTAAATGTAATACCTGACAATAAAACTCCTACAAGAAAACATAGAGGGGAAAAACTTCCTAGGTGTTGGAAATGAATTTTTGGATTTAACCTTAAAAGTAGAAAGCAACAAAATAAAGCAAAATAAACAAGTGGACTACATCAAACTAAATAGTTTCTGCACAGAAAAAGAACTGATCAATGAAATTAAACATATTCCATCAAATGGGAAAAATATTGGTAAATCATATATCTGATAAGGGATTAAAATTTCACCAAGTAGACACATAAAGAGCCAACAGCTATATGAAATTGTGCTTAGATTATAATCATCAGTGAAATGTAAATAAAAACCACAATGATATATCATCTCACATCTGTTACAATAGCTATTACCAAAAAGACAAAACGGTTACAGTTCAAGATAGTTGGGAATTCACAACCCCAACAAAAGCCTACATCAAGAAACATGAAAGTCTCAATAAGGAGATAACTTTACACCTCAAGAGACAAATGAAGAACAAACTCTGGTTTGTTAATAGGATTGAAATATAAAGCTTAAAATGCAAGTAAATTAGAGACTAAAAAGACAACAGAAAAGATCAATATCTAGGTTTTGAAAAGATAAATAAATTGGACAAAACTTTAGCCAAAACACACTGAGGGAAAAAATCAGAAATAAGAGAGGGGACATTACAAATGATGTCACAGAAATTCGCAGATCATGGGCACCTGGGTGGCTCACTTGGTTAAGCATCTTCCTTCGGCTCAGATCATGATCCTGGAGTCCCGGGATCGAGTCCCACATCGGGCTCCCTGCTCAGCGGGGAGTCTGCTTCTCCCTCTGACCCTCTTCCCTCTCATGCTCTCTATCTCTCATTCTCTCTCTCTCAAATAAATAAATAAAATCTTTAAAAAAAAAAAAGAAATACGAAGATCATAAGAGATGACTGCAAACAATTACATGCCAGCCAATTGGACAACCTAGAAGAAATGGATAAACTCCCAGAAGCATATAACCTACAAAGAGTGAATCATACAGAAATAAAAAATCTGCAGAGTCATTAGTAGGAAGGTGATTGAATCAATAATCAAAAACTTGCAAACAAACAAAAATCAACAAAAACCCAGACCTGACACCTTCACTGATGAAATTTTCCAAATATTTAAGAGGTTTTAATAACAATCTTTCTTATGCTCTTCCAAAGAATAGGAGAGGAGGGAATGCTTCTGAACTCATTATTTGAGGTCAACAATACCCTGTTACCAACATCAGACAGGGACACCTAAGATAAGAAATCATAAGCCAATATCCCTGATATTTTACACAGATGTAAAAATCCTCAACAAAATATTAGCAAATCAAATTCAACAATGCATTATCATACAGCATAGTCAAGTGGGAGTTATTCCAGGATACACAATGGTTCAACATGAAAAGCAACCAGTGCAACACACCACATTAACAAAATGAAGAATAAAAACTGTATGATCACCTCAACAGAGGCAGAAGAAGCATTTGATAAAATTCAACATCCATTTATGATAAAAACTCAACAGAGTGGGTGTAGAGGGAGTGTACCTCAATATAATAAAGGCCATATACAGTAAGCCCACTGCTAACATCACAGCTAATGGAGAAAAGTTTGCAGGATTTCTTCTAAGATCAGGCCAGCACAAGGATGCCCACTCTCATCACTTTTTCAACATACTATGACAAATTCTACCTATAGCAATTAAGGGGAAATAAAGAAAGAAAAGACAGAAGAAACCCCACTATTTGCAGATGTCATAATACTATCTATAGAAAGTCTTGAAGACCCCCCACAAAAAAACTGTTAGAACTAATAAATGAAAATAGTAAAATTGCTGTGTACAATGCATTTTACAAAAATCTATTAAAATTCTACATACTAATAAAAACTGTCAAAAAAAAGAAACCAAAAAAATGATCCCAATTATAATTTTATCAAAGACCCAACACCAAAGAATAACTTTACCAATTATATGAATAGCCTGCACACAGAAAACTAAGAGACACTGATTAAAGAATTAAAGAAACCTGTTTCACAAAACAGTTGAGAGTTGCTAAGTTGCTCAGAAATCTTAAAATGTCTAACTACACATACAGAAAAAAAAAATGGTGACTTTGTGGAGTGAAGAATGTAATCATTTCACAACATGTACATATATCAAATCATCACATTGTACATGTTAATGTTGTAAGCCAATTATATTTAAATAAATCTGAAATGTTTTTATTTTAAAAATAATATTGATTTAGTGATTTAGTGAACAGTTTGTCTCTTCAAGATGTTCTTCATTGCAGGAACTCTGAGGGTGAGTAAGCCAAGGCTAAAAGAAAAATGGGGGTGGGGAGGATGGGTGATAATGTGTGTAGAAGAACTATTGCAAAAGTCAGCCTGACATTATGTCTAATAGTAGCAGAGAAGGTTCTTGGTTTCATCTTGCTCAAGTAATTATTCAAAAGGCTTCCAGTAATGTGTATAGGTTTGGTGTTTAGGGTTTCTATTCCTATTCTTTAAAAATGTAGTATATTTTGAATCACTATAATTCTTTTAACTGAGATGAATGTAGCTGATACTTTTAAATAGTCCAACTATTTTGTGGACTATTTTATTAGTTAAAAATAGATATGTTTTAATTAACATTTTGTGGTACTTTCATCTACTTCCTCAATCCACCCAAGTGATATATTCTGTTCTCAACATGCATTCCCAGAAAAAAAAAAAAAAAGATTTTTTTTTTGAAAAATTGTGCCCATCTGATTTTTAGAATATTTAACAATAACAGTTTTTTATTTGTACCAGGAGTTCTGCCATTTCAAAGGAAAGGCTGCAAAATTTAATAAGACAGAGAAAGCACTCTAAGCCAACTTTAATTTCTAAGTAAATTCAGGAAAGTCAATTCTAGAGTATTTTCACTGGGCCACTGATTTTCTAGAGAAGACTATATTACTATGGATCTTACAAATTAGGTCATAAATTTTAAGTGCCTATAGGTGAAGAAATATGTTAAAGTTGTCTCCATTGAAGATAATAGCTGATAGGTGCAACTCAAGCACTTACATTATAATTTACAATAAAATCTTTAAAAACAATAAATATTTACACAAACTTATATACTGACAATTCTAGATATGAGTTTTAAATTATTTGGGAAATTTTAAAGCCATATTTCAACTTTAGAAAAACTCATCAAATAATAGAGATTATTTCTTAAATAGTATTCCCTTTCAAAAGCTTTAAAACTCCTTAGACTTCAGTTTTTAGTCTGGCATGTAAGGAGATTGGAAATTGCCACTCTATCTAACAACCAGAAAAAGCCAGAAAAAAAAAAACTATAAAATCAACAATTCTTAAATCTGTGAGAGAATTTAAGTCACAGGACATACCACCGCCCCCAATGTTGAAGAGAAGAACAGGTTAATATAGAGAATCACAACATACTGGAGTACAAACTTCCACAGGAAACAACTAGTACATGATCTCTACCAAGAAATGAGTTAGAAGTCATACTAAAAGGAAACACACATATACAATTTAAAGACACAAAGCAAGCATCAAAACCAGAAGTGGCATGGAATGTTAGAATGATCAGATCAGATCAGGAAATTAAAATGACTATGACAATAATAACTGAACTTTTCTTTATGCAGAAATGCAAACAAATAGGTAAACAACAACAAAACCTATCTACACAAGGCATATTACATTCAAACTGTTGAAAAACAAAGATAAATAAAAATCCTAAAAGAAGAGGAATTACATTAAATGTGTAGATTCCATTTTGAATTTATTTGTAAAGACAAGAAATACATGGAACTTAAGCAACATCTTACTAAAGAATGAATCGGTCATTCAGGAAATCAAAGAAATAAAAAATATATGGAAGCAAATGAAAATGAACATGACAGTTCAAAACCTTTGAGTTGCAACAAAGGTCATCCTAAGAGGAAAGTACATAGCATGCAGCCTTCATCAAAAAGCAAGAAAACCTTCAAATACACAACCTACCCTTACATCTAAAGGAGATAGGAAAAGAACAGCAAGAAAAGCCTAAATCCAGTAGGAGAAAGGAAAAAATAAGAATTAGAGCTCAGACACAGGCAGGGTGAATGCAGGGTTCAGAAAGAAACAGAACACAAATAGGGTGATTTACTGCTCTCTCATGAGGGTTCACTGAAGAGGAGTGGAACAAATTTTTAGCTCCAGGGCTAGAAAGGTGGGTGCAACCGCATACATCAAATCCATCTGTGCTGAAAGCCTTTATGAAGGAAAGCAGCGCCACCTACTGGAGTCCGGGAACTCTCACAAGTAACCCCGCCTCCCCATGCCCTGCACAAGCCTTTCCCCTAGGGCAAGTCCAGCGGGCAGTCAGCACAACAGGCCCCTTCCCCAGGAGACCAGCACACACAACTGCTCCCACCAAGTTTCCTGAGCAGAGAGAACTGCGAGGCTTCAGCTCTAGGGGAAGAAGAGTATCTAGCAACCTTTCTACTTTAGGTCTTTCATTGGTTTGTGATTGTTTTTTCAGTTACTCTCTTGTTCTTTCAATTCCTTCTCTTCATTCCTGGTACATTTTTATCTCTATACATAATCGCTTTCTTAGATTTGTTCCATTTCATTGTTTTTTTTTTTAATTTTTTCAGCGCTTTTTCAATTTTCATTTTCATGGATGCTTTCCACACACATGTATATAGGTTTCAGATTTGACTCATCTGGTTGTATTTATTTTCCATCTCTGTAATCTTGCAATCTAGATTCTTTGCCCAAGCGGACCAAAACACATCCAGGATCTACTTTCGTTGTTGTTGTTTTTGTTGTGGTCCTGGGGGTATCTGGTACTTTTGTTGTTTCCCTGTTTGTGTTTTTTTTTCTTTCTTTCTTTCTTTTCCTTCCTCCTCTCATCTTCAGGACAGCAGGACCCAATGGAGAAATTCACCCCAGAAGAAAGCACAGGAACTCATCCTCACAGCCAGGGATTGAATCAATATGGGTATCAGTCAGACGTCTGAAGTAGAATTTGAAACCATGGTCAAAAGCATACTCGCTGGGCTTGCAAATGAAAAAAGAAAAGAAAAGAGAAGAAGAATGGCTCTAGAAAACCCGTCACTCTAGAGACAAAAGTACTCCACTCTAGTCTGGCCAGAGTGGAACATGCTAGGACCGAGAGGCAGGACCAAGTGGAGAGCATCAAACTGAGCATGGCTGAAGCAGAAGAGCCAATCAGTGCTTTAGCAGAGAAAATATGGGGAAAAATAAACCTGAAAAGAAGAGCACAAGAACACTATTTGATCACAAAATCCGTCTTAGGGAATTTGGCCATCGCATTAAGCAAACTTCTATTCCTATTGCAGGAGATCCAGAAGAAAAAGCATGGAAAGAGGGCAGAACAGTCAGTGGAAGAAGTGATAGCTAAGAATTTCCCTAATCCAGGGAAAACTACGGGCATTTGAGTCCAAGAGGCACAGAGAACTACCCTCAAAATCCACAAAAATAGGGCAACCCCACGACCTATCAGACTGACACTTGCAAATGACAGGGAGAACGAGAACAGTCTGAAAGCAGCTTGGGAGAAAGGTCCTGAACTAACAAAGGTAGACACAGAAAGCTTGCAGCAGACCTGTGCACAGACACTGGGTGGGCCAGGAAAGGACTGGCATTTTGTTCTAAATGGAAAACATATGCAGCCAAGGATCTTTGATCCAGCAAGGCTGTCATTCAGAAGAGAAGGAGAGATCAAGAACTGCCATGACCAAAAAATACACAAGGAATTTGGGAACCCTAAACCAGCCCTGCAAGAAATAGTAAAGCAGACCAGTTGAGTACAAAGAGATACCAAAGGTCACAAAGCCCAGAAAGGAACAGTCACAATCTACAGACACAATGACCTTACAGCTCACACGATGGCACTGAATTCATATCTTGCCATCACTACTCTAAATGTAAATGGACTGAATGCTCCAGTCGAGAGACTCGCGGCAGCAGAACCTAGAAAATGCACATCACACCACACCAAATCACATGAAACCCACAATGCAACAAGACCCATGGATAGCTGTCATACAAAAGACTCATGTCTGGCCCCAAGACACCTCCTCATGGACAGACACGGGGTGGAGAAGCATTTGTCATGCCAACAGACCTCCAAAGAAAGCTAGAGTAGCCATACTTCTCTCAGACAAATGAGATGTTCAGCCCAAGACCATGAGAAGACATAAAGAAGGACACTATAACCTACAAATAGGGCCTACCCAACAAGAAGGTCTAACAGCGGTACATATATATGCCCCTATGATGAGAGAAGCAGCCACGTAGCACAGGCAATTAATCACCACCTTAAAGCCACTCACTGATAACAAGGAAATCATCCTAGTAGGGGACATGAACATCCCACTCACAGCAAAGGACAAATCATCTAAGTAGAAGAGGAACAAGGAGACAAGGGCTGAAATGACATACTGGACCAGGTGGCCTTAACACACCTATTCAGGGCATTTCTCTCTAAGGCAGCAGAATTACACCTTTGCTTCCAGCACCCATGGCAGAGTCTCCTGAAGAGATCACATCCCAGGTCACAAATCTGCACTCAACTGGGGCAGTAAGATCAAGATGCTGGCAGGATATTTCCAGGCCATGATGCTATGAAACTTGATGTCAACCACAAGAAAACATTGGGAAGGACCACAACTATATGGAGATGAAGGAACGTCCTCTGAAAGAATGAATGGGTCAAGCAGGAAATCCAAGCAAAATGGAAATGCAAAGACATGGAAGCAAATGAAAAGGAAAATGGGAAAGTCTAAGACCTTTGGGATGCAGCCAAGGCCACCGTAGGAGGGAAGCAGATAGCAATGCAGGCCTTCCTCAAGAAGCAAGCAAAGTCTCCAAGACAGAGCCCATTTACACCTAAAGGAGCTGGGAACACAACAGCAAGGAAAGCCCAAATCTGGCAGGAAAAGAGAACTAATCAAGAGTGGAGCCAAAATCCATGATATGGAAAGCAAACCCCAAAACCATGAACACAGAACCACGGAAGGATGAGTGGCTGCTCCTCTGAGCCAATGAACCAGATGGTAAGCCCTTGGCAGGCTTCTCAGCAAGAACAGACCAAAGGCAGGCTTCTCAGCAAGAACTCCTATATATACACAATGAAGCAGCCCGGCGAGACATCAAGGAATTGATCCCGTTCCCAATTGCAACCCAAACCATAAGACACCTAGGAGGAAGCCTTAACAAGGAGGTCAAAGATGTGTGCTCTGAAAACTATGGACACTTACAAGAGAAATTGAGGAAGGAACAAAGAACTGGAAGCCCTTTCCATGTCATGGATTGGAAGAACAAATCCCATTGCCATGGTGAAGTCACGTAGCCATGCCCACATATAAGGCAATGCTTATGAAAACACACAAGCATTTTTCACAGAGCTCCAACAAACACTTCTCAAAAGAGGAAAGCCCCATCAAAGTCCCCTGAGGAGCCAAGGGAATGTGAGGAAAGAACAGCAAAGCCGGAGGCATCCCAATTCCAGACTTCAGGCTGTATGACCAAGCTGTCATCACCAGGATGGTCCTGGCACAAAGACACACACATCGAGCAAGGGAACAGAATAGAGAACCCAGAAATGGACCCTTCACTTGATGGTCAAGTCATCTTGGACAGAGCAGGAGAGAATATCCAAGGGACAAAAGACAGTCTCTTCCACAGATGGTGGTGGGAATCCTGGAATGACAGCCACATGCAGAAGAAGGATACAGGACCCCTTGCTTCCCCCCCCCAAAATTCCCTAATCTAGGGAAAGATGCAGACATCCAAATACCAGAGGCACAGAGAACTCCCGTTAAATTCAACAAAAGCCCTCCACTGTGAAGGATTATCATGCTCAAATTCAAAAAATACAGAAACAAGGAAAGAAACCTGAAAGTAGCAAGGGAAAAAGGCCCTTAACCTACAAGGGAAGACACATTGGGTTCACAGAAGATCTGTTCACAGAGACTGACAGGCCAGAAAAGGATGATAGTTCAGTGTGCCAAATGGCAAAAACATGCAGGAAAGAATACTTGATCCAGCAAGGCGATCATTCAGAGTAGGAGTTTCCTGACAAAAACTAAAGGAATTCATGACCCCTACACCAGCCATGTAAGAAATATTAAAGGGGGATTCTTTGAGTGGAGAAAAAAAAATGAAAGCAACAAAGACAAGAAAGGAAATGAGAACATCACTTGGAAAATCAATTCTATGGGTAACATAATGGCACTAAATTCATATCTTTCAGTAATCACTCTGAATGTAAATGGACTAAATGCTCTAATAAAAAGACATAGGGTATCAGAAAGGATAAAAAAAAAAAAGACCCACCTATATGCTGCCAATAGGAGACTCATTTTATTTTATTTTATTTTATTTTATTTATTTATTTGAGAGAGAGAATGAGATAGAGAGCATGAGAAGGGGGAGTGTCAGAGGGAGAAGCAGACTCCCTGCTCAGCACGGAGCCCGATGCGGGACTCGATCCTGGGAGTCCAGGATCATGACCTGAGCCGAAGGCAGTCGTCCAACCAACTGAGCCACCCAGGCACCTGGAGACTCATTTTAGACCTAAAGAAACCTACAGATTGAAAATGAGAGTTTGGAAAACCATCTGTCATGCTAATGGATGTCAAAAGCCAGAGTAGCCATCCTTATATCAGACAAACTAGATTCTAAAACAATGACTCTAACAGTAGATGAAGAAGGGCACTATATCATAATAAAGGGGTCTATCCTACAAGAATATCTAACAATTATAAATATTTATGCCCCCGATTTGGGAGTACCCAATATATAAATCAATAATAATAAACATAAAGAACTCATTGATAATCATAAATAATAGAACTCTAACACCCCACTCACAGCAATGGACAGATCATCCAAGTAAAAAATAAACAAGGAAACAATGCCTTCGAATGGCACACTGGACCAGATGGCCATAATAGATATATATTCAGAGCATTTCTTCCTAAAAGCATTAGAATACACATTCTTTTTGAGTCACAAATCAGCCCTCAACAAGTACTAAAAGATTGAGATCTATGCATATTTTCAGAACACAACATTGTGAAACTTAATGTCAACCACAAGAAAAAAATTGGAAATAACTCAAATATATGGCAGCTAAAGAGCAGCTTACTAAAGAATGAATGGGCTAACCAGGAAATTAAAAATGAGTTTAAAAAAAATACTTGAAAGCAAATGAAAATGAAAGCATGACAGCCCAAAACCTTTGGGATGCAGCAAAAGTGGGCCTAAGAGGGAATTATAAAGCAATGCAGGCCTTCTTCAAGAAGCAAGAAAAGTCTCAAATACACATCCTAACCTTACACCTAAAGGAGCTAGAAAGGAACAGCAAATAAAGCCTAAACCCAGCAGAAGAGAAATAAAGATTAAAGCAGAACTCAATGATATAAAAACAAACAAAAACCAGAAGAGATTAATGAAACTAAGAGCTGGTTCTCCAAAAGAATAAATAAAATTGATAAGCCCCTAGTCAGACTTATCAAAAACAAAGGAAAAAGGACACAAATAGATAAAATCACAAGTGAAAAAAGGAGAGATCACAACTAACACTGAAAAAAATTTTTAAAAAGTATAAGAAAAAAATTATATGCCAACAAAACAGGCAATCTGGAAGAAATGGATGAATTCCTAGAAACATATAAACTACCAAAACTGAAACAGGAAGAAAGAGAAATCTTGAGCAGATCCATAATCAGGAAATAAATTAAATCAGTAATCAAAAATCTTCCATCAAACAAAAGTCCAGGGCCAGATGGCTTCCCAGGGGAATTCTACCAGACATTTAAAGAAGAGTTACTACCTATTCTTCTAAAGCTGTTCCAAAAAATAGAAATGAAAGAAAACCCAAACTCACTCTACAAAGCCAGCATTACCTTGATCCCAAAACCAGACAAGACCCCGGGGAAGGAGAATTACAGACCAATATCCATTACAGATGAACATGGATGCAAAAATTCTCAATAAAATACTAGCAAATCTAATTCAACAGTACATTAAAAGAATTATTCATCACAATTAAGTGAGATTTATTCCTGAGTTGCAAGGGTGGTTCAATATTTGCAAATCATCACTGTGATTCATCACATTAATAAAAGAAAGGATAAGAACCATATGATCCTCTCAATAGTTACAGAAAAAGCACTTGACAAAATACATCATCCTTTCCTGATAGAAATTCTCAGTAATGTAGGGATAGAGAGAACATAGCTCAACATCATAAAGGGCCATATATAAAAGACCCACAGCTAATATCATTCTCAAAGGGAAAAAACAGAGCTTGTCAGGAGTCAGGAACACAACAGGGATATCCACTCTCACCATTAGGATTTAACATAGTACAGGAAGTCCTAGTCTCAGCAATCAAACAACAAAAAGAAATAAAAACAACCAAATCAGCAAGGTAGACATCAAATTTTCACTATCTGAAGATGACCTGATAGTCTATGTAGACAGATCAATGAAAATAGGAGCTGGTTCTTTGAAAGAATTAATAAACTTGATAAACCCCTAGCCAGACTTATCAAAAAGAAAACAGAAAGGACCCAAATAAATAAAATCATGAATGAAAGAGGAGTGATCACAACCAGTACCACAGAATTACAAACAATTATAAGAGAATATTATGAGCAATTATATGCCAACAAATTAGGCAATTGGGAAGAAAAGGATGCATTCTTAGAAACCTATAAACTACCAAAACTGAAACAGATAGAAATAGAAAACGTGAACAGACCCATCACCAGCAAAGAAACTGAAACCATAATAACAAATCTCCCAACAAATGAGTCCATGGCCAGATAGCTTCCCATGGGAATTCTAACAAACATTTAAAGAAGAGTTAATACCTATTCTGAAACTGTTCCAAAAAATAGAAATGGAAGAAAAATTTACAAATTCATTCTATGAGGCCAGCATTTCTTTGGTGTCAGACTCTTAATTTTGACTTAGGCCACGATCTCAGGGTTATGAGATTGAACCCTCCATCGGGCTGCATGTTCACTGCAGGGTCAGCTTGGGATTCTCTCTCATCCCACACTCATCCCACATTCTGTCTGTGTCCCTGTCTCTCTGTCTCTCTCTCAAATAAACAAATAAACCTTTAAAAAAAAAAAGAACTTATCAAACTCAACACCCAAAAAATCATATCACTGAGATCATCTAAGTTATGAACTGGGCAGAAGACATGAACAAGTATTTCTCCAGAGAAGACATGCAAATGGTTGACACATGAAAAATGTTCCACATCACTGGGCATCAGGAAATACAAATCCAAAACCCTATGAGATACCATCTTACCCCTGTCAGAATAGCTAAAAGGAATAGGAAACAACATATGTTGGTGAGGATGCAAAGAAAGGGGAACCCTCTTACACTGTTGGTGGGAATGCAAACTGGTACAGCCACTCTGGAAAACAGTATGGAATTTCCTCAAAAAGTTAAAAATAGAACTACTGTCTGACCCAGCAATTGCACTACTGGGTATTTATCCAAAGGATGCAAACATAGTGATTCAAAGGGGCACATGCACCCCAATTTTTATAGCAGCAATGTCCACAATAGCTAAACTGTGGAAAGAGCTCAGATGTCCACCGACAGATGAATGGATAAAGTAGATGTTGTATATACATTCAAGGGAATATTACTCAGCCATCAAAAAAAGAATGAAATCTTGCCATTTGCAATGACATGGACAGAACTAGAGGGTATTGTGCTAAGTGAAATACATCAGTCAGATAAAGACATATACCGTATGATTTCGTAGTAGTTAAGAAACAAAAAAGACAAACACAGGGCAAGGAAAGGAAAAATAAATAAGATGAATCAGAGAGGGAGATTCTCAAGTGTAGGAAACAAAGTGAAGATTGCTGGAGGGGAGATGGGTGGGGGATGGGGTAACTGGGTGATGAACATTAAAGAGGACATTTGATGTAATGAACACTCAGTGTTATATACAACTAATGAATCAATGAACTCTACCTTTGAAACTAATACACCATATGTTAATTTACTGATTTTAAATTTTAAAAAAAGAAAAAAAAAGCATCCCTCAGTTTAATAACATTCCTGTGTGCTTTGGGTTTTAAACCACCTCCCTGGGGCAAAAGGGATATAATCATATTTTTTTTCCACTGCACCACATTTTTCTATGAGAATGATAGATTGTTTTTTTTATTATGTTATGTTAGTCACCATACATTACATCATTAGTTTGTGATGTAGTGTTCCATGATTCATTGTTTGTGCATAACACCCAGTGCTCCATGCAGAACGTGCCCTCTTTAATACCCATCACCAGGCTAACCCATCCCCCCACCCCCTCCCCTCTAGAACCCTCAGTATGTTTCTCAGAGTCCATCGTCTCTCAAGGTTCATCTCTTGTTTACAAATGAAATAGTCAGTGCAAGAGCAGTAACACCAAGGCAATCATCTGCAATGCTCCCAGCTACAAAGAGGGGAAATGATATATAATGTTACCAAGGAAACAATGAAGTAAAATTGCGTGTAAACTACAAAGCAATTTAATAACTAGAAAATTAGAAGAAGAAAAAACTTCCTAGATGGAACCAAGACACATTGTGCCACCTATACTGGATGTAATCAAGGTCAAAACTCAAAAAGAGGTTTTATATCTATATCTATCTATCTGTCATCTATCTATCTATCATCTATCAATCATCTATCTGTATCTCAAAAAGGGTCACAAGTTGTCAGCTATTTCAATACTTGGCAGGCAGCATTTTTAAATGATGATAGGATAATACTAAGTTATTGAGGAGCAGACATATTTACTCATCAGCTGTATAATCTCATGTCTACCCCAGCTAAGTTACACTGAGGTCTTTTCCCTGAAAAAACTGCCATGACATTAACACTGACTGATGTGAGTAGAGAGGAAAGGTGGAAATGGGCAAGAAGAACAAATAATGACAAAGAAGAACAGATAAAGAACAAATAGGTTATTGGAAGGCACATCTGAAAGACAACATGCAAACAATGTTTCTGAAATGGTCCAAATGTAGCCAATTGAAGGCTCATCCTTGTCTGGTGCAATCAACACATCCCACCCTGACACTAAGGAATAAGGGAATCCCAGAATTATTCTGTTGTCATTGCAAGGAAGTCTAAACATCCTGGAAAACTCTTAGTAAGGCTGCTGGTAACTGCTATAAAGAGCTGAGCTCAAGGGGCAGAGGCATCTCCTGCAAAGATGTGGGCCAAGAAGGTGGAGCATGGTCTTCTAAGACTTCTCATAGCGGTCACTTCCCGGTTAATGCCACACTGCTAGAAGCACACACCTACTTCCTGGGTTCCATGAAGACTTTGGAAGCATAAGCAGGGCAGAAAACCTAAGGTGAATGCTCTGACCAGGTACTACTTAGGCAGCCACAAAGTGGAAATATGCCTCCTCTATCAGCACTGCCAGAGAAATCTGCCTGAATTGATGATTTTTCTTCTGTTTCAACAACATGGCCACTTGGAAGCAAAATTCTAAATCTTTCACGGCTTGGGGACTACATAGTTACCCAAAGAAAGGCTAAAGGTCTTTCTCTCCGGGCTCCCTGTCTTCGGCATCTAGGTCACGGCTGGGAACACGGGACAACTTCCCAGGTCAACCTACAAGCTGAGTTTTCAGGGTGTGGAGGTATAATTTAGGGGGTGGGGGCCAGGGGGCCACTTTTGGTCACTGCTGCTGGGGAAGCAGGGACCCAAACTCTAAGCACTTCTGGCTTTCCCTAGCAGTAGCAATTACAACCACCTTCTCTTGGCCCTGACTTACACATGTGACCCGAAGCACCAGTGGGGCTTTTCCTAAGGGAAAACAAACTGTCGTGAATATTGGTCTGTGCCTGAGGGTGTGCGTCTGTGTGTGCTTGTGTGTGTGTGTGTGTGTGTGTGTGTTGTCTACAGCCAAGGATACACAAGCCCCACCGGGCAGTGGGAGATAAGTTGAACGCAGCAGCCCCTGGCCACCTCCTTTCAGTCCTTTCTGGGTTTGTTTGTTTAAGAGACACAGAGTGTGAGCAAGAGAGCCAAACAGGGGGAGTGGGAGTAGGGGAAGCAGGCCTCCCACAGAGCAGGGAGATCGATGCGGGGTTTGATCCCAGGACCCTGGGATCATGACCTGAGCCGAAGGCAGAGGCCTAACGACTGAGCCACTCAGGTGCCCCTCGTTTCAGTCCTTTGTTAAAGCCCTGCAGCTCTCTCCAGCTTTTGCTTCTCCCTGAGCCTCCGCAAAATAAAGCACCAAGTTACTGGCTGCGGGGGCCCTGGGTGTAAATGAATCCGTGAAGCTTCTACCTCAAGAGCTTTGCAGTCTGTAGAAAGCTGAAGACGTTCATACAGGCGGCCGGGCACCCAGAGCTGCTGTTCCTTTTCTCCGGCCAGCAACTGCCAGCAACCAGTAACCGCAACCTCATCGCCCAGGCCTCTTGTACACCCGGCTCTAGCCATGGTTGCAGTAATGGCGGGTCACACCACCAGTTCCGAGAACCTGGCACCTGAAGGCGGGCTGCCACTTTCGTTTGGCAGAGAGGCGCTGTGCATCCTTAAGCAGGGATCCCGCGTTCTCATCTGAAAACCTTAATGGACTGTGATACTCTACCGTGGCAGCACGGGCATAACTAGGGTGGAGTAAGCGTGCGGGCGTGGCGTGGCTGTAGTTCCCTGCTCTGAGGAGCCGGGGCCAGGCGACGGGTACTGTGCCTGCACTTCTACGCTAACCTAGCACTTTCCAGCATCTGGAGTAGCGCAGACTCAACGAGGAGGCAATTTATTAGCCTCTCTCATGCCACCGCAATATCCTCCGTGCCCTTTTCCCCCCGCTGAGTCCCTTCACCTGTTTTTACTCTCACTCCTGAAGGGAATGTTTGGGAGAGAACTCTCCTGACAACTGCTGCGCGGGCTTCCAGATCTAAAAATATCTTCTAGGAAAAATCTGCTAAGTTTCAGGCACCAAGAATCCTGAATGCTTCATGCTCCTTCCTCAAACAGTGGTGCAACAACAGGTTGCCCAAAACCTTCATATATTCCATAAAGAAAACTAGCTTGGGAAGGAGCAGGGATGATAAAAGTAGATGGTGTCTCAAGGAGAAGGGAAGGGAGATGCCCAACACAGCAGAGTCAATTTAGAGACCACAGAGGTCCCACTGTTCCCCCAATCCCTGAAGCTACATACAACATAGGAATTGGTTGGGAAGGTGTGTCTATGGACAGCAACACCAAGGGGACGTTGGAGAAATAAGAAAATAAGAACAGGAAGCATTTGGAAGGGTGAAGGTGTACACAGCTGCTTCTTACTGTACGAGCATGGAGATGACAGTAGGAGATAACAGGAGACTGTGGGTGAAGACTAATTTGAATGGGGCTCAAAATACAGAGAAAGTAATAGTAATAGTGTATAATAAGCATAGTGAGCTTCTTTCTCAAATTGAACTCTGAATGACAAAAGAAAAAAAAAGCATTGCCTGAAAAAAATTAGAAATGTAAACACCTCAGAAATAGTAAACTCCAAATAACAACCATTTAAAATTCTAGCCTTTTACATAATTACTTTGCACAATGAAGTCTCTTCATTAAGTCAGTTCTTTCGCCCAAGACCTACAACTTTTAGGGTCATCTCCTTGTTCTTTTCTTTGTAGTCTCGAAATTTCCCCAAAATCCTTTATTCTCCCCGGAGTCTCTAAAGGTCAATTAACAACACAAAGTGTCTGTTCTCCCACTAAGTAGCATTTACTGATTACATGGCCACCACAAAGAAATGATAACACTTCTGTGATGTTGCAGGATCTAGTAAGCATATTCAGTGATGTAAGGTAACTGGGGAGAAGAAAATAAGTTAGAGTTCCCACACTTCTACTCTTTTCCTGGTTTGTTGGTACATTGAAAGTTTTCAGTATTCAAACCTAGTACTTCCAAGTTTAAAAGAAAATTATTTAAAAGCTAAATATAAATTAACTTACAAGCCCTACATGCATTAAAAGGCAGGCAAGAATTGCATTATTTTGAATAAATAGAATCAATATTTTCCTTTAGCTTGTTATAGACTAACTCAATTTCATGAATGGATACTACTCATGAATGGGAAGAGTAAGAGCCTCTATTGTTTCTATAAAATAATTATACTTTGGATCTTAGAACTGCAAAAAATCTTGGGAGGAACACTGGAAATTTGACATGAATTTAGAATTTTCCAAACTTGAATTGAGACATATGAACTGTAGAAGGATGTCTACAATGATTTTAATCACTTGGCAGTACTATTAGGAAAGGTTGAAACTTCTAAGATCACCAGATGGCAGGCAAAACATTTATTGGCCTTGTCAGATGTGGGTATTTTCCAGTCACTTTTGTGTAACCCCAGTCCTGACCACTGGTATATTTTATGATCTGGGAGCCTTTCAGGGGAAAGTATTTCTTCACCTCTATTAACTCTTAGCCACTATCAAAGCCTTATATACATCCTATGTCACAAATTTGCTTTTAGGCTAGAGTCCCATATAGGATGGAAGCTAAGGGATCTTTCACTGCAAATTACATTAAAGAGAGCCCAAAGCATTTCTCAGACTGTGACCATTTAGTCACAATCTTGAAACAGAAATAAGTAAAAGCAAGGCATTATTTAAGTCAACAAATATCTATGAAAATTCTGCACATATATAGATATTATTTTAAGAAGTGGCACATAATGGCAGCTAGGCAAATTTCTGCTCTTAAGAATTACATCCTAATAATGAAGATAGATGATAAACAATAAAATAAAAAAATCATAAGTGAGAAAAATAGCACATGGTAATGTGCAAAGAATTAAAGTCATTTTGGTTGAAAAGGAGTGAATAGGTGACTACTTAAGATCCAATGGTCAAGGATGACCTCACTATGCTGGTGACATTTAAACTAAGATATAAGGAACAAGAAGGAGGCTGCCACTCAATGTTCATGCAGAAAGGCATTCTACACAGAACGGCCAGCAAGAACAAAACAGGAACAGAGTCCCACAGTCAAGAACAACTGTTGTATATTTGAAAAATTGGAAGGCAGGCAGTATTTCTGAGGTTATTATATTAAATGGTGTCAAAGAACAAAATTCAACCAAGTTAAATTTTTTAAATGTTATTTGCTCTATTCAGAGATTCATGAATCAGGCAACAAGCATTCTACCAAATAGGAACTTAGAAAAACTGTAAAAGGCAATGTATTTTTATAGAGCACAGTGAGTAGGAACAAGGAAGTTATGCTGCACATTTGGTGATTGGTTAAAGCAAAGTTACTTTCTGTATATGGAGCAAAGGGAGATCTGGGTCAGGTAAGTTATGCTGAGCAGGCAAGCACTGATACAATGACCTAGGCCATCTTTTAATGGAAGGGGGCTCAGCAAAGAAACTTAATTAAGTTTTGATTTTCTGACTTGGGATTTAGAATGAGTGACTCTGCTGTGGGTCTAATTTGGTTACTTTATAATGGAGTAAGAATGGATGAATTAGTAGGGGTTGGCAGGGACTTGATCACAAGAGATGCAATAGATCACAGTAAGCCATTTGCCTTTTCTTCTAGGGATCAACATGTAGGTGTTTAGCATGCAAGTGGCAAAATCTGATTTATCTTTTTTTGAATGACTACTCTCGCAGGAAGTGTACAGAGGCAGAGAGACAATTTAGGTCCCTGATACAGTAATCTGGGCAAGGTTATATAATGCCTACCCCTACTGGTAAAGGTGATTTCCTTTACTAGGCCACTGAATCAAATGCTTATCTCCTCTAAAACACCTGAGAGACACACCCAGGAATAATGTTTCACCCAGTAACTGGGCATCTCTTAGACCAGCCAAGTGGATGTCCTAAATTAACCATCACAGTGGAAAAAGAAAAAACAGTCTCTTTCCTTGTTCCTTCAAATGTTACTTTCACATGTCTTTGGAGACACCATGCTATTCTGGTTTTCTCCTCCCTCACTCTTTGTTTTTTGTCATTATCTCTGTTATTTGTGTTCATTCCTTTGAATTGCCATAACAGTGTACCACAAACTGGGTGAGTTAGTACAACAGAAATTTATTTTAACACTTCCACAAGATAGAAATCCATAATGAAGTTGTGGCAGGACGATTGTCTCTGTAAAAACTATAGAGGAATCCTTCTTTGCATCTTCCTGATTTAGTGACCCAAACCTGCTCTGGCTTGTAGCTGCATTACTCCAATCTCTGCTTCTGTCATCACATGACAGTCTCCCATGCATATCTGTCTTCAATTTGTTTTGTCTCTTATAAGGACACCAGTCAGGGGTGCCTGGGGGGCTCTGTTGGCTGACTGTCTGACTCTTGATTTCAGCTCTGGTCATGATCTCAGGGTCATGGGTACAGGATCCTGACTGAGCATGGAGCTTGCTTAAGATTCTCTCTTACCGGCGGAGCAAGATGGTGGAGGAGTAGCAGACCTGGATTTCGTCTGGTCTCAGGAATTCAGCTGAATAGGGATTAAACATTCTGAACACCTATGAACTCAACAGGAGATCAAAGAAGAGAGAAGCAACAACTCTGAAGAGAGAAGCGACCACTTACTGGAAGGTAGGACGTGTGGAGAAGTGAATCCGAGGCGATATTCGGGAGGATAGATGGAGGGGGAGGGGGCCTCCGTTGGCCGCTCTGGCATGTGCTAGGGCTGCGGAGCACAAAATTGGAAATTTTGGAAGTCGGTTCTGCTGAGGGACGTCACTCCAGTGGCTAAGCGGGAGGTGGAAACCTCGCGGGACAGTGTGGACTCAGGACCCTCAGGGTCACAGAAAGACCGGGGGTGCCTGAGTGCGGCAGAGCTCCCAGGTATTGGAACGGGGAAGCAAGCTGCCGAGACGGAGCCAAGGCATGGACTCTCAGCTCAGGGTGGCCATAAACTGTGATCCGTGGCCCAGTTGGGCCACTGCGCCTCCAGCAAGGACCCAACAAGCAGCAGAGCCAGGGAGACTCCCCTTCCTCCCCCGGGAGGAGTGGCGCAGGAGAGCACCACCGGGATCTGCTGGGTTTGGAGACTCCATACGGGCTCAGGTGCCACAGATAGAAATGCTCGGTCACAGGCCGGGTGAGCCCAGAGTGTGGCCAGAGACAGGGGAGACGGGAGTGATTAACTGCTTTTCTCTGGCGGTGCTCTGAGGAGCGGGGTCCCGAGTTCTCAGCTCCTCCGGGCAAAGAGTGGGAGGCCACCATTTTCACCCTGGTCCTCCAAAGCTGTACTGAGAGCTTGCAGGGAAGAAGGCTCCTGAGAGCAAACCCAAGCAGCTCGTTAAGCCCGGGCGGACAAGGGCTGGGCAATTCAGCCTCCGGCAAAGACATTTGGGAACCATGGCAACAGGCCCCTCCCCCAGAAGATCAGCACGAACAGCCAGCAAGCCAAGACCAAGTTTACCGACCAAGGAGAACTGGAGAACTCCAGCGCTAGGGGAATACTGCACATAGAATTCATGGCTTTTTTACCATGATTCATTCGTTTTTCAAAGTTAATTTTTTTAACTTTTTTTTGTGGGTTTTTTTTTTTAATTTTTCTTTTTCCCTTTTTCAACCAACATCTTATCAATCCCTTTTTTAAAAAAACATTTTTTATTTTTCATTTTTAGAGTCATATTTTATCCCTTCATAGTAGTTACCCTAAGTTCTTCTCTCTTTAAAATGTTGAGATACAGTTTCTTCGAACAGATCAAAATATACCCTAAATCACTAGTGTATGGCTTTGTTCTAATTTCCTGCCTGATCAGTCTCTCCCTTTATTTTTTTTAATCTTCTTCTTTCTTCTTTCAACTTCTTATCAATTCCGTTTATAAAACCTTTTATAATTTTCATCTTTACAGTCATCTTCCATGCCTTCATTGTATCAACACTTATTTTGTACATATATAACTCTTTCTTCCTTTAAAATCTTAGGAGGCACTTTCTTCTAACAGACCAAAATACACCCAAAATCTAGTGTGTGGCCCTGATCTATGCACTAGCCTGATCATATTTGATCATATTCTGGTTTTTTTGTTTGTTTGTTTGTTTTGTTCTGTTTTTGTTTGTTTTTATCTTTTTCTTTTTTTCTTTTCTCTTTCTTTTTTCTTTCTTTCCCTTTCTTTCCCCTGGTTTCAGGTCTTTTCTAATTTGTATAGAGTATATTTGCTGGGGACATTGTTAACCTGTTAGCATTTTGTTCTCTCATTCATCTATTCTACTCTGGACAAAATGACAAGACGAAAAAAATCACCTCAGCAAAAAGAACAAGATGTAGTACCGTCTGCCAGGGACCTACTCAATACGGACATTAGTACGATGTTGGACCTAGAGTTCAGAATCATGATTTAAAGATACTAGCTGGACTTGAAAAAAGCGTGGAAGTTATTAGAGAAATCCTTTCTGGAGAAATAAGAACTAAAATCTAATCAAGTCAAAATCAAAAAGGCTATTAATGAGGTGCAATCAAAATGGGCGCACTAACTGTTAGGATAAATGAGGCAGAAGAGAGAATCAGCAATATAGAAGACCAAATGATGGAAAATAAAGAGGCTGAGAAAAAGAGAGAGTAACAACTACAGGATCACGAGGACAGAATTCGAGAAATAAGTGATACAATAAGACAAAACAACATTAGAATAATTGGGATCCCAGAAGCAGAAGAAAGAGAGAGAGGGGCAGAAGGTATATTGGAGCAAATAATAGCAGAGAACTTCCCTAATGTGGGGAAGGAAACAGGCATCAAAATCCAGGAGGCACAGAGAACCCCTCTCAAAATCAATAAAAATAGGTCAACACCCCGACATCTAATAGTAAAACTTACGAGTCTCAGAGACAAAGAGAAAATCCTGAAAGCAGCTCAGGAGAAGAGATATGTAACCTATAATGGTAGAAACATTAGATTGGCAAGAGACCTATCTACAGAGACCTGGCAGGCCAGAAAGGACTGCCGTTATATCTGCAGAGCACTAAATGAGAAAAATATGCAGCCAAGAATACTATATCCGGCTAGGCTGCACTGAAAATAGAAGGAGAGGTAAAAAGCTTCCAGGACAAACAAAAACTAAAGGAATTTGCAAACACGAAACCAGCCCTCCAAGAAATATTGAAAGGGGTCCTCTAAGCAAAGAGAGAGCCTAAAAGCAGCATAGATCAGAAAGGAAAACAGACAATATACAGTCACAGTCCCCTTACAGGCACTACAATGGCACTAAATTCATATCTTTCAATAGTTACCCTGAATGTAAATGGGCTAAATGCCCCAATCAAAAGACACAGGCTATCAGATTGGATTAAAAAACAAGACCCATCGATATGCTGTCTGCAAGAGACTCATTTTAGACCCAAAGACACCCTCAGATTGAAAGTGAGGGGGTGGAAAACCATTTACCATGCTAATGGACACCAAAAGAAAGCTGGGGTGGCAATTCTTATATCAGACAAATTAGATTTTAAAACAAAGACTGTAATAAGAGATGAGGAAGGACACTGTATCTTCCTTAAAGGGTCTATCCAACAAGAAGATCTAACAATTGTAAATATCTATGCCCCTAACACGGGAGCAGCCAATTTTATAAGGAAATTAATAACAAAAGCAAAGAAACACATTGACAACAATACAATAATAGTGGGGGACTTTAACACCCCCCTGACTGAAATGGACAGATCATCTAAGCAAAAGATCAACAAGGAAATAAAGACCTTAAATGAAACACTGGACCAAATGGACTTCACAGATATACTCAGAACATTCCATCCCAAAGCAACGGAATACACATTCTTCTCTAGTGCCCATGGAACATTCTCCAGAATTGATCACATCCTAGGTCACAAATCAGGTCTCAACCGATACCAAAAGACTGGGATCATTCTCTGCATATTTTCAGACCACAATGCTTTGAAACTAGAACTCAATCACAAGAGGAAAGTCGGAAAGAACTCAAATACATAGAGGCTAAAGAGCATCCTACTAAAGAATGAATGGGTCGACCAGGAAATTAAAGAAGAATTTAAAAAGTTCATGGAAACCAATGAAAATGAAAACACAACTGTCCAAAATCTTTGGGATACGGCAAAGGCAGTCCTGAGAGGAAAGTATATAGCAATACAAGCCTTTCTCAAGAAACAAGAAAGGTCTCAAATACACAACCTAACCCTACACCTAAAGGAGCTAGAGAAAAAACAGCAACTAAAGCCTAAACCCAGCAGGAGAAGAGAAATAATAAAGATCAGAGCAGAAATCAATGAACTAGAAACCAAAAGAACAGTAGAACAGATCAACGAAACTAGGAGCTGGTTCTTTGAAAGAATTAACAAGATTGATAAACCCCTGGCCAGACTACCAAAAAGAAAAGAGAAATGACCCAAATCCACAAAATCATGAATAAAAGAGGAGAGATCACAACCAACACCAAAGAAATACAAACAATTATAAGAACATATTATGAGCAACTCTATTCCAGCAAATTAGATAACCTGGAAGAAATGGGTGCATTCCTAGAGAGGTATCAACTACCAAAATTGAACCCAGAAGAAATAAAAAACCTGAACAGACCTATAACCACTAAGGAAATTAAAGCAGTCATCAAAAGTCTTCCAACAAACAAAAGCCCAGGGCCAGATGGCTTCCCAGGGGAATTCTATCAAACATTTAAAAAGAATTAATACCTATTCTCCTGAAACTGTTCCAAAAAATAGAAATGGAAGGAAAACTTCCAAACTCATTTTATGAAGCCACCATTACCTTCATCCCCAAACCAAAGACCCCATCAAAAAGGAGAATTACAGACCAATATCCTTGATGAACATGGATGCAAAAATTCTCACCAAAATACTAGCCAATAGGATCCAACAGTACATTAAAAGGATTATCCACCATGACCAAGTGGGATTTATCCCTGGGCTGCAAGTTTGGTTCAACATCCGCAAATCAATCAACGTGATACAATACATTAACAAAAGAAAGAACAAGAATCATATGATCCTTCAATAGATGCAGAAAAAGCATTTGCCAAAGTACAGCATCCTTTCTTGATCAAAACTCTTCCGAGTATAGGGATAGAGGGTACATACCTCAATATCATAAAAGCCATGTATGAAAAACCTACAGCGAATATCATTCTCAATGGGGAAAAGCTGAGAGCTTTTCCCCTAAGGTCAGGAACACATCAGGGATGTCCACTCTCACCACTGCTATTCAACATAGTATTAGAAGTCCTAGCCACAGCAATCAGACAACAAAAAGAAATCAAAGGCATCCAAATCGGCAAAGAGGAAGTCAAACTCTCACTCTTTGCAGATGATATGATACTTTATGTGGAAAACCCAAAAGACTCTACCCCAAAACTGCTAGAACTCATACAGGAATTCAGTAAAGTAGCAGGCTATAAAATCAATGCACAGAAATCAGTGGCATTCCTATACACCAACAACAAGACAGAAGAGAGATAAATCAAGGAGTTGATCCCATTTATAATTGCACCCAAAACCATAAGATACCTAGGAATAAATTTGACCAAAGAGGCAAAGGATCTGTACTCAGAAAACTATAAAATACTCATGAAAGAAATTGAAGAAGACACAAAGAAATGGAAAAACGTCCCATGCTCATGGATTGGAAGAACAAACATTGCAAAGATGTCAATGCTACCTAGAGCAATCTACACATTCAGTGCAATTACCATCAAAATATCATCCACTTTTTTCAAAGAAATGGAACAAATAATCCTAAAATTTGTATGGAACCAGAAGAGGCCCCGAATAGCCAGAGGAATACTGAAAAAGAAAAGCAAAGCTGGCGGCATCACAATTCTGGACTTCCAGCTCTATTACAAAGCTGTCATCATCAAGACAGTATGATACTGACACAAAAACAGACACATAGATCAATGGAACAGAATCGAGAGCCCAGAAATGACCCTCAACTCTACGGTCAACTAATCTTTGACAAAGCAGGAAAGACTGTCCAGTGGAATAAAGACAGTCTCTTCCACAAATGGTGTTGGGAAAATTGGACAGCCATATGCAGAAGAATGAAACTGGACCATTTCCTTACACCACACACAAAAATAGACTCAAAATGGTTGAAAGACCTCAATGTGAGACAGGAGTCCATCAAAATCCTAAAGGACAACACAGGCAGCAACCTCTTGGACTTCAGCCGCAGCAACCTCTTCCTAGAAACATGGCCAAAGGCAAGGGAAGCCTGGGCAAAAATGAACTATTGGGATTTCATCAAGATAAAAAGCTTTTCACAGCAAAAGAAACAGTCAACAAAACCAAAAGACAACCGACAGAATGGGAGAAAATATTTGCAAATGACATATCAGATAAAGGGCTAGTATCCAAAATCTATAAAGAACTTATCAAACTCAACAACCAAAGAACTAATAATCCAATCAAGAAATGGGCAGAAGACATGAACAGACATTTTTCCAAAGAAAACATCCAAATGGCCAAAAGATACATGAAAAAGTGTTCAACATCACTCAGCATCAGGGAAATCCAAATCAAAATCTCAATGAGACAGCCCCTCACACCAGTCAGAATGGCTAAAATTAACAAGTCAGGAAATGACAGATGTTGGCGGGGATGCAGAGAAAGGGGAACCCTCCTACACTGTTGGTGGGAATGCAAGCTGGTGCAACCACTTTGGAAAACAGTATGGAGTTTCCTCAAAAATTTGAAAATAGAGCTACCATACAATCCAGCAATTGCAGTAGTGGGTATTTACTCCAAAGATACAAATGTAGGGATCTGATGGGGTACATGCACCCTGATGTTTGTAGCAGCAATGTCCACAATAGCCAAACTGTGGAAAGAGCCGAGATGTCCATCGACACATGAATGCATAAAGAAGATGTGGTATATATACACAATGGAATATTATGCAGCCATCAAAAGGAATGAGATCTTGCCATTTGCAATGATGTGGATGGAACTGGAGGGTGTTATGCTGAGTGAAATAAGTCAATCAGAGAAAGACATGTATCATATGACCTCACTGATATGAGGAATTCTTAATCTCAGGAAACAAACAGGGTTGCTGGAGTGGTGGGGGGTGGGAGGAATGGGGTGGCTGGGTGATAGACATTGGGGAGGGTATGTGCTATGGTGAGTGCTGTGAATTGTGCAAGGCTGTTGAATCATAGATCTGTACCTCTGAATCAAATAATGCAATATTTGTTAAGAAAAAAAAAAAGATAGCAGGAGGGGAAGAATGAAGGGGGTTAATCAGACGGGGAGACGAACCATGAGAGATGATGGACTCTGAAAAACAAACTGAGGGTTCTAGAGGGGAGCAGGGTGGGGTGATGGGTTAGCCTGGTGATGGGTATTAAAGAGGGTACATTCTGTGCAGAGCACTGGGTGTTATGCACAAACAATGAATCTTGGAACACTACATCAAAAACTAATGATGTAATGTATGGAGATTAACATAACAATAAAAAAATTTAATGGAAAAAAGAAATAAATAGTAAAATTCTCTAAAATCAGAGGTGGGATTTACATACACAAATTTTATTTAAGGCATCTCAAATTTTTTAGCTATATCTTAGATGGGTTATATGACTTACAAGAGAGAGGTCAGGGATGTAAGCTTAGGATATTTCCCCAAGCTTATGTTCCTTCTTCATGTTAGGATGTATGAATTAGCATCATATACTTTACTTCCATTTAAAAGCAGGATTTATAGTTCAGGGGAGAGATTACAACTTAATACATAGTTGGTTCATTATATAAACAATAACCAAATAATTTAAGCAGAACATATTAAGATTCTAGAGCTTGTGGTAATTGTAAAATTTATAGTCTCAGAAGAATTTGTTACTATTATTCTGGTGAGAAGCTGTGCTCACAAAAATCAAGTTGAGAATTATTATACATGTCAAAAATTCATTTTAATCTAAATTTCCTGGAAAACAGTAGAAGATATGTTGTTTTAATTTGGGCTTCCATATTCCAGAGATTTACCACAAGCATTCACTGTATTGTCAGAGGAAGGAACTACATAATTGTATCTTTATAGAACAGGAAATGGGAATTTAAAATAGCCATTTTTCCAATTTATTTATTATAAACACTTACTTCTTTAAAGAAAGTCCACAAACATTATGAAATATTTAAAGCAGTAGTTTTCCATTGGGTAGAAAAGGAAATGAAGAAAGAAATAAGAACTAACAAAATCAACTGGAGATTTTTATCACAAATACACAACCAGCCTTTACTCTCACCAACCTAAGATTCACAACTACATCATGGGGTCAAGGCATGACTGGGCATCTGTACTTTAAAAGAAAAATAAGAAGAAATTAGAACTTCAAGTGATTCTAATTGTCTCACCTTGAGAAGTTAAATCAAGTTTTCACAATTTTGGCACAGAGATAGGCAAGAAAGAGAGGAGCATGCAAAGGAATGCAGAAGGAAAATATTTCTCCAAAGCCATTTGCTTGTAAAACTAGAGGGGCTGAGTTTCTTTAGTTCTTGCATCCAGTGGGACTTAAAGCCTAGAAATTTAAAGGTCAGCAGGCTGGGCTGTGATAGAGGTACTGCACTGCTCCTAGAAAGAAGGCAGGCAAATGATGCAGGTGCAGACAGTGTGGAAACAGGGACCCGAAAAATACCTGTGGCACATATACCAGAGATTATCACTTTTTTGGAAATTATCCCCAAAAGGAATGATGGCTCCATGAACATCAAAGAAGATGGTGGGTACCACTTCCTTCCCCTGTCCATCAGCATAAATACAGAGCCATTTGCGGAAAGCAGGTCAGCCTTGACACTGGCTGCCTGCTTTGCTAATCAAAGTCCCACACTCCTGAGCTCTTGCACAACTGCCCCTCTTGGTCAAGCCTGTCTTAGTCCCAGGATGGCTAGCCCCTCCCCTAGAAGAGCAGCACAATCCCCTGCACACACCAGATCCCTAAAGCCTAGAATTTAAAGAGTCAGCAGGCTGGGCTAGGACAGAGTCTAGAGGACACTGCACTGCTCCTGGAAAGAAGGCAAGCAAACAACATGGAGTGGACAGTGTGGAAACAGCAATCTGAAAAACACCTGGAACACAGAGTGGGGAGTTTATTTGCTCATCTCAGAGCATGTCCCTGAGAAGCAGCATTCACAGAGGTACCTCTCCAGGGACAGAGGAACTGGATGGCACTATTTCTCATCCTCATCCTTCAGCATAAACAAAGAGCCACCTGTGGGAAACAACATAGCACCCACACTGTCTGCCTATCTTCCTTATATCAAGTGCCACCCCACTGCACTCTGGTACTACTGCCTCTCTCAGTCAAGCTGGTCTCAATCAAGTCAGCACAGGGGGCCTTGCCCCAGACCTGCATAAACCCCTGCCCACACCATGTCCTGAACAGAGATTCTCCAGGGCTTCAGTTCTGATAGAGATGGTGTCAGGTCTCATTTTCACAAGCAGATCAGAACACACCTAGTTACAACTCACCACATTCACGCCAGGGAGCAAACACTGCCCACTGAAGGCAAGGAGAGCCTCTGCAGTCAACTGGTCTGAAGCAGCCAAGACACAACAGCAGACTGCATGCAGCACACAGCAGGGATGCTCCCTGAAGTGACAGACCCTGGACAATACATGACCTCTTCTATAAAGGACACTACTTTCAGGAGCAGGAAACATAACAGGCTTTTCTAACACAGAGATGAAGACAGAGGCTTAGCCAAAATGCCAAAATGCAGAAATTTATTGCAAAATAAGGCATGACCAGAGATCCATGTGAAAAAGATATAAATAACATGCCTGATGGAGAATTTAAAGCAATGGTCCTAATGATACCCCCTGGATTTAAGAAAAGAATAAAAGACATCAGTGAGACCAGAGAAAAAAGAAACAAGAATCAGAGATCAAGAGTGCAATAAATGAGATTAGAAACACACTGGATGCAATGAACAGAGGATGGAAGAGGCAGAGTAATGAATTAGTGACCTAGAAAACAAAATAATGGATAATAATAAAGTTGAACAAAAGAGAGAAAGAATTATGGAACAGGAGAATAGACAAGGAACTCAGTGACTCCATCAAATGTAATTAACATTCTTTTGTAGGAGTCCTAGAAGAAGAAGAGAGAGAAAGTTAGACAGAAAACTTATTTCAATTAATAGCTAAAAACTTCCCTAAAGGGGGGAAGTAAACAGACATCCAGATTGGGGAGCCACAGAAAACTCCAATCAAAATCAACAAAAGCAGGCCCACACCAAGACGTACTGTAATTAAATTTGCAAATTATAGCACAAAGAAAAAATCTTGAAAGCAGCAAGTTAAAGGAGTCCTTAACTTACAAGGGAAGATACATAAGTCTAGCTGCAAAGTGGTCCACAAAAATTTGGCAAGCCAGGAGAAAACAGCATGAGATATTTCAACTTTTGAGTGGGAAAAATCTACAACCCAAAATACTCTATACAGCAAGGCTATAATTCAGAATAGAAGGAGAGATAAACAGTTTCTTGGAGATACAACAAATAAAGGAGTTTATGACCACTAAGCCATCCCTGCAAGAAATATTAAAGGGGACTCTTTGAGTGGGAAAAACCAAAAGTAAGAAAGACAAGAAAGGGCGACAGAAAATCACCAGAAAAAAACCACAATGGGAACAAATACATATCTATCAAAAATTAGTTTGAATACAAATGACTAAATGCTCCAATCAAAAGACATAGGGTGGGGCGCCTGGGTAGCTCAATCAGTTAAGCATCTGACTCTTGATCTCAGCTTAGGTCATGATCTTAGCGTCCATGAGTTCAAGTCCCTCATTGGGCTCCACACTGGACATGGAGCCTACTTAAAACAAACAAACAAACGAAAAAGAAAAAAGAGAGAGAGAGATCTGTGTCAGAATTGATTACAAAAACAACACCCAACTATACATTGCCTAAAAGAGACTCATTTTAAAGATCTTAGAGCACCACAGATTGAAAAAGCATGAAAAACGATGTATCAAAAGAAAGCCAAAGGCTTTCTGGCATCCTTGCGTCCCTGGAGGAGGGCCCTTCACCCTCCGCTCTGCCACTTCTTCCCCGGCCGCAGCTCTCAACTCAACCCTCAGCGCAGCGCGGAGCACAGGGATGCGGCCTCTGGCCTTCAGGATTCTGCCCTCCAAGAAAATTTTGCCATGATTGGATAGGACCCCCAGATAAACATTCAAACCTTCCACCCGTTCACTTTTATGTCCGCGAAAACGAATCACCGTTGGAACAAAAGCTAAGACAATTAAGACAAAGAACACAAGAATGGAACCAACAGTCATGGGCAGACAGAATTTGACATTTTGTAAGGAAAAAGAAGAATTTATTCACTCAAAACTAAAAGCTAAAGGCCTGGAACTGAGAGCTGGATCAGGTCAAAAGCAACATTAGATGCAGAAGAAATGGCTGACTTTTACAAGGAATTTTTAAGTAAAAATTTTCTGAAGCACATGTATTATAACCCGAGACTAGTACAAGCGTAATTTTGCTATCACCTTTTTCCTGGGAAAAGTGGCCCTGGGGAAACTTTGGAACAAGCTTAGACCAAAACCAAAGACCAACACCTATGAGCCCAGCCTGACCCGCCCACTCTGACCTGCCCACCACCGCTGTGTGAGTGTTCCGGGAGAAGCGGCTGTTTTGGGAACCCATTTTACAAGGGCTCTAAAAACCTGTAAGTGAACTGAGTCCCATGCCTACTTTATGGGGGCCCCTTGGCTTATGTCAGCACAGGGTGGACTGGGAGAATGGGGGTCCTGGTAAGCTGTGGGCCATGTGACTCTGTTCTGATTGTGGACTCCAAGCTGGCCCTGGGTCATGGACATGATGTTAAATAAAACCCAAGCACTGTGAAGAAGAAGAAAAAAGAAAGCCAGAGTAGAAATATTTATATCATATATACTAGAATTTAGAACAAAGACTACAAGACACAAAAAAAGGGCACTATAAAACATAAAGGAGACAATCCAAGATCTAATTGTAAATGTTTATGCACCCAACATGGGAGCAGCCAAATATATTTAAAAAAATAATAACAAACATAAATGAACTCATTGATACAATAATAGTTGGGGACTCAAACAGCCCACTTAAATCAATGGACAGATCATCTAAGCAGAGAATCAATGAGGAAAAAATGGCTTTGAATGACACACTGGACCACATGGACTTAGCACATATATTCAGAGCATTTCTTCCTAAAACAGCAGAATACATATTGTTTTGCACATAGAACATTCTCTGGAATAGATCACATACCAGGTCACAAATCAGACCTCAAAAGATATAAAAAATATTGAAGCCATACCACGTACTTTTTCTGACCACAAAAACTATGAAACTTGAAGTCAACCACAGAAAATATCTGGGAAGACCACAAATATATGGAGACTAAACAACACTTCTACAAACAAAACAATGAATGGGACAACCAGGAAATCAAAGAGAAATTAAAAAGTACATGGAAACAAATGAAAGTAGAAACACAACAGCCCAAAACCTTTGGGATTCAGCAAATGTAGTCCCAAGAGGGAAGTAGATAGCAATGTAGGCCTCCCTCATGAAGCAAGAAAAGTATCAGATACATAACTTAACATTACACCTAAAAAAGCTAGACAAAGAACAACAAATGAATCCTAAAGCCAGCAAAAGAAAGGAAAGAGATGAGATCAGAAATAAATGATATAGAAACTAAAAAAACCCAAGAGAATAGATCAGTAGAACCAGACTTGTCAAAAAGAATGACTGAACTTCTTTTAAAAAATCACAAATGAGAGAGGAGAAATAGCCACCAACACCACAGAAAAACAAACAATTATAAGAGAATATTATGAAAAATTATATGCCAAATTAGACAACCTAGAAGAATGGGTAAATTCCTAGAACATACAAGCTACCCAAACTGAAACAGGAAGAAACAGAAACTTAAACATACCAATAACCAGCAAAGAAATTGAATCAGTCATCAGAAACCACCAAACAAACAAAAGTCCAGGACCAGCAGCTTCACAGACAAATTCTACCAAACACTTAAGGAAGAGTTAATACCTCTTCTTCTCAAACTATTCCAAAAAATAGAAAAGGAAGGAAAAGTTCCAATTTCATTCATTCACCAGTATTACACTGATACCAAAAGCAAGTGAAGACTCTACTAAATAAGAGAACTATAGGCCAATATCCCTGATGAACATAGATGCAAAAATCCCCCCCAAATATTAGCAAACCCAATTCAAAAGTACATTTCAAAGCGTTCCTTATAATCAAGTGGGATTTATTCCATGGATGCAAATGTGGTTTGGTATTTGCAGGTCAATCAATGTAATACACCATAGAGTGAACAAAATCTATGTCAATAGATGCATAAAAAGCATTTGACAAAGTATAACATCTATGTATGATAAAAACCCTCAACAAAGTAGGTTTACAGGGAACATACCTCAACATAATTGAAGCCCAATATGACAAACCTCCAGCCAACATCATATTCAATGGTGAAAAACAGTAACCTATATATAAGAAGCCATAAAGATTTCATCAAAAAAACTAGAGAACTGATAAATTCAGTAAAGTTGAAAAATATAAAACCAATATACAGAAATTTGTTGCATTTCTATATACTAATAATGAAGTAATAGAAAGAAAAACTAAGAAAACAATTCATTCAATTGCAACAAGGAAAACAAAATATTTGAAGTAAATTTAATGAAGGAGGTGAAAGACCTGTGCTCTGAAAACACTAATAATACTAAATTTGAACAAATTTACTAGAACAATAATACTAAAACTATGATAAATAATACTAAAATTTATATGGAACCACAAAGACTTCAAATCACCAAAGCAATCTGGAGAAAAGAACAAAACTGGAAGTATCACAATTCCAGATCATGACAGAGTTCAAAGGTATAGTAATCAAAATGGTATGGTACTGACACAAAAATGAACACATACAACAATATAATAGAAAAGGGAGCACAATGATAAACCCACAATTGTATGGTCAATTAATCTTTAACAAAGATAAGAATATGCAATGGCAAAAATACAGTCTCTGTAACAAATGGTGTTGGGAAAACTGGACAGCAACATGAAGAAGAATGAAACTGAACCACTTACTTACACCATACACAAAAATAAATTCAAAAAGTATTTAAGACCTAAACATGAGATATGAAACCATAAAAATTCTAGAAAATATAGTTAGTAATCCCTTGGACATAACACTTACCAATACGTCCCCTGAGGCAAAGGAAACAAAAGCAAAATTAAACTTTTGGGATTACATCAAAATAAAAAGCTTTTGCACAGAGAAGAACACCATCAACAGTACAAAAGATAACCTACTACATAAGAAAAGACATTTACAAATTATATAACCAGAGAATATCCAGAATTTATTGAAAATATATAGAACTCAACACCAAAAATCTGAACAATCCAATTTAAAAATGGGCAGAAGACTTGAATAAACATTTTCCAAAGAAGACAGAGTTGGCCAACAGACATATAAAAGATGCTCAACATCACTCATCATCAGGGAAATACAGATCAAAACCAGAATAATAGGATACCTCCTCACATCTGTCAGAATGGCTAAAATCAACAACACAAGAAACAACAGGTGTTGGCAAGGATGTGGAGAAAAGGGAGCCTTCCTACACTGTTGGTGGGAATGCAAGTTGGTGCAGCCACTGTGGAAAACAATGTGGAGGTTCCTCACAAAGTTAAAAATAGACCTACCCTATGACCCAGCAATTGCACTACTAGATATTCACCCAGTGAAAACAAAAACATGAAATAAAGATAAGCACCTCTATTTTATTGGGGGTTTTGCAGCATTATTTACAATAGCCAAGATATGGACAGGGAAAGACAAATACCATATGATTTCACTTATATGTGGAATCTAAAAATAAAACAAATGAACAAACTAACAAATTCAGAATCTAAAATACAGAAAGCAAATTGGTGGTTGCCAGAAGGGCAGTGGGGTTTTGGGATTAGAATAAGGAGTGTAAGAGGGACAAATGTCCATTTATAGAATAAATGAGTCATGGAGATGAAAAGTACAGCATAGAGAATATGGTCAGTAATGTTGTAATAACACTGTATGGTGACAGTGTTTACTGGCTTGAGCACTGAGTAATGTGTAAAATTGTTGAATCAAAGTGTTACACTAATATAACATTGCATATTAATTATACTTCATTAAAAAATAAAATTAAAAAAATTTTAAATCAATAAAAGAAAAATGTTATGAATAAATGATAATAAACTTGTATAGGTAATGCTATCTATTTTAGTTTGCTTATTGGGAAAAAGATTATATAAAAATGTTGGATTTTTCTAACCCAATATACAGTAACAATTCATTATTTAATTTCAGTTATGGAAAAGTTACATGACGATCCCCTGTATTCCTGCATTTAATCTATTTGGAGATGGTGCCATATTGGATTTAGGAGTAACTGCATGTTCTAGGAAGAAAATCTGTTTTTAAAATAATTCTAGTTTTTTATGATTTCATGGAAATAAGTTCTAAACCTATCTTTTCTTATTAGTTTAGAATATTAACAAGGAGTTCCAATGTTGTGGTGATTACATGTATTCCAGAACATGTAAAGAAGCAGCTAGGCACCAAAACATATGAATTGGTTTATTGTATAGTTGTTACTGCCTTAAATAATCAGGATCATAATATCACTGCTTGTCTTGCTTCAAAATGGGAGTGGTTGGTGTACCTGGGTGGCTCATTCAGTTGAGTGAAAGACTCTTCATTTCAGTTCAGGTCATGATCTCAGAGTCATGGGATCCAGCGCTGCTTTGGGCTCCCTGCTGAGCAGGGAATCTGCTTGTTACCCTCTCCCACCAGCCTTACCCCCACTCACATGCACCCTGGCTCTCAAATAAATAAATCTTTTTTAAAAATGGGAGTGGTAAGTAAACACTGCCTTTGTGACTTGTTTTTCTGCAAAGGCAATTTCTACCCACCACTTTCCCTTTTTGCCAATTCTTTTAAATGAATTCTGTTGATAGGAATGGCACGTATCAGCAATGTTTAATAGGTACTTTAAAAATATGAAACTGTTTTTACAAAGAAATAGACTTTAAATTTTTCTATGGTGCCTACTTTTAAGATTGAGAAAAATCATTTATGAAAACCAGGTTGAACTTAATTTCCTTGTCCAGGAAGAAAATGGAATTTTGTAAATCTTCTAAGCCCATACTTGCTATTGCATGCAGCTGTACATATAATGCCTAAGTGGTGAATCAGTAAGGAAGCTATGATGCAGGAAGTTATAAAATATGTTAACTTTTTTTTTCTGTATTTTAATATAGAAACTAACTGCCAGGTAAAGAGACTGTACTCAGTCTTGATTCATTGTCATGCTAAGAAGATATGTGCAGCCTTCTTATTCTGGCCATTCATAGTATATTTCAGAATTTTACTTGAAATGGCCTTTCTATAACTAAGTTTGTACTCATTGGACTACCTGGGGGCAAAAAATAGGAGGATGAAGCCTGGATTTTCAAACAACATTACTTCCCACTGTATCTTTCCCTGAAAAGGTCTAACAGCCTGCCTCTGGCTGATTTGAGATGCTGCTAGGATAGATGATCCTATAAGATTGCCAAGGCAGTGTTAAGGATTTGCTATAATTAGTGTCCATATTTGCAAAGTTTCTTTATCTGCTGTGGCAGTTTACCACAAAAGGAATTTTTTCCTTACAACTGCAAAGCTGTGCTTAGATCGGGAGTTCCTTTGTTTGACTTAATAATAGTTACTTAACACATCTTTGGAAAGTCAAATGGACAGCAAAAGTCTAGTGAAAATGAGAAGAGTTTTGTGACTATGATCAAATTGAATTTATATTGCCCAGATTATATAAATAGAAGCAATAGTAAAAGATTAGTTCAAGTGTATGCGTGTTTTAAAAAGTACTTATTTCCTTTTAAAGTTGAAAGTTTAAACAATGCATCCTTTCTAAAATGAGCATTGCTAGAGGGGAGGGGAGGATGGGGTTTAAGGAGGGCACTTGATGGAATAAGCACTTGGTGTTATATGCAGCTGATGAATCACTGAACACTATCTCTGAAACTGATAATACATTATATGTTAACTAAATTGAATTTAAATAAAAAATTTAAAAATAAAATAAAATAAAATGAGGATAGAGATGAGTCTACCTCTATAAGGTTGTGATTACTAAATGGGTAAATGCATGTCATTTAATTAGAACAATATCTGGAATATAATAAGAATTCAATAAATGCTCAATATTGTTATTAGCACTAATTTTACATTATAAATCTTTGGCTTTTAAAGCTGATGATGGGGGGGCACCTGGGTGGCGCAGTCATTAAGTGTCTGCCTTTGGCTCAGGTCACCATACCAGGGTCCTGGGATCGAGCCCTGCATTGGGCTCCCTGCTCCACGGGAAGCTTGCCTCTCCCTCTCCCACTCCCCCTGCTTGTGCTCTCTCGCTGTGTCTCTCTCTGTCAAATAAATAAATAAAATCTTTAAAAAAAATAAAGCTAATGATGGTTCATTGAGCAGTATTTAGCAGACTGACCAATTCCCATACACCTTTCTAAATCTGCTTAAGGAAGCATGCTTACTGCAGAGACCAATGTAGAAAAAAATAGTTGTTTAATATGGAGCATACTCAACATATCTTAAAAAAAATTCTCACAGCTTGGTCCATCCAGGCCTACCTGGTATTGTATCATTGGGGATTTCAAAGAACTGTATTGTAGGGTGTGTTCGTGTTCCTCAGGAATCATACATGGTAGCAATTAGTACATAACGTGTTCATCTTGCTCTGTTGTGAGAGTGGCTCACTGATAAATTGGATGTATGTTAAACTTTGAAAATTTTTGTATTGAAAGGTTTCCTGTGCTGCCCTAATTCTGCATTATGCCTGGTTTTAACTGTGTGGTGTTCCATTGAGAACCAAAATAATGTTTCTTTCTAAATGTAAGAACTGTAGCCAACATTTATTGACTACTGACTATGGGCTAGGATTGTGGCTCGTTGACATAAAAGGACTTAGATAAATATTAGTACTTTTTATAGATAAGAAAATCAAGGCACAGTGTGTGCGTGTGTGTGTGTGTGTGTGTGTGTGTGTGTGTGTGTGTGTGTGTGTTTGAGATCAAGAGGATTTTCTTTAGGCAAGTTATTGACAAACTAATTATTCTAAATTCCAGCCAGAAAATCTTTGCATCTCTGGAAGAGACAGTTTGTTGGCATGGCAAAAATGATGAAGAAAGTCTGCCATATTTGCCAGGGCATTTTGACTATACTTTTGTCATTATGTTAATGCTGCTAGGCCTTCTATCAGTATTTGTGATCTTATTTTATCCCTTTGCTAGGTTCTAGATTCCTTAAGGATGGGAACTTACTGTTTTAATCAGGGCATGGAATAGTTCCTTATCTTAAAGGATATAAATAAATATTTACTAAATTGATTAAAATCTCTCCATACCAATTCCTTTAATCATAATTTTTTAATGAATTCAGATTTTTAAAAATCAGCTTATTTATTTCAATATCAATACTCTTTCAGTAAATCTATGTATTCATTATAGAAAGTGATTAAGGGGCTTTAATAATAAAGGTACTGGAATAAAGTTACTGTGAGTACTGTGCACCCTGCAAAGAATGTTTATAAATCTGTGTGTGTATAGGAAGAAAAAAATTAAGTATGGATCTGTTAATATTTTGAATATGATAAGGTAGAATTTGCCATATTAAAGACCATGAAAGTGAAGGAAATGATTTGTGTTTAAAATGTACATTTTTCAAAGGAAAATCTATTTAATAAAAATTTCCTTTGAAAAACAAATTTAATAATTTTTAAATTAGTATATTATTAAACATATCATATGATTTCATTTAAAAATGTTTTTGGTACAATCAGTAGAAACAAAAGTCCAAATTTTGATTTGAAGTATAAAATCAGTGTTCCAGGTTCTTATTCATTTGTAATATAAGCATTTTTCAAGAGTTTAGTTTCAGTGACTGTACAGTCAATTTTTTACTTTATCTACTATTAGAACTCATGTATAAACTAAAACATACACAAAAAAGGATTTGAGGTATTGTATTTTAAATTTTCTCTAAAACAATAGTGTTATTTTCTTGCCAAACCATCTGTTTGTAGTTTGTAAATTCTAAATTCTCTCAAGTGATATGAAATTTTATATTTAATTACAAACAATACATAGATTTTTAAAAAAACATTTTATTGGATTCTAATAGTATTTATTTTTAGTTACAAAACTTACTAGTAAACCTACTTCAGGCACAAATCATTATATTCTTGTATCATTTCTAAAAGGAAATGAAATATCTACTCCTCTCATTTTCTGATCTTTTAATCCTGAAAAAAATAGCAAAAGAAACATTTAAATTAATTCACAAATATTTTTAGAGACTACATGTACAGTAACACATATAGCTTCAGTTTTACTTGAAAAATGTACTACAAATTAAGTTTGAACTCTATAATCTCCAAAATTTCTTTGTTGTTTTATTGTTGCTAGATATGAGTTGTCCCTGAAGATAGCCCCTGCCTCAGGACAGTTGAAATCTACTATATAATATTAAAATTACAATAGGTATCTTTCTTTGAGTACTTCCTGCCTGTTAGACTCTCAGTTAACCACTTTATTTTATTTCCATAAACAATTCTAAGAAGTTGTCCATTTATAATCTAAATTTACACAGGAGAAACTAAGTTTTAAATAGTTGAAACTACCTATCCAAAGTCACCTTTGTGTAAATAGTTTTGATATGGTATGAATACATGGCCTTATTTATTACTAAACAAAGAAATGTATTTTCTATATAGTATATAAGTATATGTGTACATATTATCTAGAATCTGTATCTCTTCACTAGAGAACATAAACTTTAGACTAAAATAATTGACTACAGAGGCACTTGGGTGGCTCAGTCGGTTAAGCGGCTGCCTCTAGCTCAGGTCATGATGTCCCTCTCCCTCTCCCCCTGCACCTCACCTCCCCCCAACCCTGTTTGTACTCTCTCTCTCTCAAATAAATAAAATCTTGGGGCGCCTGGGTGGCTCAGTCGTTAAGCGTCTGCCTTCAGCTCAGGTCATGGTCCCAGGGTCCTGGGATTGAGCCCAACATCGGGCTCCCTGCTCCGTGGGAAGCCTGCTTCTCCCTCTCCCACTCCCCCTGCTTGTGTTCCCTCTCTCGTTGTGTCTCTGTCTGTCAAATAAATAAATAAAATCTTTAAATAAATAAATAAAATCTTTAAAAAAATTGCTGTTTCCTAACCTCTTTAAAATAAATAATAAGTAAATAATTGACTATAAGTACTACATTATTTGTTATACAATCCTCAAAAATTGTCCCATAGCCTCATAAATATAATCATAAAACCCTATATTGCATAAAATATAATTTTTTTTAAAGATTTCAATTTCCATTTAGTCCTTTGCTGCTTCTAAGCAGGAAAGCACTAATTGCATTTGTAATTGTAGAATTACATAAACTTCCATACACAGCACTGAGATTTAATGGGAATGGATGAAGTTCACCCTACTGTATTTCTAATTCATTTGTAAAACTTCTATTAATGAAAGATTATTTTAAGCTAAAATTTGGAAAATTTTTATTATAAATTAACCTACTCATCTATTAATTCTAGCATTCATTGCTAGGATTAATGTTAGGATCAAATGCTAAAAGTCTATCCACCTTAGCTGCCTTCAGTCACATTGAAAACCACCTACCACAGGTCTCTCTTAGGTCTTTAAATAAATTTTCCATATACCGTGCTTTATATTCTGATATTTGCATTCTCTTCACTCCTAAAATTACTTTTGGTATCCTTCAGTATAATTCTAGCCTGCTGTTGCTAATGAAATGTTTGAAAGATAAGGAAGACTGATATTCCTCATACTTCCCCATAAAATGAATGCATTTTGGTAGTCTATATTATTGCTAAAATTCAAAATTATAGATTTTGAACCTACCATAAACATGTCATGTAGATAAATATCATTTTCTCAGATATATTGGCTTCAAGGGATACTCACCACTTCCTCCCGCTTGGTCTTGTCTGTTGCTGGCCAAGCTTCCAGAGGCAGGTCAGGAAGCATGGGGGGCAGAGGCTGTATGGGGAACATCAGAGGCAGAGGTGGCTGTGGCGGCAGGGGCTGGATGGGGTGTATGGGTGGCTGGGGCTGGATGGGCTGGTGAGGCTGTGGCTGGACGGGCTGGGGCTGAAAGGGCTGCTGGGCAGGCAGATGGAGCTTTGGCTGGTGGTGCTGGGTTGGAGTCATGGAGTGCTAGCCAGGAACTGGCATCATTGGTTGCTGGGGGACCATGGGCTGCTGAGCTGGCACCATGGGGATGTGGTGATGAGGCTGCAGGGCGTGATTCGGGGGATTCTGCTGGGACAGCATGGGAATGATTTGGTGGTGCAGCCATCCACCCATGGGTTCATAACCATAGGAAGGGTACTGGTGAGAAACAAAGAGTCAGGTTTACCATTGGCTCCACTGACTTCCAGCTGGAGATGTAGTCAAGTTTTTCTTTGTCATTATGATAATATGAATATTTATTCATTTTTCCTTGTATAAGAATTTCTAACTGTGCACATAGATATGACCTTTTACAAACTAAATTTCGCATTAGTATCTGTATGTGGCATAGGTATGTTATTTCACATAAAAGAAAATTGAAATACGTGCTTAATATTCTAAGGGAATAAAGAACAAAAAAATCTGCATACCGGATGCCTTATGTTCTGGTACCATTTCAGAGGTGAAAGCACCTTAAGAGAAAGAGATATTAGAGTACATTTGTTTTAATTTAGTTGCATGAAATACAGATTCACTGATGCAGTCCTCTATCAAATTTGATAGCCTGACTGTGAGTTCTACAGAAGAAAGAATAAGGTAAACATTTGTCAGATACTTCCTATGGTTAGGCAGTGTATTACATCCATCACATACATTTCTCATGTTTTCTAACATACTCTGAGGCAAATGTCATTACTGTCACTTTTACAGACAAGGTCATGTGGAGTTAAAGAGGCTCATAATCTTACTGAGGTGATTCTGTTTAATTCCACAGTTCCTGCTCTTCTTTGCAAGAGCAAAACAAAACAAAACAAAAATTAATGTGATACAATGGAATATTATGCAACCATAAAAAAGAATGAGATCTTGCCATTTGCAACAACGTGGATGGAACTGGAGGGTGTTATGCTGAGTGAAATAAGTCAGTCAGAGAAAGACATGTATCATATGACCTCACTGATATGAGGAATTCTTAATCTCAGGAAACAAACTGAGGGTTGCTGGAGTGGTGGGGGTGGGAGGGATGGGGTGGCTGGGTGATAGACATTGGGGAGGGTATGTGCTATGGTGAGCGCTGTGAATTGTGCAAGACTGTTGAATCACAGATCTGTACTTCTGAAACAAATAATGCAACATATGTTAAGAAAAAAGAAAAAGAATAAGATAGCAGGAGGGGAAGAATGAAGGGGAGTAAGTCAGACGGGGAGATGAACCATGAGAGACGATGGACTCTGGAAAACAAACTGAGGGTTCTAGAGGGGAGGGGGGTGGGGGGATGGGTTAGCCTGGTGATGGGTATTAAAGAGGGCACATTCTGCATGGAGCACTGGGTGTTATGCTCAAACAATGAATCATGGAACACTACATCAAAAACTAATGATGTAATGTATGGTGATTAACATAACAATAAAAAATTTAAAAAACGCATGACCTCAGCTCAAAAAAATTAATGTGATATAGCATTAATTATATCTTTTTTTGTCTTGATGTCATAATGAAAAATAAAAGAGAAACATTGTGTCTCAACCTAAAACACAGATTTTCTGGTCAAATATGTCAGTCTTTTAAGACATAACAAAATCTTGCCTCAAGTTGTTAATACTTTTCCTCAGTTTGTGTAAGTAAACAGATTCACAGATTATCATCTGAACCTGTGAAAGAATTTAGTTTCACTTCTCCAAAAATAGTATTGTACTTGGGTAACCTCAGGTCCAGGGATACCTTCATATAGTAGTATAGCATTTTATATCAATACAAGAAACAATTACTAACCTTGCTTAAGTTACACTTGACAAAGCACTTTTTATATTGCTTAACTATTTTGCTCCTCAAACTATTTGAAGTATGGAACATTATAATTATTTTCCATCCTCAGGTGATGAAACCAAAGTTTCCGAGAGGAAAACAATTTGCCCAAGTTCCTGTGGTTAATATGTGGTTGAGGAGAGCTTCAAACCTGATTTCCAGAACTATGCTTTCCATTGCTCTGAGAATGTCTCATAGACCTCTTGGTCACTGATCTTTCAGTGAAGACAAACAAGGGAAACCCATAGAGTATGAACATCTTAGATTCATGAGTTTCTAGCTGTAAAGGAGCTTATATAAGGAGCTTATATAACATCTTACCTGACTTCCCCACCTTTTATATGACTGGAATAGAACAAAACTGTTCAGCCAGAATTCACTTTCTGCCCTACCATGCAACTCCACCATAGTAGTTCATGACAGATAACTTTATAGCCATAGAGGGAGAAGAAACTGAGTCAGAGAGGTCTCGTAGGAGCATGCTGGGGCAGTGAAGGCTTGAAGCAACCATCAAATGAGAAAGCTGGTAATGTGAATGAAAAAGCAGGACTGAGAAATATCTTGAGGAATCAACACGCTATTCTTTGCAGAGCCCAGGACATTGTTAACTCAAACAATGGTCAAAATTAGAAAGAGAAAAATTACCTCACAGCTGAAGTTGATATAACCAGGGTGCCCAGGATGAGGTGGTAGCTTTTATAGAGGGGAAAGGAGAAGAAAAAGAAAGAGGGAGAGGGAGAGAAGAGGGAGCAGGGGAGAGAGAGGGAAGGAGAGAGGGAGAAAGAGAGGGAGAGAGGGGAAGAGATTAAGTCAATATGCAATTATCCACATTAAGAGAAATTACTTTAAAAGAATCAGTATGGTGCAAAATATATTTGAAGTCTACTTTTGTTTGAACATGTACGCTGTGTAGGAGAGGAGCCCTCTCATTTTAAAGAGGTCCAGAGCAACTAAATGACTTTCCTAAGACCGGGAAGCAAAAACCAGTGCACAATTAACCTCCAGTGATCTTCAGACAACCCCCACATCAATGTTGTCAATTAATTCTATTCTATCTCATCCACCATTTTATATCTTAATGACACTCACTCCATGTTGGAAAAAGAGATATATTACTCTTACACAATTATGAAATATCAACAAGAGGAGAATTGTCTCACAAACCTTCCCTTACAGATCAGGAGGTAGATAAGTGCCTAGGTATCAAAGAGATTCCTCACAAATGTTATGCAAACCACATCAACAACAACAAAAGAAATAACTACCTGTGAATTATTGACGAATATGAAGATATGGGTGCAGTAAATTGGAAACATTATAAATCCTATAGAAAGTGAAAGAGTTGATTTATGAAATTTAAACTGATTCTTTTTATTATTCTGTCAAAGTTTTTATGGTAGAAAAAAACTTAAAGTTCAAAATAAAAAACAGCCTGAATAGGGTGCCTGGGTGGCTCAGTTGGTTAAGCGACTGCCTTCAGCTTGGGTCATGATCCCGGAGTCCCAGAATCGGGTCCCACATTGGGCTCCCTGCTCAGCAGGGAGTCTGCTTCTCCCTCTGACCCTCTTCCCTCTCGTGCTCTCTCTCATTCTCTCTCTCTCAAATAAATAAATAAAATCTTTTAAAAAAAAACAACAGCCTGAATAATTATCTACACCAGGACTGTCTGTCCCATCAAAACAGAGGCCACATGACTGATGCCCATTGGCCCTGGAGTGGGGGAGAGGGAGAGGAGAAAGAACCATGCAGAACCTCTTGCTCAGACATTGAGCTAATTAAGGGTCTATTATTTTTAAACGCTCGTATTTCCTAAAAGGGTTTATTTGCTCCGATCTGAGTGTGAATTGTTTTAGTCATGCAACTGCCTTTCCTATACCTTCACCAGGGAGTGAGGGTGTTGAATTCAAGAGTACAAAAAGGGCTCTATTTGTAATTTAGGGGCCTGTCAGGATACTAGGAATTGCCACAATGTAGGATTTCAGCAAGGCAGAGCACAAAACTTTTGTCTTGTGGGCAAGAGACAAAGAGAGGAGGCAGATATGCAAACTTTGCTGGCTTTTGGTTTATCAACTGCTCTTTATGACACCAAAAAGCAGCTGGGTTCTGCTTTGCCTGCAAATGATCTAAGCTGTCAGATCTTATGTACTTATGTCTAAAGAGAATGGGCCAGATTTCCAGGTCCTTGGTACATTTGAATGTAAAATATATCCACATGAATTTTGCACAACCACATGGAAATTCATATGCTTGGCAGGTGCACCCAAAGGGACATGGCCTCTGACAACAAGGAGATCATTCAAGAAGGAAATTCCTAGCACCAAAATATTACCCTCTGAAGGATAACAGCACTGGGGTTTGCAGAGCAGAAAAAGAGTTGGATTCTTGTGGGAAATTGGGTTTTAGAGAAAACTTGCATTTTTGCAGTATTTCCTTAAAGCTGATTGAGGACTTTCAAGGGTCCCTTCCAAAAATTTCTTCCATCTAGAGATGTGTGACGATATTTACAGGGTAATTGTTTCCACAAAAATCTTCTCAGGTGCTAGTTAAAAAGCAGAGTCCTGGGTACTACCCCTACTCTGGCTATACTGAATCAGAATCTTGGGTGGAGGCATCTGAGAATATTTCTTATAACAAGATTTTCAAAGTGTTTCTTAAACACAGAAACATTTGAGGACGTCAGATCTCGTACTGTCTTAAACCCTAAAGTTTAACAGCTATGGGGCAGATTTTTATGTCCAAGCTTGTGAAATTGGAAATTGATTTATACAAGGAGCATTTTACACACAAGCATAGTGAAGGCTGCTCCCAGGAGGCAGGCAAACAAAATCCAGGTCCCCATTTCTTATGGTCCTGAAATATAAGTCAACACATGCCTTTCTTATCTCAAACATGCATATAATTAATGCTTCATAAAACACATATAATTTGCATTAGTCTATTGCTAGTAAAGAGGTTGGGACCATCCATTTTATTACTTTATTCACATGTAATCTCTACTTCTTAGCTCATTTTATTGTTTCTGGGGTCACAGCCCTATAAAGATGCTTTTCATTTAGATTGTGAGCTAAACAAACATAGATAAATGAATCATCTATCATTATGTAATTTAGAATGTCATTTTCCTTTACTATCCCACCCTCTATAGTCATCCAGGGTCATAGAAGCTAAATGTAACTTCCAAGTAATGATTAAAGAATGCTGTTGGCTATAGTAGTTCAGATCATGAAGGTATTTACCATTATTGTATTGCATTTTATACTTTTAGAACAAGGAGTCACAGAAATGTTTCTTGTATTGTCCACTGGGCTTTGCTGCTATTAAAAACAAAAACGAATCATCCGAGAAAAGATGTTAAGTAAGTTGCCAAATAGACTAAGTGACTAGTATTTAAGTTCTACATGTTCCAACCTTGCAGTATCATACACAGACCTTGAAGTAACACCTCTGAGTTCTATGGGTTCCCACTGCAAAAGATGTAAACAGGACCTGTCCCAGAAAGAGAGGTTTCTAATTTTCCTTGATTCTGGTATTATCTGATTCTTCAACGAATTAAAAGGATTTCTACCTGAAAGCTTCCATCTTTAGTCAGTGGTATCTTTCTTTTGTTAGGCACTGCACTGTAATTACTTCACAAATTAGACATTGGGATATGAAGCAGAACCCAAATAACCTAAGAAATACACATTGCTTCAAGGCCCGAGTTATTGATTACTTTGAAAACCGTAAGTAGAAAAACCCTAGCCCTTTTTATAGAAAGTGAATATAATGTATAATAATGCTGATATTAGAACTACAATAAGTTTGTCTATATTCTGTTTCTTAACAAATTAATAAGATAAAAGTTGCTGTGAACATTTTGTTGATGATCCCATTTTACAATAAGTTATTTAATGTACTTGAATAAAATGATTTTTAATGTTGTAAACCATACCCTGAATATTATTTTAATTTAATTGATAAGTAATTAAAAGAAATATTATTGTAGTTTGGTTTTAGAATGTGCTTTTGGGTTCTGGAACTAAACTTTAAATATATATATACAAAAGCTTTGCTGTGTTAAAAAAGTAAAAATTTCACTTAAGTAATCAAAGACCAATTCAACTGTGGTCCAAATGAGTTAATTCTGGACAGCATGTAGTATTATAAGTGTGGAATACATTTACCTATGTGAAATATGAAATACAGAGAAACAAAGAAGCATAATAGAAAAGAGCCCAAATTATGAAAAAAACTCACATACCTTTGAGTGTATCAGGAGTAAGTTTCCCTCTGAAACACAAGGATGCTGGATCTTTTAAATTTCTTCTAAGTATGAGCTCAATTTATATTATTCACAACATCTAGAACAACTAATCATATTTCTGAAGGAAATATGTGTTGAGTATATCATGAATTTTTAGCAACCTTGGTTAAATTTAAGACAGTATACTTTGATTAGTACATATATCTTTCATTATGGGAAATAATAGGTTTAACAGGCAAAAGAAGTTTAATTGGTCTGTTATTTAAGTCTGTAAATTAGCTGATTGCACATGCTGATATATTCAGTATTACTTTAAGAACATGTTATGTCATTGTGGCAAGTATAATTTCAGAATCACCACTATTCTATTTTCTACTATTTGCCATCAAAGCAACCAAAACTCAGTGGTATCACAGTGGCAATACTTTTACTAATGATCTGAAAGAGAAGGCAAGAGACATATCACACACCAGATCACACATTTAAACATATATTTATAATTCTTATAAACACTTATCACAGCATATATTGCCCTGATTACCTCACTCCACATAGCAACAGCCTTTCTTTGTATTATGGCCCCTCTTTCCCATGTATTTGTGCTTTCATATATTAAACTGAATTTCTTTCTTTTTCAGAAGCTTTTAACTGTTTAACTGAACCATCCCAATATTCTAAGCAGTTTCTACTTCATCTAAACAACTAAAGTTCATCTCTCTCTAAGAAGACCATGAGTTACATATTAAATTCATGTTATTTCTTCTACTCCACCTTGTAAAGCACTTGGATTTCTTCTTTTATTCTATAATCTGATATTCAATTAAAAAATTATAACTAATGACAAACAGTAATTGATAAGTTGCCTATCAGTTTTGTATTAGTAAAGGAAATACTGAATATATAGTCAGATACAATTCTAAGTAAAGCTACATTTCTTTTATTACTTATTATTTACAAACTTTAATGTACATATATTATTAAATAGATGATCCATACTTGATGAATTAAATTCAAGAAGAAAACATTCATGAAATCAATGTAATTGTGGTTAAGATCTTGGACTTAGACTTACATGAATTTTGACCCTACTTTATCAAGGATTGAGTTACCACTGACAAATTACTTAGCTTGTCTGACTACCAGTTTCCTAATCTATAAAACGGGTAAAGTAATAGAATCCACCTTAGAGGACAAGCATGAAAACTAAACAAAGGATATCCTTGGAAAATAGAAAGTCCTTATAACCTTCCTTAACCTCATCACATGGACACAGAAAATATTTAAAAGATGCAAATAAGTAAGAATCTAAAGTGATTTAAGACAGTAAATTATTAGGGTTTCAAATGGCAATTGTGTCCATGGTTATTTTTATTTATGAATATATTTATCAGGTGAATTGTATATTAGAGGCAAGAAGGACTCCTTTTGAAGAAGATTGTGAAAAATGGATTTTAGGGAAGTTGGCACTAACTTATTTGAGGAGAGATGCCTAGGTGATGAAAGACAGAGGAAAGAGAAGAAGGAAAGTGTAGATTACATTTACTCTTTCAATATTTTGTCTCCTTTTATTTAACTATAGATATTGGAACTCATGAAAGGATTTTTAGGAATTTTTCATGCAACAGTATGGGTGATATCTACTGAAGAAGTCATTGAAGAAAAAGCTGTGGCCTTCTGGTTTTGCAATATTCATCTCATTATGTTTTTCTCTTTTTAAAAGTAAGAGAGTATTATGTTGGGTCTATGTGACCAACAGAATTATTAATGGCATTAATTCTTTTCAACTCCTAGATAACAAGTTAGTGCTAATTCACCATTTTCAGGGTTTGAAGACCAGTTCTATAGAAACAATGTGGTTCTTGCTTTCTCTCACTGCAAATCCTAAGTCATAGGTCTTAAAATGTTAATAACTGTGCATGAAATGTCTTCTCTTGAATTAGATACAATATAAGATGACATATATTTTAAAATCATTAAATTTTTGAAAAGAAAACAGAATATCAATAGAAAAGTTTTTCCTGCAAACATTTCTCTTATTAATGAATTGAATTTACAAAATCAAATTTTCTATTTTGACCTAGAACTTACCCCTCCGTCAAATAAATGTTACAGCATTTTTAGAGTATTCATTTCTGTTTCTTTTGCTTTTTTGAGGTCAATTATTTAATTCTCTTTATGATTTAAAGAAATGTATCATAAGCGTAAATACTCCATGATAATGGCAAAGACAAATGCAATAACGTGGTACTCGAATAATGTCTTTTTTCAATTATGCATTTTTACAAATGCATTAAACATATATATGTTTAAACCTATGACTTTTGTTTATTATAGAATAACTTTGTATTTTTGTTTCTAAAAGTTTTTTTCTAACATAATGAGTAAATAGATACCCTTACAAGCTATAATTAAGCTATTTTGCTTTTATTCATTTTTATTCCTTTGCTTGACTTGCAACCCATCACATTTGCCATTCCATAATGCTTATACTAGCAAGTTCTCCCCTTGTAATCTGCTGTTTCTAATATATGGTGTGCTGAAAATCCATATGTCCAATCTTGTTCAAAGTATATGTGGACTGTCAGTAAGGAATGAGCTAAGTGATGCTGTTGAGGGGGACTTATCTGTGAGAAAAGTGTAAGAATATCAATTTTATGGCATTGATTTTTTTTATTATGTTCAGTTAGCCACTGTATAGTACATAATTAGTTTTTGATGTAGTGTTTAATGATTCATCAGTTGCATATAACACCCAGGGCTCATCACAACATTGATTAATTTGTTTCTTTTTTGTTTTGTTTTTCATTTGGCAGTAGGTATTCAAAACAGTTACCTTTATTGGTTGAAATCTTTGTTTATTACTTTTATTAAAAACCTGAGGGGGTAAAAAAAGTTTTCACATATTATAGAAAACAGTGTGGATAATGTATATCTGAAAAACATCAAAGAGAGTAGGTAGATAATTCTTGGAAAAAGCAGTAGGAATGGAGAAACTTTTATTTAACGCTATGAAGGAAAACAGTAATGGGTGTTCCTTCTAAAATGAGAACGCATGGAAAACAGAATTTGTGATAATGGATTCTTGACAGCATTGGACATTTTTAGAAACATGCTAACTCCCTGTGTGGAATATTTTGTTGCTTTATTCTTTCTAATATGAATCTAGTATATTATCAATCATTTACTGTACACTTATTTTAATAAGTAAATTATGTTCACTGCTAAAGAAGTCGTATATTGAGTGAAAATTTTTATCTGTTTTGCATTTTATTTGGTTGATTCTCACTTGATGCTTTCTCTCACCAGAGGTCTAACGTTCATAAAGTCAAGTAAGTGCCTTCCCTTGTCAGTGGGACAGATAGCACTCTAGGCAGGGTCCCCGATGAGGATTATGTGTTTGTGTTGCCAAGTTGCCATCTTGGTGACTTATTTTTCCCTTTGGCCCTCAGGTTCTCCACTGAATAAGATTGATTAGTTCAGCATTTCCCAACTAAGTTAAAAGAAAAGAACTAGAATTTTAGCAGATGTATTTGGGAGGTACTCTAAGTTACATGTTTCCCTTAGTTATACTTTATATGACTATTTAATATGGTACTAGTATATACAACTTTTCCAAAGTAATTTGATCCTGGGACAATTCTGAAAATTTTGTGGGTCCCCTTCAGGTTTATAGCTTGTCTAATTCCATGTGTGTTTTGTATCACTATCATAAAAAATTACTACAAACTTGGTAGCTCAAAACAACACACATTTACTATCTTATTGTTCTGGAAATTAGAAGTCCAACATGAGTCTTACACAGTAAAAATCAAGATTGCTGCAGGGCCGTATGCTTTCTGGACACTCTAAGACACAGCCCATTTCTTACCTATTTCAGCTTCTCAGGATGCCCTGTATTTCTTGTCTCATAGCCTCCTGCCCCCATATTTAGAACCAACATTTCCTCTCTCTAACCACATAGCTATATTTCCCTTTTGCTCTGAAATGTACTGGGAAAGGTTCTATACTTTAAGGGCCCATGTAGTTATGTTGTGTCTACCCAGATAATCTAGAATACTCTCACCACCTCCCAGTTGTTAGTTTAATCACATTGCAAAGTCCCTTTTTCCAAGCAAGAAAATATGTGGACATTCCCAGTGTATACATGTCTTTGGAGGCTGTTAAAACTGCTGATCAGCCTGCTTGCCCCATGGCTTCCTTCATTTCTCAATGTTAGAGGGTGTGGGGTAGAGTTCTGTGGAGCTAGGAAAAAAGCTCTGTAACAACAGTTTACTGCCGATTTGAGAAATCCTTGTGGTATGGAATGACTCTCCTCCTTCCTTACCAAAGAGCAATAAAATCAAACAATGCAAGGCTCTTAAAATTCTATGAAACATTTTATTTATCTCTTCTCCTGATACAGACAAGACAATCTTTGTGAAAGAAACTAGGCTCTGTATTGCACTTTATTTTAATATCTAAATTTGTCATACTGGATATCAATAATTAGTTTTCAAAATTGAAGTATAAATATAAAAAAATTAAATAAGCCTATTTTCTCATTTTGAATAGCCATTACCTGGTTCAATAATTTTAAAATTGAAAGTCATTCAAATTAAAAAAAATTTTAAACCACTAACAATCTCTATAAAAAGAAACTGGAAGATAGTATTTCTAATCACTTAATAAAAGTGATTTATAAATAGAAACTTTATAAAAAAACTGGAAGATGGTATTTCTAATCACTATGTATCTAAAGCTATTAGGCACATTTATTAGAAGGGAAACACCATATGGATTTGCCCTATTGATGATATGTTTATCTCAAAGAAAAATTAGATAAAAATTAATTTTGCATTAATTATTTTTCAAATCTTTCTGTTGGACTGCTTTTGTTTAAGATGTTTTAGGCTACATATATACTTCTAAAATGGTGCAGTAACTCCACTCATACATAAGAATATTAAAAATATATGTTGTCACAAAAACTTGTACATGATTGTTTGGAACAGCAATACTCAAAGTACTAAAAAAAAAAGGTAGAAACAATCCAAATATCCATCAACAGATGATCAGAGAAATAAAATATACACAGTAACTACACACAATGGAATATTATTCAGGCTTTTTATTGTTCTTCCCCTACTCTCTGGAAACCACTCATATGCTTTCTGTCTGTATATATTTGCCTATTCTGGGTATCTCAAATTAAATATGGCTTTTGTGACTGTCTTCTTTCACATAGCATAATATGTTCAAATTTCATCCATGTTGTCCTTTTAAAGCCTGATATATATATCAGAGTACAAATATGATATATATATCTTCTTTATCCATTCATCTGTTGATGAACATCTGGGCTCTTTCCATAGCTTGGCTATTGTGGACATTAATGCTATAAACATTGGGGTTCAGGTGCCCCTTCAGATCACTACATTTGTGTAGTAAATACTTAGTAGTGCAATTGCTGGGTTGTAGGATAGCTCCATTTTCAACTTTTTGAGGAACCTCTATACTGTTTTCCAGAGTGGCTGCACCAGCTTTCATTCCCACCAACAGTGTAGGAGGGTTCCCCTTTCTCTGCATCCTTACCAACATCTGTTGTTTCCTGAGTTGTTAATTTTAGCCATTCTGATGGGTGTGAGGTGGTTTCTTACTGTGCTTTTGATTTATATTTCCATGATGTTGAGTGATGTTGAGCATTTATTCTTGTGTCTGTTGGCCATTTGTATGTCTTCTTTGGAGAAATGTCTGTTCATGTCTTCTTACCATTTCTTGGCTGGATTATTTGTTCTTTGGGTGTTGAGTTTAATAAGTTCTTTATAGATTTCAGATACTATCCCTTTATCTGATACGATATTTGTAAATATCTTCTCCCATCCTAGATTGTCTTTTGGTTTTGTCAACTATTTCCTTTGCTGTGCAAAAGCTTTTCATTTTGATGAAATTCCAATAGTTGTTCAATTTTGCCTTTGTTTCCCTTGCCTATAGAGATGTGCCTAGGAAGAAGTTGCTGAGCCTGAGGTCACAGAGGTTGCTGCCTGTGTTATCTAGGATTTTGATGGATTCCTGTCTCACATTTAAGTCTTTCATCCATTTTGAGCCTATTTTTGTATATGGTGTAAGGAAATGGTCCAGTTTCATTCTTCTGCATCTGGCTGTCCAATTTTCCCAACACCATTTGTTGAAGATATAGTCTTTTTTCCATTTGATATTCTTTCCTGCTTTGTCAAAGATTAGTTAACCATAAAGTTGAGGGTCTATTTCTTGGTTCTCTATGCTGTTCCATTGATCTATGTGTCTTTGTGCCAGAACCATACTGTCTTGGTGATGACAGCTTTGTAAGAGTGTTTGAAGTCCAGAATTGTGATGCCACCAGCTTTTGTTTTCTTTTTCAGAATTCCTTTGGCTGTTCAGGTCTTTTCTGGTTCCACAAAAATTTTAGGATTATTTGTTCCTTTCTGTGAAAAAAGTTGGTGGTATTTTGATAAGGATTGTATTGAATGTGTAGATTGCTCTAGGTAGCAAACATTTCAATAATATTTGTTTTTCCAATCCAGAAGCATGAAATGTTTTTCCATCTCTTTGTGTCTTCTTCAATTTCTTTCATGACTATCCAAAGCTTTTGGAGTACAAATCCTTTGCCTTGTTGGTTAGGTTTATTTATAAGTATCTTATGGCATTGGGTGCATTTGTAAATGGGATTGACTCCTTAATTTCTCTTTCTTCTGTCTCATTGTTAGTATATAGAAATGCAACTAATTTCTGTGCATTGATTTAGTATCCTGCTACGTTGCTGAATTGCTGTATGAGTTCTAATAACTTGTGGATTTTCCACATAAAGTATCACAGAATCTGCAATGAGTGAGAGTTTGACTTCTTTTTTATCAATTTGAATGCCTTTTATTTCTTTTTGTTGTCTGATTGCTGAGACTAGGACTTCTAGTATTATGTTGCACAACAGTGGTGAGAGTGGACATCCTTGTCATGCTCCTGACCTTGGGGGAATAGCTCTGTTTTTCTCCATTCAGAATGATTTCGTAGATGGTTTTTAAGATATTGAGGTATGGTCCCTCCATCCCTACACTGTGGAGAGTTTTAATCAAGAAAGGATGCTGTGCTTTTTCAAAAGCTTTTTCTGCATCTATTGAGAGGATCCTATGGTTCTTGTCCTTTCTTTTATTAATATGATGTATCACATTGATTGCTCAATGTTGAACCACCCTTATAGCCCAGGAATTAATCCCCCTTGATCACCATGAATAATTCTTTTAATGTACTGTTGGATCGTCTTGGCTAATATCTTGAATTTTGGCATCCATGTTCATCAGAGATATTAGTCTGTAATTCTCCTTTTTCATGGGGTCTTTGTCTGTTTTGGGATCAAGGTAATGCTGGTCTTATAGAACAAGTTTAGAAATTTTCTTTCCATTTCTATTATTTGGAATATCTTCAGAAGAATAGGTACTAATTCTTCTTTAAATGTTTGGTAGAATTCCCCTTGGATGTCTTCAAACCCTAGACTTTTGTTTTTTGGGAGATTTTTTTATTACTGCTTCAATTTCCTTGCTGATTATGGATCTGTTCAGGTTTTCTATTTCTTCCTGTTTCAATTGGTAGTTTATATGTTTCTTCCAGATTGCCTAATTTGTTGGCATATACCTGTTCATAATATGTCCTTATAATTGTTTGTATTTCTCTGGTGTTGGTTGTGATCTCTCCTCCATCATTCATGATTTTATATATTTGGGTCCTTTCTCTTTTCTTTTTGATAAGTCTGGCCAGGGATATATCAGATTTATCAATCTTATTTCTTTCAAAGAAACAGCTTCTACTTTTGTTGATCTGTTCTACTGATTTTTTAGGTTTTATTTCATTGATTTCTGCTCTAATTTTCATTAATTCTCTTCTCCTGGTTGGTTTAGGCTTTATTTATTGTTTTCTCCAGTTCCTTTAGGTGTAAGTTTAGGTTTGTATGTGAGACCTTTCTTGTTTCTTAAGAAAGGTTTGCATTGGTATATACTTCCCTCTTAGGACCACCTTTGCTGCATCCCAAAGGTTTTGAACAGCTATGTTTTCATTTTCATTTGTTTCCATGAATTTTTAATTCTTCTTTAATTTCCTGGTTGACCCATTCTTTCCTTAGTAGGATGCTCTTTAGCCTCCATGTATTTGAGTTTTTCCAAATTCCCTCTTGTAATTGAGTTTAAATTTCAAAGTATTGTGTTCTGAAAATATGCAGGGAATGATCCCAAACTTTTGGTACCATCTAAGACCTGATTTGTGACCCAGCATTTGATCTATTCTGGAGAATGCTCCACGTGCACTTGAGAAGAATGTATATTTTCTTGCTTTAGGATAATGCTCTGAACATATATGTGAAATCTAGCTTGCCCTGTGTGTCATTCAAAGCCCTGTTTCCTTGTTTAGATGATCTGTCCATTGCTGTGAGTGGGGTGTTGAAGTCCCCTACTATTATATTATTATCAATGTGTTTCTTTAATTTTGTTATTAAATTGGTTGTTATTAAATTGGTTTCTATAAATGGCTGCTCTCATGTTAGGGGTAAAATATTTACAACTGTTAGATCTTCTTTTTGGGTAGACCCTTTAATTATGATATAGTGTCCTTCCTCCTCTCTTATTACAGTCTTTGGCTTAAAATCTAATTTGCCTGATAAAAGGATTGCTATGTCAGCTTTCTTTGGATGTCCATTAGCATGATAAATCATTCTCCAGCCCCTCATTTTGAATCTGAAAGTGTCTTTAGGTCTAAAATGAGTCTCGGGCACCTGGGTGGCTCAGCCGTTAAGCGTCTGCAGTCGGCTCAGGTCATGATCCCGGGGTCCTGGGATCAAGCCCCGCATCAGGCTCACTGCTCAGCAGGAAGCGTGCATCTCCCCCTCCCTCTCCCCCTACTTGTGTTCCCTCTTTTGCTGTCTCTCTCTCTGTCAAATAAATAAATAAAATCTTTAAAAAAAATAAAATCAGTCTCTTGCAGACAGCATATTGATGGGACTTGTTTTTTTTATCCAATCTGATACCATGTGTCTTTTGATTGGGGCATTTAGCCCATTTATATTCAGAGTAAGTATTGAAGGATATGAATTTAGTGCCATTGAATTACCTGTAAATTCCCTATTTCTATAGATTGTCTCTGTTCCTTTCTGGTTTATGCTACTTTTGAGCTCTCTCTTTCTTAAAAGATCACCTTTAATATTTCTTGTAGGGCTGGTTTGGTGATCACAAATTCTTTATGTTTGTTTGTCCTGAAAGCTTTTTATGTCTCCTTCTATTTTGAATGACATCCTTGCTAGATAAAGTATTCTTGACTGTATATTTATCTCAGTTAGCACCCTGAATGTATCATGCCAGTCCTTTCTGGCCTGCCAGGTCTCTGTGGCTAGGTCTGCTGAGAGTCTGATGTTTCTACTCTTGTAGGTTATAGACCTCTTGTCCCGAGATGCTTTCAGGATTTTCTTTTTGTCTCTGAAATTCACAAGTTTCCCTATTATATGTTGAGGTGTTGACCTATTTTTATTGATTTTCAAAGGGGCTCTCTGTGCCTTATGGACTTGAATGCCTGTTTCCTTCCCCATATTGGGGAAGTTCTCCACTATAATTTGCCTCAGTATACCCTCTGTCCCCCTCTCTTTCCTCTTCTTCCGGGATCCCAATTATTCTAATATTGTTTTGCTTTATGGTATCGTTTAATCTCTCAAGTTCTCCCCTCATAGTGCAGAAAGGGGAACCCTCCTACACTGTTGGTGGGAGTGCAAGCTGGTGCAGCCACTCTGGAAAAAAGTATGAAAGTTCCTCAAAGAGTTGAAAATAGAGCTACCTTGTGACCCAACAGTTGCTGGGTATTTACCCCAAAGATACAAACGTAGTGATCCAAAGGGGGTGCAGCCCAATGTTTATAGCAGCAATGTCCACAATAGCCAAACTGTGGAAAGAGCCAAGATGTCCATCAACAGATGAATGGATCAAGAAGACGTGGTGTATGTATACACACACACACACACACACACACACACACACACACACACATATTTGGTATTAGAAGAAACTACATCTCAAAATTGTAAAGAAAGAAAAACATATATAATTTATATATATATGTTTTTCTTATATATATGTATATATATACACACACATACACAATGAAATATTATATAGACATCAAAAAGATGAAATCTTGCCATTTGCAACTACATGGATGGGACTAGAGGGTATTATGCTAAGTGAAATAAGTCAATCAGAGAAAGACAAGTATCATATGATCTCACTGATATGAGGAATTCTTAATCTCAGGAAACAAACAGCGTTGCTGGAGTGGTGGGGGGTGGGAGGGATGGAGTGGCTGGGTGATAGATATTGGGGAGGGTATGTACTATGGTGAGTGCTGTGAATTGTGTTAAGACTGATGAATCACAGACCTGTACCTCTGAAACAAATAATATATGTTTAAAAAAGAAGAAGAAGAAGATAGCAGGAAGGGAAAAATGAAGGGGGAAAATCGGAGGGGGAGATGAATCATGAGAGACTATGGACTCTGAGAAACAAACTGAGGGTTCCAGAGGGGAGGGAGCTGGGGTGATGGGTTAGCCCAGTGATGGGTATTAAGGACGGCACGTACTGAATGGAGCACTGGGTGTTATACATAAATAATGAATCATGGAACACTACATCAAAAACTAATGATGTAAGATAGGGTGACTACCATAACATAATAAAATAAAATTTAAAAAAATTCTCCCCTCATATCCAGTAGTTGTTTATCTCTCTTTTTCTCACCTCTTTTATTCATTTCATCTTCTATGTCACTAATTCTCTCTACTGCCACATTTATCCTAGCAATTAGAGCCTCTATTTTTTATTGCATCTCATTAATAGCCTTTTTGATTTTGACTTAATTCGATTTTAGTTCTTTCATTTCTCCAGAAAGGGATTCTCTAGTGTCTTCTATGCTCTCAAGACCAGCTATTATCTTTATAATCATTATTCTGAACTCTAGTTCCAACATCTTATGTACATCTATACTGTTAGGTCCCTCGCAGTACTGCCTCTTGTTCTCTTTTTTGAGGTGAGTTTTCCCATCTTGTCATTCTGTCCAGAGAATAGATGAATGAGAGAACAAAATATTAAAATGGCAATAATGACCCCAGAGAAATATACACTAAACAAATCAGAAGAGAACTGAATGGAAAAAATTAATTAATTAACTAACTAATTAAATAAATAAATAAATAAATAAACAATTAAGAGAGAGAGAGAATATAATCATATAGGTGAACAGAACAGAGCAATACACTGGATTCTGTGTGAATTTTCGTCTGTCTGTTAGAAAACTAGATCCCAAAATTGTAAAGAAAAAAAACTTATTTATGTACAAAAATAAAATTAAATACATTGAAAGGATAGAATGTACCTGCAAAAATGAACATTATAAGCCAAGAAAAAAAAAAGAGAGAGAGAGAGAAAGAGTATAAACAGGGAAACAAAACAGAGCAATACACTATATCCCAAGTGTATTTTGGTGTTAGAAGAAACTACATCTCAAAATTGTGAAGAAAGAAAAACATTATATATATATTGAACTACATTTATATATATATATATACATATAAACTACATTAAAAGGTTAGAATGTAATTGTAAAGATGGAAATTTAAAGACTTTAATAATAAAAAATAAATTCAGAAAGATGTATACTGAAATTGATTATACTCTATCAGAATCTTGGTGGTTTTTTTTTACAGGAGTAGAAAAATTCTCCTAAAATTCAAACAGAACCTCAAGAGACCCCAAATAATTGAAGCTATCTTGAAAAGGGAGAGCAGCGTTGGAGGTATTGCACTTTCTGAATCAAAAATTTCTATGAAACAACAGTAATCAAAATAGTGTGGCAGTGGCATTAACATGGATACAAGCCAACTGAATAGAATACAAAGACAAGATACGAATTTCACATATGTGGTCAAATAACTTTTGACATAGTGCTCCTATTAGTCTGTAAACAACAGTTTTATCAAAAAATAATGTTGAAAACTACAACACATACAAAAGAATAAAGTACACAAAAATCAATTTTAAAAAGCTCAGAGACCTGGGATGCCTGGTTGGCTTCGTCAGTGGCATCCAACTCTTGATTTTTTGTTTGGGCCATAAAACTCTTACATGATAATATAGGGCAAATGTTTCCCAATATTGGTATTGTCAATGATTTCTTGGATCTAACATCGAAAGAACAAGCAATAAAGGAAATGGAAAATTGGACTTTATGAAAACTAAAAATATTAGTTCATGAAAGGGCACTATCCACAGGGTAAAAAATACAATCCACAGAATGGAAGAAAATACTTGTAAATCACATATCTCATAGTAGGTTAATATTCAGAATATAGAGAGAGCTCCAAAAATTCAACAACAGGAAGAAAGAAAATTCAATTAAAATATAGAACTTTGTTTTTAGGAGGGAAGAAAGATGGTGGAGTAGAACTCTAACTTCACCTCAACACTTTCATACAACTAGATAATGCCCACATTGTATAAATAATCCAGAAATCTATCTGAAGACTAGCAAAACAAACTCCACAACTAGATGTAGAAAGGAGGCCACATTGAAGAAAATAGGAAGGGTGGAGACCCAGTGGGCAACTAAATGGACAATGGGTCTTCCATGTAAGGGAGTAAGATCATGGGTGTAGAGAGGGGAGAAAGACAGACTAATACACCAGAAAGCCCACATGGAGAAGATAAATCTCCATAACATTTGGCTTTGAAAACCAGAGGAGCCAAATTTCATTACTTCTTACACTCAGAGAGACTTAAATGCTGGAATTTTAAAAACCAGCAGCCTTGGTTCTGGGAGAATCCTGAGGGTGAGAAGAAACTGAATCTCTGTTGTTAAAGACATAGCACCACAAACAGTACCACAGAAATACAGCATAGAAGCAACAGTTTGAAAAATTCCTGGGGCATTAGGAAGGCAGAATTATCTACTAATCTCAGAGCATGTTCTGGAGAGACAGTGTTCACTGAGGGACTTCTCCAGGAACAAAGGAGCTGACATTCAGCATCTCCATCCCTGCCGCCAGCATAAATACATGGCCACCTACAGGAATGAGTTAGGTGCCTATGTTCACTACCTAACTTACTTACACCAAACCCTACCCCCTATAGCTAGGCTTGTCTCAGTCCTGGTGTAGTGGGTCCCCCTCCCAGACCTTGTCTACACCACATCTCTTACCCCATGTGCTTTGTGCTGCCTTGGTTTCCACAGCAGTGGCATCAGTCTTGCTCCTATAGAAGACCTCGTTCAAACTGTGTGTCCCGCCCCACCCAGCCCAGTCCCACAGAGAATATGCCCTCTCCCCTTGCACAAAACTTGCAGGCACAGCATGCCTCCCTCGCATATGCTCATGGCTGGAACCCTTTCAAAATGGGGCCACAAACCTGGCAGTAAGTAAGCAGCCCAACAGGGGCCACAGCCACTCCAAAGTGACTCCTTCCCTGAAGTAGGCAAAAGATAACCACATAAACCAGTCAGATACCTGCCCCAAGAGTGGGCTAGGGCAGACAGTAGAACTGATTGCAGCTTCTCCAACTACGAAAACTTCTCGGGGGAAAAAAAAAAGGAAAGTGCCCTGTAGTTCAGTGCTATTGCCTCTCTGGCAGATGTATAGTTTGGACCATTGTGTTTCCATTTTCATTTGTCTCCATGTAATTCATCCTGAGACAGGCCCAGACTGGTCTACTAAAACCACAGGGACCAAACCCAGCCCACAAACAGGCAGACACAGCCATTGCAGATGAGTGGACTTATAGCAAAAGCAGCCACGACACAACAGCAAGCTGCAAGCAATACACATAGAAGACACCCACGAAGTGCTAGGTTCTGATAAACAGGGGATACTATGCAGCACGACACTACAGGACCTCTTCTTCATAAAGCCACTTCTTTCAAAAGTAGGAGGTGTAGCACACTTTCCTAACACCCAAATACAGACATAGAGAGTTAGACAAAATGAGGGGACAGAGGAAATGTTCCAAATGAAAGAACAGGACAAAATCACAGCAAGAGGCCTAAACAAACAAACATAAGTAATATGCCTGATAGAGAATTTAAAGTAATGATCATAAAGATATTCACTGGACTTGAGAAAAGAGCGGAGGACATCAGCGAAATCTTTAACAAAGAGATTTTAAAAAGGACCAATCACAGATGAAGAAATCAATAACTGAAGTTAAAAACACATGTGATAGAATAAATAGGAGGCTAGAGGAAGCAGAGGAATGAATTGGCAACATGAAGGAGAGAATAATGGAAAGTAATCAAGATAAAATACCAATAATAATAACCGAAAATTTCCCTAACATGGGAAGGAAACAGTCATTCAGATCCAGGAGGCAAAGAAACCACCAAAAAAAATCAATCTAAGGACATCCGCACCAAGACACATAATAATTAAAATGGTAAAAAGTTGTGATAAAGAGAGAATATTAAAAGAAGCAAGAAAAAGAAGACAATTTCGTACAAGGGGAACCCCATAAAGCTATATGCTGGTTTTTCAGCAGAAACCTTGACATCAAAAGGGAGTGCCATGATATATTCAAAGTGCTGAAAGAGAAAAATCTGCAGCCAAGAGTATCTATCTATCAAGTCTATCATTCAGAATAGATGGAGAGACAAATGTTTCCCACGTGAAAACTAAAGGAGTTTGTGGCTACTAAACCACCCCTGCAATAAATCTTGTAAGGGACTTTTTGAGTAGAAAGGAAAGACCATAATAAGATTAAGAAAAGTGGGAAACACAAAAGCAGTAAAAATACGTATATCTGTAAAACTCAGATACCATATACTAAAATATGGAGGGGAGAGGAGTAAAGAATGGGTTCAAACTTAAGTGACCATCACCACTTAGTATACACAGCTATATGGAGAAGATGTTATATACAAACATAATGCTAACCACAAATCAAAACTCAGTAATAGATGTGCAAAGGATAAAGACAAAGGAATACAAGGATATCACTATAAAGAAAGACAGCAGATCATGAGAGAAAAGAGCAACAGGTGAAAGGAAGGGAGAAAAACTACAAAAACAACCATGAAACAAGTAACAAAATAGCAATAAGTATATATCTATAAATATTTTGCATATAAATGGACTAAATGCTCCAATCAAAAGATAGGGTGATGAAATGATAAAAAGAAAAGACCTATTTATATGCTGCCTGTAAGAAATTTATTGCAGACCTAATGACACCAGCAAACTGAAAAGTGAGGGATGGAGATATAGTTACCATGAAAACATATGTTAAAAGAAATCCAAGGTAGCAATACTTATATCAGACAAAATAGACTTAAAACAAAGACTGGAACAAGAGACAAAGGACACTATATAATCATAAAGGGACAATCCAACAAGAAGATATGTAAATATTTGTGTACCCAAAGAGGAGCACCCAAATATATAGAACAATCAATAACAAACACAAAGGAACTAATCAATAGTAATATAATAATAGTATGGGACTTTAATACCCCACTTATATCAATGGACAGATAATCTAAACAAAAAATGAAGAAGGAAAATTTGGCTTTGAATGACACACTGGACCAGAAGGTTGTAACACATATATTCAGAACATTCCATCTAAGACAGCAGAATACACATTTTCTCAAGTGCATATGTAATATTCTCCAGAACAGATCACATATTAGACTGTAAAATCAGTCTCTACAAAGTCAAAAGACCAAAGTCATATCATGCATCTTTTTTTACCACAATGCTCTGAAACTAGAAATCAACTACAGAAAAAATTGGAAAGACCACAAATACATGGAAAGTAAACAACATGCTGCTAAACAATAAGTGGGTCAACCAAGAAATCAAAGAGAAAATAAATAATATATTAAATGGAGACAAATGAAAGTGAGGATACAATGGTCCAAACCTCTGTGATGCAGCAAAAAGGGAAGCTTATAAAAATACAGGCCTACCTCAAGAAGCAAGAAAAATCTCAAGTAAACTAAACTTACACTTAAAAGAGCTAGAAAAAGAATTTTAAAAAACCCAAAACAAGTAGAAAAAAGGAAATAATAAATATTAGGGCAGAAATAAATGATAGAGAACCTAAAAAAAATCAACTGAACAGATCAGTGATTTGGGGGAATAGAGGAGTTGGAGGATCGGAGATTTGCTTTGTCACACAAACACAATTAAATAACTATCAAGTCATCCTGAATGTCCCAGAAATTGACTTGAAGACTGACAGAATGAAGCCCACAACTAAAGAGAGAGAAAAGACCACACTGAAGGAGGGAGAATGTATAGAGACATGCTTCAGGTGAGAAAAATACTCAGGGTGTTATGGAGGGAAAGGAGCTGTCAGCAGGAAGAAGGGCAAGGAGAGATACAACACACAAAAAAGAAATGGGACAATATTTCCCCAAACTCATTGGCTTGGAAAATGATAGGGGATTTCATACATACTTGCAACCAGCTGGGCTTAAAGTCTAGAGGTATAAAGGTGAGCAGTCTTGGCTGGGATAGAGCTTATCAAGCACTGACCTCCTGCTGAAGAGAAAGCAGGAAAAAAACCTGGGGACAGACACTGTGAAAACAGGAACCTGAAGACTGCCTGCAGCAACAGTGGGGAAGAGATTATTCATTCTTTTCTTCTCGGAGCATGTCCCTGAGAAGCACAATTCAGGAGACACCTCCCTGGGAACAAAGGAGCTGGTGGGCACCAATTCCCTCCTCTGCCCATCAGCATAAACAGAGACCCACTTGCAGGAAGCAAGAAAGACCCAGCACAGACTGCTAACTTTTTTATACCAAGCCCCACACCCCTTGCACTCTGGAAGGACTGCCCTTCTCAGTCAAGCTTGCCTCACTTCCAGCATGGCAGGCCCTTCTGAAAGACCAGCACAAACCCCTGAAAACACCATGTCTCCCAACCAGACAGATCTGCAGTCCTCGGTTCTGGTAGAAATGGTGTCTCAGCTCATTTCACAAGCAGACCAGGGCACACCTAGTTACAACTCACCACATTCACGCCCAGGAGCAAACACTGCCCACTGAAGGCAAGGAGAGCCTCTGCTCTCAACTGGTCTGAAGGACAGAGCAGCCAAGACACAACAGCAGACTGCATGCAGCACACAGCAGGGACGCTCCCTGAAGTGATGGGCCCTGGACAATACATGACCTCTTCTTCATAGGACATTACTCTCAGGAGCAGAAAACATAACACGTTTTTCTAACACAGAGATGAAGGACTTAGACCAAATGCCTAGAAGAAGGAATTTATTCCCAAATAAGTGCACAAAATAAGGCCACAGCCAGAGATCTAACTGAACATATATAAGTAACATGCCTGATAGAGAAGTTCAAAAACTGATCATAAAGACACTCACTTGGCCTGAAAAAAGAATAGAAGACATCAGTGAGACCATTACCATAAAGATAAAAGGGTTTATAAAAAGCACCAATCAGAGATGAAGAATGCAGTAAGTGAGATTAGAAACAGGCCTGATGTAACAATCAGCAGACTAGAAGAAGCAGATGAATGAATTAGTGACCTGGTGGACAAAATGATGGCAAATAATGAAGCTGAACAAAAGAGAGAAGGAAGAATTGTGCAACCTGAGAATAGAAGCCAGTGACTCAAGCAAATGTAATAACATTCACATTATAGGAGTCCCAGAAGAAAAAGAGAGAGGAAAGGGGGCAGGAAATTATTTAAGAAAATAAAAGCTGAAAACCTCCCTAATCTGGAGGAGGAAACACACATCCAAATCCAGGAGGCACAGAGATTTCCTATCAAAATCAACAGAAGCAGGCTAATATCAAGACATATTGTAATTAAATTTGCAAAATAAGGGATAAAAAAAAAATCTTGAAAGCAGCAAGACAGAAGAAATCCTTAATTTAGAAGGAAAGACCCACAAGGCTAGCCATAGAAATCTCAACAGAAACTTGGCAAGCCAGAGGGTGTGGCATAATATATTCAAAAGCTGAATGGGAAAATCTGGAGCCAAGAATACTCTATCCAGCAAGGCTGTCATTCAGAAGAGGAGACACAAAGAGTTTCCTGGAGAAACAACCACTAAAGGAGTTTGTGACCCCTAAACCAGCCCTGCAAAAATTTAAAAAGGACTCTTTGACTGGGCAGGAAAGACTAAAGTGACAAACGCAGGAAAGGAACAGAGGAAATCTCCAGAAACAACAAAACAAGGAATACACTGGAATTAAACATATGTCTATCAATAATCCCTCTGAGTGTCAATGGCCTAAATGTCCCAATCAAAAGACATAGGGTGACAGAATGGATAGAAAGGCAAGACGCATTTATGTGCTACCTACTAGAGACTAATTTTGGACCTAAGGAAACCTTCAGGTTTAATGTGAGGGGAGGGAGAAATATTTATCACCCAAATGGTTGTCAAAAGAAAGCAAAGTAGCAATGCTTGTATTGGACAAACTAAATTTGAAAACAATGATGATGACAAGATACAAAGAAGAGCACTATGTCATAATAAAGAGGACAATCCTACTAGAGGATATAACAATTGTGTATACTTATGTGTCCAATATGGAAATACCAAAGTATATAAAACAATTAACAACAAACATAAAGTAATAAACTGACAATAAAATAATAGTAGGGGACTCCAATACACCAATTACAATAGAAAGATCATCTAACCAGAAAATCAACAAGAAAACAATGGCTTTGAATGACAAACTGGACCAGATGGACTTAACAGATATATACAAAACATGCCACTGGAAAGCAGCAGAATTCACACTCTTTTTAGTGCACATGGGACACTCTTCAAAATAGATCACATATCAGGTCACAAAACAGGCTTTAGCAAACACAAGAAGATTGAAGACATACTACCCACCTTTTCTGACCACAATATTATGAAACTAGAAGTTAAACGCAAGAAAAATATGGAAAGACTACAAATACATGGAGGTTGAAAACATACTACAAAATATGACTGGATCAGCCAGCAAGTGAAAGAAGTTTTTAAAAATACATGGAAACAAATGAAAGTAAAAATGCAATGGTCCAAACTTTTGGGATGCAGCAAGGGCAGTCTTATGACGGAAGTATATAGCAACACAGGCCTACCTCAAGAAGCAAGAAAAATCTCAAATAAACCACCTAACCTTACACCTAAAGGATCTAGAAAAATAACAAAAATAAAACCTAAAACAGGAGAAGAAAGGAAATTATAAAAATTAGAGCAGAAGTAAATGATACAGAAACTAAAAAAAAAAAAAAAATAGAACATATCAATGAAAATGGGAGCTGGTTATTTGAAAAAAAATTGCTAAAATTGGATACACCCCTAGCCCGATTTACCAAAAAAGAGAAAGGACTGAAATAAATAAAATCACAAAAGAGAGAAATAACAACCCATATCAGAGAAAGAAAATTGTAAGAGAATAGTATGAAAAACTATATTCCAACAAATGGATAATCCAGAAGAAATGATAAATTTGTAGAAACAAATAAATTACCAAACTGAAAAAGGAAAAAATAGAAAACTTAAACTGAAAATCAGTAAAGAAATTGAAACAATAATCAGAAAATGCCCAAAAAACAAAAGTCCAGGGCCAGATGTCTTCATAGATAAATTCTACAAAATATTTACAAAACAGTTAATACCTATTCTCAAACTATTCCAAAAAAAAATAGAAAAGACATAAAAGTTTCTAAATTCATTCTATGAGAAAAGCATTACCTTCATGAGTAATGATGAGATTTTAGTGAAACTCATCATTGAAAACTAAAAAACATAACCTTAATGAACATGGATGCTAAAAAAACATAACTGCATACCAATACCCTTGATGAAAATGGATGCAAAAATTCCCAACAAAATACCAGCAAATCAAATCCAACAGTACATTAAAAGAATCATTCACCATGATGAAGTAGAATTTATTCCTGGGATATAAGTGTGGTTCAATATTCACAAATCAATCAATATGATTCACCACATTAATAAAAGAAAGGATAAGAACCATAAGATCCTCTAAATAGATGCAGAAAAAGCATCTGACAAAGTACAACATCCATTCTTGATATAAGCCCGCCAAAAAGTAGGTTTAGAGGGTAATACTTCAACATAATAAAGGCCATATATGAAAAACCCACAGCTAATATCATCCTCAATGGGGAATAACTGAGAGCTTCCCTCTACAGTGAGGAACAAGACAGGGATGTCAACTCTCACCACTGTTATTTAACATAGTACTGGAAGTCCTAGCCACAGCAATCAGACAAAACAAGAAATAAAAAGCATCCAAATCAGCAAGGAGTATATCAAATTTCTCTATTTGTAGATGACATGGTACTCTACAGAAAACCTAAAAGACTCCACCAAAAAAAAATGTGAGAACTTATAAATGAATTCAGGAAGTTGCAAGACAAAAAATCAACATACAGAAATCTGTTACATTTCTATACATGAATAATGAAGCAGCAAAAAAAAAAAAATAAGGAATCAATCTCATTTACTGTTGAACCAAAAACCATGAAATACTTAGGAATACACCTAACCAAAGAGGTAAATGATGTGTACTCTAAAAACCATAAGGCACTATTGAAAGAAACTAATGACAATGCACAGAAATGGAAAGATATTCCATACTCAAGGATTGGAAGAGCATATAGTATTAAAATGTCCACACTACCCAAAATAATGTACACAATTATTGCAATCCCTATCAAAATACCATCAGCATTTTTCACAGAGCTAGAACAAACAATCATATGGAACCACAAAAACCTGAATAGCCAAAGCAACCTTGAAAAAGAAAAGCAAAGCTGGAGCCATCACAATTCAGGACTTCAAGTTATATTACAAAGCAGTGATCATCAAGACAGTATGGTACTGGCACAAAAACAGATATATAGATAAATAGAACAGAATAGAAAACTATATGGTCACTTAATCCTCACCAAAGCAGGAAAGAATATCCAATGGGAAAAAGACAGTTTCTGCAACAAATGGTGTTGGGGAAAATGGACAACTACATGTAAAATAATGAAACTGGACCACTGTCTTACACCATACACAAAAATAAATTCAAATGAATAAAAGACCTAAATGTGAAACTGGAAACCATAAAAGTCCTAGAGGAGAACACAGGCAGTAACCTTTTTGACACTGGTCATAGCCACTTCTTTCTAGATGTCTCCTGAGGCAAGGGAAACAAAAGCAAAAATAAACTCTTGTGACGTCATCAAAATAAAAAGGTTTTTCTGCACGGTGAAGGCAGTAATCAACCAAACTAACAGGCAACCTACAGAATGGGAGAAGATATTTGTAAATGACATAGGTGATAATGGGTTAGTATCCAAAATATACATAAAGAAATTTTATAAAACTCAACATGCAAAAAATGAATAATCCAATTAAAAAATTGATGGAAGACCTGAACAGACACTTTTCAAAAAAAAAAAAAAAAAAGGCATCCAGATGGCCAGACACATGAAAAGAGTCAACATCACTCATCATCTGGGAAATGTGAATCAAAACTATAAAGAGATACCACCTCACACCAGTCAGAATCAGTAAAATTAATGACATAAGAAACAACATATATTAGGGAGGATGTAGAGAAAGGGGAATCTTCTTCCACTGTTGGTGGGAATGCAAGCTAGTGCAGCCACTCTGGAAAACAGTATGGAGGTTCCTCAAAAAGTTAAATAGAGAGTTACCCTACAACCCAGCAATTGCACTACTAGATATTAACCCAAATGATACAAAAATACTAATTTGAAGGGATACATACATCCCAATGTTTATAAGAAGCAGCAGCAACGATAGCCAAATTATGACGAGTTCAAGTGTCCATCAACTGATGAATGGATAAAAATGTGGTGTGTATACATTCAGCCATCAAAAAGAATAGTACACTGCCATTGCACAACATGGATGAAGCTAGAGAATATAATGATAAAAGAAATAAGTCAAAGAAAGACAAATACCATATGATTTCACTCATATGTGGAATTTAAGAGAGAGGGGCAAACCAAGAAAAAAACTCAACTATAGAAAACAAACTGATGGTTACCACAGAGAGGTGGGTGAGAGGATGAGTTAAGTAGGTGATGGGAATTACAGAGTGCAGTTACTATGATGAGCATTTGGTGTATATGTAAGTGTTGAATCACTACACTGTACACCTGAAACTATTATTACACTGTGTGTTAATTAACTGGAATTAAAGTTAAAACTTAAAAAAAAAAGTGACCTCAGACATTAGGAAGATGCCTTTTCTCTTCTGTGCTACCACCTAATGAATGCCTCCACTGAGCATTTCTTAATTTTCTATTATTTTTTTGTTAATAAGATATTTGTCTTTAGCACATATTTAGCACAAAACTATAACTTTCTCAAAAGCAGAGAGTATGTCCATTCATCAGGGTTATTAGCACTTAGCTCTGAACACCTATGAAGTGTATTTAGTCAATGTCAAATTGATGGATTGATGTATGGAAACATGGATGGATTAATGTATGCGGGTGACCCCACTTTCTTGAAGGAATAGGACATTTAAACAGATAAGTAGTGCACTGTAATAATATTCCCTAGCCAAGGGTATTTACCATGCTCTGTGACTCAAAATCATTAACAGGAAGAGATTCCTTCTTCAGATACCTTCCTAAATCTCATAATTAATTCCAATTTGACTCAGACCAGAGCACTGCACTGCTCACACTGGCTCCCATATATTGGGCTTGCTTTGTTCAAGACACAAAAATAGTATTTCTAGTACTTAAGGTCCATTCATTATGCTTCTATCCATGTCTCATGCTATCCTATGATTAATCTTAATGTGAGTTGAATTGGCCCAGGAGGACAATATTTCTATATATGAAGAATCATCTCTGTGGCAAACACCAGTTCATTAATACCCTAGAATCTACAGAAACATTCATAAACAAAATCAAATGAACCATGCTTAAACCCAGGAATTCTGAGGGAAGATCTTGTTCTAATATATTTCAAGAAATGAGAAGACAGGAAAAGATACAGGGTAAAATAGCTGTCATATTGCTTACATAATTTAAAATATTTTTTAAACAAAATAAATTTTTAAAAAGAGCAATATGAGCAAAACTTACACAAAGAATAAAGGATGCTAGAGTGTGCATAATCTCACATACATTTATTTTGTTGTTTGTTTTCTCTCTATTCCCTTAAAATATAAATCCCATGAATCAGGAATTTTTAAATCTCCTGAATGTAGAATTTTGCTGGCATCAAGCAGACACTCAAATACTTTTCAAATGAATGAATACGTGAATTTTGGACTATTTTTATATATTACACTGCAAGTTTTGATGGAAAGAGCCATCGTCTTTAAAAATTGGAGGTAATTACCCGAAGTCATTCTGAATATTTATTCAAGATATTTGTATTTGCAAAAGATCTTGTGTGATGGTGTGATCATGTATCAGAAACATTTTCCGTTCACTTATCACCAGTGTACTTTTCCACATTTCCCAGCATGTAAGTACAGCCAAGAGATTTGCTTATCCAATGAAACCTCAAACAAGTGACCTGTAACCCCGTAGGACCACAGCATTCGGGAGCAAACATGGAACTCTTTGTTTTCTTCTGGCACCTCGTTAATCATGAAGAGCACCTTTTTCCGATGGTGCACCTATACGACGTTGCAGTATCCTTCATCCTGGTCCTGAATGTCTGTGGGGTCCTGAACGTCAAACCTACCTTGCCAACTAAGACACAACCTAGTCTGGCTTTATATAGAGTTGCATAGTTTCATCCATCCAGTAAGGGCTCTTGTAAATGTTCAACAGTAATGTAAGTGGCTTCATGATCTTAAGTTATTTATTGCTACTAAAAACATTATGGAAACGCAAAGCAACTCAGATTTTTAATGCTAAGATTTAACTGAAATCTAATCAGTAACCCATGAAAACTTTACTGAGCTACACATGTGTGTATCTAAAAATATATGTAGTAAGTTACTTATATTTAAATCATATACATTAAAATTATACATATTAAAGCATTTAGCCATCACTTTCCAGCAAACATGTTATACCAGAATGACGTAAAGGAACTCTTACATTGACCTGGGTGCATGTTTTAGGTCAGACACATGTGAACTGAAGATTTTTTCAAAAACAGTTTCTGTACTCTAGCTTATGAACCACCTCCCTTCTTGTCATAAAGCTGAGCTCCCAATTCTGTGAGTTTCAGAAGTAGTTCAGTGAGGAGACTCTCACAGGCTCAGATGCCCAGAAAAAAAAAAAAGAGGAAGAAGAAGATAATCTTTTCTGGCACCTTTAATTGCTAAACTTCTTCAGGATGACATTAGTTTTTGTTATTTTCTCAATAAACACAAATTACTATTATAAATATGATATAAACAGAATATATGTCATATTCTCATAGAAAGTATTGGATTTTTTCAATTGAAAATTAAACTTATTTAGACTTTCCTATTTGATATTAAAAAACTGAGCTGTATATATCTTCTTTATCATTCTCTTTTATATCACGTGAGAGCAATCTTTAATTACAAAATGGATTCTCCTTTTTTTAATTGAAGTACAGCTGACATATAATGTTCTATTATTTCAGGTATACAACACAGTGATTTGACAATTATATACAAAATGCTTGCTGCAAGTGTAGTTACCATCTGTCACCATACAACGTTATTACAATATTGACTATCTTCTCTATGCAGGACTTTTCATCCCTGTGACTTACTTATTTTGTAACGAAGTTTGCTTCTCTTAATCCCTTTAGCCCGTTTCACCACACTTCCACTCCCTCCCCTTGGACAACCACCACCCATTTGTTCACTATATTTATGACTCTTTCTGTCTTCGTTTGTTCATTTCTTTTGTTTTTTCAGGTTCCACATATAACTCGAATCATATGGTATTTGTCTTTTCCTGTCTGACTTATTTCATGAGCTTAACACCCTCTATCTAGGTCCATCAGTGTTGATGCAAATGGCAAGATTTCATTCTAACTGCTGGCTGAAAAAATATTCCATCCTACGTACATGCCACATCTTTTTTTTTTTTTTTTTTTTTTTAAGATTTTAGTTATTTATTTCTCAGGGAGAGAGAGAGCACATTCAGGGGAAGCAGCTGGCCGAGGGAGAAGCAGGCTCACCACTGAGGGAGCCCGATGTGGGACTTGATCCCAGGACCCAGGGATCACGACCTGAGCCGAAGGCAGACGCTTAACCATCTGACCCACCCAGGCGTCCCATATTTTTTTCTTCATTATCTATCAATGCACACTTAGGTTGTTTCCATATCTTCGCTGTTGTAAATAATGCTGCTATAAACCCATAGAGGTGCATAGGTCTTTTCAAACTGGCGTTTTTGTATTCTTTGGGTAAATATCCAGAAGTAGAATTCTTGGGTTGCGTGGTATTTCTATTTTCAACTTTTTGAGGAAACTCCATGCTGTTTGATTTAAATTCCCACCAACAGTGCCAGAGGGTGCCATTCTGTCCATATCCTTGCCAGCACTTGTTATTTCTTCCCATTTTGATATTAGTCTTCCTGACAGGTGTGAGGTGGTATCTCCATGGTGGTTTTGACTTGTATTTGCCTGATGATCAGTGATTTAGATGTTTTCATGTATCTTTTGGCCATTTGCATGTCTTTTGGGGGGAAATGTCCATTCAGGTCCCCTGCCCTTAGAAATTGGATTTTTGTGTGTGTGCTTGTTTATTTGTTTGTTTGTTTGGGATTACATGGAATCTTTAGATATTAACCACTCACTGGAGATACTTTGCAAACATTTTCTCCCATTCGATAGGTTGCCGTTTTATTTTGTTGACAGATTCCTTCACTGTGCAAAAGTTTTTTGTTTAGGTGGAGTCCCAGTAGTTTATTTGCTTTTGTTTCCCTTGCCTGAGGAGACAGATCCAGAAAAATATTGCTAAGGCTGATGTCCAAAAGATTACTGCCTATGTTTTCTCATAAGAGTTTTATGGTTTCAAGTCTTAGATATTTAGATTTTTTTAAACCACTTTGAGTTTGTTTTTGTGTATTGTGTAAGAAGTTGTCCAGTTTTGTTCTTTTTGCATGTAGCTGTTTGGTTTTTCTGGCACTGTTTATTGAAGTGACTGTCCTTTCCCCATTGTATATCCTTCCCTTCTTTGTTGTAGATTTTGTAACTGTATGTAAATGTTTGTTTATTTCTGTGCTCTCTATTCTATTCCATTCATCTTCTGCCTGTTTTTGTGCTAATACCATACTGTTTTGATTACTGTGGCTTTGTAGCATACCTTGAAATCTGGGATTGTGATGCTTTCAGCTTTGTTCTTCCTTCTCGACCGATTTGACTATTTGAGGTTGTTGGTAGTTTCATACAATTTGTAGAATTAGTTTTTCTAGTTCTGTGAAAAATAATGTTAGTATTTTGATAGAGATCACATTGAGTCTGTAGATCGCATTGGATATGAATTGCATTTTAACATTATTAAATCTTCCAATCTAGGAACATGGTATGCATTTCTTTTTATTCGTGTTATCTTTCATTTCCTTCATCAATGTCTCATTGTGTTCAGGGTATAGGTCTTTACCTCTTTGGTTGATGATATTACTGGGTAATATATTTTTCTTGGCGCAGTTGTAAATGGGATTGGTGTCTTAATTTCTCTTTCTGGTACTTTGTTATTAGTATCCAGATTTCCAGATATTAATTTTGTATTCTGCAACATTACCAAATTCATCTGTCAGTTCCAATAGTTTTTTGGTAGAGTCTTTAGGGTTTTCTATAGGTAGTATCATGTCATCTACAGATAATGAAAGATGAACTTCTCTACCAGTCTGGATGCCTTTTATTTCTTTTTCTTGTCTGATTGCTACAGCTATGACCTCCAGTCCTATGTTGAATAACAGTGGTGAGAGTGGATATCCTTGTCTTGTTTCTGATTTTAGAGGAAAAGCTCTCTTCAGCTTCCACAGTGAACATGATGTTAGCTGTAGGTTTGTCAGTTATGACCTCTATTATGCTCAGGTATGTTCCCTCTAAATTTGCTTTGTTCAAAGTTTTTATCAGGAACAAATGATGAATACCATCAAAAGGCTTTTCTGCATCTATTGAGATAATCATGTAATTTTATCCTTCATTGTGTTAATGTGGTATATCACATTTATTGATTTGTGGATTTTGAACCACCTTGTATCCCTGGAATAAATCCCACTTATCATGGTGCATGATTTTTTTTTGATGGATTGTTAAATTTGGTTTACTACCATTTTATTGAGGGGTTTTGCATGTATATTCATATTGGCCCATAATTTTCCTTTTTTGCAGTGTCTTTGTCTGGTTTTGGTACCGGGGTAATGCTGGCCTCATGGAAAGATTTTGGAAGTTTTCATTTCCCTTCTATTTTTTGGCGTAGCATGAGAAGGGTAGGTATGAGCTCTTCCTTGAATTTTTGGTATAATTTACTCCTGAAGCCATTTGGTCCTGGACAGTGATTTCTTAGTTTTTTTTTTAATTACCAAGTCAATTTTCTTACTACTGTTCAGAGTTTCCGTCTCCCTTATTCAGTTTTGGAAGAGTGAATGTTCCTAGGAATGTATTCTTTTCTTCTAGCTCGACCAATTCGTTGGCACATAATTTTTCATAGTATTCTCTTAACATCCTTTGCATTTCCGTGGTGCTGGTTTTATCCCCTCTTCTTTCATTTCTGATTTTATTTATTTGAATAGTGTGTCTTTTTTTATACTGAAGAATCTGCAGAAAGGTTTATCATTTTTGTCTATCTTTTCAACAGCTCTTAGCCTCATTGATCTTATCTATTGTCTTTTTTAGTCTCTATTTCATTTTATCCCCTAATCTTTATTATCATTTCCTTCCTTCTATTACCTTTTGGCTTGTGTATTCTTCTTTTTCTAATTCCTTTCGATGTAAGGTTAGATTATTTGAGATTTTTCTTGCTTCTTGAGGTATGCCCGATTGCTGTAAGCTAACCTCTTACAACAGCCTTTGTTGTGTTTCAAAGATTTTGAACCACTGTGTTTCCATTTCATTTGTACATTTTATTTCCCCTTTAACTTCTGTATTGACCTATTAGTTGTTTAGCAGCATGTTGGTGTATTCCATTTTTTCCCCTGTAATTGATTTTCAGTTTCATATCATCAGAAAAGATACTTGATGTTACTTTAATCTTCTTAAATATATTGAGACTTGTTTGGGGTATGACATATGATCTATTTTAGATAATGTTCCATGTGCACTTGGAAAGAATGTATATTCCGCTGTTTTTGAATGGAATGTTTTGCATGTATTTGTCAGGTCCATCTGGTTCAATGTGTCGTTCAAAGCCACAGTTTCCTTGTTGATTTTCTGTCTGGATGATCTATCCATTCATGTAAGTGAGGTGTTAAAGTCCCTAGCTATTATTGTATTGTGCTTAATTTCTCCCCTTATGTTAATTAATATGTAGTTTATATAGTTAGTTGCTCGTATGTTTGGGGTAAGGATATTTACAATTGCTATGTTCTCTTGTTGGATTGATCCCTTTATCATTATGTAATGCTCTTTTTTGTCTCTTGTTATAGTCTTTGTTTATCAGTTTGTTTGATGTAAGTATTGCTACCCCTGCCTTTTTTCACTCTTATTTGAATGAAATTTTTCCCCCATCCTTTCACTTTTGCTCTGTATATATGTTTAGATCTGAAGAAAGTTACCTGTAAGCAGCATATACATAGGTCTTATTTGCTTGCTTTTTAATTAACCAGTCATCCTATGTCTTTTGATTGGAACATTTAGGTCCTTTACATTTAAAGTAATTATTCATAGGTATGTACTTACTGAAATTGTGTTAATTGGTTTCTGTTTGTTTTGTAGTTTTTCCGTTTCTTTCTTCTTCTCTTGCTCTCTTTCCTTATGATTGATGACCTTCATTAGGTTGGATTCCTTTCTCTTTATTTCCTGCGTATCTATTAGAAGTTTTTGTTTGCAGTTGCCATTAGGTTCATATGTAATATCTTAAGTATTTCAGTCTATATTAAGTTGATGGTTCCTGAAGTTCAAACACATTCTAAAGCACTATATTTTTACTCCTCCTCCATCTTTTATGTATACAATGTCATATTTTATATTTTGTGAATTCCTTAACTAATTTTTTTAGTTACAATTGATATTACTACTTTTGTCTTTTAGCCTTTATATTGATTTATTACCTTTACAATCTGTTTGCTTTTACCAGTGAAGAGTTTTCCTTTCATAGTTATGCTCTTTTCTTTTCCACTTAAGGAAGTCCCTTGAACATTTCTTGTAAGGCAGGTTGACAGGTAATGAACTACTTTAACTTTTGTCTGGAAAACTCTTTATCTCTCCTTCAATACTGAATGATGACTTTGCCAGAGGAATATTTTTTCTTGTAGGATGTTTTCCTTTTAACTCTATGAATACATCATGCCACTTTCTTCGGGCTTACAAAGTTTCTTCTGAAAGTCAGCTGATAGCTTTATGGGGCGTCCTCTTGTATGTAACTAGTTGCTTTACTCTTGCTGCTTTTAAGATTCTCTCTTTATCATTAATTTTTGCCTTTACATTATGATGTGTTTTGTTGTGGACTTTCTTGCATTTATCTTCTCTAGGACTCTCTATGCCTCCTGGATCGGGATGGCCTCAGGTTAGAGAAGTTTTTGTCTATTATTTCTCCAAATAAGTTTTTTGCCCCTTTCTCTCTCTCATCTCCTTCTGGGACCTCTATAATGCAAACATCAGTAAGCTTGATGTCCCACGGATCCCTTAACTTATTGTCTTTTTTTTTTTTCCTTTTTGCTGTTCAGCTTGTGTGCTTTCTATAACCCTGTCTTCCAGATCATTGATCTGTTGTTCTGCATTTGCTAATCTGTTGTTGATTCCCTCTAGTGTACTTTAATGTCAGTTATGATGTTTGTCAATTCTGATTGGTTCCTTTTTACATTTTCTATCTCTTTTTAAATTTCTCAGAGTTTATCCACTCTTCCTCCAAGCCCAGTAAGCATCTTTTTGACCATTACTTTGAACTTTGAACTCTTTATTGGGTAGGTTGATTATCTGTATTTCATTTAGTACTTTTTCTGAAGTTTTGTCTTCTCTTGATTGGAATATATCCCTCTGTCTCCTCATTTACTTCCTTCTCTGTGTCTTTTTCTATAAAGCATGTAAAACAGCTACTTCTCTCAGTTTTGAAGATGCAGTTGTGTGTATGAACATCCTCTGTGCGGACTGTGTGTGCCTGGCAGTTTTGGCTGGTTAGCTGGAGCTAGAATCGGAGTTGGCTGTGGATCTCAGAGCTACCCTGATGGCATGGCTGGAGTTGAAGCAGGCACTGGCCAGGTGGTCCTGGGGCACTCTCCACTGGGGCTACCCTGGCAGAATGGCTTGCGCTGGAGCAGAGGTGGACCATGGCACTCTTATGGGATGGCTGGAGGTGAAGTAGATGGAGGCCAGGGAATCCTGAGCTGTTCCCTACTGGGGCCACCATGGCAAGATTGCTGGTACTGGGAAGGGTGCGGGGCAGGACACTAACCATTGGGCGCACCCAAGCAATATCACTGGAGCTGAAGCAGGCATGGGCCAGGGTGTCTGGGGACCATCCTCATCTGGGTGGCCCTGATGAGATAGTTGAAGCTGATGCAGGTATAAGCTGGGGCATGGCTGGAGCCAAAGTGGGCATGGGTGGTCAGTGTCCCAGGGTGCTTGTGCCTGGGTCACCTTGGCAGGATGGATGGAGCTATAGTGGGTATAGGCTGGGGTTTCCTGGTGTATGTCATTCCAGGGCAGGCTTGGTGGGATTGCTGGAGCTGGGGGAGCCACATCCAGGTGGTTGCTTTGGGGAGATGGCTGGAGCTATTGTGGGTTAACAGTCTGGGGCTTGCTGAGGTGGCCCAGCAGAGCACCTGGACCTCACTCCCGTCTGCACTGTCATGGTGGTGGGGGAACGTAAGCAATGGTGTTCACCAGTACCTTTGACCATACTGAGTTCTAGCAGATGCCCACCATTTGGCAGATAAACTTTGGTTAGTAAATGAGTTTCCTCCACTTCTAGTCTCATTGCCCTGTAAAGTAGTTTTTTCATGGTGTCCAGCCTGGGCAAAACTCTGCACTGGCTCCTCAGTACTATCCCTCCCCACAACAGTTTACAGCATTACGTATGGGAGTTTCCAAAAGGGGAACTGCCATTCTTTATGGTTCCCCCCCACCCCCCGCCGCCACACCGCTCCTTTGGGCAGAGCTGTTCAATTGGCTCTCAGTTTTTTTTCAGAAGGAATTGACCTAGATACAGGTATAGATTCAGTGTGTCTGTGGGAAAGGGTGAGTTCAGGGTCTTCCTACATTGTAATTTTACACCCCTCTCCCCTTTGCTCCTTTTTAAATAGTCAAGAGACACTACTCACACAAAACACCAAATGCAATTGTTTTTCTTTCTCTGTATTTGGGGGTCCTATGAAACAAATTTTTTTTAGCCATTATGAGCCAATTTTTAGCTAAATGAAGTTAAAAATTGGAACAAAACACCTCTAGAATTTAGAGTGCCTAATTCTGCTACTAGTTCACAGGGTGCCTTAGTCCACTGTAGAAAATTGTGCCACTCCAAGGAGAGGGACTATTATCAGACACTGCTTCAACAGGGATAACAAGTCTGTGCCAAGGGCGGGAATTGGTGAGCTGAGTACAGACTATATACCTCCTGGAGACTTTTTGTACAGCTTCAACTATCTTAATAATCCTTGGCAGCCCTGTGAGTGGCAAGCTCTGCACTCCGTTTAAGGAGTTCAAAGCCTGTTAAGACATAAGGTCCTGCCTTGCAACATGCATGTTACTACAGGGCTTGTTTTAATATAATTTCTGGAAATTTAAACAAAAGGCTGTGGAAACAATAAGGACTCAGCAACAACAGTAAGAAACTTGGTATTTAGAAGTATTCACCTCGGGGTGCCTGGGTGGCTCAGTTGGTTAAGCGACTACCTTCGGCTCAGGTCATGATCCTGGAGTCCCGGGATCGACTCCCGCGTCGGGCTCCCTGCTCAGCAGGGAGTCTGCTTCTCCCTCTGACCTTCCTCCCTCTCATGCTCTCTCTCTACCATTCTCTCTCTCTCTCTCAATAAATAAATAAAAATCTTTAAAATAAAAAAAAAAGAAGTATTCACCTCGGGTATTTGCACTGTGGCTACAATTCTCAATCATTTTGGCCTCAGGACTCTACACTCTAATGGTTTGTTGGGGGACCCAAGGAGTTCCTGTTTATATGGGTTATATCTATTGATATTTACTATATTAGAAAGGAAAAATAGGGTGATATCAACAAGATGGAGGGCTAAGAAATCCAACTGTCATTTCCCCCCCACAAAACCAATATGCAATAAACAACAAATGAACAAAAATAGGTCTTAGAAAGTTCTGCATTATAATGAAATAGCAATAGACACCCTGAAGAGCTTTTTTTTTTTTTTTTTTTAATGAGAATAACTACACAGAAAAGTACAGGAAGTATTTTTCCTGCATCACCCTATCACCTAGTCCAGAACAATTTGATGTCAAGTGGAACTCCTTCAGAGGGATTTCACCCCATGGGATAAAGGAAAACGGAGAATCCCAGGAGCCTTTGACAGCAAGCACCCCAGAGCCTTAACCAATGCTGAACCCAGCTGACAGAGCTGCTGGAGCCCCCACTGCTGCATCTGCCCACTCTCTGAGTCTTGAGCTACTGCTACAGAAAGATCTGCCCCCACAGTTACCACTGTGGCCCACTCGCAGGACTGGGAAGTAGTGCCCTGCTATACATGGGTCTGAAGCTGTCATTGCTTTGAGCCCTTCTCCCAGATTGCAAGTAATAGCTTTGACCCAACAATACCAAAGCAGAGCCACTGCTGTTCTATATCCCACCCTGGGCCCCAGGTCACAGCTATCACATGTCATTACTGAGTCTAAGTTGCCACCGATCTATGCCCCAGCCCTAGGATCATTGGTCATGGCTTTACCCACCACTGCTGGGGCCACACTGCTGTTGCCCTGCATTCCATATCCAGGATCCCAACACGCGGCTTTAATGAGCCATGATCAGAGATATGCTGCTGTTGTTCTGAAACTTCCCCCTGGGATATATTCCCCCTGGGACTTTGACTCACCATTCCCAGGCCGCATTGCAACTGTACCCTGATCCCTGTGCCCAACCCACCACTGCACCCTGTCATCTCAGGCCCATACTACAGCTGCATCCCTGCTCTATAGCCAGAGGAAATTCTAGAACATCAGGGCTCAGTTCCACTAGAGATATGCATACTTCTACCCCTCAGACACCACTGGCACTGTTGCAGCAAGGCACCCATGCCCCCACTATCCAGGTATCGTAGTAGCTACCACAGGGTCCTGACCTGAGCTGCTATTGCTTTGAATATAGTGCCAGATCTGGCCCTAAGAAGTTTCACCTTGGCTAAGACTTCACCCCAAAAAAGAACAGGAGGACTGCATCAACTTTTATTTCTGAGGATCCCTATGGCCCTGTATAGCACTGCCACCTGCCCAATCACTACACTGTTGGCCACAGAAAACACTTAGAGTCTCACAGGAATCAACCTGAGCTGATGGAGCTCCACGGAGACTTCATCTCTGTGCTCTCTCAGGAATCAGACATACTGCACCCCATCCAGCTGGCACCCACATTCAGGTGAAATCCTGCCCACCAGTCTGAAAAGACTGAAATAGGGGACTACTTCCTCAAGTGTGCAGACATCAGTGCAAGGCAATAAAAAAAAAAATGAAACAGCAAGGAAACAATGATAATACCAAAGGAACACAATAATTTCCCACTAACTGATCCCAAGGAAACAGGCTTCTGTATGTTACCCTGAAAAGGAATTAAAAAACAATTACTTAAAAGAAGCTCACTTGGTTTTCAGAGAACTCATACAGAAAACTCTGAACTCAGAAAAACAGTCCTTACAAAGGGCAAGATTTCGTTCTTTCTATGGCTGAATAGTATTGCATTCTATATATACACATCTTCTTTATCCATTTATGGATGGAGCTAAAGAGTATAAGGCTAAGTGAAATAAATCAGTCAGACAATGATTTCACTCATATGTGGAATTTAAGAAACAAAACAGAGGAGCAAAGGGAAAAAAGAGAGAGAGAAACCAAGAAACCTATTCTTAATTCTAGAGAACAAGCTAATGGTTACCAGACGGGAGGTAAATGATAACTAGAGTTCTTGAAGGAGAAATAAAAGGACACTAATTAAGTAGCATGAAAACATGTGAGTATAAAATTCACTTGTAAAGGTAAATACTCTAACAGTGTAATTCTGCTTTGTAATCACGTTGACTCTCATATCAGTTAAAAAGACAGAAGTTTGGAAAAACATACTAAAGCTAAAAATAAAATATTCTGTAGTGGAAACAAAGTATCTATAAAAATGTAAGTTGGGACAACAACAACAAAAAATGTAGCAGTGGCCAAGTAAATGTGTGGAAATTCTTAAAATGCAAATTGTGTGCAATTTCCTCTTTGCAGGGCGCCTGGGTGGCTCAGTCGGTTAAGTGTCTGCCTTCAGCTCAGCTCATGATCTCGGGGTCCTGGGCTCAAGGCCCACATTGGACAGCCTGCTCAGTGGGGAGCCTGCTTCTCCCTCTGCCTGCCACTACCCCGCTTGTGCTCGCTCTCTTCCTCTCTTTCTCTCCCTCTGTCAAATAAATAAATAAGTCTTAAAAAAAAAAAAAAACCAACAATTTCTCTTTGCATTTGAAGTTGTTGTTATCAGGTTAAAGGCTATTATAATCATAAAGTATTATAAAATCCTCATGGTAATAGCAAAGCAAATATTCATAATAAATACAAAAGTGATAAAAATGAAAACAAAGTATGTCACGGCAGAAAAAACAACTCACAAAGAAGTGGAGCAATGGTGGGGGGAATAGAAAGGGACTAGAAAACAATAAACAAACTAGCAATACTAAGTCTTTATCTTTCAATAATTATTCTAAATATAAATGGTTTAAATTCTACAATTAAAACATAGAGTAGCTGAATAAATAACAATTTAAAAGAGACCCAATCATATGTTGGCTAGTGGAGACTCATTTCAGCACCAAATTCACACATAAGCTCAAAGTGAAGAGATGGGGGAAAAATTTTATGAAAGTGAAAACCAAAAGGGAAGAGGAGTCAGTACACTTATATCAGACAAAATAGATTTTAAGTCAAAAGATTGTCTGGGGAAAATCTGTAGCCAAGAATATTATATGCAGCAAGACTATCATTCTGAAAATCATTCTGAGTTTGTGGTTCCTGGAGAACCAAAAACTAAAGGAATTCATGTCCACTAAAAAAGCCTTGCAAGAAATGTTAAAGGGGACTCTTTGAGTGAGAACACAGAGGAACACAGAAAATCTCCAGAAACAAGAAACAAGCAATAAAAAAGCACTAAATTCAGATCTATCAATAATCACTCTGAATGTAAATAGACTAAATGCTCCAATCAAAAGAGAGAGGGTGTCAAAATGGATAAAAAATAAACAAATAAATAAGATCCATCTATATGCTGCTGCCTACCCAAGACTCATTTTGGACCTAAAGACAGCTGCAGATTGAAAGTGAGGAAAGGGAGAAATATTTTTCATTCAAATGGATGTCTAAAGAAAGCTGGAGTAGCAATACTTATATCAGATGAACTAGATTTGAAACCACAGACTGTAACAAGAGATGAGGAAGGGCACTCTATCATAATAAATGGGTTTATCCAACAAGAAGTTCTGACAATTGTAAATATTTATGTTCCAAATTCAGGATTTGGAAATATATAAATATATAAAACATAGATAAATATATATAAACAATATATATACAAAATATATAAAACATTTTATATATATATATATTTTTATAAAACATATTTATATATAAATATATAATATATAAAATATATATAAATATAAATAAATATATAAAACAATTAATATATAAATATATGAAACAGTAAAAAACAATTACTATATAAATATATATATAAATATATAAAACAATTAATAAAAAACAGGAAGGAACCCATGGATAATAACACAATAATAGTAGGGGACTTTAACACCCCCCCTTACATCAATGGACAGATCATCTAAGAAGAAATCAACAAGGAAACAAGGGCTTCGAATGACACACGGACCAGATGCACTTAACACATCTATTCAGAGGATTTCATCCTAAAGCAGCAGAATACGTATTCTTTTTCAGTGCACATGGAACACTCTCCTGAAGAGATCACATACTGGGTCACAAGTCTGCCCTCACAAGTATAAAAACACTGACAACATACCACACATATTTTCAGACCACAATGCCATGAAACTTAAAGTCAACCACAAGAAAATATTTGGCAAGATGAGATATACATGGAGGGTAAACAACAAGCTACTAAAGAATGAATGGATCAACCTGGAAATGAAAGAAGAAATTTAAAAATACATGGAAACAAATGAAAGTGAAAACACAACGTTCCAGAACCTATGGGATACAGCAAAAGCAGTCCTAAAAGGGAAGCATATACCACTCTGGCTCAACCACAAGAAGCAAGAAAAATCTCAAAACAAAACAAAACCTAAACATATACCTTAAGGATCTAGAAAAAGAACAACAAATGAAGGCTAAAGACAGCAACACAAGGGAATAATAAAGCTTAAGCAGAAATAAATGATAGACAAACAAACAAACAAAAGAGACCCTGTACAGGAGCTGGTTCTTTGAAAACTTTAAAAAATTCATAAACCTCTAGCCAGATTTATCAAAAAGACAAAGGAACCAAATAAATAAAACCACAAATGGCAGAGGAGAGATCACAACCAACACCACAAAAATAATACAAACAATCATAAAAGAATATTATGAAAAATTATATGCCAACAAATTGGATATCCTGGAAGAAACAGAGAAATTCCCGGAAAGATATAAACCACCAAAACTGGATCAGGAAGAAATAGATAACTTGAGCAGACTATTAAGCAGCAAGGAAATTGAATCAGTAATCAAAAATCTACCAACAGGGGCGCCTGGGTGGCTCAGCTGGTTAAACATCTGCCTTTGGCTCAGGTCATGATCACAGGATCCTGGGATCCAGCCCTGTTCCGCAGGGAGTCTCCATCTCTCTCTCTCCCTCTGTCCCTCCCCCTGCCCATTCTCTCTCTCTCTCTTTTCCTCTCAAATTAAAAAAAAAAATCCTTTAAAACAAACAAACAAAACTTCCCAACAAACAAAAGTCCAGGGCCAGATGGCTTCCCAGAGGAATCCTTCCAGATATTTAAAGAACAGTTAATACCCATTCTTCTGAAGTTGTTCCAAAAAATAAAAATGAAGGGAAAACATCCAAAGCCATTCTAGGAGGCCAGCATTGCTGTGATTCCAAAACCAGACAAAGATCCCACCAAAAAGGAGAATTACAGGCCAACATCCCTGATGAACATGGATGCAAAAATTCTCCATAAGATACTAACTAATCAGATCCAACAGTACATTATAAGGATGATTCACCATGACCAAGTCGGATTTATTCCTGGGCTACAGGGGTGGGGTTCAACATCTGCATGATACACCACTTTAATGAAAGAAAGGATAAGAAACACAGGATCCTCTCAATAGATGCAGAAAAAGCATTTGACAAAATACAGTATCCTTTCTTGATAAAAGCCCTCAACAAAGTAGGGATAGAGAGAACGTACCTCAACATCATAAGGCCATATGAACCACCCACAGCTAATATCATCCCCAATGGGGAAAAGCTGAGAGCTTCTATGGTCAGACTGTCCACTCTCACCACTCTTATTTAAGGATGTCCACTCACACCACTCTTATTTAACAACCTACTGGAAGTCCTAGTTACAGCAATCACACAACAAAGGAAATAAAAGACAACCATATTGGCAAGGAAGGGGTCAAACTTTCACTCTTCACGGACAACATCATACTGTATTTAGAAAACCAGAAAGACTCCACCAAAATTTGCCAGAACTCATATACACGAATTCAGAAAAGTTGCAGGATATAAAAATCAATCTCTTGCATTTCCATACACCAATAATGAAGCAGAAAAAAAGGAAATCAAGGAATTTACAATTGCACCAAAACCCATCAGATACCTAGGAATAAACCTAACCAAAGCAGTAAAGGATCTGTACTCTGAAAACTATAAAACACTTCTGAAAGAAATTGAAGATGAGACAAGTAAATGGAAAAACATTCCGTGCTCATGGATTGGAAGAACAAATAATGTTAAAATGTCTACACTACCCAAAACAGTTTACACATTTAATGCATTCCCTATCAAAATCTCCAGCATTTTTTGCAGAGATACAACAAACAACCCTAAAATTTGTGAGGAACCACAAAAAAACCCAAATAGCTGAAGCAGTTTTCAAAAAGGAAAACCAAAGCTGGAGGCATCACAATTGCAGACTTCAAGCTGTATTACAAAGCTGTAGTGAGCAATAGAGTATGGTATTGGTACTGGCACATAGGTGCACAAATAGGTCAATGGAAGAGACAGAGAACCCAGAAATGGACCCACAACTATATGGTCAACTAATCTTCAACACAGCAGGAAAGACTATCCAATGGAAAAATGACTGTCTCTTCAACAAATGGTGTTGGGAAAACCAGACGGCAACATGCAGAAGAATGAATCTGGACCACTTTCTTACACCATATACAAAAGTAACTTCAAAATGGGTGAAAGATCTAAATGTGAGACAGGACTCCATCAAAATCCTAGAGGAGAACACAGGTGGCAACCTCTTTGACCCCAGCCTGTAGCAACTTCTGAGTAGACATTTTGCCAGAGGCAAGGGAAACAAAAGCAAAAATAAACTCTTGGAGTTTAATCAAGATGAACATTTTCTGCACAGCGAAGGAAAGAATCAACAAAACCAAAAGGCAACCTGAGGAATGGGGAAGACATTTCCAAAAGACATAACCGATAAAGGGTTAGTATCCAAAATCCATACAGAACTTACCAAACTCAACACCCCAAAAAACAAATAATCCACTTAAGGGCAGAAGATGTGAACACACATTTCTCCAAAGAAGACATTCAGATTGCTAACAGACAAATGAAAAAATGCTCAACATCACTCATCATCGAGGAAGTACAAATCAAAACCACCTATGAGATATCAACTCACACCTGTCAGAATGGCTAAAATTAACAACACAGGGACAAGAGATGTTGACACGGATGCAGAGAAAATGGAGCCCTCTTATACTGCTGGTGGGAATGCAAACTGCTGCAGCCACTCTGGAAAACAGTATGGAGATTCCTCAGAAAGTTAAAAATAGAAATATCCTACCACCCAGTAGATCCACTACTAGATATTCACTGAATGGATACAAAAATAGATTCGAAGGAATACATGCACCCCGATGTTTATAGCAGCATTATCAACAATAGCCTAATTATGGAAGCAGCCCATGTGTCTATCGACTGATGAATGGATAAAGAAGATGTGGTATATATATATATATATATATATACAATGGAATATTTCTCAGCTATCAAAAAGAATGAAATCTTGCCATTTGCACTGATGTGGATAAAGCCAGAGAGTACTCTGCTCAACAAAAATAGTTACTCAGAGAAAGACAAATACCAAATGATTTCACTCATATGTGGAATTTAAGAAACAAAACAGATGAACATGGGGGGGATTAAAAAGACAGGCAAATGATAAAGTGGACTCCTAACACTAGAGAATAAACTGAGGGTTGCTGGAGGGAGTTGGGCCGGGTCTTGGGTTCAATGGGTGAAGGCTATTAAGCAGTGCACTTCTGATGAGCACTGGGTTTATATGTAAGTGATGAATCACTAAATTATTGACCTGAATCTAATACTACCCTGTATGTAAGCTACCTGGAATAGAAATAAAAACTTGGAAGAAGAAAAAAAGAATCCAATGGCAGATAAGTAAAGATATAAATAAAAAAATTTAAGAAGTAAAATAAGATAAATCACAATGTGCAAAGGATCTAAGAGGACATACTTCCTAAGAAAATATTCAAATGACCAACTGGTATATGAAAGGTATTCAACATCATTAATTATCAGGGAAATGCAAAACAAAATTGCTGTGAGCTATCACTTCACACCAGTTGGAATGGTTAGTATTGGAAAGACAAGAGAAAACAAGTGCTACTGGAAGCATGGGGAGGAAAGGAATGTTTGTATACTAGTGTAACTATAAATGCAAATGTAAATTGTTACAGTCATTTTGGAAAACAAAAAATTAAAAATGAAACTAGTGTATGATCCAACAATCCCACTCCTAAGTATGTATCTGAAGGAAATGAAATCAGCATCTCAGAGCATCTGTACTTTTCTGTTCATTGCAGCATTATTCATAGTAGCCAAGATATGGAAACAAATCTAATGTCCTCAAGTAGATAAATGGATAAGGAAATGTGCTTGTTATATATAGACATTTGTACAATGGATATTACTCAGCCATGAAAATGAAAGAAATCTTGCCCTTTGTAAGAACACGGAGGAAACTTGATGATATTATGCTAAATAAAATAAGCCAGAAGGAGAAAGACAAATATGTATGTTGTCACTTATATATGGAAATTTTTTAAAGCCCATTTAATAAAAACAGAAACAGAATGGTGGTTGTAATCATCTGGTAGAGGGGTACACTTGTTTCAGGTAGAACAAAAATAAATTGATGGTGATTCTAGTTCATTATTTGTTACTGTCTACAAAAAGTTGCTGACAGTACAGCAGTTAAAATGGTGGAGTAGTAGTGGAACCCTGTGCTTGCCTCATCCCTTGATCACAGCTAGATCAACATCAAATCATTTTAAACAATGAGGAAGATGACCTGAGGATTAAGAAAACAGTCTGCACAGTTGGAGAGAGAGTACATGACAGATGCAAGGTTCAGAGCCATGAGTTGAGGGAGAGAAAAGCCCTGTGGCTCCAACAGGGAACAATCCCTTTACACTAAGGTAAGTTAGGGAGAGAGGGAGACAGTGGGAAAGAAAGTGGTGTGTAAGGTTTGCACAAGGTACCTTGGTATACAGATCCATGGGTTATTGTTGCACTGGGAGAGAACATTTCCCTTCCTGGAGTACATTTGGAAGAGAATATATTTCCTCTCCAAAAACAAAAGACCCAATGGGGGCTGTTGCCCGGTCATTCAACAGCAGGGGACAGAGGCACACACAAAGGGCAGATGACCTGCTCTCTGCTTTTCTCTGTGCTTCACCACACACTCCAGGCACCTGTCTGACTGTGTGTCTGCTCTTCTAGGATAGCATCATGAAGGACAAAGTGTTGTAGGGCTCTACTCCTCCAGGGGAGTCTGGGAGCAGGTGCTTTAAGATTTGGAGTTTTGAATGCCAGCCACTGGTCAGAGATAAAACACATGAGAAATGTGGTTCTAGGTATGCCAATGGCTGGACACAGAGAGCTGGAGAGCAGGGATCAAACTAAAGCTTGGGACACAGGAAGGGAGACTGTTCACTTTTCTGTGAGGCCCTCCAGAACAGCAGTGGGCATGTGTTCCCCTCCCCAGGATGAGAGAACAGGGTGATGTCATCTTCCACTCCACCACCCACAATCAGCACGGCGGGGCTTCAGAGAGAAATACAGAGCTTCTGGTAGAGCATGCAGTCGCTTACACCAAACTCTTTCTCCCCTGCATCCTATAAGGCAGGTCTGACTAGGAGGAGCAGAGGGATCCTCTCCCCAAGTTGATCAACACAGGACCCCCATATGTACCAAATTGACTGATCACAGAGTGCTCCAAAGTGTCAACTTCACTTCTGCTGGAAACAGGACCAGGCTTTCTTTTTTTCCCCACTCTTTGGAATCAGGATTATACTTTTTGTTCATTTGTTTCCTTTTCTCATTTTTTGGCTCAGGCTTCTTCTTCTTTTTTTTTCCCCCCTGTATTTTTCTTTTTACCTTCTTTCTTTTTCTTTGGAATCAGGATTCCACCTTTCATTTGTCCATTTGCTTTTTTGTTCCTTTTCCTTTTCTTTTTTCTTTAGTCAGGCTCTGATGCCCCCCCCCCAAATCAGGCTTATTTAACAAACAAATCACAGCACACCTAGATAAAGATCCAAACACTTCCCATGCCAAGCAAGAAGGAACTCTGCAGAGGCCTGACAAGGGGGAAAGAGCAGCTACAGCACAACAGCAGAGTGCACACAGCATACACCAGAAACACTTCCAGAAGGGACAGAGAGTGTAGGACCCCTTCTTAAGATAGCATTACTCTCAGGTGCAGGAAACAGAACAAGCTTTCATAACACACAAAAGATAGAAACATAGTCAAAATGACAGGATGGAGGAATTCTCCACAAAAGAAAGGCCAGGAAGAATTCACAGCCAGGGACTTAACTGAAAACAGATGTAAGGAATTTATCAGAACAAGAATTTAGATCAACAGTCATAAGACTACTAGCTGGACTTGAAAGAAGCACAGAAGACACCAGAGAAGTCCTTGCTGCAGAGATAAAAGACCTACCAATAGTCAGGCTGAAATGGAAAATGCTAAAACTGAAATGCAAAACAGACTGGATATGATCACAACAAGGATTGAAGAAGTGGGGGACAAAATAAGTGAACAGAAGACAAAATCATGGAAAATAATGAAGCTGAAAAAAAAGATGGAAAGAAAACTATTAGATCACAATGGTAGACTTAGGGAATTCAGTGATTTCAGAATGCAAAATAATGTCCATATCTTAGGAGTCCCAGAAGATGAAGAGCAGGATAGAGGGGCAGAAGGTCTATTTGAACAAATCATAGATGAGAACTTCCATAATCTGGGGAAGGAAACAAGCATTCAATCCAAGAGACACAGAGAACCCCTTTAAATCAAGGGGGTTGATTTATACCATGCCATATCACAGAGAAACTTGAAAAATGCAAAAATAGAGAGTTCTGAAAGCAGCTTGGGAGAAGAGGTCCTGAACTGACAAGGGTAGACACAGAAGGCTTGCAGCAGACCTATGTACAGACACCTGGCAGGCCAGGAAAGGACTGGCATTTTAGAATCAACGTGCTAAATGGGAAATATATGCAGCCAAGGATCCTTGATCCAGCAAGGTTGTCATTCAGAACAGAAGGTGAGATCAAGAGTTTCCATTACAAATAAAAAGAGGAATTCAGGAACACTAAATCAGCCCTGCAAGAAACAGTAAAGGGGACACTTTGCATGGAAAAAGACACCAAAAGTGTCAAAGCTGAGAAAGGAACAGAGACAATCAACAGACACAATGACTTTACAGGTAAAACAAGGGCACTAAATTTATATCTTTCCATCATTACTCCAAATGTAAATGGACTAAATGCTCCAGTCAAAAGACACAGGGCATCAAAGGATAAATTTAAAAAACAAGACCCATCCATATCCTGCCTACAAGAGACGCATTTCAGACACAAAGACACCTCCACATTGACAGGGAGGTGATGGAGAAGAATTTGTCATGCTAATGGACATAAAAGAAAGCTGGAGTAGCCATACTTATATCAGAAAAACTAGATTTTAAACCACAGACTGTAATAAGAGATGAAGAAGGACACTCTATCATAATAGAGAGGTCTATCCAACAAGAAGAACTAACAATTGTAAATATGTATGCTCTCAAACTTGGAGTCCCAAATATACAAATCAACTGATAACAAACTTAAAGAAACTCATTGATAATAATACAATAATAGTAGAGGACTTTAACACCCACTCACTGCAATGGACAGATCATCTAAACAGAAGATCAACAAGGAAATAATGCCTTTGAATGACACACTGGACCAGATGGACTTAACAGATACACTCAAAGCATTTCATTCTAAAGCAGCAGAATACACAAATCAGGCCTCAGCCAGTAAAAAATTGATATCCTACCATGCATATTTTCAGACCATAATGCTATGAAACTTGAAGCCAACCACAAGAAAAAAAATTGGAAAGACCACAAAATACATGGACGTTCAAGAAAATCCTATTAGGGGAGCCTGGGTGGCTTAGTTGTTAAGCGTCATGATCCCAGAGTCCTGGCATTGAGCCCCGCATTGGGCTCCCTGCTCCACAGGAAGCCTGCTTCTCCCTCTCTCACTCCTCCTGCTTGTGTTCCCTCTCCTGCTGTGTCTCTCTGTCAAATAAATAAAATGTTTAAAAAAAAGAAAAGAAAAGAAAATCCTACTAAAGAATGAATGGGTGAACCAGAAAATTAAAGGAAAAATAAAAATACATTGAAGCAAATGAAAATGAAAACATGACAGCCCAAACCCTTTGGGATGCAGCAAATGCATTCTAAGAGAGAAGTATAGAGCAATACAGGCCTCCCTCAAGAAGCAAGAAAAGTCTCAAGTACACAGTCTAGCCTTACATCAAAAGGAGCTAGATAGAGAACAGCAAATAAAGCCTAAAAACAGCAGAGAGGGGGAAATAAATAAAACTAGAGCAGATATAAATGATATAGAAATTTTAAAAAAACAGTACAATAGATCAAAAAAAGTAGGAGCTGGTTCTTTGAAAAACAACAAAATCGATAAACCCCTAGCCAGACATACATACATACATACATACATTTATTTATTTATTATTTAACTATTTATTTATTATTTTTTTATTTATACAACGAACAGCACAGAAATACAATCAGAATATTATGAGCAATTATATGCCAACAAACTGGGCAATTTGGAAGAGATGGATGAGTTCCTAGAAACATATAAACTACCAAAAAATGGAAGAAATAGAAAAATTTGAACAGGTCCATAAACAGCAAAGAATTTGAAGCAGTAATCAAAAACCGCCCAACAAACAAAAGTCCAGGTCAGATGGCTTCCCAGGGGAAATCTACCAAACATTTTAAAAATAATTAATACCTATTCTCAAGGTATTCCAAAAAATAGGAATGGAAGGAAAATTTCCAAACTCATTCTATGAGGCCAGCATTACCTTGATTCCAAAACCAGACAGACACCCACCTAAGAAAGGAGAATTACAGGCCAATATCCCTGATAAACAAGGATGCAAAAATTCTCAACAATATACTAACTAACTGAATCCAAAAGTACATTGAAAGGATCATTCACCATGATCAAATGGAATTTATTCCTCCCTTGTAGGCGGGTGGGGTTCAACATGATACATCACATTAATAAAAGAAAGGACAAGAAATATAAGATCCTCTCAATGGATGCAAAACACGCAATTGACAAAATACAGCATCCTGCCTTGATTAAAAAAAAAATCTCAACAAAGTAGGGGTACAAAAGCCTACCTCAACATCATAGAGGCCATATATGAAAGACCCACAGCTAATATCATCCTCAATGGGGAAAAACTGAGAGCTTTTCCTCTAAGGTCAGGAACACACCAGGGATGTCCATTCCCACCACTGTTGTTAAGCGTAGTACCAATTACAGCTGAATCACACAACAAAAAGAAACAAAACGCATCCAAATGGGCGAGGAAGAAGTCAGACTTTCACTCTTCACTGACAACATGATACTCTATGTAAAAAACCTAAAAGACTCCACCAAAAAATGCTAGAATTTGTACATGAATTCAGCAAAGTTGTAGGATATAAAATCAATGCACAGAAACCTATTGCATTTCTATACACCAACAATGAAGCAGCAGAAAGAGAAATCAAGGAATCAATCCCATTTACAATTGCAACAAAACCCATCAGATACCTAGGAATAAACCCAACCAAAGCAGTAATAGATCTGTACTCTGAAAACTATAGAACACTTATGAAAGAAACTGAGGAAGACACAAAGAAATGGAAAAACATTCCATGCTCACGGGTTGGAAGAACAAATAGTGTTAAAATGCCAATCCTACCCAAGGTGATCTACACATTCAATTCAACCCCTATCAAAATAACACCAGCATTTTTAACAGAGCTAGAACAAAGAATCCTAAAATTGTATAGAACTAGAAAAGACCCCAAATAGCCAAATTGACCTTGAAAAAGAAAAGCAAAGTTAGAGGTATCACAATCTCGGACTTCAAGCTATATTACAAAGCTGTAGTCATCAAGACAGTATGGCATTGGCACAAAAACACACACATAGATCAATGGAACAGAATAGAGAAGCTAGAAATGGACCCTCAACTCTATGGTCAACTAATCTTCGACAAAGAAATATTCAATGGCAAGAAGACAGTCTCTTCAACAAATGGTGTTGGAAAAACTGGACAGCCACATGCAGAAGAATGAAAGTGGGCCATTTCCTTATACCACACACACACACACACACACACACACAAATACACACACACCAAAAAAAAGTTCAAAATGAATAAAAGACAGGACTCCATCAAAATCCTAGAGGAGAACACTGGCAGCAATTTCTTTGACCCTAGCCTGTAGCAACTTCTTACTAGACACATCACTGAAGGCAAGGGAAACAAAAGCAAAAATGAATTTTTGGGACTTCCTCAGGATAAGAAGCGTCTGCACATCAAAGGAAACAAAAAAACTAAAAGGCAGCCTACAGAATGGGAGAAGATATTTCCAAATACATAACTGGATAAAAGGCTAGTATCCAAAATCTATATAGAATTTATCAAACTCAACACCCAAAAAGCAAATACTTCAGTTAAGAAATGTACAGAAGATATAAACACACATTTCTCCAAAGAAGACATCCAGATGGCACCAGACACTGAAAAATATTCCACATCACTCATCATGAGGGAAACATGAATCAAAACCACTTGTGAGATATCAGCTCACACCTGTCAGAATGGCTCAAATTAACAGCTTAGGAAACAACAGATGTTGGTGAGGATGTGGAGAAAAGGGAACCCTCTACACTGTTGGTGGGAATGCAAACTGGTGCAACCACTCTGGAAAATAGTATGGAGGTCCCTCAAAAAGTTAAAAATAGAGGGGTGCCTAGGTGGCTCAGAGAGTTAAGTGTCTGCCTTTGGCTCATGTCATAATCTCCAGGTCCTGGAATCGAGCCTCACGTTGGGCCCCCAGTTCAGTCAATAGTCTGCTTCTCCCTCTCCCTCTGTCTCTCTCCCTGCCTCTGAGCTGTCTCTCTCTTTCTCAAATGAATAAATAAAATATACTTTTTAAAAAGTTAAAAATAGAGCTACCCTACAACCCAGCATTTGCAGTACTAGGTATTTACTGAAAGGATACAAAAATACTGGTTTGAAGGGATACATGCACCCCAATGTTTATAACAGCATTATCAACAACAGCTAAATTATGAAAAAAGCCCAAGTGTATACACATACAGCCAACAAAAAGAGTGAAATCTTGCCATTTGCAATAAGGTGGATGGAACTAGAGTGTATTATGCTAAGCAAAAGTAGTCATAGAAAGACAAATACCATATGATTTCACTCATATGTTGAATTTAAGAAACAAAACAGATGAACATAGAGGAAGGCGGTAAAAATTAGAGAGATTAATCCAGAAAACAGACTCTTAACCATAGAGAACAAACTGAGGGTTGCTTGAGGTGAGTTGGGTGGGGGGATGGGCTAGGTGGGCATTACGGAGGGCACCTGTTGTGATGAGCACTAGGTACTGTATGTGATGAATCACTATATTCTATTCCTGAAACCAATACTACACTATATGCTGTAGTAGACTTGAATTTTAATAAAATCTTGAAAGGAAAAAAATGTTGCTGAGAATTAATCTTATGCAGTCTTACCAAAAAAAAAAAAAAAAAAAAATGGAGAGAGGGATAGAGAGACACACAGTTAACCAGGTGAGATGATAGATGTGTTAATTATCTTGATCTTGGTGCTCATTTCAAAGTAAATATATATCAAATCATCACACTGCAGCCTTTAAGTAGGTACTAATATAATATATCCATTTTCTGGGAGGTATAGGAGACCTGGATTTTATCTGGTCCCAGGAATTCAGCTGGATAGGGATCAAACCATTCTGAACACCTATGAACTCAACAGGAGATTGAAGAGAAGAATAGCAACAACTCTCTGAACAGAAAAGTGACCACTTTCTGGAAGGTAGGACGTGTGGAGAAGTGAATCCAAGGTGAAATATGGGAAGATAGACCACGGGGGTAGGGAGCCTCTGTTAGCGAATTCTGGCAAGTGATAGAGCAGCTGAGCACAAAATCGGAACTTTTAGAGATCTGCTCCACTGAGGGACGTCACTCCAGTGGCTAAGCGGGGAGTGGAACCCTCGCTGGGACACTGTGGTCTCAGGACCCTTGGGGTCACAGAAAGACCAGGGGAGCCTGAGTGCAGCAGAGCTCCCAGGTATCGGAGCAGGGAAGCCGGCTGCAGAGACGGAGCTGAGGGGTGGGTTCTCAGCTCAGGGTTGCCATAAACCGCGATCCAAGGCACACTCGGGCCCCTGCTCTTCCAGCAGGGACCCAAAAAGCGGCAGATCTGGGGAGACTCCCCTTCCTCCCAGGAGGAGTGGTGTGGGAGTGAACTGCAGGGATCTGCTGGGTTTGGAGACTCCATACGGGGTTATGTGCCACAGACAGAAATGCTCGGTCACAGGTTGGGTGAGCACGGAGTGAGGCCGGAGACTGGGGAGATGGGAGTGACCGACTGCATTTCTCTGGGGGTTCACTGAAGAGTGGGGCCCAAGTTCTTGGCTCCTCCAGGCAGAGACTGGGAGGCTGACATTTTCAACTCTCATCCTCCAAAGCTGTAGGGAAAGCTTGCAGGGAACAAAAGCTCCCGAGAACAATCCTGAACAGATTACTTAGCCCAAACCGGCAAGGACAGGGCAATTCCGCTTCCAGCAAAGACATTTGGGAACCATGGCAACAGGCCCCTCTCCCAGAAGATCATCAAGAACAGCCAGCCAAGACCAAGTTTACCGATCAATGAGAATGGCAGAACTCCAGCACTAGGGGAATACTGCACATAGAATTCATGGCTTTTTTACCCTGATTCTAAGCCTTTCAAAGTTAATTTTTTTTAACTGTCTTTTTTTTTTTCCATTTTTCAACCAACATCTTATCAATCGCTTTTTAAAAAAATCTTTTTTATTTTTCATTTTTAGAGTCATATTCTATCCCTTCAGAGTAGTTACCCTTATTTTTGGTATATAGTTGTTCTCTCTTTAAAATTTTGAGATACAGTTACTTCTAACAGATCAAAATATACCCTAAATCTCTGGTGTATGACTTTGTTCTAGTCTCCTGCCTGATCACATTCTCTCCCCCTTTTTTTTTAATCCTCTTTTTTCTTTTTTCAACCAAATTCTTATCTTATAAATTCCTTTTATAAAATCTTTTATAATTTTCATCTTTACAGTCATATTCCAGGGCTTCATTGTATCAACCCTTATTTTTGTACATATATAAGTTTATCTTTCTTTAAAATTTTGGGAGGCACTTTCTTCTAACAGACCAAAATATGCCCAAAATCTAGTGTGTGGCACAGATCTATGCACCAGCCTGATCATATTTGATCATATTCTGGTTTTTTGTTTTTTTGTTTGTTTGTTTGTTTATCTTTTTCTTTTTCTTTTTTCTTTCTTTCCCTTTCTTTTCCCCCGGTTTCAGGTATCTTCTGATTTGTTTAGTGTATATTTTCTGGGGATGTTCTTACCCTGTTACCATTTTGTTCCCTCATTCATTTATTCTCCTCTGGACAAAATTACAAGATGGAAAACAATCACCTTAACAAAAAGAACAGAGGCAGTAAGGACTGCCAGGGACCTAATCAATATGGACATTAGTACAATGTCAGAAGTAGACTTCAGAATGATGATTTTAAAGATACTAGCTCGGCTTGAAAAAAGCATGGAAGTTATTAGAGAAACCCTTTCTGGAGAAATAAAGAACTAAAATCTAACCAAGTAGAAATCAAAAAGGCTATTAACGAGGTGCAATAAAAAATGGAGGCTCTAACTGCTAGGGTAAATGAGGCAGAAGAGAGAATTAATGATATAGAAGACCAAATGATGGAAAATAAAGAAGCTGAGAAAAAGAGAGACAAACAACTACTGGATCATGAGGGCAGAATTTGAGAGATAAGCGATACCATAAGACAAAACAACATTAGAATAATTGGGGCCAAGAAGAAGAAGAAAGAGAGAGGGGGGGATGGGTATATTGGAGCAAATTATAGCAGAGAACTTCCCTAATTTGGGGAAGGAAACAGGCATCAAAATCCAGGAGGCACAGAGAACCCCTCTCAAAATCAATAAAAATAGGTCAACACCCCAGCATCTAATAATAAAACTTACGAGTCTCAGAGACAAAGAGAAAATCCTGAAAACCCAGGAGAAAAGATACATAAGCTCAAATGGTAGAAACATTAGATTCGCAACAGACCTATCCACAGAGACCTAGTGGGCCAGAAAGGACTGGCATGATATATTCAGAGCACTAAATGAGAAAAATATGCAGCCAAGAATACTATATCCAGCGAGGCTGTCATTGAAAATAGAAGGAGAGATAAAAAGCTTCCAGGACAAACAAAAACTAAAGGAATTTGCAAACATGAAACCATCCCTACAAGAAATATTGAAAGGGGTCCTCTAAGCAGAGAGAGAGCCTAAAAGCAGCATAGACCAGAAAGGAACACAGACAATATACAGTAACAGTCACCTTACAGGCACTACAATGGCACTAAATTCATATCTTTCTGTAGTTACCCTGAATGTAAATGGGCTAAATGCCCCAATCAAAAGATACAGGCTATCAGATTGGATAAAAAAAACAAGACCCATTGATATGTTGTCTGCAAGAGACTCATTTTAGACCCAAAGACACCTCCAGATTGAAAGTGAAGGGGTGGAAAACGATTTACCATGCTAATGGACACCAAAAGAAAGCTGGGGTGGCAATCCTTATATCAGACAAATTAGATTTTAAAACAAAGACTGTAATAAGAGATGAGGAAAGACACTATATCCTACTTAAAGGGTCTATCCAACAAGAAGATCTAACAATTGTAAATATCTATGCCTCTAACATGGGAGCAGCCAATTATATAAGCGATTTAATAACAAAAGCAAAGAAACACATTGACGACAATACAATAATAGTGGGGGACTTTAACACCCCCTCACTGAAAGAGACAGATCATCTAAGCAAAAGATCAACAAGGAAATAAAGACTTTAAATGACACACTGGGACCAAATGGACTTCACAGACATATTCAGAACTTTTCATCCCAAAGCAACAGAATACACATTCTTCTCTAGTGCCCATGGAACATTCTCCAGAATACAACACATCCTAGGTCACAAATCAGGTCTCAACCGGTACCAAAAGATTGGGATCATTCCCTGCATACTTTCAGACCACAATGCTTTGAAACTAGAACTCAATCACAAGAGGAAAGTTGGAAAGAACTCAAATACATGGAGGCTAAAGAGCATCCAACTAAAGAATGAATGGGTCAACCAGGAAATTAAAGAAGAATTAAAAAAATTCATGGAAACCAATGAAAATGAAAACACACTGTTGAAAATCTTTGGGATACAGCAAAGGCAGTCCTAAGAAGAAAGTATATAGCAATCCAAGCCTTTCTCAAGAAACAAGAAAGGTCTAAAATACACAACCTAACCCTACACCTAAAGGAGCTGGAGAAAGAACAGCAAATAAAGCCTAAACCCAGCAGGAGAAGAGAAATAATAAAGATCAGAGCAGAAATCAATGAACTAGAAACCAAAAGAACAGTAGAACAGATCAACGAAACTAGGAGCTGGTTCTTTGAAAGAATTAATAAGATTGATAAACCCCTGGCCAGACTTATCAAAAAGAAAAGAGAAATGACCCAAATCAACAAAATCGTGAATGAAAAAAATATGTATATACTCTTTTTAGAGCAAACATTTGGTGATATGAACTAGTGATGAACCAAGTATTACAAAGTAAAAGACCTGTCAGTCCTTTTTGGAAAGTGGGTTGCACTCTTGTATAGTCAGTTATGTTTCTTGTCTGTATGCACATAATAAATCCTGTAGACACTGATTGATAACCTGAGATAATCATTTAGACACTGAAGATAAGAACACATACATGATAAGAGATTGATGGCTTTATCCTGAATTACAATGATTTTCATAATTTTCTATATTAATCTTTCTTCTTTTTTTAAATTGTATTCAAATTTTTAAATTTTTATTTAAACTTTAATTTTTTTAATTTTTTAAATTTTATTATATTAGTCACCATACAATACATCATTAGTTTTTGATGTGATGATCCACGATCCACTGTTTTCGTATAACACCCAGTGCTCCATGCAGTACGTGCCCTCCTTAATACCCATCACCGGGCTAACCCATCCTCCCCCACAAAACCCTGTTTGTTTCTCAGAGTCCATAGTCTCTCATGGTTCATCTCTCCCTCTGAGTTACCCCCCTTCATTTTTCCCTTCCTTCTCTTAATGTCCTCCATGCTATTCCTTTATGTTCCACAAATAACTGAAACCATATGATAATTGACTTTCTCTGCTTGACTTATTTCACTTAGCATAATCTCCTCCAGTCCCATCCATGTTGATGTAAAAGTTGGGTATTCATCCTTTCTGATGGCTGAGTAATATTCCATTGTATATATGGACCACATCTTCTTTTTTATTAATTTTTACGTTATGTTAGTCACCATACATTACATCATTAGTTTTGACGTAGTGTTCCATGATTCATTGTTTGCGTATAACATCTAGTGCTCCATGCAGAACGTGCACTCTTTAATACCCATCACCAGGCTAACCCATCCTTCCACCCCACTCCCCTCTAGAACCCTGTTTGTTTTTCAGAGTCCATCGTCTCTCATGCTTCATCTCCCACTCCGATTTACTCCCGTTCATTCTCCCCCTCTGATTTCCCCCCTTCAGTGGACCATATCTTCTTGATCCATTCATCTGTTGAAGGGCATCTCAGCTCTTTCCACAGTTTGGCTATTGCGGACATTGCTGCTATGAACATTGGGGTGTATACCGCCCTTCTTTTCACTACATTTGTGTCTTTGGGGTAAATACCCAGGAGTGCAATTGCTGGGTCATAGGGTAGCTCTATTTTTAAATTTTTGAGGAAACTCCACACTGTTTTCCAAAGTGGGGCTGTATCAACCTGCATTCCCACCAACAGTGTAAGAGGGTTCCCCTTTCTCCACAACCTCTCCAACATTTGTTCTTTCTTTCCCTGGCCATTTTTGCCATTCTAACTGGTGTAAGGTAGTATCTCCATACCATTGATTTGAATTTCCCTCATGGTTAATGATGATGAACATTTTTTCATGTGTCTGTTAGCCATTTGTATGTCTTCTTCAGACATGTCTTCTGCCCATTTTTTGACTTAATTATTTGTTTTTTGGGTGTTGAGTTTGAGAAGTTCTTTATAGATCTTGGATACCAGCCCTTTATCTGTAGTATCCTTTGCAAATATCTTCTCCCATTCTGTGGGTTGCCTCTTTGTTTTGTTGACTGTTTCCTTTGCTGTGCAGAAGCTTTTTATCTTGATGAAGTCCCAAAAGTTCATTTTTGCTTTTGTTTCACTAGCTTTTGGAGATGTATCTGGAAATAAGTTGCTGTGGCCAATGTCAGAGAGGTTACTGCCTATGTTCTCCTCAAGGGTTTTGATGGATTCCTGTCTCACATTGAGGTCTTTCATCCATTTTAAGTTTCTCTTTGTGTATGGTGCACTATTGTTCAACATAGTACTTAAAATGTCTATGCTACCCAGAGCGATCTATACCTTCAATGCCATCCTGATCAAAATTCCAATGACATTTTTCAAAGTGCTGGAAGAAACAATCCTAAAATTTGTATGGAATCAGAAAAGACCCCGAATCGCCAAGGATATGTTGAAAAAGAAAAGCAAAGCTGGGGGCAATACATTGCCTGATTTCAAGCTGTATTACAAAGCAGTGATCACCAAGACAGCATGGTACTGGCACAAAAACAGACAGATAGACCAATGGAACAGAATAGAGAATCCAGATATGGACCCTCAACTCTATGGTCAAATAATCTTTGACAAAGAAGGAAAAAACATGCGATGGAAAAAAGACAATCTCTTCAATAAATGGTGCTGGTAAAATTGGACGGCCACATGCAGAAGAATGAAACTTGACCATTCTCTGAACTTAATTTTTACATAAATTCTAGTTAACACACAGTAAAATATTGGTTTCAGGAGCAGAATTCAGTGATTCATCACTTACATACAACACCCAGCGCTCATCACAACAAGTGCCCTCCTTAATGCCCATCACCCATCTACTCCATCCCCCACCAACCTCCCTCCATCATTAGGAATCTAAGTATTTACCTCTCTCTTTTCTTTTCACCCTTCCCATACATTTGTCTGTTTTGTTTCTTAAATTCCACATTTGAGTGAGATCATATAGTATTTGTCTTTCTCTGACTAATTTCGCTTATACTAATATAGTTTAGTTCCATCCACATCATTGTAAATGGCAAGATTTCATTCTTCTTAATGGCTGGGTAATGTTCCATACCGTATCTTCCTTATCCATTCATCTGTTGATGGACGTTTGGGCACTCTCCATATTTTGGCTATTGTAGAAAAGGCTGCTATAAATATCAGGGTGCATGTACTCCTTTAAGTCTGTATTTTTGTATCCTTTAGGTAAATACCTACTAGTATAATTGCTGGGTCATAGGGTAGCTCTATTTTCAACTTTTTGAGGAAACTCCATACTGTCTCCATAGTGGCAGCACCAGTTTGCATTCCCACCAACAGTGTAAGAGGGTTCCCCTTTCTCCACAGAATCTATTGTTGCCTATGTTAATTTTAGCTATTCTGACAGGTGTGATATGGCATCTTGTTGTGGTTTCAATGTGTATTTCCTTAATGATGAGTGATGTTGAGCATATTTTCATGTGTCAAGCATCTAGATCTCTTCTTTGGAAAACTGTTCATGTTTTCTGCCCATTTCTTAACTGGATTATTTGTTTTGGGGGGTATTAAGTTTGATAAATTCTTTATAGATTTTGGATGTTAATCCTTTATCAAAATGTCATTAGCAAATATCTTCTCTCATTCCATAGGCTGCCTTTTTAGTATTATTGTTTCCTTTGTTGTGCAGAAGCTTTTTATGTTGCTGAAGTCCTAAGATCTCATTTTTGCTTTTGAGTCCCTCGCCTCTGGTGAAGTGTCTACTAAGAAGTTGGTACAGGCCAAGTTAAAAGAGGTTTCTGCCTGTGCTCTCCTCTAGGATTTTGATGACTTCCTGTCTCACATTTAAGTCTTTCACCCATTTTGAATTTATTCTTGTGTATTGTATAAGAAAGTGGTCCAGTTTCATTCTTCTGCAAGTGGCTGTCCAGTTTTCCCAACACTATTTGTTGAAGAGACTATTTTTCAAAGGATATTCTTTCTGGCCTCATTGAAGATTAGTTGTGGGTTCTCCTATATTAATCACAACACTGCAAGAGTGAAATCTTATGAACTATTTTCATTTGGGGGCAGATAATTATTTTTGAAATCTGTTTTTGCTTTTGAACTGTAGAAGAAACCAAATGTGCCAGTTTTTGCTTTTGAACTGTAAAAGAAACCAAATGTGCCAGTTTCTGATATTGTGATATTCCTTACCTCCAAAAAGTCAGAGAAGTTGGAAATATCTGCAGTCCTGGGAGGATCCCAGAAGCGCTATTTTGTTTGAGAATACTTACTCTGTCTTTTCCTGATTTCAGAGTCTTGCTTTTAAATTTTACTGAGTTTAATATCTTTCTTTACTACACTTTTTAGTGTGCCCTGAAGAAAAACAATTATTATTTTCTTCTTTTTTTAATGAAATACAACTAATATACAATGTTATATTACTTTCAATATGTAGTGTACAACATACTGATTCAACAATTCTACACATTACCCAATGCTAATAGGTGCAGTTACCATCTGTCATCATATAATCTTATTACAATATTATTGTCTATATCCCCTATGCTGTACTTTTCATCCACATGACTTATTTTATAACTGGAAGTTTATACCTCTTAATCCCCTTCACCTATTCCTACCCCCACCCCAGCAGCCCACTCACCGACCCAAAGAACAAAGCTGAAGGTGTCACAATCCAAGATTTCAAGATATACTACAAAGCTACAGCAATCGAAACAGTATAATACTGGGACAAAAATAGACACATAAATCAATGGAACTAATTAGACAAATCCAGAAAACCCCACATCTATCTCATCAATTAATCTACAACAAAGGAGGCAAAAATATACAATAGCAAAAAGACAGTCTGTTTGACAAACGGTGCTGGGAAAACTGGACAGCTACATGTGAAAAAATGAAACAGGACGACTTTCTTACCCCATACACAAAAATAAACTCAAAAAGGATTGAAGACCTAAATGTGAGACCTGAGACTATAAAAATCTCTAAAAAGAAACATAGGCCGTAGTTTCTTGGACATTGCCCTCAGCAACATATTTAAGATAAACAATTTTTAATCTCCCCTTTAAACATAAATTTCCTATGGCATGGACTGTGTTTCCCCGATTTGATCACAGTTCAGATCTTAATTTGCACCTCCCAAATGTTAAATTGACAACTGAGTAATCATGAAATGCATTCCAACAGCGCTAAATGACGGTATTTTATGATGACATGACATCCCAAGAGTTTATCGTTATCAACTGACATGAGTAGTATCTTTATTATTTAATAAGATAATTAGATATATAAGTACATCTGCTGTAAGTATCAGAAACTAAGAGGTTATTATAGTAAAAATTTGGAAACAATCTAAATGACCATCAATACAGGGTTTCTGACTAAATTATGGTTCAGGCAGACCACAGAATACTGTACAACACCCTTCCCTTCAACCCCTCCCAAAGAACTAGATGTAAACTTGCAGGCATGTGTCCCATTCTCCATTAAGCACTTCTTATATATATTATTTCATTTAGTTTTCACAACTCCATGAAATTCCCATTTTACAGGTGAGGACACTGAGATTTACTAAAATCACAGTTACCATAAATAGTTAGACCTAAGTTTTGTGAACCTCCAAATCCATTCCTTTTCCAGTTACACTTCACTAGTTCATGAATGCCAAAGACATATGCATTGTTGATTTTCCTGTCATGAAGACATGATTCTATAATGTACTGAATGAATGAGTTCGATAATGAACAGGAAGGGATACATGTAATAGAAAAAACAAACTTACCTGCATGTCAAAATTCAATTACTTCCAAAGAAAGTTTATAAAAAAGTAAGTTTCCTGTATTCTCAGTGAGTGAAACACAATTTAAGAAAATACTCCAAGACTCTGGTTTCATGTATTATCATTTTCGGAACAGTTGACTTTCTTCATACTCTCTTATATTCCATTCTATGCGCATTTTTGGAATTGACACTTTAGCCACTCTTTCAACAATATTTGGGGTCATTTTTAAATAATGTCTATTGAACCTGAATAATGGAAATTTAGGCTCCATTAGCACGGTCTATCTGTGTGTGTGTGATTTGTTTCTATGGTCCCATATGACTACTGACTGATGTGCTTATATGACTATATTTTTTCTCTTATAATACATACTGAATACATGTTGAGTAAAGGCACCCTTGTGCCTCATTTTGGAGTTCTTATAAAGTGTTATTAATGTATATAAATGAGAGAGTAATGTAATTTTATAAAATTATTAAATTTTTGCTTAAAGAGTAATGCAAAGGAGAAGATTCTGGGAAGATGACAGGGTAAGAAACTGTAAAATTCTGTTTCTCCACCCAGACAGTAGCATTGGCACAATCTGATGTAACTATCAGGATCTGTCACTCTCTCCTCCTTTCCTATTCGTGTCTTTTAGAGCAGGAATGTCTATTTTATGCCTATGTCACAACTGTATTTTGGAAACAAATAACTTGTCTGGTTTCAAAGATTGCTCTGGAGAATGTTGCCTCAAGTGAATTACAGAATCACCTGTATCTAAAGCAGGCTTTGGGCTTTAGAACTGATTTTGTAATGAATTAAAACTTTTTGGGATGTAGGAATGGAATGAATGTCTTTTGCATCTGAGAAGGATATGAATATTGGTGGTCAAAGATAGAATATACCATGAGCTGAATCTATATGTGCCCCCAAAATTCGTATCTTAAAGCCCTAACCCGCAATATGACAGTATTTGACAGTATTTGGCTTTTACCAGGTTATTAGAGTTAGATAAGTTCAGGAGAAGGGGACTGCTAAGTAGTATTACTGGTTTTATAAGATGAGGGAGGAAGAGAAACATTAATATTTCGGCAGTACATGAGGACACAGTGAGAAGATGGCCATCTGCCTCCACCAGAAATCAATTACAGACCGATATCTCTGTTGAATATGGATTCCAAAATTCTCAACAAAATCCTAGCTAATAGGATCCAACAAGTACATTAAAAGGATCATCCACCACGACCAAGTGGGATTTATCCCTGGGATGCAAGGGTGGTTCAACACTTGCAAATCAACCAGTGTGATAGAACACATAAATAAGAGGAGAGAGAAGAACCACATGATCCTCTTAATTGATGCAGAAAAAGCATTTGACAAAATACAGCATCCTTTACTGATTAAAACTCTTCAGAGTATAGGCATAGAGGGAACATACCTCAGTTTCATAAAATCCATCTATGAAAGACACAAATCGAATATCATCCTCAATGGGGAAAAGCTGAGAGCCTTTCCCTTAAGATCAGGAACACGACAAGGATGCCCACTCTCTCCACTATTGTACTAGAAGTCCTAGTAACAGCAATCAGACAACAAAAAGAAATAAAAGGTATTCAAATTGGCAAACAAGAGGTCAAACTCTCTCTCTTCACAGATGACATGATACTTTATGTGGAAAATCCAAAAGACCCCTCTCCCCAATTACTAGAACTCATACAGCAATTCAGGATTGTGGCAGGATACAAAATCAATGCAGAAATCAGTTGCTTTCTTATATACTAACAATGCAACTGTAGAAAGAGAAATTAGAGAATCAATTCCATTTACAAAAGCACCAAAAACCATAAGATACCTCAGAATAAACCTAACCAAAGAGGTAAAGGATCCATAGTCTAGGAACTACAGAACACTCATGAAAGAAATTGAAGACACAAAAAGATGGAAAAACATTCCATGCTCATGGATCAGAAGAATAAACATTGTTAAAATGCCTATCCTGCCCAGGGCAATCTACACCTTCAATGCCATCCTGATCAAAATTCCAATGACATTTTTCAAAGTGCTGGAAGAAACAATCCTAAAATTTGTATGGAATCAAAAAAGATCCCGAATCGCCAAGGAAATGTTGAAAAAGAAAAACAAAGCTGGGGGCATCACGTTGCCCGATTTCAAGCTGTATTACAAAGCAGTGATCACCAAGAGAGCATGGTACTGGCACAAAAACAGACAGATAGACCAATGGAACAGAATAGAGAACCCAGATATGGACCCTCAACTCTATGGTCAAATAATCTTTGACAAAGAAGGAAAAAACATGCAATGGAAAAAAGTCTCTTCAATAAATGGTGCTGGTAAAATTGGACGGCCACATGCAGAAGAATGAAACTTGACCATTCTCTAACATCATAACTCAAAATGGATGAAAGACCTCAATGTGAGACAGGAATCCATCAAAATCCTAGAGGAGGACATAGGCAGTAACCTCTTCGACATCGGCCACAGCAACTTCTTTCAAGATACATATCCAAAGGCAAGTGAAACAAAAGCAGAAATGAACTATTTGGACTTCATCAAGATAAAAGCTTTTGCATAGCAAAGGACACAGTCAACAAAACTAAGAGGCAACCCACGAAATGGGAGAAGATATTTGCAAATGACACATTAGATAAAGGGCTGATGCCCAAGATCTATAAAAAACTTCTCAAACTCAACACCCCCAAAACAAGTAATCCAATCAAGAAATGGGCAAAAACATGAAGAACACTTCCCCAAAGAAGACATACAAATGGCTAACAGATACATGAAGAAATGTTCACCATCACTACCCATCAGGCGAAATTCAAATCAAAACCACATTGAGATCCCACCTTACACCAGTTTGAATTAACAAGGCAGGAAACAACAAGTATTGGCAAGGATGTGGAGAAAGGGTAACCCTCTTGTACTCTTGGTGGGAATACAAGCTGGTACAACCACTCTGGAAAACAGTACGGAGGTTCCTGAAGATGTTAAAAATAGAGCTACCCTATGACCCAGTAATTGTACTACTGGGTATTTACTGCAAAGATACAGATGGAGTGAAAAGAAGGGGCACATGAACCCCAAAGTTCATAGCAACAATGTCCACCATAGCCAAACTGTGGAAGGAGCCAAGATGCCCTTCAACAGATGAATGTATAAAGAAGATGTGGTCCATATATACAATGGAATATTACTTAGTCATCAAAAAGGATGAATACTTACCATATGCATCGACATGGATGGAACTGGAGGGGATTATGCTAAGTGAAATAAATCAATCAGGGAAAACCAGTTATCATATGGTTTCACTCATATGTGGAACATAAGGAATAGCATGGAGGACTTTAGGGGAAGAAAGGGAAAATTGAATGGGATGAAATCAGAGAGGGAACGAACCATGAGAGACTGTGGACTCTGGGAAACAAACTGAGGGTTTTCAGAAGGGAGGGGGTGAGGTGTAGAGTAGCCAGGCGATGAGTATTAAGAAGAGCCTGTGATGTAATGAGCACTGGGTGTTCTTAAATCATTGAAATTCTTCATCAAAAACTAATGATGTACTGTACGGTGACTAACATAATAAAAAAAAAAAAAGAAAAGAAAACTAGAAACTGTTTCTTTGAAAGAATTAATAAGATCAATAAACCACTGGCCAGACTTATCAAAAAAAAAGGACCCAAATTAATAAAATCATGAATGAAAGAGGAGTGAACATAACAAACACTGCAGAAACACAATTTTAAAAGAGTATTATGAGAAATTATATGCCAAGAAACTGAGCCATCTGGAAGAAATTGATGCATTGCTAGAAACATATAGTATATGTGCTGCCGAAGCGAGCACGCATTGCTAGAAACGTATAAACTATCAAACTGAAACAGAAAGAAATAGAAAACCTGAACAGACCCATAACCAGCAAAGAAATTGAAGCATTAATCAAAAATCTCCCAAGGAAAAAAAAAACATCCAGGCCTGGATGGCTTCCCAGCAGAATTCTATGTAACATTTAAAGAAGAATTAATACCTATTCTTCTGAAACTGTTCCCAAAAAATAGAAATGGAAGGAAAACTTCCAAACTCATTCTATGTGGCCAGCATTACCTTGATCACAAAACCAAAAACAGACCCCATTTAAAGGGGAATTACAGAACAATATCCCTGATAAGTACGGATGCAAAAATTCTCACCAACATTCTACCCAATAGGATCCAACAGGACATTAAAAGGATTGTTCACCATGATCATGTGGAATTTATTACTGGACTGCAAGGGTGGTTCGACATTTACAAATCAATCAATGAAATACACCACATAAATAAGGACAAGAACCATATGATTCTCTCAATAAATGCAGAAAAGGCATTTGACAGGTACAGTATCCTTTCTTGATAAAAACTCTCCAACAGGTAGGGATAGAGGGAACATACCTCAATATCATAAAAGCCATATATAAAAAAAACCCATAGAGAATGTTATGCTCAATGGGGAAAAACTCAGAGCCTTTCCCCTAAGGTCAGGAACACGACTGGGATGTGCTCTCTCACCACTGTTGCTGAACATAGTACTAGAAGTCCTAGCCTCAGCAATCAGACAACAAAGAGAAATAAAAGGCATTTGACTTGGCAAAGAAGCCAAACTCTCACTCTTCAAAGAGACCTGATACTCTTTTAGAAAATCTGAAAGTCTCCACCAAAAAATTGCTAGAACTCATATATGAATTCAGCAAAGTCCCAGGACATAAAATTAATGCACAAAAGTCAGTCAGTTTCATTTTCTTAAAGTAGCAATGAGGCCAAGAAAAGAGACCCCATTTATAACTGCACCAAAAATTATAAGATCCCTAGGAATATACCTAACCAAAGAGGTAAAGGATCTGTACTCTGAAAACTATAGAACACTCATGAAAGAAATTGAGGAAGACACAAAGAAATGAAAAAACATTCCATGCTTATGGACTGGAAGAACAAATTTCCTGTTAAAATGTCATTTTTCAACATCAGCAACAAAATCAACATTTTTCACAGAGCTGAAACAAATAATCCTAAAATTTGCATGGAACCAGAAAAGACCCTGAATAGCCAAACTCCTGTTGAAAAAGAAAAGTAAAGTAGGAGGCATTACAATTTCGGACTTCAAGCTATATTCCAAAGCTGTACTCATCAACACAGCATGGTGAACTGGCACAAAAATACACATAGATCAGTGGAACAGAATAGCGAACCCAGAAATGGGCCCTCAACTATATGGTCAACTAATCTTCGACAAAGTAGGAAAGAATATCCAATGGAAAAAGGACAGTCTATTCAACAAATGATGTTGGGAAAACTGGACAGCCAAATGCAGAAGAATGAAACTGGACCGCTCTCTTACACCATACACACACACACACACACACACACACACACACACACACACACTCAAAATGGAATCCATCAAAATCCTACAAAGAACACAAAGAGCAATTTCTTTGACCTTGGCCACAGCAACTTCTTGCTTAACACATTACCAAGACAAGAGAAATAAAAACAAAAATGAACCATTAGGACTTCAAGATAAAAAGTCTCTGCTCAGCAAAGGAAACAAAACTGAAAGGCAACCTATGGAATGGGAGAAGATATTTGCAAGTGTTTTCTCAGATAAAGGGCTAGTATCCAAAAATCTATAAAGAACTTATCAAACTCAACATCCAAAAAACAAAAAATCCAGTCAAGAAATGGGCAGAAGATATGAACAAACATTTCTCCAAAGAAGACATACAAATGGCTAACAGACATGAAGAAATGCTCCACTTCACTCATCATTGGAGAATACAAATCTAAACCATAATGAGATACCACTTCACAATATTCGGAATGGCTAAAGTAACAACTCAGGAAACACAAGATGATGGCAAGGATGCAGAGACAGGGGAACACTCTTGCACTGCTGGTGAGAATGCAAACTGGTGCAGCCACTCTGGAGAACAGTATGGAGTTTCTTCGAAAAGTTCTAACTACAACTATTCCATAACCCAGCAATTGGATTACTAGTTATTTACCCAAAAGACACAAAAATACTGATTCAAAGGGGCACATGCACGCTGATGTTTATAACACCATTACCAACAATAACCTAATTATGGAAATAGCCCAAATGTCCAACAACTGATGACTGGATATAAAAGAAGTATATTTTTACAATGCAATAGTACTCAGCCATCAAAAAAATGAAATCTTGCCACTTAAAATGATGTGGATGGAGCTAGAGGGTATTACGCTAAGTGAAATAAGTCAGTCAGAGAAATACAAACAGCATATGGCTTCACTCATAAGTGGAATTTAAGAAACAAAACAGATGAACATCACAGGGGGAGAGGAAGAGATAGAGGGGAAAGAAATCATGAGACTCTAACTATAGGGAACAAACTGACGGTTGATGGAGGGAGGTGGGCAAGAGACTGGGCTAAATGGTGATGGGTATGAAGGAGGGCACTTGTGTGATGAGCACTGGGTGCTGTATGTAAGTGATGAATTACTAAATTCTACATCTAAACCAATTTTACCATATACGCTAATTAGAACTGAAATTAGAAAGATAAAGAAAAACAAAACTACAATGAGCTACCACTTCATACCTGTCAGAATGGCTAAAATCAACAACAAAGACGCAACAACTGTTGACGAGAATGTGGAGAAAAAGGAACCTGCTTGCACTGCTGGTGGGAATGCAAATTGGTGCGACCACTCTGGAAAACAGTACAGAGGTTCCTTAAAAAGTTAGTAATAGTACTACCATACGATCCAGCAATTGCACAGCTAGACATTTGCCCAAAGCTTACAAAAATACTAATTCAAAGGGATACATGCACCCTAATGTTTACAGCAGTATTACCGACAAAAGCCAAATTATGGAAATAGCTCAAGTGTCCATTAACTGAAGAATGGATAAGGAATATGTGGCATATATAGTAAGGAAATCTTTGCATTTGCAACAACATGGATGGAGCTAGACAGTATTATGCTAAGTGAAATAAGTCAGTTAAAGAAAAATACCCCAGGATTTCACTCATATATGGAATTTAAAACAAATGAGAAGAGGGAGGTGAAAAAAAGAAAGAGACAGGGAAACCAAAAACAGACTCTTAACTCTAGAGAACACACTGCTGGTTACCAGAGGGAAGGTTGGGTGGGGGGTGGGTGCACAGGCGATGGGAATTGAGGAGTGCTTTTGTGATGAGCACCAGGTGATGCATGGAAGTGCTCAAACATTATATTGTACACCTGGAACACTAATATAATACTGTATGGTAACCTAATGGGAATTTAAAGAATAATTTTTTTAAAAAATAGGGTGCAAACAAAAATTTTAGTTTCAAACAAAATTAGTTTCAAACAAAATTTATGAGAAAGAAAACTTATGTTTCAAACAAAAATTACGAGATATCCAGAGAAATTAAAAATGTAACCCAATATGAGACAGGACATTGTCTGCAATAGTGACAGAGAATTCATGTTTGTTAGAATAGCCATTATATATTCAAAAAACAAAATGAAATCATTATTAAGGTCTTATGACAATGGCTGCATCATACTGAGATAAAAATATGTAAATTGTGAAATTGAAAAATAAACTGAAATGAAAAATCCACGAAATTAGAAGAAAATTAAAAAGAGAATCCAAGAAAATGTGTGACACAACTGCACCTATACACGTACTCAAGAAGAAAGTATCAGAATCAGAAAAGGAAGCTTAAAAAAATGAAAAACCAAAGGCTGAACTTCTTAAATTTATTAAAAACCATTAATATACACAGCAAGGAAGTCAAATAAACCCCAAGTAGGATAATGGAAAGATGTCAGAAACTCCTCAGGTACAAAGAAATTAAAATGATATTGAACAGCTTAATTCGCAGCAGAAACATGGATGCAGTAAGACAACATTCAAAGTATACAAAGAAAAATCTGTCAACCAAGAATCTTATATTGTAAACATTCTTATATTTAGAAGCTATTTTTCAAAAGGTAAAGTAAAAGTTTTCCCAGATAAATAAAACCAGAGGATATGTCAATACCAGATCTGCCTTACAAGAAATAATAAAGGAAGTTGAGGCTGAAAACAAGTGACCTTGGAAAGCCATCTGAATCCACACAAATAAACAAAATGCACCTATAAATATTATTATATAATTATAAAATTAATATGAAAAGCTATTTTTTGCCTTCTTTTAACTTATTATGATACAATATCATAAAGCAATTTGCATATCATTTTGGAAATTATACAAAAATGGAAAATATTTTCCAATAACAGCATAAATGAGGTAGGTGGGAGAAAAGTTTTCTTCAGATAAGGAAATCGCTCCAGATGTAAATGGAAAGAAAATTTACTTAAAAAAAAAAACAAAAACATAAAACAACAGTAGAAGAGATGGGAAAGAACCAAAAGATATGACACATAGAAAAGAAAAAGTAAACTGGTGGACATAAATTCACTATTAAAATATAACTTTTTAATCATCCAGTGTGAATGGACTATACAACCCCCATTCAAAAGGCATAGACTATGAAGCTAGATATTTTTTTAGATTTTATTTATTTGGGGCACCTGGGTGGCTCAGTCGGTTGGGCGGTTGCTTTTGGCTCAGGTCATGATCCCAGAGTCCTGAGATCAAGTCCCGCTTTGGGCTTCCTGCTCAGCAGGAAGCCTGCTTCTCCCTCGCCCTCTGCCTGCCGCTCTGCCTAGTTGTCTCTCTGTCAAATAAATAAATAAAATCTGTTTATGACCCTTTTTCTTCCTTTTATTTTTAAACTTTATATTTTTCTATTTCTAATGTGTCTCACATAGCATGTAGTTGAGTCTTTTTTTTTTTTTTTTTTTTTTTAACTTAGCTTCTGGGGCTCCTGCGTGGCTCAGTTGGTGAAGCATCTCCCTTCAGCTCAGGTCATGATCCCAAGATCCTGGGATCGAGTCCTGGTTGGGCTCCCTGCTCAGCAGGGAGCTGGCTTCTCACTCTCCCACTCCCCCTGCTTGTGTTCCCTCTCTTGCTGTGTCTCTCTGTCAAATAAATAAATAAAATATTTAATAAATAAAAGGAAGAAAAAGATACAAACAACAACAAAAGAAGGGTTGTAGGGCTTTTCTATTATCAGACAAAACAAAAAGTTATTACAGATAAAAAAGACATTAGGTAATGATAAAAGAATCAATCCATCCATCAAGAGGATTAATAACTGCAAAAACATATACATCTAATAAAAGAGGAAAACAGCTTATAATTTGTTTTAAAATTTGACAGAAATAAAGGGAGAAATGTACAATGTAAAAATAATAAAGTCTTCCAAACCCTAATTGCAATAATGGATAGAAAACTGGCACAACAGACCACAAGGAAACAGAAGACTTGAGCAACAGCATAAAGCAAGTAGACTGTAAGAGATATTTACAGAACAAACTATCCAACAATGGCAAAAATACACACTCTGTTCAAGTTTACAAGGAATATTTTGCAGTATAGACCATATTCTAGGCAATAAAACAAAACTTGATACATTTAGAAAAAAATAATAATACATGTTCCCCAACCACATGGAATGAAATTGGAAATCAATAAAAGGAAGAAATTTGGGAAAATACAAATGTGTGGAAAATAAATGGTACACTCCTAAAAAATAAACAGCCTAAGAAGAAATCAAAAAGGAAATTTAAAAAAATACTTTGGAATGAATGAAAATGAAGATATAACATACCAAATCTTATGGGATGGAGTTAAAGCTAGAGGTTAATTTACCAAATGTCTCTATAAAAAATAAGTATTTTCATTTAATTACCTAATCCTCAAATTAGTACATTGAAAGAAGAGCAAAAATAACCATACACAGGCAGAATGAAGAAAATAGAAAAGATAAAATCTGATAGAGGGCATCCCTGAAAAAAAAAACACAGTTGGAATTACACTTATTGGTGAAAGAATAGGTTTTTCCCAAGAAGACAATGATGTCTCTCTATTATCAACATTGTAACAACATTATATTGTAAGTTCTAGTACACACCATTAGTCAAGTTTAAAAAAGTAAGATATGCAGATTAGACAGGTAAAAGTAAATCCATGTCTATTCACAAATGACATGATCCTGTGTCTAGAAAGTTGTATGGAACACAGTAAAAACTATTAGAAATAAAGAAAAAATTTCAGAAAGCTAAATTTAAGACTGCAATATCAATATTTTTTATTAAATTCAATCAGCCAGCATATAGAACATCATTAGTTTCAGATGCAGAGTTCAGTAATTCATCAGTTGCATATAACACCCAGTGTTCATCACATCACATGTCCCCCTTATTGCCTGTCACCCAGTTACCCCAATCCCCAACCACACTTCCAGGAACTCTGTTTCTTTCCCATATTAAGAGTCTCTCATGGTTTATCTCCCTCTCTGATGACTTCCCATTGTTTTCCCTCCCTTCCCCTATGATCCTCTGTGCTCTTTCTTAAATTCAACGTATGAGTGAAACCATATAATTGTCTTTCCCTTGTTGACTTATTTCACTTAGCATAATCCCCTCGGTTCCAACCATGTCCGTGTAAATGGTAAGACTTCAGCCTTTCTAATGGCTGAGTAATATTCCATTGTATATATGGGCCATATCTTCTTTATCCATTCATCTGTTGAAGGGCATCTCGGCTCCTTCTACAGTTTGGCTATTGTAGTTATTGATTTCTCAAAGCCTCCCCTCATGATTCTCTAGTTGTTTTTTCTCCCTTTTCCTCAGCTTCCTTACTTTCTATCAATTTGTCTTTATGTCACTGACTCTCTCTTCTCCATTTGCCCTAGCCATTTAGAGTGTCCCTTTTAGACTGTCATCTCAGTTAAAGCATTAATTTCGACCTGATTAGATTTTAGTCTTTTGTTTCTGCACTAATGGATTCTCCTATGTCTTTCATGCTTTTTGCAACCCATGCTGGTATCTTTATAATCATTATTCTGAATTCTAGGTCCGACATGTTACTTATATCCATATGGATTAAATCAATAGTATAGAGTATTACAACTGGTTCTTTCTTTTGTTGTGAATTTCTCCTTCTAGTCATTTCTTAAAAGATTTTATTTATTTATTTGTCAGAGAAAGACAGGACACAAGCGGGGGGAGCAGCAGCAGAGACAGAGGGAGGAGCAGGCTCCCAGCCAAGCAGGGAGCCCAATGTGGGATGTGATCCCAGGACCCTAAGATCACGACCTGAGCTGAAGGCAGATGCTTAACAGACTGAGCCACACAGGAGTCCCTCTCCTTCTAAGCAAGACTAGATGAACAAGAGAACAAAATCAAAAATATCAATGACAACCCTAGAGAAATATACACTCTGCAAATTATAGCAGAGAATGTCCCTAATCTGGGGAAGGACACAGGCATTCAAATCCAGGAAGCACAGAGAACCCCTCTCAAAATCAAGAAAAATAGGTCAGCACCTCCACATATAATAGTGAAATTTGAAAATTTCAGAGATAGAAAATCCTGAAAGCAGCTCAAGACAAGAGGACTTTAACCTACAATGGTGGAAATATTAGACTGGCAGCAGGCTAATCCACACAAATCTGGTAGACCAGAAGGGACTGGCACGATATATTCAGGGTGCTAAATTAGAAAAATATGCAACCAAGCATACTTTATGCAGCTAGGCTGTCATTCAGAATGGAAGGAGAGATAAAAAGCTTCCAGGACAAACACAAACTAAAAGAATTTGTGATCACTATCAAGCCCTGAAAAAAGGATTAAAGGGGATCCTTTAAATGAAGAGAGAGCCGAAAAGTAACATAGACCAGAAAGGAACAGAGACAATCTACAGAAACAGTGACTTTACAGGCAATGCAATAACACTAGATTCTTATCTTTAAGTTACTCTGAATGTAAATAGGCTAAATGCCTCAATCAAAGACACATGGTATCACACTGGATAAAAAAGCAAGACCCTTCAATATGCTGTCTGCAAGGGACTCATCTTACACCCAAAGACACCTCCAGATTGAAAAGTGAGGGAGTGGAGAACCATTTATTATGCTAATGGACATCAAAAGAAAACTGGAGTAGCAATCCTCATTTCAGACAATTTATATTTTAAACCAAAGACTGTAATAAGAGATAAAGAGGGACACTATGTCACACTTGAAGGATGTATACAAGAAGATCTAACAATTTTAAATATGTATGCCCCTAACTTGGGAGCAGCCAATTATATAAACCAATTAATAACAAAATTCAAGAAACACATTGATAATAATATAATAATAGTAGGGGACTTTAACACCACCCTCACAGCAATGAAGAAGATCAACCAGGAAACAAGTCCTTTGAATGACACACTGGATAAGATGGACTTCAAAGATATATATTTAAAGCATATAGTCCAACCTAAAGCAAAAGAATACACATTCCTTTTGAGTGCATATGGTACATTCTTCAGAATAGATCAACCAACCAGTACCAAAAGATTGGGATCATTCCCAGCATATTTTCAGGCCACAAAGCTTTAAAACTGGATCTAATCACAAGAGTAAATTTGGAAGGAACTCAAATACTTGGAGGTTAAAGAGCATCTTACTAAAGAATGAAGAGGCCAACCAGGAAATTAAAGAAGAATTTTAAAAATTCTTGATGGGTCAATCAGGAAAAACAAATGAAAATGGAAACACAACAGTTCAAAATCTGTGGGAAGCAGCAAAGGCAGTCTTAAGAGGGAAGTATTTAGCAATTCAAGCCTTTCTCGGGAAACAAGAAAAGTCACAAATACACAACATAGCCATATACCTAAAGGAACTGGGAAAATAACATCAAATAAAGCCTAAATCCAAATGTACAAGAGAAATAATAAAGATTAGAATAGAAATCAATGAAACAGAAACCAAAACAACAGTAGAATAGATCAAGAAAACTAGGAGCTAGTTCTTTTGAAAGAATTAATAAGATCAATAAACCTACAGCCCAACTTATCCAAAAGAAAAGAGAAAGGACCCAAATTAATAAAATCATGAATGAAAGAGGAATGAGCACAAATAAGACTGCAGAAACCCACACAATTATAAGAACATATTATGAGCAACTATATGCTAACAAATTAGATAATCTGGAACAAATGGATGCATTCCTGGAAACATATAAACTACCAAAACTGCAACAGGAAGAAACAGAAAACCTGAACAGACCCATAGCCAGCAAGGCAATTGAAGCAGTAATAACAAATCTCCCAACAAACAATAGCCCAGGGCCAGATGGCTTCCCAGGGGAATTCTACCAAACATTTAAAGAGTTCATACTTACTCACTCTTCTCAAACTGCTCCAAATATAGAAATGAAAGGAAAACTTACAAACTCCTTCTATGAATCCAACAAGACCTTGATGCCAAAACCAGACACAGACCCCACTAAAAAGGAGAATTACAGGCCAATAGCCCTGATGAACATGGATGAAAAATTCTCACCAACATACTGGCCAATAGGACCCACAGTATACATTAAAAGGATTCTTCCCCATGACCAAGTGGGATTTATTACTGGCTGCAAGGGTGGTTCAACATGTGCAATGAATCAACATGATACAGCACATTAAAAAAGGAAAGGATAATAACCACAGGATCCTTTCAACAGATGCAGAAAAACCATTTGACAAAATACAGCATACTTTCTTGATAAAACCCTTAACATAAAGGCTATATACAAAAGCCTGACAGCCAATATCAACTTCTGGGGAAAAACTGAGAGCTTTTCCCCTAAGGTCAGGAACACAGCAGGGATGTCCACTATCACCATTGCTATTCAATAGAGTACTAGAAGTCCTAGCCTCAGCAATTAGACAACAAAAAGAAACAAAATCCATCTGAATTGGTAAAGAAGAAGTCAAACTCTCACACTTCACAGAAGACATGATACTCTACTTAGAAAACCCAAAAGACAACCCCAAAATTGCTAGAACTCATACAGCAATTCAGCAAAGTCCCAGGATATAAATCAATGCACAGAAATCAGGTGCATTTCTATACACTAACAATGAAGCAAGAAAGAAGTCAAGGAATCAATTCCACTTACCACTGCATCAAAAAACATAATATACCAAGGAATAAACCTTAACCAAAGAGGTATAGGCTCTGTACTCTGAAAACTATAGAACACTTATGAAAGAAAATGAGGAAGACATTAAAAAATGGAAGCACATTCCATGCTCATGGATTGGAAGGACAAATATGGTTTAAATGTCTATGCTACCTAGAGCAATCTACACAGTCGATGCAATCCCTATCAAAATACCTTCAACATTTTTCACAGAGCTGGAGAAAACAATCTTAAAATTTGTATGGAACCAGAAAGGAACCCAAATACCGAGAGGAATGTGGAAAAAGAAAACCAAGCTGGAGGCATCACAATTCTGAACTTCAAGCAGGATGACAATATCATTAAGACAGCATGGTACTGGCACAAAAACAGACACATAGATCAAGAGAACAGAACAGAGCGCCCAGAAATAGACATTCAATGCAATGTGGTCAACTAATCTTCAACAAAACAGGAGAGAATATCCAATGGAAAAGAGACAATCTCTTCAACAAATGATGTTGGAAAAATTGAACAGCCACATGCAGAAGAATGAAACTGGACCATTTTCTTACATCACACACAAAAACAGACTCAAAATGGATGAAAGACCTAAATGTGAGACAGGAATCCATCAAAATCTACAGGCAGCAACCTCTTTGACCTCAGCCACAGCAACTCCTTGCTAGATACAACTCCAAAGGCAAAGGAAATAAAAGTAAAAATAAACTATTGGGGCTTCAACAAGATAAAAAGCTTTTGCACAGCAAAGGAAACAGTTGACAAAACTAAAAGGCAACCTATGGAATGGGAGAAGATATTTGCAAACATATTATCAGATAAAGGGCTAGTTTCCAAAATCTATAAAGAAATTATCAAACTCCACACAGAAAATAAAGCAGCAGACCTGAACAGACAATTCTCCAAAGAAAACATAAAAATGGCTAACAGACACATGAAAAAATGCTCAACATTTTCCCCTGGCATCAGGGAAATACAAATAAAAACCACAATGAGATACCACTTCACATCTGTCAGAATGGCTCAAATTAACAACTCAGGAAACAACAAATATTGGAGAGGATGTGGAGAAAAGGGATCCTTCTTACACAGTTGGTGGGAATGCAAACTGAAGCACCAACTCTGGAAAACAGTATGGAAGTTCCTCAAGATGTTAAATAGATCTACTCTATGACCCAGCAATTGCACTACTAGGTATTTATCCAAAGGATACAAACATAGCACCCTGAAGGGGTGCACGCCAATGTTTATTGCATCAATGTCCACAATAGCCAAACTGCGGAAAAAGCCCAGATGCCCATGGACTGATGGATAGACAAGTAAGATATACACAAGTTGTATATGAAGATGTGGTACACACACACACACACACACACACGGAATATTACTCAAACATCAAAAAGAATGAAACTTGCAATACATATATACACACATATACACAGGAAAAATAAGATGTGATATATATGTATATATAGATGATATATATGTGTATATATGATACATACACAAGGAATATTACTCAGCCATCAAAAAGAATGAAATCTTGCCATTTACAACTAGAGGGTATTATGCTAAGCAAAATAAGTCAGTCAGAGAAAGACAAACACGATATAATTTCACTCATATATGGAATTTAAGAAACAGATGAACATAGGGGAAGGGAAAGGAAAAATGAAACAAGATGAAATCAGAGAGGGAGATAAACCATAAGGGAATCTTAACTGTAGGACACAAACTGAGGGTTGCTGGAGGGGAGGTAGGTGGGGGGATGGGGTAACTGGGTGATATAATGAGCACTATGTGTTACATGCAAGTAATGAATCACTGAATTATAACCCTGAAACTAATAGTACACTACATGTTAACTAACTGAATTTAAATTAAAAAATTTTTAAAAGAATGCACACCTGAGTGAAGGACTTTGGATTCAGCCAAATTATTTTTAAGTATAAAAGCCACAGCCAATATGGTATCAACATATAAGAACTCCAGAATAGTGTTCTACTAGGCTTTTTCTGGGAAATTTACACACATAAGCTTTGCAGAATACTAAGAGGAGATAACAACAAAGACTGATGTCTTTTAGAATGACAAATACTTTATTTTATATACATATGTGTTTCAAATATATTTAAGATGTTTTGTTATATAAATTATATAAATTATATAAAGAACATAAAGGTATATACATATAAACATGATTGTATGTATATACATAAAATACTCATAGAACCTAACATAAAATAATGGTTTAAAAAAGAGAATATGTATGTTGGAATATTGCTCTGAAAATGTGGTAATCTCTATGCCCAATATTGTAGGGTTCAGATTCCACCCCACCCACCCGGCCCCCAGCATTGCGTGCTCTACTGATTGAGCCCACCAGGTGCCCAAATAGAGAACATTCTTGCTTTTATTGTGACATTCAGAGAAACTAACTATAACTTAAGCCACAGAGAGAACAAATTTAAAATGACACATGTAAATAAATACCTCCTAGGTTAACAAGGAAATACAAAGGAGATTAACAATTACAAGATTGTTACAAAAAATAATTAAATCAGTTGACAGTGGGAAAATGAATAATATCAATTTGGTTTTGGCAATATAAATAGTAAAATGAAACTACCCAACCCTAACAACTATTTAAAAAAGAACATTTAAGGGAAAAAAGTACATCTAAGTAAACCAGAAGAAAACAGAAAAAAACAGTATTTCACAAACTATAAAATAGAAATAGTACAGTTAAAACCAAAGCTGATTATCTTTAAAATAAAAATATAATGCCTGGTGTGCCTGGGTGGCTCAGATGGTTAAACGTCTGCCTTCAGCTCAGGTCATGATCCCAGGGCCCCGGGATCGAGCCCCACATCGGGCTCCTGGCTCAGCGGGGAGCCTGCTTCTCCCTCTCCCTCTCTCCCTGCTCATGCTCTCTCTCTCTGTATCTCTGTGTCTCAAATGAATAAATAAAATCTTTAAAAAAAAAGAATATAATGCCTAATCTAATAAAAAGGAAATGGAGAAAGGCAAATATACAAAGTTAAGTTAAAAAGGAGAAAATAATTATGAAAATGAAATTACAAAAGACATCAACCTGTATGGCTCTATACAAGTAAATTTTAAGTCACAGATGAAATAGTTTTAAAACAAATGAATTACCAAAATAAACCTTTAAACAAGTATAAAAGATCAATTTCCACACAAGAAATATAGTAAAAAAAAATACTCCTTTTAATTTCATAACACTTAATAAAATAGAAATTGATGGAAGGTTTCCTTAACATCATGAATCTATTTGTAGAATTCACTCCTAAAGCCAACACCTGGCTTAATGTAGAAACCCTAGCATTTTCACTAAAGTCAGAAAATGATGAAATAGCTTTGTATGTATATGGTGTGTATGTATATCTTTGTTTTCTAAGCTTACATGTACAAATGTTAATACACATTACATATATAAATATACACATATTTGTATGTATATAAAGACAGAAAATAAAACAGGAATAAATCTTCAAAGAAATATGCAAAACTCATATAAGTGAATCTGTAACACATCCCAGAAAGACTTGAACAAATAGAAAGGCATAATAAAAATCTTAGATGATTCAACATCATAAACATATCAGTTCTCCTGAATGAAGCTAACCCCCCTAGTTTACAATTTAAACAAAAATTAACTCAAAATGGACAAAAGACCTAAATACAAAGGTAAAACCACAAAATTCATAGATGTGTTAAAATCTTCATGACCTTGTTTTCCCATGCTTTCTTAGTATGAAAACTATCAAAAGCATAAGCAACAAAAGAAAAAATATACAAAGTGAACTTTGTCTAAATAAAAAAAGTTTCATGCACCAAAGACCACCAGCATGAGTAAAAAGAGAACCCAAGGAATGAGAAAATATACTTCCAAATCATATTATTTGGTATTTAATATTCAAAAGATAAAAATGAAACACATGTATACAAATGGCAGCTTAATTATACATAAAAAATACTCCTAAGAACTTTAAAATTCAGCAATATCACTACATATTTCTGGTGGCATTTACCTTAAACCCTAAAATAGGAAACTATTTTGTACATGTGTGATGAGGAATTAAGGAAATTAGTAATTATGGGATATTCTATCATTCAACTTTAGAAGAGCCAAAGGTTTACAGTAGTCAAACTAATTCTTCATCAGGAGAAATGTGATATGAAAGTGTATTATTGTCATAGTTCTCCAGAGAAATAGACTTCAGTATTTATTATTATTTATTATTTGGTATTGGATCATGTGATTATGTAGGTTGAAAAGTCTCAAGACCTGCAGCCAGCAAGCTAGAGGTCCAGGAGAAACAGTGGTATATGTCCCAGTCCAAAAGCTGGCCAGCTTGAGACCCAGCAAAGTCGGTATTTCAATTGAAGTTGTAAGGGTGAAAGAGACCAAAGTTCCAGGTCAAGTGGTCAAGCCAGAGGAGTTCCCAGATTAGCAGAAGGATCAGCCTTTTTGTTTCATTCATCCTTCAACAATTGGAAGCTCACCACATGGGGGAGGACTATCACTTAGTGCACAATTCAAATGTCAATCTTATCCAGAAATACCAATAGACACATTCAGAATATTGCTTGCCCAAATGTCTGGGCACTCTGAGTCCCAACCAAGTTGACATATGAAATTAAGCACCACAAATCCACACTGTCAACATGACATCCATATAACTCTCCTTAAACCATACTTAATTTCCAAATAAAGACAATAACAAGGTGTAATTCTGCCTAACTAACTACCCTATGTACAACTGGAAATATACTAATGCCTTCCCCAGAAGAGGAAGTAAAGTCTTGAGTTGTTTTTAATCTTCTTGAAATACCATAACTTAATAAATATGATGTAAAATTAATAGTACTTAAACACTATACAACTGTTAAAATGGTAAGAGATAGAAGAAAACACAACACATACTTATTTCACCAGGAAAGGCCACATGGCACACAGCTAGAAAGCAGCATCTGCAGCAAGAAAAGAGCCATCATCCAAATTCTATTACAATGTCCACCAGAACTGTAAAAAAATAAATCTGTTGTTTAAGCCACCCAGTCTATGGTGCTTTGTTATAGAAACCTGAACTGAACTGGTGTCCTAATGGCTATTTTTGCAAAAAATGGGAAAGCTAAAATTCATATGGGATTGCAAGGGTTCCAGAAGTCCCCAAAATACTGAAAATAAGAACAATGTTGGAGGTTTCATACTTCCTGATTTCAAAATTTACTACAAAGCTATAGTTATCAAAATAGTATGGTTATGGCATAAAGATAAGTATAGGTACCTATGGAATTGAATAGAGAGCCTAGAAATAAACCCATACAACTATGTTGATTTCAACAAGGATTCCATTTAGAAAAATATGAATAATCTCTTCAACAAATGGTGGGTGGACAACTGGATTTCTACATGCATTAGAATGAAGTTAGATTCCTATCACACATTATGTGCAAAAACTAACTCAAAATTGATTAACAATAAAGTAAACCATTAAACTCACAGAAGGGGTAAATCCTCATGACCTTGGGTTTGCAAATGGTCTCTTAGATATCAGAGCAAAAGTATGAGCCATACACACACACACACACACACACACACACACACACACGATAAATTTGACTCAATGAAAATTGAATCTTTTCTGCAATAAAGAACACAATTAGTAGAAATAAAGCCAGTGCATAGAAGGGGAGAAAATATTTGCAATCATATACCAAGTGTCTAATATGCAGGTATATATAAAGAACTCATACAATTCAACAATTAAACAAGTCAGTTAAAATATCACCAAAGGACTTTATGACGTGTTTGTTCAAGGTTCTTCCTGACACAGAGTTCCAATAAGAACTATAGGAGCATCTTTTGTTGTAACACGTACTTTATATTTATGATGACATTTTTTTTTAAGATTTTTTTTTTTTTGCGAGAGAGAGGGAGAGAGTGAAAGAACATGAGCAGGGGGATTGGCAGAGGGAGAGAAGCAGAATCCCGCTGAGCAGGAAGCTCGATGTGGGGTTCGATCCCATGACTCCGAGATCATGAACTGAGCTGAAGGCAGATGCCTAACAGACTGAGCCACCGAAGCGCCCTGTTGCTAACTTCCGAAATACTTAAAGAAAAAAATGTGAAACCAGTATCGTTTGTTATTCAAAAGTTTGTTATGAAAGTTCTTTAAGTTTCTGTTAATGATGGCAACCTTAGAAAGCCTTAGATAACCACCGGATGGGAAGTGAAATATTTACAGATGAAATATTATGTAGGAACTGCTTCAAATATGAGAAGTGGATGGAAGTGCAGGTGAAAGAAGACTGGCCATGACTGATTCCTGTTGACATTGGATGAGAGGACCATGAGGGTTGATTCTGGTATTGTATTTTTAGACATTAATCTCCATAACTTAAAAAAAATAAAAAAACACATTTCCACTCTGTTCTTTGAAAAACTAGTTTAATTTTAAGAATTTCAAACAATACAAATGACACAGAGAAAATGGTGACAAAAATAAAGAGGGAAATACTGATTATAACTTATTCCCACAATAGAGGGATATTTATTTAAGCAGTTATCAACAAAAGTTTCAGAATGCAGTGATCAGATGAAGTAAAAAACAAATTGTCTTCTACTTGAAGTATTATTTTTGGAGAAGCTTGTAGTAGATTTCTGACAGTTTCTTGAAAAGGGATGTAAACATTAGCAATTCCACCTCTGACCACTTTGACTAGAACTGCTAGTAAGGCACTTTTACTCATCAGAAAGCATAGCATATGAGCACACTACAAGTCATATAATTTATGACATCTCCATGAGGGGAGCAATTTGTCTGTGGCAGTGTTTAGAATAGTGCCTTGTATGTAGAAGGTACTCAGTAAATATTTGTTTTATTAATAATATGAATACAGGAAAAAATATATGAATGACTGGCTTCTAAATCATAATTGAAGATATATTTTATGCTACTTTATGATGGGGTCATAAAACTTAAGGGCATATAAAAAATAAACATAAAGCAATACGACTTTACTTTTCTGATAGTGTAAGATATTCTCTTGGTAGCTGTAATGGTCAAAAGCTGCAAGATGAAGTGCTCCTATCTGTCTACAAAAGTTTGTTAACAATGACCACTTCTCTTTTCCAGCATGGATAATGAACACTGAAGGAGGCAGCCCTCCATGGGCAACCTCAAACTTATCTTCATTTTCCTTCATTTTACTATGATGCCACTGGGCTACAAAAGCAATCATATGTAGGTTATGGCAGGGTAAAATAAAACAGGGGTGGTAAACCCAAGAGGCCAGTAAACTGCCACGGAAGCGGGCCTTTATTTATGTTTGGTAAAGGTGGGGTTAAAAAAAGAACAGCAACACTTCTAAATAAAAATCTGTGGGATGGTGGAATGGATAGGGAGGGATTTTTGTAAGCAGTGAAATTTATTCAAGAACAGTTATTTGAGGATTTCTATATTGGCACAGCTGCTAAAAAAAAAAAAAAGAGCAGATAGGCAATGCATGCCAGGAAGTCTTCCTGCATTAACATCCATGCACCAAAGACATAATTTGCCATCTGCATCCTCTAGCATCCAATGGCAGAGTTCTTTGTTAGATTTTAAAGTTTCAGCAGTTGCAGGGAGTTAAAGAGGGCCTTACTATCTTCAGCTAATTAACCATGCTGTCTGCTTAGCTGGTTGTGATAAGAAATGCTTTGTGAGTCTCTAACATTATGTACATATACTAAGAAACTGAGAAGAGGGGGTGGGAAAGGAGACCAGAGGTACAAAGAGATGGCAACAGATGACAACCGTTAAAAGCCTGAAGTTTCGGCCATAGAATTACTGAGAAACTACATTATTATAATAATTCAATTATCAATGAAATGCTTTCACAAAATTTATTTTTAATGCAATTGAAAAGAAAGGCAGCTTATACAAACAGAGATTCCATAACAATGAAAAGAGAGGCACAGTGATTAAAAGAGACATCTTCAAAGGAAAAGAGGGGGAAGAAAGATGTACAGGATGAGTTGTATTTTCTTTTACATTTTGTGTGACTCAACCTTGTTTATTAATGCAGAGCCTCATAAAGGAGAGTGCATTTTATATATAATAGGTATATATTAGGCAAAATATTTGTATCATTTAGCATTTTAAAAGAATATTGGTATATTTTTATTAAATAATTTTTTTCCCTCAAGAACTACTTCTAAGATTTCTTAGGAAATACTGGGTAGACTCCAGTATGGGGGGGGGCGGAGTTTGATTTAAATCAAATACTCTCCTGTCAGTGACTCACTGGGTAACTGCCGGTTACCCACGCATGCTTGCCTCCTTCCACAAACAAGCTCCTTCAAAGGCCATCACTTCTACGTTATAAGCGCTGTGTCCACCCGTGCACTCAAGGATTCTCTGAAAACACGCGCTCCTAGTTCTCGTCACTTCCCTTCATGACAGAGTCATAGTGCAGGAGCTCCACGCTGCCTCGCTGGTCATGATCGGATGGGGCAGACTCAAAGCGGGGGCTGCCTGTGGTCTGGTGAGGGCAGGCAGTGTGGCCAGCCACGCTGGATAGGCAGGCTGAATGCCGGGGGCCTGCCTCAGACTCCCAGTGAGCACACAAAGACACACAAGACAACAGGAGAGGCTGTTGGTGCGCAGTCCGCATGGGAGAGAGCTCGGCAACGCACGCGTGGCAGGTGAGCGGCTCCTGGGGCCGCTGCGGGTGGTATCAGAAGCGAACGCAGAGTGCAGAGTGTACAAGATACACGGTAAATACACATATCGGAAACTGATACAAGTGACGAATTCAGCAGAGTGTTTGCATTTTGGGTGTCAGAAACAAAACCGGCCCCAAGTTCCATTCTACTGCATGACAAATACTGAAGCACAAAATTTTAGTCTTAAAATACATCTTAAAGTCAATATTTTCTTTGGAGGAGAAAGAAAAGTACTATAAATAAATTACAATACAATGAATTTGCCTGAACTCACTTTGTTTGTCTTCCAGGCTTTAAGTGTAATAAAATAGTGTAAAAACTGTACACTATTAACATGATAGTTGATCTTTTACAAAATAACGTTTTGAGATGTTAATTTCACAACAAGGACAGGTTAAACCCTGCTCCTGTCACTTACAAAATACATATTTATAGACTTAAAAACAAAATGTTAATAGCTTTGCAAAAACATTTTAAAGACAAATTTAGGTAGTCTAAGAACTTCATGAAAATGAAACAGATAAATACTTCATGTGTACAACACACTACATCATACATCATCGACTGGAAGAGGAGGTATTCTAATTCTTGGTCTTGTAAAAAATGCTATCTTCTCCCTGAGTTTGGAAAGAACGATGTTACACATTTTATGTAGACACTGAAAGCTATCATGAGGCTCTCATATTAATAATCACTCTTCTTACTTATAGAACATGCAGAATTTGGTTTGTTGTAATACATATGTTTGCATACAAATTTTCAAAATTGTAGTAGAAGTTATGATACTCAGAGTCGGATTTATCCCTACTGTGTAGAACAGTGCCTGCTATCTAGTCAGTTCTCAGTAAATGTTTGTTTTATCAATAAATGAATACGTTTCAAAATATGAGTTCTAAATTACTTGAAGGAACACTCTTACAATATTTTGTTCAATCAAAAGTTAATTAAAAGGGCAAACGTGACACATATGTACATGTGTAAATCATGTGATATATAATAGCAAACATTTGGAAAGAAGTAGCATGTTATAAAAGTACATAAGCAAATTATATTTACTATATGAAATACAGTCATGAAAAAGATAATGTAGCAACATCTGGTATTTTCATTCCTAAAAGCTGAGTGCAAAATTAAACACTAAGTGAAAACAGCTGGTATTTTAAAATAAATTTATAGAAAAAGATCAGAAGAAAACATCAAATGCTAACAGGAATGAGGATTCCTGTTCTGTTCTCAAATTTCCTTTTTTTTTTTTAATATTTACTTTACTTTTTTATATTGACGAAGGTATGACAGTAAAAAGGAAAGCAAGGAAGTGGAGCCTGCAGCCTTCCCTACCTGAAGGTCTGCACTTGGATTGGCTCTTTGTGGTTCTGCCCACGCAGCTGGCAGACCCCTTTGGAGGCCTTCTTCAGCATCTTCTCAACTGCCTGTTCTTGATGGAAGTCAAGTTTGGTCTGTCTTGTCTGGAATGGCAACACTGGATGAATGAAGCATTTTTACTTCTAGTTTTAAGGAAGAATAAATAAAACTACTCCTAGCTTTGGGGTCCCACAGGGGAGAAAGACCTGCCCCATCCACACACACCCGTGCAACAGGGAATCTTCACAGGAGCTACCAGCGTGTCTGGTATCATGCCTTGCAGACACCACAACATTCTACCACAAAGTGGAGAGTGGCAATGCCAGCACTAGGGCTTGGGGATCTTCCTTCCAGCAGCCCCTCACCTGAGGAAGCTGCAAAGGAGTTGGGTCAGCATTACTGAAAGAAAGGATAAGAATCATATAATCCTCTCCAAAGATACAGAAAAAGCATTTGACAAGTACAGCATCCTTCCTTGATAAAAATGCTCAACACTGTAGGGGTAGGGGGCACACACCTCGACATCATTAAGGCCACATATGAAAGACCCATAGCTAATATCCTCCTCAGGGACACAACTGAGAGTTTTCCCCCTAAGGAAAAGTACAGGACCACGGCGGGGATGTCCACTCTCACCACTCTGGTCCAGCCTAGTCCCCAAAGGCATAGCTTCTGCAATCAGACCACCAAAAGGCATCCAAGTTGGCAAAGAAGAATTCACACAATCACTTTCTGCAGACCCTCATGAGAGTCTATATAGACTACCTGGAAGACTCCACAAAAATAACAAGAATTTTTAAAAAACCTGCCAGAACTGCTGCGGGAATTCCCTTCTATCCAGGATAACAAAGCAATGCACAGAAGTCTGTTGCATTTCTGCACACCCACAATGCAACATCTCAGAGAGATGTCAAGGAATCGATCCCATTCCCAACTGCAACCCAAACCATAAGACACTAGAAGGAAGCGTCAGCAAAGAGGTCAAAGATGTGTGCTCTGAAAACTATGAACACTTATGAGAGAAACTGAGGAAGACACTAAGAATTGGAAGCCCTTTCCATGCTCATGGATTGGGAGAAGAAATTCCATTGCCATGGTGAAGTCACAACCCGTAGCCATGTCCACACCTAAGGCAATCCCTATAAAAACCACACCAGCATTTTTCACAGAGCTGCAACAAATGCTTCTCAAAAGAGAAGAGCCCCTGCAAAGTCCCCAGAGAAGCCAAGGGAATGTGGAAAAAGAACAGCAAAGCCGGAGGCATCCCAATTCCGGACTTCAGGCTGTATGACCAAGCTGTCCTCACAAAGGATACACACATAAAGCCAAGGGAACAGAACAGAGAACCCAGACAGAAATGGACCCTGGATGATGGTCCTGGCACAAAGACACACACATAAAGCCAAGGGAACAGAATAGAGAACCCAGATAGAAATGGACCCTGGATGATGGTCCTGGCACAAAGACACACACATAAAGCCAAGGGAACAGAATAGAGAACCCAGACAGAAATGGACCCTTCACTCGATGGTCAAGTCATCTTGGACAGAGCATAGAGAATATCCAAGGGACAAAAGACAGTCTCCACAGATGGTGGTGGGAATGCTGGACCGACAGCCACATGCAGAAGAAAGACGCTGGGCCCCTCGCTTCCCCGACACACAGAAAATCGACTCAAAATGGATGAAAGACCTACCTGGTAGACAGGAACCCAGCAACACCCTAGAGGAGAAGGCAGGCAGCACCTGCTTTGAGCTGGGCCACAGCAACTTCTTACTCCACACATCTCCAGAGGCAAGGGAAACAAAGGCACAGTTGAATGACTGGAACATCATTGGGTTTAATGCCTTGGGCACAGCCAAGGAAACAATCAACCAGGCTAAAAGGCAACCTCCAGAAAGGGAGAAGAGATGCCCAAATGACACGCCCGAAGGTCCTTCCCCCACTTGACCCCCCAAACACCAAAGCTCCAGCCAAGACGGGTCAGAAGACACGAACAGACATTGCTCCAAAGAAGACATAGGAAGAAATGCTCCCCCTCCCTCATCATTGCAGAAATAGAAATCCACACTACTGTGAGATGCCACCTCACACTGCTCAGAGTGGCTCAGATGAACAACTCAGGAGACAACAGATGCAGGCCAGGATGTGGAGAAAGGGGAGCCCTCTTGCACTCTTGGTGGGAATGTAAGCTGGGGCAGCCACTCTGGAAAACAGTAGGGAGGTGCATCAGGAAATTGAAAACAGAGCTACCCTACAACCCAGCAATTGCACTACTGGGTATTTACCCCAAAGATACAAAGGTAGTGATCCCAAGGGGCACCTGTACCCCAATGTTCATAGCAGTAATGTCCACAATAGCCAAACTTTGGAAGGGGCTGAGATGCCCTTCAACAGATGAATGGATAAAGAGGATGTGGTCCATATATACAATGGAATATTACTCAGCCATCAGAAAGGATGAAATCTTGCCATTTGAAATGATGTGAATGGACGTAAACGGTATTATTCCGAGGGAAATAAGTCAACAGAGAAAGACAATTACATGATTTCACTCATATGTGCAATATAAGAACAGAACAGATGAACATGGGATGGGAAGAAAAATAAAATAAGGTGCAATCAGAGAGGGAAACAAACAATAAGAGACTGTTAACTCTAGGAAACAAACATGGTTGCTGGAGGGGAGGTGGGTGAGGAGAAGGGGTAACTGGGTGATGGAATGAGCACTGGGTATTATATGCAACTGATGAATCCCTGACCTCTACCTCTGAAACTAATAATATACTATATGTTAACTAAATGATTTTAAATTAAAAAAAAAAAAAAAAGACGTGTGTTGGTACATCTGGAAACACCAGCTGCCTGGCCCACAGAGGGAGAAACCCAGCTCCTTCAGACGGGCACTTAGAGAGTTTAAAGTATAGCGTCATCTTCATGACCAGGCGGGCCCAAGATGCCAGAGGGACTCCGTGGCAGGCCCCTCCAGGCAGGGCCCCGGCCTCTCACCTGCCTTTCTGCTTCCTTCAGCAGGCTCCGGAATCGCTCGTCCCGCAGCACCCAGTGGGGGAGGTCTGTCTGGCCCCGGTGCTGCGCGTCTTCTAAGCGCTGCCTCAGTTCACGCAGGGTGCAGATCTCCTCGTTCAGCTGCCTCTGCCGCGTTCTGGAGGCCTGGAGATCCAGCTCCAGGTCCAGGGAGGTGCGGGCCATGAGCTCGGCCACGGAGGACTTGCAGGGCTGCGGGAGACGTTAGCTGTGAACACACACGCTGCGCGGACACCAGGGCGCCGCGCAGCCAGCGAGCTCCGCCGTCTGCGAGGTCCTTCCACAACGTATGCGGACTGACGGGTGAAGCGCAGCTACTGGACAGGTGCTTCTCTACGCATGACCAATGTGAAACAAACGTAGGATTTGGGCTAGATTAATTTAAGTCTCTAGTTCAATATCAAGTTAGTGATGGAAATGATGTGCTTTAATGATGCCCTATGCATTTGCAGAGACAGATCTTTATCTGAGACTGGCAGAATTAAAAATGGGTACAATGTTAAGTGTTACAGACTATACATTAAATATATAAAAATTTCCAAGTGTTTGTAAAATTTCATTTTGCACTTATATCTAGAAAGATAGTTTGTATGCAAAGGTGATTCACCTATTTTACAATATGAAAAAAAAAACCCGTTATATATAACAGGTAATTAACAGGTAATAAAGTCAGCATAATATGTGACCATTGTAAAAAGCTGAAAAGTATATATGAGCATGGGGGTTCCCACCGTGGTTTCCAAGGGATAGTAATAAGTTCTCCTTGCCCGTAGCCCGGGCACTGCGAAGCTTGGGTTACAGTGGGCATGAATTTGCAGCCACACAGTCCCAGTGCTACAACCAGCACAATTCCAGCAGCTACCTACATGATGTGCTCCTTCTGCCCATTTCAAGCAAGAGAAGAGTTAGAGCTAGGAGAGTTTCAATATCTAAACACAAAATATGGCAAGAGCATCATCCCAGTAATTTTCCACAACATCCGGCCACAGCACTCAGAGCACCAGTAGCTGGAGGACCCATTGGGGAGACACTCTAGGAACTAAATCCTAGACATGGATATTTCACTCTGTCTTGGACCCCAAGGCTGGCTAAATGTTTGTAGTACAACTGGAAGAGAGCCCCTGAATTCATTCAGGTGCACTGTATCAGCACAGAGTTAACCCTGAGGAAGGTGAGAATGCCTTTCTAGTACAGACATTTCAGCAGAAGAATTAGGGAGTATACAGAACACTTGCACTTGGCCAGCTGCCAGATCAAGGTGTTCTAGCCAAAAGGAGCTGACTGGAAACAGAAGAGTGACCCATAAAATATGGAGAAAAGAATCACCCAAGAGAAGTACCAGCCAACCTATCAGGCCACCATTCTCAGAGACTGCCCCCTGTGGGCTGACATAGCCTACCAAGTGAAGAGTGCCCAGGCCCCAAACTACACTGGTTCTCCAAACAGCTTCAGACTTGGTGAAGTGAACAACTCTCCAACCCACAAGTGGAGACACTGCCACTGGGCAAGGATCACCAGGTTCTGTCAACCTTAATCCAGGACACCCAGCACTAGTGCCACTGCAATAATTTCTCCAGTTCTCTCTCTCCACCACCTTCTTGAGTGCTAACTGCTAAAGCTGTCCTGAGATTATTTGCTCCAGATCTGTGGCCCTGTACATGGCATCTGGCTCTTCAGTCCCATCAAAGGCCAGAATGTGATGCCAAAGGTAACTATTTACATCTGTCAGGAACTAGAGCAGAATCGAGCTCCCCCATAGAAGTTGGGTTGGTGGCTGGGCAGCAGTCTGAATGTGTATAATGTCATCTTCTTGAAAGAGCTGACCACTTTGAAGTTGTTTGAGAAGATTGCCAACCTGTATAGCATCTCCCCACAGCACTACTACTCCCACCTACTCTACTGGCAGGACCCCACAAACATCCAAAAGGTTGTTAGCAACAAGATGGTGCAGAATTTCCAAGATCAGTACTATCTCCTCCTCGGTACCTTAAAAGCCAAGAACAATGATGGCTACCACTCAGCCTAAAATGTGGCCTCTGAGAAGTAGAGCATGTAAAATAGAGCCTACAGCTCTGAGCCCCATGGGTTCCCTTGGATGCAGAAACTGCACCATTGTAACCTGGGGCCTCACCTGGCAAGCTGTAGCTAGGAGGGATTTTCCTTTGTCTATGAAAACCACAGACCAATAAAATCAGCAAACACTGGATGCAGTATCTGGCATGCAGAAAAGCAATGGCTCCTCTCTCACTTCATATTGGACTCCAGCTTTTGAATGGTTCCTTGTTCTTTTTCCATTCCTGCATTCCTAAAGAGGCAAAGAGCAGGGGCATCTTCTCTGAAAGATGTCACTTCCTTATTGGAGGCTAGTGCACTGGGTATTTTCAGGCCACTGTACTGATTCCTTCTGTCTATTCTCCTACTCCGACGAAAGATCTGCCTCACCCCCAACCTTCACTTTCTCTGGTAACTGGCTTTGTCACCAGGACTGCTGACTCATGTACACGGTTCACCACCATTCTGTCTTCATGATGGCTTCCCTTCTCAGTGAGCCTTGTGAGCATCCATCTCTCCAGTTCACACATGGATTGATGGGAATGGGATTTATTCTGTACCTTCTTTCACAATGAGTGTTTCTAAGGACTTCCTGCTGCAAAACCCAGAGATGGACTCATGTGTCTGACACCATAATGCATGTGTAGAAACCACCAACAGACCTAGGTCTACACCTTGTGAAGGGAGAAGGAGAGGCTATTTTCAGGTGCATTCTCACAAGTATAAAAGGGTTGAGAAAAAAATAATTTTTGGACTCCATTTATATAATTTTATTTCCTAAGCAATCATTGCTAAAAAGGCCTAGGAAATAAGCATCCCACTGTATGATCAAATGACCCTGACAATGATATCAGGCCCTTTTGGATGGACTGAGCCAACCTGCATTTAGAGAAGAACTTGGTTAACCACTGCCAAATTTGCCAAATCTCCTAGGGACTTCCTATTTTCTGTGAGGGACCCCACTTTAAATGTTTATCTTTTTTTTTCTTTTGAAAAGGGTTTATTTTGAGCATTTTGCCTACACTGAAATAGTTGGATTGCCTTTATTAGTGGTCTAACTATGGGGAAATTTGAATTTTAGGAATGGGTACATTCAGGAATTAGTCTTTGTCTTGCCTCTGTAACCCGGGACCCAGTGATCTATACTGGTCCAGGGCTTTGACTCTTTGCTAACTTAGGTTTATCTTCCAAAGCACCACAAAGCCCTATGACCAACTGAGCAGAATGTTACAACTTCTAAAGTGGAGCATTTGGGAAATATAGTGCTAGGGTCCAAGATGATCAGAATCTGCGATAAACCTTGTTTTACAGATGCAGGAACTGAAGCCTTGGGGATGGGGCAAAGCTGCCTCCCTAATATCACATAGTGATTGATATAAATTTATCATATAAATCAAGACACTTCAAAGGGTTAAAGGAGCTCTAGTAATAATTACAATGATACAACAGGTATAGTGTTCCTACAAGTAAAACAGGCTCCTGACTCCTGTTTTGTTTTGGGGGGATGGGGGAAACAGGTAAAGCCTTTATTGAGATATAATTCAGCTACCATACATTGTACCCATCTATAGTATACAATTCTGTGGTTTTTGTAAACTCAACACAGAATCAACACAATCATTTTTAGAACATTGTCTTTACTTTCTTATGATGTCCTCTGCAGCGCAAAAGTTTTTAATTTTGACAATGTGCAAGACACCTGTTTTTTCTTTTTAGCTGGTGTTTTTTGTGTCATATCTGAAAAAACATTGTATAATCCAAGGTCAAGAAGATTTATGCCTATACTTCCTTCTAAAATTTTTACACTTTTAGCTCTCCAATGGCATTTGATTCATTTCAAGTTAATTTTTGTATATATGAGGGAGAGGTCCAACATCAATTATCTTTTACATGTGGACATTCAGTTGTTCCAGCACCAGTTGTTGCCCCTTGCTAAACACCCCAGATTATTACTAGATCTCTTTTTCTGGGACGTGATCTGTCATTGGGAAACTCACCCATTTTTCTCTTTTTTTTCAATTATTTTTTTGGGGGGAGAGTGAACATTATTTACATTCTTTTTAATCACCCGAGTATCCCATTCCCAAACCCCTCCCTTCTGTAACCTTCAGTTTGTTTCCCAGAGTCCAGAGTCTCTCATGGTTTATCTCCCTCTGATTTCTTCCCCTTCAGGTTTCCCTCCATTCCCTTATGATCCTCTGTGCTATTCCTTATGTTCCACATATGAGTGAAACCACAGATAATTGTCTTTCTCTGCTTTACTATTACACTTCGCATAATCCAGTTCCATCCATGTTGATGCAAATGGTAGGTATTCATTCTTTCTGATGGCTGAGTAATATTCCATTGTATATATGGACCACATCTTCTTTATCCATTCATCTGTTGAAGGGCATCTCGGCTCTTTCCACAGTTTGGCTGTTGCAGACATTGCTGCTATGAACATTGGGGTGCATGTGCCCCTTCTCACTACATCTGTATCTTTGGGGTAAATACCTACTAGTGCAACTGCTGGGTCATAAGGTAGCTCTATTTTTTTTTAAAGATTTTATTTATTTATTTGACAGAGAGAGACACAGTGAGAGAGGGAACACAAGCAGGGGGAGTGGGAGAGGGAGAAGCAGGCTTCCTGCTGAGCAGGGAGCCCGTTGTGGGGCTCTATCCCAGGACCCTGGGATGATGACCTGAGCCGAAGGCAGACGCTTAACAACTGAGCCACTCAGGCACCCCAAGGTAGTTCTATTTTTAATGTCTTGAGGAACCTCCATACTGTTTTCCGGAGTGGCTGTACCAGCTTGCATTCCTACCAAGAGTGCAAGAAGGTTCCCCTTTCTCCACATCCTTGCCAACACTTGTTGTTTCCTGCCTTGTTAATATTTGCCATTCTAACAGGTGTAAGGTGGTATCTCATTGTGGTTTTGATTTGAATTTCCCTGATGGCTAGTGATGTTGAACATTTTTTCATGTGTCTGTTAGCCATTTGTATGTCTTCTTTGGAGAAGTGTCTTCTCTGAATGTGTAGATTGCTCTGGCAGCATGGATATTTTCACAATGTTTATTCTTCTAATCCATGAGCATGGAACGTTTTTCCATCTTTTTGTGTCTTCCTCAATTTCTTTCATTAACCGTTCTGTAGTAGTATAGATCCTTTACCCCTTCAGTTAGCTTATTCCTAAGTATCCTTTAGTTTTGGTGCTATTGTAAATGGAACTGATTCCTTAATTTCTCTGTCTTCAGTCACATTGCTAGTGTGTAGAAATGCAACTAATATCTGTGCAATGATTTTGTACCCTGACACAATGCTGAATTGCTGAATGAGTAAGAGCAATTTTGTGGTGGAGTTTTTTGGGTTTTCCACATAAAGTATCATAACATCTGTAACAAGTGCAAGTTTGACTTCTTCTTTGCCAATTTGAATGCCTTTTATTTCTTTTTGTTGTCTGATTGCTGATGCTAGGCCTTCTAGTACTACGTTGAACAATAGTGGTGAGAGTGGGCAGCCTGTCATGTTCCTGACCTTTAGGGAAAAGGTCTCAGTTTTTCCCAAATGAGAAAGATGTTCACTGTGGGCTTTTCATAGATGGCTTCTATGATATTGAAGAATGTTCCCTCTATCCCTACACTCTGAAGAATTTTAATCAAGAAAGGATGCTGTATCTTATCAAATGCTTTTTCTGCATCAATTGAGAGATCATATGGTTCTTGTCTCTTTTGTGAATGTGATCTAGCATGTTGATTGATTTGCAAATATTCAACCACCCTCCTGTCCCAGGAATAAATCCCACCTGGTCACGGTGAATAATCCTTTTAATGTACTGGTGTATCCTACTGCCTAGGATCTTGTTGAGTATTTTGGCATTGATGTTCACCAGGGATCTTCATCTCCTTTTTGATGGGGTCTTTGCCCGGTTTTGGGATCAGGCTAATACTGGCCTCATAGAAGGAGTCTGGAAGTTTTCCTTCTATTTCTATTTCTTTGAAACAGCTTCAGTAGAAAAGGTATGTTTCTTCTTTAAATGTTTGGTAGAATTCCCCTGGGAAGACATCTGGCCCTGGACTCTTGTTTTTTGGGAGGTTTTTGATTACTGTTTCAATTACCTTGCTAGTTATTGGTCTGTTCAGATTGTCTTATTTCTTCCTGTTTCAGTCTTGGTATTTGTAAGTGTCCAGGAATGCATTCCTTCTTCCAGATTGCCTACTTTTTTGGCATTTAGCTGCTGGTAATAAGTTCTAATAATTGTCTCTATTCCCTTGGTATTGGTCATGATTTCTCCCCTTTCATTATTTTATTAATTTAGGTCCTTTCTCTTTTCTTTTCAGTAAGTCTGGTCAGAAGTTTATTCATCTTGCTAATTCTTTCAAAGAACTAGCTTCTAGTTTTGTTGATCTGTTCTACTGTTCTTCTAGTTTCTACTTCATTGATTTTTGCTCTAATCTTTATTATTTCTCTTCTGCTTAGGTTAGGCTTTATTTGCTGTTCCTTCTCCAGCTCCTTTAGGTGTAAGATTAGCTTGTGCATTTGGGATTTTTCTAATTTTTTGAGAGAGGCTTTGATGTCTATGTACTTTCCTTTAAGAATCACCTTTGCAGTAACCCATAGGTTCTGAACTAATGTGTTTTTACTTTCATTGGTTTGCATGAATTGTTTAAGTTTTCCTTAATTTCCTGGTTGACCCATTCATTCGTTTTTTTTTTATTTTTAAGATTTTATTTATTTATTTGAAAGAGAAGGAAAACACAGAGGGAGAGGGAGAGGGAAAAGCAGACTCCCCACTGAGCAGGGAGCCCGATGTGGGACTCAATCCCAGGACCCTGGGATCATGACCTGAGCTGAAGGTAAATGCTTAACCAACTGAAACACCAAGGTACCCCATGACCCATTCATTCTTTAGCAGAACGTCTTTTCTCCTTCAAGTGTTTCCATTCCTTCTAAATTTCTTCTCATGGTTGAGGTCCAGTTCTGACATGGTGTCATTGATCTAAGTCTGTTCTCATGGGCTTCTAGCTGCCTATCCCTATCTTCCTCAGCTTCCTTCCTTTCTATAATCTTATCTTCTAGATCACTAATTTGTTATTCTGCCTCATTTACCCTGGCTGTTAGAGTATCCAGTTTAGATTGGATCACATTCATAGCATTTTTAAGATTGGCCTGATTAGATCTCACTTTTGCCTTAGAGAGTCTATATTGTCACTAATGCTTTTTTCAAGCCTAGCTATTGACTTTATGATTGCTATCCTGACATCTATCTCTGACATCTTGCTTATATTCATATCCATTATATCTGTGGCAGAGGACACTGTCTCTGGTTCTTTGTTGGGTGTTTCTCCTGGCCATTCTGTCCAGAGATGGTTGAGGGAAGGAGCAGAGTCCAAAATATCAACCACAAACCAAGCAAGATGCATCTTAGAAAAAATCCAAAGTGGTCAAAAGTTACCACAGATATGCCACCATAATCTAGATGATCCAAAATAATAAAAAAGAAAGAAAAAAAGAAAAGAAAGGAAAAGAAAAAGGGGGGCAGAGAGAGATTATAATCTCTTGGGTGGACAAAGCAGGGTGATCTGCCTGTTTCTGCTTGATTTTGGTCTGTGTGTTTGAAGACACTATATTGCAAAATTGCAAAGAAATCAGAACACATATCTATATCAAGAATAAATTTGATAGAGTGAAAAATGGGCTAGTATGCGACATAAATCTCTAAAACATATATGAGGAAAAAAAATAAAAGCTGAGAAGCAACTTAAAAACATAGGCTGGGAAATAAGAATCTATTTGAAATGGAGCAGTGGTTAAAAAAAAAAAAGGGTAAGTGGGGCGCCTGGGTGGCTCAGTCATTACGAGTCTGCCTTTGGCTCAGATCATGATCCTAGGGACCTGGGATTGAGCCCCACATCAGGCTCCCTGCTCCACGGGAAGCCTGCCTCTCCCACTTCCCCCGCTTGTGTTCCCTCTCTCGCTGTGTCTCTCTCTGTTAAATAAATAAATAAAATCTTTAAAAAAAATAAAAGGATAGGGCGCCTGGGTGGCTCAGTTGGTTAAGCAACTGCCTTCGGCTCAGGTCATGATCCTGGAGTCCCGGGATGGAGTCCCAGGATTGAGTCCCGCATCGGGCTCCCCACTCAGCGGGGAGTCTGCTTCTCCCTCTGACCCTCCCCCCTCTCATGTGCTCTCTGTCTCAAATAAATAAAATCTTTAAAAAAAAAAATAAAAAATAAAAAAATAAAAGGATAAGAAAAGAAACTAAAAAATGTAAAATTTTAGCCTCAAGTACAAGCGAGTCATGAGGGAACACCTGGAGCTCCCTATATTATTTTCCCGTGGCACTGGAGTAAGTGGGAAGTAAGTTTAAACTTATTCATGTGTTCTTCAAATCTGTCTTCTGGGGCAGGGGTCTGCTGCTTGGCTTCTCAGGTGTCTTTGTCTGGGTGGAATCCCCCCACCCTTGTCAGGGGGATGGGCTTAATGTGAGTTGGTTGGCTGCATGGCTTTTGTTCCCTGGCATCTTCCCACTTCTCTCTAGAGGGTCAGAGCTAACATGGCCATGTGGGAATCTTCAGCCCAGAGCTGCAATGTCCCAGTCCAGCCCCGTCAACAAATCCTCCAGGTCAATACATCTCCAGCTCTGCAAGTACCAAACTCCACCGATTCACGCATCTTCTGGGGGAGGGGCCTTTTGCATTGATTCTCAAATATCTTTGCCCAAGGTGGAATTGCATCACCCTTGCCAGGGGCCAGGCTCAGTAATCTGCTCAGGTTTGCTCTTCATAGCTTTTGTTCTCCAAAGGCTTTCCATACAGCTTTAGAGGATGATAATGAAAATGGTGGCCTCCCAATCTCCGCCCCAGAGGAGCTGAGAGCTTGGCGCCCCACTCCTCAGTGTGCCCTCAGAGAAAAGGAATCAATCACTCCTGTCTCCCTCCTCTCCAGTAGCACTCTATGCCCACCCAGCCTGTGATGGAGCATTTCTATCTCTGGCACACAGCCCGGTCTGGAGTCTCCACACCCAGCCACCAGATTTCTGTGGCACGCTCCTGTGCCACTCCTCCCAGGGTAAGAAGAGAGTCTCCTAAGATTTGCCGCTTGTTGTGCCCCTGCTTCAAGACCAGTGGCTCTATGGTGCCATGGATCACAGATTACGGCAACCCCAAGCTGAACGCCCACTCCTCGGCTCCATCTTTGCAGCCAGCTTTCCTGCTCGAATACCTGGGAGCTCTGCTGCACTCTGTCATCCCCGGTCTTTCTGTGACCCCGAGGGTCCTGAGACCACATTGTCCCAGCTAGGGTTCCACTCCCCGCTTAGCCACTAGAGCGATGTGCCTCAGTGGAGGAGACTTCTAAAAGTTCTGATTTTGTGCTCTGCTGCTCTATCACTTCTCTGTAGCCAGCTGACAGAGGTCCCCTCCCTGTGGTCTGCATATGCATCACCTCAGATTCACTCTTCTCCACACCTCCTACCTTGTGGAAAATGGTCGCTTTTCTATCCATAAGAGTTGCAGATATTCTTTCCTTACATTGCCGGTTGAGTTTGCAGATGTTCAGAATGGTTTGACAGCTATCTAGCTGAATTCCTGGGACCAGACAAAATTACAGTCTCCTACTCCTCCGCCATCTTGGACTTCCTTCTTCCTTCTTTATTTTTTTACCCAGCCCATGACTGCCTCCACCATTTATACAACTGGTTTTCTGTTCTTCTCTTACTGTCCTCCCCTTAATCTTCTCAATAGTACTGGGTCATATCATGCTCTGATGTTCTACATCCTTTCTTGCTGCCTATTGTTAACTCCACATATTAGTCCTCAAGGAAACTCAAGACCAGTTATTACCTTTTTTGAGGAAACTGAGTCACATGAAAGTGGAATACTTTGCCCAAGATTGCACAGAATTAGGACTAACCTTCAGTCTTCTGACATTCCAGGCTTTCAAGATGTCTGTCAGTCACTAGATCTACGTGATGCCATCTCCCACGCCAAGTAATAATAGGCTCAATTTTAATTCTGAAAAGTGACAGGCTAATGTTTTTATTTCTTAATTCCAAATGAGGGACTAATAAAGATCTGTTACCTTCAACCAACCAACCAACTATACACACAAAAACACATACATTTATGAGCTTGAAAAAATCTTAATGATTTACTATATAAGGGGAAGTATATTGGGAACAATGAGAGGACTTTTTGTTTAAAAAATTATACACAGGGGTGCCTGGTTGGCATGGTGGGTTGAGTGTTGACTGTGGGTTTCAGCTTGGGTTGTGATCTGGGGGTGGTGGGATCAAGCTGTGCCTAAGGCTCTAACTCAGCTCTGGGTCTGCTTGGGATTCTCTCTTCCTTTCCTTGTCTCTCCTGCTTGTGCTCTCTCTCACTCTCTAAAATAAATAAATCTTAAAAAAAAAAGCATGAAAGCAATCAAAACTTTTGTTCTGCTATAATCTTTAGTTAGCAAATATGGTGTCTGTCGTAAGATGATAAAAACAGGGGTGCCTGGGTGGGTCAGTCGTTGGGTGTCTGTCTTTGGCTAAGGACATGATCCCAGGGTCCTGGGATCGAGCCCTGCATTGGGCACCCTGCTCCATGAGAAGCCTGCCTCTCCCTCTCCCACTCCCCCTGCTTATGCTCCCTCTCTCACTGTGTCTCTCTCTGTGTCAAATAAATAAAATCTTTAAATGGAAAAAAAACGATGATAAAAACATTCTGCATATGCAATTTTAGACCAGTGGTTTCCATCCAATGGGACATGCCCTTATTACAACAAAATCATAAATCCAATAGCATATCAGCATTGTTTAGTGAGCACTACAATGTCTATGTGTTAATATTTCTCATACATGCACAAGATATTTTTGTGTATATGTATAAACACATAGTAATCTGTATTTTTTAAGGATTTTATTTATTTATTTGAGAGCAAAAGAGAGACAGAGAGCACAAGCAGAGTGCAGTGGCAGGCAGAGGGTGAGGTAGACTGTCTGCTGAACAAGGAGCCTGATGAAGGACTCAATCCCAGGACCCTGGATCATGACCTGAACCAAAGATAGACACAACGGATTGAGCCACTCAGGTGCCCTAACATGGTAATTTAAAGAATGGTGCTGAATTCATAGTAAGTTAGTAGTTCTCACCTGGGGTAAACCATGTCTCAGAGAAGGTATCTGTGATCTCAAAGGACTTTTGATTGTCAAAGCTAGAGAGGAGGGGAGTAATATTGCCATTTAGCACAAGGATAGCAGCTAAAAATCCTGATATAAAGATAGCCCACAAAGAAAGAATGATCTTGCCCCAAATATCAGTAGTGTTGCTCTTGAAAAAAATATTTGTAGCTGAATTATGATTTATAACTATCAATCATCAACTGCTCCAAGTACAACTATCACATGGAAATTTGGGATTTTTTTCTCATTGAAAGCATACTTGCATGGAAAATCTAGGGAGCTACAACCGTACAAACTAAAGCAGCAAAACTTGAAAGGCATGGTGTGGAAAAACACTGTGGAATTAAGAAAATAAATTCATGAAGAAGAACCCTAAATATTGAAAACCTTAATTTTATCTCCTGTAAAAAAAAAAAATGATTTTTCTATTATATAGAAATGGTTGTTTTTTAATATTGATTTTAAGAATGTAAACATTATACCTTAAGAAATACATGTGATCCTCATTATTAGAGATCTGAATGTGAGAATTAGTCTACTTATTAAAATTTACTTGTGATCTCCAAATCAATATTATGGCATGTTCATGGTCTTGAATGGGCATGTGCAGAGAGTGGCAGAGTTTGAGTCACTTGATGCATGTGTTCCTAGCTAAGGTCTAATAAAACAACATTCTCCCTTCTTGTTTCAGCTCTCATACTATAAACAAGTTTTCTTTCATGGTCTATTAAGTGCCATGTTTTCATGCTCTTTGTTGGTGCTTCAGTGTTCAAAATGGCCCCAAAGCCATTTTAGTGAAGAAGTGCTGTCTAGACTAAGATGTACCTTATGAAGAGAATATGTTTGATAAGCTTCATTTGGGCACGAATTACAATGCTGTTGGCTGTGAGTTTGATGTGAACGAATTAACAATATAAGTTAAATAATGGGCCTTTAAACAGAAATACACAAAAAAATGATTATGTATTTATTTGTTGATGAAAATGTAACCAGAAGCTTATAGGAACCTAACTCTGTGGTTTTCCTGGCCGCAATGTTTTAAAACTTGGTAATTCAAGGTCTGCAGTGAACCTAAATACTATAAATAAAGAGAACAATTGTTCTAATGTTTGGTAACATTATGATATTATGGTATACATGTTTTCAAAACTTACATTTGTGAAAAAAATAAGGAAATTAATATATTACTTTTTAATCAATATTACCTTAAAATTACTTATTACTTTTTAAGGTTTTTAACAATAACTACCAGAGAAATGTAGACTCCTTACTAGTTTACGTGGCCCATACCTGCTTACAGCGAAGAGTCCGTCTTTCTAAGGTGTTTCGGACAAAGGCAGACTTCCGGGGCAGTGTTGAACTGTCACTATCACTACGATAAAGCTGTGCCAAAAAGAATGATGTACAGAAGTTACTTTCTTAGAAATTTAATATTCATTCTCTTGATGTATTATGAATTGAATTATTTCATTTTTTTTTCCTCACAGACACTCAAATCTGCATGACTACTAGTACTTTTACAAGGTCTCTGGGTTTCAGTTAAAAGCTACCCAAGACTTTCAATTAAAACAAAAACAACAAAAGAAAAGCAAACCCAACCCTCACCCTCTTTCAAAAACATGAAGTTTCCAGGGTGATAAAGTCAACAAAATTTCTGTCCCATCAATGTCAACACTGGCTGGATATTATGTGTGAAGTTCATGAAGCCAGTACTAACCTCACCATTTCCCTTTTTTTTTGAAGTGGGCTCCACAGCAAATGTGGGGCTTCCCGAGATAAAGAGTTGCATGTTCTACCCACTAAGCCAGCCAGACAGCCATTTTTCACTTTTGATCATTCACTTGCTGTATTTCAGACTCTGGCAAGAAGCTGGGGTAAAAATAGCTTTAAGAAAAAAAAAGAGACTTGTCCTGTAGTAAAACAAGCTAATCACTAACTCCCATCCCGTTAAACAAGAGAAAAGCTCTCTTTTTTAAAAGAAAAATAAATAATGCCTTCTTCATAGCCAAGATATTATTTATTTCATTTGGTGGTGGGTTCTTGCTTCAGGATCAATGTGTATCTTTGTGAAAGCCAGTTCTTTTCTGGCAAGTCCATGCCAATTAACCCAAAACACTCAGGAAATGCCATGGCACAGCAATATGCATGCCCACCTCCACCCCTGCCTCAGTCATTTCAAACAGATAAAACAAAGAAGCCTCTAAAAGCATCACCTGTAAATGCATGGTCTTTTGCAGGGCACAGAACCTGGCATAGGAGCCAGAAATCTTACTCCGGGGAAGTAGAGGATTTCCTCCTTCACTTCACTGTGCTTCTTACCCAGCAGACCCAAGCCCACTCTGTGGTGGATTAGAAACAGCCCACAGTGAGGAAGGAACATGAGGGCAGCCTTGGATCTAGCGCCTCCAGGTGGCTGTCTGGTTAAGCACAAGCCCCCATGGGACTGCAGCCTCATGCGGCAGGAGTACCCAAGCCTGACCACGTGGGACCCAGGGCCCCCACGACAGGACACCTGGCTTCTGTGGGGAGACGCGCAGCAGGTCTTGCAAATGTCCCAGGGGCAACTTGGGCCACCCGGCCCCAACCCCCACCCCCGCCATAGGGTAAAGATTAACTTTGCTCCAAGAAAAGTTTGGTCCTTGCCCAGCTCCTCGGAAGTGACCCGTAACCCCCTGGGATGTCCTGCCTGAGTGTCTCTGTTTACCTGGGGACCTCAAGCCAGGCCACACAGTCTCTGCTAACAATGTGACTTATAATGGGGGCCTTAGGCCATCAGCTTGATCTCTAGAGACGAAGGTCAGGCATGCAGGCAATCAGCTCTGCCTGTGTGACCAACCTCCCAAAAAACCCCAGGCTGGCAATACTCCATGTGCAGCCTCTCCCAGCAGTGACAGGTGACCAGAGCCATGCGCACAATCCTGCTGGAAGAGACCCGGAGGCCTGCGACAGGTCTCTCAGTGCTGCCCGATGTGCCTCTTCCCTCTGGTGACCTTGGTCTATATCTTTGCACTGTAATAAACCACAATAGTGAATCTAACGGCTTTGCGGAGTTCTGTGGGTCCTAGCAAGTTCCTGACCCTGAGCATGGGCCAGGGGACCACTGAACCATACTCCCGGTGTCTCTTGCACACATCTGAGCCTGTTTCTCTCTTATGACTGAACTTTGGTTTTGCCCAACCAGAGCCAGCTCCTTGGCAGTTCCCATCAAGGGAGCCCAGTTCAGAGGCAGGAAGGGTCAAAGCTCTCCTTGACCCAAACAGCCCCATCAGGCCACTGTGTCATGACCATTTATTCTTCAAATTCCCTTCTCTTTCCTAATCCATCCTGTCACTGTCATACCACCACTGCTGGCCAACCTCCAACATGCTGTCCTATCTTCAAGGACCACAGCAGATTAGGTCCCCCATCTCGAGGTTCTCAACAACAGACTCATTCCCAAGCTCTGATGTCCAGGCCCCACCCTGACACAGGATGAACCTTGGGGGTGGAACACAGTCACCAGCATTCTGTGAAGCCCCGGTCCCCCACAACTTCACTGCATGGTGCAGCCCAGGCTAAGAACCATGCATTATCTCCTGCCATCAAACTTGGGGTGAGAATTTACGAGCTGGGGAGTCAGAACTCTGCCTCAGTGCCCCAAGTCTTCAAGGCTACAATCCACCCTGGGACCCAGCTAAGCAAAACTTCAGGACTTCTGATGACTCAGTGGCTTGACCTCCCAATCTCAACCCAATGCAGAATATTCCCTGTTCTGACCTGTTACTCCTTAGACCAATGTAGAAACAGTTTGCCCTGCTTCCCGATCATGAATTGGGACACATACAGCCTGAAAATCTGGGGAGAAATGTATTAGAATCTTGAAGAAATCCAGAGTTAGATATTCAACGATGAGGGGGAGATGGAGCCACCGGCTGATTGCACAGACCCACACATGTGTGGTACTCATTTGTGAGAAAACACATCTTTTAACATAAATAGTAAAAATAAAACACAAAAAAAGGGGGACAATATTCCAGACAGGTGGTGGCAAAGGAATATCAACTTACTCTGCAAATATACTGGCTTCGTGCTCCAGGGGAGAAGGTCTGTGAACGGACAACCGGGCTACTCCGAACAAAATGTGACCCACAGGTTCTGCGACTGGTCCTCTCCTTTGGAAGACTCACTATTTCTTCAGGGAAGACATCTTCTGTGTTGGTTCCCTTATCAACCTATATATTAGTTAATTTACATTTTCTAGAAGCAATAAATTAGCATAGTTACCAAACAACTGTCTCCTTGCCATCTGCACTCTGAGGTCCTTATTGGCATTTTACATTTAATGAGTCTAAAACTGAATTCTGACATTCTATCCCCAAATTTCCATTTCTTCATGCAAAAAATCTTAGTTGTCATCTTGGACTCCTCTCCTGTCATAATACACACATGACTAAGGACATTCCTGATGGCTCAATGTTCAAAATTAGGTGTATTTTGAAACTTGTCACCAACCCTTGATCCAAGTTAGCATCATCTACCCAGATTAGAATTAGTGCAGACCTTATTGGTCTACTTGATTCTATGCCTACCTCTAGCTTCAGCTCTGCCATCATGGAAACCATGGTAAAACTGAAGTCAGATCATGTCATGCTTGAGCTCAAAGTTACCCACTAATTTCCTATCTCTTTCAGAAAAAAGCAAAAGTCCTGAGTGGGCCTAAATAATCTAGCCCCTTTACTCACAATGCTCTCAGCTGTCACAATTGCTCTTGCTCCTCTTGCCAACCCATACCAACTTCCCTGTAATTCTCTTACCATACTGAGTCTCCCATCTCAGTCTTTGGGCACATGCTCTTCCATCTGCCTGAATGCCCTTTCCAACATTACGTAAGTCTTCTATACCTCCTTTTGTACAGTCTCTACTCAAAATTCAACGTCTTAGTTGTGCCTTCAACTACGACGAGGTAAAAACCTAAACCTTGCTTACTTTTGATATTATTCTTCTTTAGCTCCTCTGACAAAACAGTTTTAAAAGAGAAGTTATGTCAGGAAAATGGTGAACAAGGAAGCTCTATGCCCTTATCTGTCAGGTCACATGAAAAAAAATGGGACACTGCAAAACAGACTTACAAGAGTTATGCAAAACAGTCAAGTTCTTCAGTAAAATGAATGGCAATCAAGAAGAATACTCAAATGGTAGGAAATGAGGGCAGGAAAAGATGGCGGAGGAGAAGGGGACCCTATTCCAACCGGTCCACTGAACTGAACTGGCTATCTACCAGACCACTCTGAACACACATGAAATAAGCCTGAGATGTAAGAAGATATATCTGGATCTCTACAAACAGAATATCGCAGGCGGTTGGTTTCAAGTATGAAGGGTGGAGCTGTGATTCCCCAGCAGATATTGGAAGATAAACAAAAGAGGGAGGCACCCGTGGGGATAATGCACCACCAGTGCATGAAAGCCTCCCATGCTGGGGATGGGGAACAGACTTGCAGACCAGTAGTGGTGGGGAAAAGACTTTAGGACAGCTCCCTGGACTGAAACCGGGAGCGGTGGGGCTATGGGTACGAACTGGGGGCAGCTGGCAGTTTTAGAAGCACAAAGGGCAGAGATGTGCCCCGACCTGGAGGCAAGGACTGGGAGCGCTGAGGGGGGGCACACAACAGAGGTCACTGCAGTTTTTAGCAGCACAGAGAGAAATGGAGATAGCGTGGCATGGAGAGCTCACTGAAGAACAGACTGTGATCTCTTTGTTCTGAGGCAGAGGGTTGGAAAGGATCTCTTCTTCTCTCACTCTCCGAAGAGACATGGAAAGCTGCCAGGGAAAGCCACCAGAGAACAAAAGCCCAGAAAACCGGGTTTCACTGAGCTCATTCCCCACAACAGGGGGCAGGACAACTCTGCCAAAAAACAGTTGTCTGAGTAACACTGTGGCAGGCCCCTCCCCCAGAAAACAGGCTGGGAGAACAAGACGCCAACAACCCTAAGGTCCCTATAAAGCAAGTGCATCTTGCTTGGGTTGTGGTCAATAATTTGGACTCTGTACATTCCCTCAACCACCTCTCAACAGAATGACTAGGAGGAGGAACTCCCAAAATAGGAAAGACTCAGAGATTCTGACTTCTGCCACAGATTTACAAATGGATGCAGATATAACCAAGGTGTCAGAAATGTAATTCAGGATAACAGTTGTGAAGACGATAGCTAGAATGGAGAAATCAATTAATGGCAACATAGAGTCTCTAAGGGCAGAAATGAAAGCTGAACTGGCAGAACTTAAAAATGTTATCAATGAGATCCAATCCAATCTAGATAATCTAACAGCTAGGGTAAGTGAGGCAGAAGAACGAATTAGTGACCTAGAAGACCAATTGATAGAAAAGAAGGATAAAGAGAAGGTCAGGAAGAAACCACTCAAAATCCATGAAAACAGAATCAGAGAAATAAGTGACAACATGAAACATTCCAATGTCAGAATTACTGGAATCCCTCAGGGGGTGGAGAGAGAGAGAACTGTAAGATATATTTGAGCAAATCACAGCTGAGAACTTCCCTAATCTGGGGAAAGAAAGATTCGTGTCTTAGAGGCAGAGAGGACTCCTAGCAAGATCAAGGAAAATGGGCCAACGCCCCAGCATGTAATAGTAAAACCTGCAAATCTTAGAACCAAGGAAACTATCTTAAGGACAGTTAGGGGGAAGAGATTCCGTACGTAGAGAGGAAGGAACATCAGAATAACGTCAGATCTATCCACAGAGACCTGGCAAGCCAGAAAGACCTGGCAAGACATATTTAGGGTACTAAACGAGAAAAACATGCAGCCAAGAATACTTTATCTCGCAAGGCTTTCATTGAGAATGGATGGAAAGTTGCAGAGCTTCCAAGACCGGCAGAAACTGAAAGAATATGTGACCACTAAACCAGCTCTGCAAAAAATATTAAGGGGGATTCTATAAAAGGAGAAAGACCCTAAAAGTCATACACAACAGAAATTTACAGAGAGAATCTATAGAAACAAGGAATTCACAGGCAACATGATGACAATAAATTCTTATCTTTCAATAATCATTCTCAATATGAACAGCCTAAATGCTCCCATAAAACGGCACAGGGTTGCAGATTGGATAAAAACACAGGACCCATCCATATGCTGTGTACAAGAGACTCATTTTGAACCTAAATATACATCCAGACTGAAAGTGAAGGGTTGGAGATCCATCTTCTGTGCCAGCAGACCTCAAAAGAAAGCTGGGGTAGCAATTCTTGTAACAGACAAATTAGATTTTAAATTAAAGACTGTAGTTAGAGACAGAAGACACTATATCATTCCTAAAGGGTGTATCCAGCAAGAAAATCTAAATATTGTAAATATCTACGCCCCTAACATGGCAGCAGCCATCTACATAAGCCAACAGTTAACCAAAATAAATATTGATAATACATTATATTGATATTGATAATAATGTATTAATTATAGGAGACCTCAATACTCCATTCTCAGCAATAGACAGATCATCTAAGCAGAAAATAAACAAAGAAACAAGAGCCGGAATGACATTCTGGACCACATGGACCTCATAGATAAATACAGAACATTTCACCCTAAAACAACAGAAAAATCATTCTTCTTGAGCGCACATGGAAGTTTCTCCAGAATACACCACATACTCAGTCACAAATCAGATCTCAAACGATACCAAAAGACTGATATTATTCTCTGCATATTCTCAGACCATAATGCTTTAAAACTGGAACTCAATCACAAGAAAGAAATTTGGCAGAAATTCAAACACTTGGAAGCTAAAGACCAGAATGCTCAAGAATGTTTGGGTCAACCAGGAAATCAAAAGAATTTAAACAATTCATGGAAACCAATTCATGGAAAACCCATCAGTCCAAAACCTATGGGATACTGCAAAGGTGGTCCTAAGGGGGAAATACATAGCCATCCAAACCTCACTCAAAAAAATAGAAAAGTCCCGAACTCACCAACTAACTCTACACCTTAAAGAAATAGAGAAAAAGCAACAAACGATGCCTAAGGCACGCATTAGAAGAGATTAATTAAGATTAGAGAAGAGATCAATGAATTAGAAACCAGAAACACAGTAGATCAGATCAACGAAACTAGAAGCTGGTTCTCTGAAAGAATTAGTAAGATCGATAAACCACTGGCTAGACTTATCCAAAAGAAAAGAGAAAGGACCCAAATTAATAAAATTATGGATGAAAGGGGAGAGATCATGACTAACACCAAGGAAATAGAAACAATTATTAGAAATTATTATCAACAACTATATACCAATGAACTGAGCAATCTGGATGAAATGGAGGCCTTCCTGGAAACCTGGAAACTGCCAAGACTTGAAACAGGAAGAAATTTACAACCTGAATAGGCCAATAACCAGTAACGAGATTGAAGCACTGATCAAAAACCTACCAAAAAAGAGGAGTCCAGGGCCTGATGGATTCCCTGGGGAATTCTACCAAACATTCAAAGAAGAAATAATACCTATTCTCCTGAAGCTGTTTCAAAACATAAAAACAGAAGGAAAGCTTCCAGACTCATTCTATGAGGCCAGCATTACCTTCATCCCCAAACGAGAGAAAGACCCCATCAAAAAGGAGAATTTCAGACCAATATCCCTGATGAATATGGATTCCAAAATCCTCAACAAAATCCTAGCTAATAGGATCCAACAATACATTAAAAGGATCATCTACCATGACCAAGTGGGATTTATCCCCGGGAGGCAAGGGTGGTTCAACATTCGCAAACCAATCAATGTGATAGAACACATTAATAAGAGGAGAGAGAAGAACCATATGGTTCTCTCAATTGATGAAGAAAAAGCATTTGACAATATACAGCATCCTTTCCTGTTTAAAACTCTCCAGAGTATAAGGATAGAGGGAACATTTCTCAAGATCATAAAATCCATCCATGAAAAACCTACAGCAAATATCATTCTCAATGGGGAAAAGATGAGAGCCTTTCCCGATTAAGAACACATCAAGGATGCCCACTCTTGACACTATTGTTCAACATAGTACTAGAAGTCCTAGCAACACCAATCAGATAAAAAGAGAAATAAAAGGTATTCAAATTGTCAAAGAAGAAGTAAAACTCTCTCTCATCGAAGATGACATGATACTTTATGTGGAAAATCCAAAAGACTCCACCCCCAATTTAATAGAACTCATACAGTAATTCAATAATATGGCACAATACAAAATCAATGCACAAAAATCAGTTGCTTTCTTATACACTAACAATGCAACTGTAAAAAGAGAAATTAGAGAAACGATTCCATTTACAATAGCACCAAAAACCAAAGAGGTAAAAGATCTATACTCTAGGAACTACAGAACATTCATGAAAGAAACTGAAGACACAAAAAGATAGAAACACATTCCATGCTGATGGATCAGAAGAATAAACATTGATAAAATGCCTATACTACCCAGAGCAACTTCTTCAACTCCATCCTGATCAAAATTCCAATGACATTTTTCAAAGTGCTGGAACAAATAATCGAAAAATTTGTATGGAATCAGAAAAGGCCCAGAATCACCAAGGAAATGTTGAGAGAAAAAAAAAAAAACAAAAAACCCAAAGCTGGAGGCAACACGATTTGGCTGATTTCAAGCTATATTACAAAGCAGTGATCACCAAGACAGCATGGTACTGGCACCAAAACAGACATATAGATCAATGGAACAAAATAGCCCAGATATGGATCCTCAACTCTATGGTCAAATAATCTTCAACAAAGCAGAGAAAAATATGCAATGGAAAAAAGACAGTCTCTTCAATAAATGGTGCTGGGAAAACTGGACAGCCACATGCAGAATGAAACTTGACCACTCGGTAACACCATACACAAAGATAAACTCAAAATGGATGAAAGACCTCAATGTGAGACAGGAATCCATCAAAATCCTAGAGGAGAACATAAGCAGCAAGCTCTTTGACACTGGCCACGGCAACTTTTTTCAAGATACATCTCCAAAAGCTGGTGAAACAAAAGCAAAATTGAACTTTTGGGACTTCATCAAGATAAAAAGCTTCTGCACAGCAAACGAAACAGTCAACAAAACAAAGAGGCAACCCACAGAATGGGAGAAGATATTTGCAAATGACACTACAGATAAAGGGCTGGTATCCAAGATCTATGAAGAACTTTTCAAACTCAACACCCAGAAAACAAATAATCAAGTCAAAAAATGGGCAGAAGACATGGAAAGACACTTCTCTGAAGAAGACATACAAATGGCTAACAGACACATGAAAAAATGTTCATCATCATTAGCCATCAAGGGAAATTCAAATCAAAACCACATTGAGATACCACCTTACACCAGTTAGAATGGCAAAAATGGCAAGGGAAAGAAACAACAAATGTCGGAGAGGTTGTGGAGAAAGGGGGAACCCTCTTACACTGTTGGTGGGAATGCAAGTTGGTACAGCCTCACTTTGGAAAACAGTGTGGAGGTTCCTCAAAAATTTAAAAATAGAGCTACCCTATGACCCAGCAATTGCACTCCTGGGTATTTACCCCAAAGACACATATGTAGTGAAAAGGGCCATGTGGACCCCAATGTTCATAATAGCAATGTCCGCAATAGCCAAACTGTGGAAGGAGCTGAGATGCCTTTCAACAGATGAATGGATAAAGAAGATGTGGTCCAAAAGCAGAGGCAGCGGAGGAAGATGGCAGCAGCCATACCACAGCGGGATGGGACCGTGGAGCAGCTGCACAGTGAGCAGCTACCCAAGAAAGACATTCTCAAGTTTCTACAGGACCACGGTTCAGATTTGTTTCTTGCACAACATAAGTTATTAGGAAACATTAAAAATGTGGCAAAGACAGCTAACAAGGACCATTTGGTTACAGCCTACAATCATCTTTTTTGAAAGTAAGCATTTCAAGGATACTGAAAGTATAAGTAAAGTGTCTGAGCATGTGAAAAATGTGAAGCTTAATGAAGATAAACCCAAAGAAACCAAGTCTGAACAGACTGGATATATAAAATCTGTCCTTAAAAAAGGAGATAAAACCAACTTTCTCAAAAGGGAAATGTTCACTGCTGGTATACAGGAACACTACAGGATGGGACTGTTTTAGATACTAATATTCAAACGAGTTCAAAAAAGAAGAAAAATGCCAAGCCTTTAGGTTTTAAGGATGGAATAGGCAAAGTTATCAGAAGATGGGATGAAGCACTCTTAACTATTAGTAAAGGAGAAAAGGCTTGACTAGAGATTGAACCAGAATAGGCTTATGGAAAGAAAGGATAGCCTGATGCCAAAATTCCAAATGCAAAACTCATTTTTGAAGTGGAATTAGTGGATATTGACTGAAATAGCAATGCTTCGGATATAAAGACATCAGCAATAATAAAACATGGCCTTGAAAAAACATATAACTAATCAGAGCTGGTTACTATTGTACGGGAAGAGTCACTGGAAAATTCAAGAATTCTGATATTGTTTACCCAATCCCCAACTTTTAATATATGTAATCCATTATAATTCCCTAAAGTTTGAAATATTTTACTACAGCTGTGTAAAATATTGGTTAAGAAGAAATGACTTTCCTTTTACCTCATGTTGTAAACTAAAAGGCTCAATAAAAACAATTCAGTGTCTTGAAAGAAAAAAAAAGATGTGGTCCATATATACAATGCAATATTACTCAGCCATCAGAAAGGATGAATACCCAGCTTTTGCATCAACATGGATGGGACTGGAGGAGATTATGCTAAATGAAATAAGTCAAGCAGAGAAAGTCAAGTACCATATGGTTTCACTTATTTGTGGAACATAGGAATAGCATGGAGGACATTAGCAGAAGGAAGGGGAAAAGGAAGGAGGAAATCGGAGTGGGAGATGAAACATGAGAGGCTATGGACTCCTAGAAACAAACTGAAGGTTTTAGAAGGGAGGGGGGTGGAGGGATGGGTTAGCCTGGTGATGGGTATTAAGGAGGGCACACACTGCATGTAGCACTGGGTGTTATATGAAAACAATGAATTGTGGATCACTACATCAAAAACGAATGATGTATTGTATGGTGACTAACATAACATAATAAAATTAATTAAATTTAAAAAATAAAAATATAAATATAAACTGATTTCTCAGTAGAAATTTGGAGTCCACAAGCAATGAAATGTTATATTTTAATTTCTGAAATAATAATATTAAAATTCTGTCAATAGAATTCTATATCCATTTATCTGTTGATGTTCCAACTATCACTGCATTCCAGTCATAAAACCCACTTGATTTTGGTGTGTAATCCTTTTAAAGTCCTGTTGAATTCTGTTAGCTAGTTTTGTTGGGGGTTTCTGTATCAATTTCATTAGAGATGTTGGTCTGTAGTTTCTGTGTCAATTTGGAAATATTCCCTTCGCTTCAATTTTTTGGAAGAGTTTGACGAGATTGGTATTAAATCTTACAATTTTTGCTAGAATTCATTGGTGAAACCTGGTCCTGAGCTGTTTTTTTGTTTGTTTGCAGGTTTCTGTATTTGCCTATATATTTACCTTTACGAGAACTTTATATTTTGTAAGAGTTTAAGTTACCATCGACCATACTTTCATTACTTGATGAACTCCCTTTATCATTTCTTTTATACCAGGCCTAGTGATAATGAACTCTCAGCTTGTTTATGTGAGAATGTCTTGATTTCTCCCTTATTTCTGAGGGACAATTTTATCAGATATAATATTCCCTGTTGACTTTTTCCCCCTCTCTCTCAGCACTTGAAAATGTAGTTTTCCATTGCCTTCTGAGCTGCAAGTTCTCTCCTGAGACATCTATTGATTATCTTATAGACGTTCGACTGTAAAGAGATGAGTTGCATATCTTTGCTATTTTCAAGATCCTTTGTCTCTGACTTCCAGCAGTTTGATTATAATGTATCTTGCAGTAGGTCTTTGCAGATTTCATTGTCGTTGGAAATTAGTTTCTAATATTTGAATTTCCATTTCTTTCATCAAATTTGGGAAGTTTTTCACCATTATTTCTTCAAATAATTCTTCTAATCCTTTTTCTCTTTTTCCCCTGTGTTATGTCCTTGATGCATATATTGATTGACACAGATATTATTCCGTAAATCCTTTAGGCCCTGTTCACTCTTCTTTATTCTTCCTGCTCCACAGACTTGATAATTTCAAATGACCTGTGTTTAAGTTAGCTGATTATTTCTTCTGCCTGTTGACTTGTGTCAGTTTTTCAACTCAATTATTGTAATCTGAAGCTCCTGGTTTTTTTTGGGGGGGACTTTAAAAAGATATTTTCTTTTTTTTAGACATCCTTTTTGTTCTTAAATCATTTTCTTGAATTCTTTCATTTTATTGTGCAGTTGCCTGCTGAAGTAATTTTGAAGCTCACGGAATATATGTAGGAAAGATGTTTTAAAATCTTCACCAAGTAAGTCAGAGGCCTATGTTTATTTGCAGTGAGTTTCTGGAGATTTATTTTGTACCTGTGAGTGGGCCATTTTCCTCTTTCTTTTGTATGCATTGTGATTTTTTTTGTGGAAATGTCATAGCTAAAAATATCCCTAATTTGGGATAGGAAACAATCATCCAAATGCAGGAAGCACGGGCTTTCATCATATTAAACAAAAGCTGGCCCACACCAAGACATATCATAGTATAATTTGCAAAATATACAGATGAGGAAAACATCCTCAAAGTAGCAAGGGAAAAGAAATACCTAACCTACAAAGTAAGACAAAATCACATTATCAGAATATTTCTCAATAGAAATCTAGAAAGCCAGAAAGGAGTGACATGATATATCCAACGTTCTGGAAGAAATATTAAAGGCAACTATTTGGGGGAAAAAAAAAAGCAATGAAGACTAAAAAGAACCAGAGAATATCACCAGACACTAACTATATAGGTAACACGATGGAACGAAATTCAAATCTATCAATAATCACTGTGAATGTAAATGGACTAAATGCTCCTATTAAAAGACACAGTGTATCAGAGTGGATAAAAAAAAACAAGACTGATCCAAATAGTGCTGAGTATAGACATTTTAGATCTAACAGCACCTGCAGATGGAAAGTGAGGGGGTAGAGAACCATCTATCATGCTGATAGATGTCAGAAGAGAGATGCAGTAGTCATAATTATATTAGACAATAGACTTTAAACCAAAGACTGTAATAAGAGATGAAGAAGTGCGCTGCATCATAATTAAGGAGTTTATCCAACAAGATCTTACAGTTGTAAATGTTCATGTTGCCAACACTGGAGCAGCCAAACATATAATCAATTAATGACAAAGATTAAAAAGCTCACTGATAATGATACAGTAATAATAGTGGAAATTAACATCCCATTTACAGCAATTGACAGATCATCTATGCAAAAAATCATTAAGTAAACAATGGCTTTCTGACATACAGGACCAAATGGAATAAACAGGTATATTCAGAACATTTCATCCTAAGGCAGCAGAATACATATTCTTTTTCAGTACACATGGGACATTCTCCAGAATAGATCACGTACTGGGTCACAAATCAGTCCTCAACAAACATAAAAAAGACTGAAATCATACCATGCATATTTTCTGACCACAACACTATAAAACTTGAAGTCAATAACAAGAAAAAATTTGCAAAGACTGCAAATACATGGAAGTTAAAGAACATACTACTAAAGAATAAATGGGTCAACCAGGAAATTAAAGAAGAATTAAGGGGCACCTCAATGGCTCAGTCAGTTAAGTTTCTGTCTTCAGCTCAAGTCATGATCCCAGGGTCCTAGGATCAAGCCCCCACTGGGCTCTCTGCTCGTTGGGGAGCCTGCACCTCCATCTCCCTCAGAAAAAAATAAAAATGTTAAAGAAAAAAGAATTTAAAAAATACCTGAAAGCAAATGAAATGAAAACACAACAGTTCCAAAATTTTGGAATGAGGCAAAGGCAGTCCTAAGAAAAAAGTCTCAAATACACAAGCTAAGCTAAACTTATACCTAAGGAGCTAGAAAAAGAACAGCAAGTAAAGCCTAAATACAGCAGGAGAAGAGAAAAAATAAAGATCAGAGCAGAAATCAATGACATGGAAACCAAAAGAACAGTAGAACAGATCAACAAATCTAGGAGCTGGTTCTTTGAAAGAATTAATAAGATTGATAAACCTACAGCTAGACTTATCAAAAAGAAAAGAGAAAGGACCCAAATAAATAAAATCATGAATGAAAGAGGAGAGATTACAACCAACACCAAAGAAATACAATTGTAAAGACATATCATGACCAATTATATTCCAACAATTAGGCAATCTGGAAGAAAGGGAGGCGTTTCAAGAAACATATGAACTACGAAAACTGAAACAGGAAGAAATAGAAAACCTGAACAGACTCATAACCAGCAAAGAAATTGAAGCAATAATCAAAAATCTCCCAACAAACAAGAGTTCAGGACTAGATGCCCTCCCAGTGGAATTACATCAAACATTTAAAGAAGAACTAATTTCTATCCTTCTGAAACTGTTTCAAAAAATAAAATGGCAGGAAAACTTACAAACACCTTCCATGAGACCAACACAGCCTCAATTCCAAAACCAGACACAGACTCCACTAAAAGTAGAATTACAGACCAATATCCTTTTGAACATGGATGCAAAAATTCTCACCAAGATACGAACCAATAGTATCAAACAGTCCATTAAAGGGATTATTCACTTTAACCAAGTGGGATTTTATTCCTGGGCTGTAAAGATGGATCAACATCTGCAATTCAATGTGATACACTACATTTATAAAAGTAAGGATGAGAACCATATGATCCTCTCAGTAGATGCAGAAATGCATTTGACAAAGCACAGCATCCTTTCTTAATTAAAACTCTCTGCTGTATAGGGATAGAGGGAACCTCAAAATCATAAAAGCAATATATGAAAAACCACAGCAGATATCATTCTCAATAGGAAATAACTGAGATCTTTTCCCTTAAGGTCAGGAACATGGCAGGGATGCCCACTCTCACCACTATTGTTCAACAATAGTATTAGAATAGTACTAGAAGTCCTAGCCTTAGCAATCAGACAACAAAAAGTAATAAAAGGCATCCAAATTGACAAAGAGGTCAAACTTTCTCTCTTTGCAGATGACATGATACTCTATGTTGAAAACCCAAGACTCCACCCTAAAACTGCTGTAACTCATACAGCAATTCAGTAATGTGGCAGGATATAAAATCAATGCACAGAAATCAGTCGCATTACACAAACAATGAGGCAGAAGAAAGAGAAATTCAAGGAATTGATCCCATTTACAATTGTACTGAAAACCATAAGATACATAGGAATAAATCTAACCAAAGAAGCAAAGGATCTGTACTCAGAAAGCTATAGAACAGTTACGGAAAAAAGTGAGGAAGATGCAAAGAAATGGAAAAATGATCTATGCTCATGAATCGTAAGAACAAATATGGTTTAAATGTCTATGCTACCTAGAGTAATCTACACATTCAATGCAATCCCTATAAAAATATCTTCAACATTTTTCACAGAGCTGGAACAATAATTCTAAAATTTGAGTGGAATCAGAAAAGACCCCAAATAGCCAAAGTAATTTTGAAAAAGAAAACCAAAGATGGAAGCATGAAAATCACAGACTTCAGGTTGTATGACAAAGCTGTGATCGTCAAGATAGTATGGTAGTGGCACAAAGACACAAACATCAAGCAATGGGACAGAATAGAGAACCCAGAAATGAACCTTCCACCCCATGATCAACTACTTTTCAACAAAGCAGGAAAGACTATCCAAAGGAAAAAAGACAGTCTCTTCAACAAATGGTGCTGGGAAAACTGGACAGCCACATGCAGAAGAATGAAATTGGACCATTCTCTTAGGCCATACACAAAGATAAACTCAAAACAGATGAAAGACCTAAATATGAGACAGGAATCCATCAACATCCTAGAGGAAAATGCAGGCAGCACCCCCTTTGACCTCGACTGCAGCATCTTCTTGACAGACACATCTCCAAAGTCAGGAAAAACAAAAAGCAAAAATGAACTACTGGGACTTCAGCAGGATAAAAGGTTTTTTGTAAAGCAAAGGAAACAGTCAACAAAATGAAAAGTCAACCAACAGAAAGGGAAAAGATATTCACAAATGAAATATCAGATAAAGGGCTAGTATCTGAAATCCATAAAGAACTTATCAAACTCAACATCCCCTCAAAAAAATTAAGTTAAGAAATAGGCAGAAGACATGAAAAGAAATTTCTCCAGAGAAGACAGACAGATGGCTCACAGACACATGAAAAAATGCTCAATATCACTTAGTACCAGGGAAATCAAATCAAGACAACAGTGAGATTCCACCTCACACTGGTTGGAATGGCTAAAATTAACTAGACATGAAACAACAAATATTGGCAAGGTTGTGGAGAAAGGGGAGCCCTCTTACACTGCTGGTGGAAATGCAAACTGGTGCAGCCACTCTGGAAAATAGTATGGAGGTTCCTCAAAAAGTTAAAAATGTAAGAGCTACCCTATGATGTAGCAACTACATTACTAGGTATTTATACAAAGGATACAAACATAGTGATTCAAAGGGGTACGTGCACCCCAGTGTTTATAGCAGCAATGTCCACAATAGCCAAAGTATGGAAAGAGCCTAGATGTCCATCGACAGATGAATGGATAAAGAAATAGTATATATATATATATATATATATATATATATATATATATATATATATATATATATATATATACAATGGAATATTACTCAGCTATCAAAAAGAATGAAATCTTGCCATTTACAACGATGTGGATGGAAGGAGAGGGTATTATGCTGAGTGAAGTCAGTCAGTCAGAGAAAGACAAATACCACAGGATTCATTCACATGTGGAATTTGAGAAACAAAACAGATGAACATAGGGGAAGGGAAGGAAAAATAAGATAAAAATAGAAAGGGAGGCAAGGTGGTACAGCCATTCTACAAAACAGTATGGAGTTTCCTCCAAATAGTTCTAAAAATAGATCTATCCTAAAATCCTGCAATTACACTACTAGGTATCGACTGAATGGATAGAAAATACTGATTCAAAGGGACACATGCACTCCAATGTTTATAGCAGCATTATCAATAATAGCCAAACTATGGAAAGAGCCCAAGTATTCAGCAACAGATGAATATATAAAGAAGATGTGATATACATATACACAATGGAATATTACTCAGCCATAAAAGGAATGAACTCTGCCATTTGCAACACCACGAATGGAGTCAGAGTGTATTATGCTAAATGAAATACATTAAAGAAAGAGAAACATGATTTCACTCATATGTGGAATTTTAGAAATAAAACACCAAAGCAAAGGTTAAAAAAAAGAAAGATTAAGGGAAATGAGAAACACAGTCCTAATCACAGTGAACATACTGAATGTCACCAAAGGGAAGTTAGGGATGGTTGAACAGGTGATGGGGATTAAGGAGTGGAGCTATTGTGCTGAGCACTGGGTGATATACAGAAGTTCTGAATCATGGGATGTCTGAGTGGCTCAGTTAAGGGTCCACCTTCAGCTCAGTCATTATCCCAGGGTCCTGGGATCAAGTCCCACACCAGGATCCCTGCTCAGCGGGGAGTCTGCTTCTCCCTCTGCCTGCCGCGCCCCCTGCTTGTGTGTGAGCTCTCTCTCCCTGACAAATAAGTTAATAAAAAGTCTTTTAAAAAAAAGAAGTTCTGAATCATATAATGATATATATTCAGAATCATACCTAACATTATTATTATATTTTATGTTCACTAGGATTTAAAAAAAACTTTAAAATATGAAATAAAATGTATATGAACCCTTGACAGACCCTGAATAGGTAAAATAATTTTGAGAAGGACAAAGTTTGAGGACTCAGTTTCTGAATCCAAAAACTGAGATACTGGCATAAATAAAAACAGAACAATCAAACAGAACAGAAAACATGCAAAAGACTCTCACATACTTGGTCAAATAATTTTTGATGAGGGTACCAAGACCACACAATGCAGAAGAACAGTCTCTTCAAGAAATGATTTTGGAAAAACTAAATATTCACATGCAAAATAATAAAATTACGTTCTTACCTAACACCATGTTAAAAAATTAACTCAGAATGGATCAAATACCTAAATGCAAGGTCTATCAAGATTTTAGGAGGAAATATGAAAAGAGAGCTTCTCAGTATTGGAAATGGCTGTATAGCTTTGGATGTGACACCTCAGCCATAGAAACAAAAGTAAAAATAGATAAATTAGACTGCATCAAAATTAAAACTTCTGTGAGCCAAATGCCACGTTAAACAGAATGAAAAGAAAACTGAAAGTTGGGAGAAAACATATGCAAAACATGTATGTGGTAAAGAATTAAAATCCAGAATATCTTAATAATGTCTACAAGTGAAAAAGAAAAGCAACTGATTAAAAAATTGGCAAAGAATCAAGAAGCTATACAACTGTGTATTAAGAACATGAAAAGATTACACTACCAATCATTAGGATAATGAAAATGAAACACACAATGAAATATTATTTTTACATCCACTAAGACAGTTATTATAAAAACAACAACAAGTGTTAGTATACGGGGAGAAAATGGAACTCCGAGGCATTGCTTATGGGAATGCAAAATTGTAGTCATTGTGAGAGACAATATAGAAGTTTCTTAAAAATAATTAAATGTAGAATTACCATACGATAAAGTATTTCCACTTCTAGGTATATGCAGAAATGGAATAAAAGGGACTCCAACAAGTATTTGTACACCAATTTCACAACAGCACCATAATAATAATCATAATAACCAAAAGATAGAAGCAACCCAAGTATACATCCTCAGATGGACAGAAAAACAAAATATGGTCTATCCAGATAATGGAATATCATTCAGCTTTAAAAATGAAATTCTGACATGTGCTACAACCTGGAAACTTAAACATATTATGCTGAGTTAATCCAGACACAAGAGGACAAATATTGTATGACTTCACTTATAAAATATGCAAATGAGGCAAACTCATAGAAACAGAAAGCAGAATGTTTGCAGGGGTTAGAGAGGGGAGGATTGAAAATGATTATTCAACGGGTAGAGACTTTCAGTCTGGGAATGATGGAAAAGTTCTGGAGATATATCATGGTGATGGTGATACAACTTTGTGGATGTACTTAATGCCAATGAATTATATAGTTAAAATGATTAGATAAATTTTATGATGTGTATATTTGCCAAATAAAAGCTAAATACAGCTTTAAACCTAAAAAAAGTCTCCACTGTACTTTACTGATTTATTTAGTCTATTATCTGTTCCCCTTGAAAGTGTGACTTGCCAATGGGTGACATAAAACAGGTATTTAATAAATACCTGGCAAAAGAACGAATATGAAGAGTAGCTATAGGAATCTAAAAAATTTAGAAAATAAAAATATTGTCCCTACACACAATAAAAATGTGACTTGTTGAGCAAATCAGCTACCTTTCCATTAAATGCCTAAAGAACAATTCCAAAGAAACATGAAATTAATACATTAACAGTGTAAAACTGAATGTAATGTGTTTATAATTAGGGAAGTCAAGAAATTAACAATCTGCAATCATGCAGAAGCGATGGGTAATACTGACATAACAGGAAAAATAATTATTTTAAAATGGCAAAGTAGGAACAAAGCAAACACAAGAAATGATCTGACTCTGGAACAGTGGAGAGTGAACTGGATCTACATGGCTAAATTCACAATTTTATATTTATTTTAAAGCATAAAACCAGTATGAAAATAAATAACAGTGTTGCATTGGAGGGGGGATAAGTGAGGTAGATTGGGGGAAAAAATCTGTAAATCTAAACCAATACTTAAAAAAATTAAGGAAGAAGACCTCACAAGAAATGTATTAACTACAAGTGAAGAATATCAATTTTATAATGCAAAAATCTGATAGACACCATATCAATATGAGTAGAGTGGACTTCAATAGTAATAGAGCAAATTTGTGTGTGTCTCCTAATAGTAGGCACATGACTCTGTATCACTTCTGAGTGTTCCACCCAAAAATATAAATGTGATTCTAGTGAAGAGAAATCACACAAACCCACATAGAGGGACATTCTACAAAATAATGTACACGTCAAAATGTCAAGGCCACAAAAGTCATAAAACACAAAGACTAAAGAAATGATCCAGATTAATGGATTACATCAATACAAACTGTAAATTGTGATTGTAACCTGTGTTAACAAAAAATTGTTTTTTCTTTAAGGACATTTGTGATACAATTGGTAAAAGTCAAGTAGCTCTGTAGATTTGATAATGGTAATGAATTCATTAATTTCCTTATTTTGATTACTGTGCCTTTGAGAAAAAGTAACTGTTTTTAGGAATAATAAAGATAATGTCAAAATAAATGTCTAACATTATTTTTTTTAATTTTATTATGTTATGTTAGTCACCATACAATACATCATTAGTTTTTGATGTGGTGATCCACGATCCATTGTTTTCCTATAACACCCAGTGCTCCATGCAGAACATGCCCTCCTTAATACCCATCACTGGGCTAACCAATCGCCCCTAAACCCACCCTCTAAAACCGTTTGTTTCTCAGAGTCCACAGTCTCTCATGGTTCATCTCTCCCTCCAACTGCCCCCCCTTCATTTTTCCCTTCCTTCTCCTAATGTCCTCCATGCTGTTCCTTATGTTCCAATAATAAGTGAAACCATATGATAATTGATTTTCTCTGCTTGACTTACTTCACTTCACATAATCTTATCCAGTCCCACCAATGTTGATGTAAAAGTTGGGTATTCATCCTTTGTGATGGCTGAGTAATATTCCATTGTATATATGGACCACATCTTTATTCATTCATCTGTTGAAGGGCATCTCGGCTCTTTCCACAGTTTGGCTATTGTGGACATTGTTCCTAAGAACATTGGGTTGCATATGGTCCTTCTTTTCACTACATCTGTGTCTTTGGGGTAAATACCCAGGAGTGCAATTGCTGGGTCATAGGGTAGCTCTATTTTTAATTTTTTGAGGCACCTCCACATTGTTTTCCAAAGTGGCTATACCAACTTGCATTCCCACCAACAGTGTAAGAGGGTTCCCCTTTCCCCACATCCTTGCCAACATTTGTTGTTTCTTGCCTTGTCAATTTTTGCCATTCTAACTGGTGTAAGGTGGTATCTCCATACCATTGATTTGAATTTCCCTCATGGTTAATGATGATGAACATTTTTTCATGTGTCTGTTAGCCATTTGTATGTCTTCTTCAGAGAAGTGTCTTTCCATGTCTTCTGCCCATTTTTTGACTTACTTGTTTTCTGGGTGTTGAGTTTGAGAAGTTCTTTAAAGATCTTGGATACAAGCCCCTTATCTGTAGTGTCATTTGCAAATATATTCTCCCATTCTGTGGGTCGCCTCTTTGTTTTGTTGACTGTTTCATTTGCTGTGCAGAAGCTTTTTATCTTCATGAAGTCCCAAAAGTTCATTTTTGCTTTTGTTTCACTAGCTTTTGGAGATGTAGCTTGAAAGAAGTTGGTGTGGGCGATGTCAAAGAGGTTACTGCCTATGTTCTCCTCTATGATTTTGATGGATTCCTGTCTCACATTGAGGTCTGTCATCTATTTTGAGTTTATCTTTGTGAATGGTGTTAGAGAATGGTCGAGTTTCATTCTTCTGCATGTTGCTGTCCAATTTTCCCAGCACCATTTATTGAAGAGACTGTCTTTTTTCCATTGCATGTTTTTCCCTGCTTTGTCAAAGATTATTTGACCATAGAGTTGAGCGTCCATATCTGGGTCCTCTATTCTGTTCCATTGGTCTATATGTCTGTTTTTGTGCCAGTACCATGCTGTCTTGGTGATAACAGCTTTGTAATATAGCTTGAAATCAGGCAACGTGATGCCTCCAGCTTTGTTTTTCTTTTTCAACATTTCTTTGGCAATTTGCGGTCTTTTCTGATTCCATACAAATTTTAGGATTGTTTGTTCCAGCACTTTGAAAAATGTCATTGGCATTTGATCGGGATGCCGTTGAAGGTATAGATTGCTCTGGGTAGCATAGACATTTTAACAATGTTTATTCTCCCAATCCATGAGCATGGAATATTTTTCCATCTTTTTGTGTTTTCTTCAATTTCTTTCATGAGTGTTCTGTAGTTCCTAGAGTTCTGTAGTACCTCTTTGGTTAGGTTTATTCTGAGGTATCTTATGGATTTTGGTGCTATTGTAAATGGAATCGTTTCTCTAATTTCTCTTTCTACAGTTGCGTTGTGAGTGTATAAGAAAGCAACTGATTTCTGTGCATTGATTTTGTATCCTGCCACATTATTGAATTGCTGTATGAGTTCCAGTAATTTGGGGGTGCAATCATTGAGGTTTTCCACATAAAGTATCATGTCCTTTGCAAAAAGAGAGATTTTGACTTCTTGTTTGCCAATTTGAATACCTTTTATTTCTTTTTGTTGTCTAATTGCTGTTGCTAGGACTTCTAGTACTATGTTGAACAATAGTGGCAAGAGTGGGCATCCTTGACGTGTTCCTGATTTTAAGGAAAAGGCTCTCCGCTTTTCCCCATTGAGGATGATATTCACTGTGGGTTTTTCATAGATGGATTTTATGAACTTGAGGAATGTTCCCTCTATCCCTGTACTCTGAAGAGTTTTAATCAGGAAAGGATGCTGTATTTTATCAAATGCTTTTTGTCCATCAATTAGGAAGACCGTATCGTTTTTCTCCCTCCTCTTATTAGTGTGTTCTATCACACTGACTGATTTAGGAATGTAGAACCACCCTTGCATCCCGGGGATAAATCCCAGTTGGTCGTGATAGATGATCCTTTTAATGTATTGTTGGATCCTATTAGCTAGGATTTTGTGGAGGATTTTGGAACCCATAATCATCAGGGATATCTGTCTGAAATTCTCCTTTTTGATAGGGTCTTTGCTTGTTTTGGGGATCAAGGTAATGCTGGCATCACAGAATGAGTTTGGAAGTTTTCCTTCTGTTTCTATGTTTTGAAACAGCTTCAGGAGAATAGGTATTACTTCTTCTTTGAATGTTTGGTAGAATTCCCCAGGGAATCCATCAGGACCTAGACTATTGTTTTTGAGGAGGTTTTTGATCAGTGCTTCAATCTTGTCACTGGTTATTGGCCTATTCAGGTTGTAAATTTCTTTCTGTTTCAGTCTTGGCAGTTTACAGGTTTCCAGGAAGGCCTCCATTTCATTAATTTGGGTCCTTTCTCTTTTCTTTTGGATAAGTCTGGCCAATGGTTTATCGATCTTATTCATTCTTTCAGAGAACCAGCTTCTAGTTTTGTTAATCTGATCTACTGTGTTTCTGGTTTCTAATTCATTGATCTCTTCTCTAATCTTAATTATTTCTCTTCTAATGCGTGCCTTAGGCATCGTTTGTTGCTTTTTCTCTAGTTCTTTAAAGTGTAGAGTTAGTTGGTGAATTCGGGATTTTCCTATTTTTTTGAGTGAGGCTTGGATGGCTAAGTATTTCCCCCTCAGGACCACCTTTGCAGTATCCCATAGGTTTTGGACTGATGTGTTTTTGTTCTCATTGATTTCCATGAATTGTTTAAGTTCTTCCTTGATTTCCTGGTTGACCCAAACATTCTTGAGCATTCTGGTCTTTAGCTTCCAAGTGTCTGAATTTCTGCCACACTTTTTCTTGTGATTGAGTTCCAGTTTTAAAGCACTGTGGTCTGAGAATACGCAGGGAATAATCTCAATCTTTGGTATCGGTTGAGACCTGACCTTTGACCCAGTATGTGGTCTATTCTGGAGAAAGCTCCATGTGCCCTCGAGAAGAATGAGTATTCTGTTGTTTTAGGGTGGAATGTTCTGTATATATCTGTGAGGTCCATCTGGTCCAGTGTGTCATTCAAAGCTCTTGTTTCTTGGTTGATTTTCTGCTTAGATGATCTGTCCATTGGTGAGAGTGGAGTATTGAGGTCTCCTACAGTTAATGTATTGTTATCGATATGACTCTTTATTTTGGTTAACAGTTGGCTTATGTAGGTGGCTGCTCCCATGTTGGGGGCATAGGTATTTACAATTGTTAGATCTTCTTGTTGGATAGACCCTTTAAGAATGATATAGTGTCCTTCTGTGTCTCTAATTACAGACTTTAGTTTAAAATCTAATTTGTCTGATATAAGAATTGCTACCCCAGCTTTCTTTTGAGGTCCGCTGGCATGGAAGATGGATCTCCACCCCTTCACTTTCAGTCTGGATGCATCTTTAGGTTCAAAATGAGTCTCTTAGGCAGCATATGGATGGGTCCTGTGTTTTTATCCAATCTGCAACCCTGTGCCGTTTTATGGGAGCATTTAGGCCATTCACGTTGAGCGTGATTTTTGAAAGATATGAATGAATTGTCATCATGTTGCCTGTGAAGACGTTGTTTTTATAGATTGTCCCTGTAAGTTTCTGTTGTATATGACTCTTGGGGTCTTTCTCCTTTTATAGCACCCCCCTTAATATTTCTTGCAGGGCTGGCTTAGTGGTCACATATTCTTTCAGTTTCTGCCAGTCCTGGAAGCTCTGCATCTCTCCATGCATTCTAAATGATAGCCTTGCCACATGAAGTATTCTTGGCTGCATGTTCTTCTCATTTAGTACCCTGAGTATGTGTTGCCAGCCCTTTCTGGCTTGCCAGGTCTCTGTGGATAGGTCTGACGTTATTCTGATGTTCCTCCCTCTGTACGTAAGGAATGTCTTCCCCCTAACTGCCCTTAAGATGGTTTCCTTGGTTCTAAGATTTGTGAGTTTTACTACACCCTGTTTTCCTTATCTTGGGAAGGGTCCTCTCTGCCTCTAGGATGCGAATGTTTGTTTCATTCCCCAGATTAGGGAAGTTCTCAGCTATGATTTCCTCAAATACATCTTCTCGTCTTCTCTCTCTCTCCACTCCCTCCGGGATTCCAATTATTCTGACGTTGGAACGCTTCATGGTGTCACTTATTTCTCTGATTCTATTTTCAGGGATTCTGAGTTGTTTTTCCCTGGCCTCCACTTTTCCCTTTTGATCTATTATATTGTCTTCCAGGTCGCTTATTCGTTCTTCTGCCTCACTTACCCTAGCTGTTAGATTATCTATATCGGATTGGATCTCATTGATCACATTTTTACATTTTGCCAATCAGTTTTCATTTCTGCCCTTAGAGACTCTGTGTTGCCATTAATTGATTTGTCCATTCTAGCCACTGTCTTCACAATTGCTACCCTGAATTCCATCTCCGACATCTTCTTCTATCTGCATCCATTTGTAAATCTGCAGCATAAGTCATAATCTCTGAGTCTTTTCTATTTTGGGGGTTCCTCCTCCTAGTCATTCTGTTGATGGGTGTTTGAGGGAATGTATAGAGTCCAAATTATTGACCAGAACCCAAGCAAGATGCACCTGTTTTCTAGGGACCTTAGGGTTGCTGGCCTCTTGTTTTCCCATCGTGTCTTCTGGGGGAGGGGCCTGTGTGCTCTTACTCAGGCAACCCTGTTTGGGCAAGTTGCCCTGCCCCCCTGTGGCAGGGGATGGGCTCAGCGGGAATCAGTTTTTGGGGCTTTTGTTCTCTGGCGGCTTTCCGTGTCTCTTCCGTGCGTCAGACCAGAAGAGACCATTTCCAACCCTCTGCCTCAGGGCAGAGAGACCGCAGTCTGTTCTTCAGAGCTCTCCAAGCCCCACTGTCTCTGTTTCTGTCTGTGTTGCTATAAACTGCAGCGTCCTGGGTTGTGTGCCCCTCTGCAGCGCCCCGAGTCCTGCCTCCAGGTTGGGGCACGTCTCTGCCCTTTGTGCTTCTAAAACTGCCAGCCACTCCCAGTTCACACGCGCGACCCCGCCGCTCCGGGTTTCTGCCTAGGGGCTGCCCTAAAGTCCTTTCCCCGCCGCTACTGGTTTGTGAGTCTGGGCCCCGTCCTCAGCGAGCAAGGCTGTCGCTCACGGGTAGTGTAGGATCCCCACGGTCAGGCACCCTCCCGCTGCCATTTATCCTCCAATATCTGCCCGCAGAATCATGGCTCCCCACTTCGTACCTCAAAACCAACTGCCTGCGATACTGTTTGTAGAGATCCAGATGTTCTTACATCTCAGGCTGATTTCATGGGTGCTCAAAGTAGTCTAGTAGAAATCCAGCTCAATTCCAGGGACCAGGTGAAATAGGGTCCCCTTCTCCTCTGCCATCTTTCCTAAATCCCAATATCTAACTTAAAAAAAAAAAATCTTTGAAGGGCTTTCGAACCACAAAGGAATTTTGTATGTGAACTGTTTATTAGATTTCACTGTCATATTTTCTGAGTAATTGTATTGTACTTAAGTAGGAAAATGTGTTTGTTCTTAGACTTGTGCAGAACTGTTTAGGAAGAATGTATCATGATCTTCAATTTACTGTCAAATGGCTCAGGAAAGAAAGTTGTATGTACATTAAGTCCTTCAAAATACACTGTGCTAACCCTGTCCTTCAAATAAAATCTTTTGTCATTAAATAAAGTATATTTAACTTATGCACAGAAACAAAGCAGAAAGCCATATGCTTATTTGATTGAAAGTACATTCTGTATAAAGTGCCCTTAAAGTAATATCTTCCTTTTATTTACATTTAATTTTTAAAACTTCCATCAGAAGCATTAGGGAAATGTCATGTGCTTAATATCTGAAAGTATCCTGTGATGAACCCATACTTTTGGTAACACCTATTCTTTAACACTTATGTGTAGAAGCATTAGGGAAAAGCCATCTATTTAGCTCCTTGATTATACCGTATGCTCAAACTGTACTTCAAGTAACATAATCCTTTTACCTGTGTTTTTCACTCATGCATAAAACGTTAGGGAAAAGGCATGTGTTTATCTCCTTGACAACACTATGCTTAAGCACTGCTGGCACAACCACCCTCCTTTCATTATCTATGTTGTTTTTTTTAATGTGTACAACCATAAAGAAAATGCTATATTCTTGATTGTTTGTTACCTGCACCGTGTATAAAGTGTCCTTACAGTAACTTCTCCCTTTCTTCAAGATATAAGTGATTTTTAAACCTATGTCTAGACAAAAAATAAATTCAAAATGGATGAAAGACCTAAATGTGAGACATGAAACCATCAAAATCCTAGAGGAGAAAACAGGCAGTAATTTCTCTGACATTGGCAAGATAACAATATCTTTCTGGATATATCTCCTAAATCAAGGATATAAATCAAGAGAAATAAAAGCAAAAATAAACTCTTTTGGTTACTTCTTTCCCTCGGCTCTCCGTGAAATGTCCCCTTGTTTATGCCCCCTCCCATCCAACAGCACGGTCCGTTTCACACCACACTGTCGCCATGGCCACTGTCACAGGGAGTGTATGCAGGTAAGCCACACCGTTCTACTCTCACATTGGAGCCTGTCAGCTTCATCTCATCCATCTCCTCCACTCATCCCCTCCCGTTTCATGTGGGACGTGCACACGCCCTCCTTCTAGGGCAGTGCTTGGGGTTGGTCGGCAGAACATCAGGGGACCTCAGAAGTCCCCTGACCATTTCCACTTACCTTCAGAGGTGGAGACTGAAGTTTCTCGGGGCTGTAAGGATCAGCCTGGCCAGCAAATGCATGTCCATGGAGTGGGTCGACACGAACGCAGCAGTGCTCCGAGTGTGGGGGGCTGGTCCGGGCGCAGCTGCTGCAGCCGCTATCCACAGAGTCGGCTTGCCAACTCCTAAAGATAGACATTGCAAAAACCCACAACACGTGTGTCCAGGTGGCCTTCTTTCCCTTCCTCTTCTCTTCCCCAACTTCCCCAGTCCACGCTGCCTTCTGTTCTCTATCAGGAATTCTCCACTGAACTGTACTAGAGTGTAGTGGAACCGATGCTAACGTTGTCCAGGATTTCATGTTTTCCATTTTGTGGATCCTTCCCTTTCCTCCACTGAATTTGGTAAAAACCCCTCGCCAGAACTACAGTGTCACAAAAATAAAATATACCGTTTCTTACAAAACTGAAAAAAACGAAGTGCGCATCACAGAACAGCATGCCACGCATGACCGCGGACGCACCCAACGACACCCACGGGCTGCCAACGATCGCACGCAGGCACTCTTCCCATCAAGTCAAAGGGCCTGTTTTCTAGGGGACACCACGTGACAGGGGCTTCAGTAAGATGGTCTGTGTGTTTCTACCAGCAAACTGCAGCTGCTGAAGAGGTCAGCATCCCGAGCCCTGCCTCCCAGCCCCACCTGGCTTCCCGCCAGTCCCCGAATACCATACTCCACCCCTCGGCCATGCCCTATTCCTCCCTGCAGTAAATTTAGACAAAGGTATTCAGAAGCAGCAGGAAGCTTTGGAAACAGGACGCTCTCCGTGGAAAAACGTGGAAGTAAAGCAGTACCACGGTGCCTCCAGAAGGGATCAGACAGAAGTCCGTTCCCTCGAGGCGCTCGCCCATTTCCTCTATACCGCCGCTGCTGCAGGGCGGTCTCTACTGAGCGCAGGCTTGGCCGACGGGCCGCTTCGGGTACCTCTCGGACGCGGCCTCGGCGAGCTCCTCCTTCCGCTGCCTCTCGAGGACCTCGTCCTGCGTGTACTCCAGCTTCACCCGCTCCTCGGCCAGCTCGCGCTCCACGGCCTGCAGCTGGGCGGTGGTTCTGGCCAGCAGCACCGTCACGACGTCCTGCGGGGGGGACAGGGGCGCTCCTGAGCCGTGGCTGGCCACCCTCGCAGGCTCTCCAGGGCCAAGAAGCGCACGCCGCGTGCCAGCAGGATGTGGCCGAGCCACCTCATGCAGTTCTGAGGGCGCCAATTTTAAAGCCACCCGTGTGTCGCTCCCAATCACTAGCTTGTCTGCATTAAAGCCACCGTCACGAACGGCCATATATATCGAAACCTCCCGCTCCCGTGCCTTCCCTTGAACCTGCCTCTTGGGCACCGCTACGCTCCCACACTAAGTGTGCAGAGACGCTCGTGAGAGATGAAGCCCCGGGACAGCGGGTGGCGGCGGGGGGAGACCAGCGGCGCTCAGCGGCGCGAGAGGCGGGCACACGTACCGTCTTTCCCGCGGCGGCGGCTTGTGCGGGGTCCCCGGCGGCACCCCCTGCCCGCTCGCTCTCCCTCGCCCTGGGCGGCCCGCAGGTGCTGAACACCTGTAGCGCGTACCAGCGCAGCTGCATTTCGCTAGACCCATCGTAGTCGGCCAGGTTGATGTGAGCAATGCCCTGCACAAGTGTTTAGGGGGAAAAAAGGCAGAACTGAATGATTTCACCTTAACAACCAAGAGGAATCTTGTAAAACATCAAGGTTGCCCTTCAGTCATAACCGGAAGGACAGAATGTGTCATTGCTCTTCAAAGGACTGCAGTAAAATGAAAGTGGTAGCAGACAATCTTCTTGAGGGAGGCTCCTGGCCCGCTGCTTCGGCCCCATGGGGAGGTGCCAGGAGGCAGACAGGGGCAGAGAGTGGACAACCTGGGGGTGGGGGAGGTCAGGCTTAGGGTCTGCCCACTGATGAGCTGTGGAGTTGCTCAGGGATTTCTGAAGCAAGACAGGGCTGGCTGAACGCCACCATCTAATTCTACTGCCAGGGGTGAGGCCAAGGGGAGAAATTCCAACCTCACAAAGAAGCCATCCTGGTTTCCAAGTCATGGCCCCGGCCAGTGCATGGTTGGGGCACTGAACACAAGCTGCTCGGGCTCTTAGTTCAAGGAGTACCAGATAAAATACACAGTAGCCAGTAAATGTGAACTGCAAATAAAGAACTCATTTTTTTTAAGTGTAAGAGTCTGTCCCAAATATTGCATGGGACACCCTCATACTAAAAAACAATGTATAGTTTATTTGAAATTCAAATTCAACTGCCCATCCTACATTTTCCAAATCTGCCAACCCTACTCAGTTTCCTCAACTGAAAATGGGAATAAATATAGAAGTTTTGCAAGTATTAGTTGAGATAATATAGTTAAAGTACAATGCACTTGGGAAGATAAATGGTTTTACCATCCGTTTCTGTACTTCCGTGTGCCAAGATCACTTAATGTTATGACAATTTCTGAGCAACACACCACAGTAAAAAAGAAGGGGAGAGAGGGAAAGGAATTAAGGGACAGAAACAGAGAAAAAGGATACAGACAGGGAGAAAGAAAAACAAAGGAGTATAAACAAAAAAAAGAAAGAAAGAAGACAAAAGTTTGGTGAGAAAAGAAAAAGTAAATGACAAAGAAAGGCAGAAAGACAAGAAGAGAGGGGGTAGGAGACAGTTTAAGAGAGACTAAACAGAAAGAAAGGAAGGAAGGAGTGGAAAAAAGATAAGAAAGGAAAAGGGAGAAGTGATGGGACATACCAGCAGTTCTTCCTGCAGCTGCTGACTCACTGAACATACATATAACTGAAGTGACTTCAACGTCAACATGCTTGAATGCACAGGGATTCTGAAAATTTCATTAAATATCAGGGGAGACTGGAATTCCAGAGCCTTAGAGCAGTAACTGTTCAGGGTGCCAGAACTGACTGGTAGGAAATAGACTCGTATGTGTCTGGAACCAGAAAAAGGAAGGAAAAAACACAGAGAGGTAATGCTTACTGACAGATCAGTGTGATTAAATGCAAAAACTTCATGAACGTATACACATTTCGCTGTTCGGATACCCACGGGCAGGAATTTTAAAGTCTTTTGTCAAAGGTCCTTTTCTCGACTAAGAGTAAGCCCAAAGAGTTTACGTGCCCCTGGAGATCAGGAGGGAAAAACACTCACAAAGAGAAAGACTTACAAGTCAGTACTTATGACTTTGAAAGGAGTCAAACAGGTCCTGCTTTCACCAGCTTTTTCGGAAGCCACCTGCACTGATCTCTCCATGGCCTTTTGGCTCCCTCTTCAAGCTCTGCCTGCCTTGCCTCCAAGACCATTCACACCAGCCTGGGCTTCCTGCCCTGTCCACTCTCAGCAGGGAACAAATGAGAAGCTCAAACACTGGTGAATGCCATGAAGTACGCCATCAGGGTGAGCAAAATCCCAGGGTGAGCCCTCAGCCACTTACAACCCGGTTGCTCCCAAGGCCTTTGGCCAGGGCCCTCTTTAGAGGACAAGTTTGTAAAGACTCATGGGAGGGGACTGCACCCTTGGGCTTGACTGGCCCATGACTGGTATGCTCTGCCGCCTGGTAAGTGGGACCCACTGGGCAGCCCTCTTGGGCCACGGAGCTCACAGAGGTCGTGCCCTCCAATGGCAACAACACAATTTTCCTTCTCCTTCGCTCAGACAAGGGCTCCTGGTCCCGGCCACAAGCCTCTCCATTCACTTCGTAGGATAACAGGGCAGAATGGACATTTTAAACCAAAATGCTGCTACTTAGGATCATTGCAGCACATAACCAGCCTGGCTTCACGAACTTCATCTGCCTCAAATATGAACTACTCCTTCTATTTCAGACATTGCCTGGTATATTATTAGGAATGAACTTTGGAACTCAGGTTCCCAAACAGTCTTTTCCTTCCTCAAACTGCTGAGCAGAACAGGTGAGTGAGCAGTGCTGTGTGGAGATGGCCCAGGAGCTGTCTCGGTAGGGGTGTTCATCCACCCCTGAAGCAAAACACTGCCACCAAGCCAGCTTACATTTTGCAGTCTTCCTTCATGACCAGTTCTGCAAAATTCTTTAGCTGGAACACATTCACAAGAAGACACTCACTGGCACTGTCAAGCCTAGGGAATAAAATAGAAGCTCGTAAGCTGCACATCCCCCACAGTAGAAACCTCCTAGTGACTGACCTACAGCAACGGCCCTCAACTGTGCATTCTTTTACCCTGGACACATGCAAAGTCTAGAGACATTTCGACTTTCCTCACTGTGTGCAGGGGGGAGGTTATGTGTTATTGGCCCCTATGGAGTGGGTACCAGGGATGCTGCTCAACATCCTACAGCACAAAGCTCAGCCCCCACAGCACAGAATGACCAAGTCCCAGATGGCAACTTGGGTGCCACCATCGAGAAACCCTTGATTGGAGTGGTAACAGTGAGCAAAACGAAGCTGTGGGACGTAAGCATCCTGCCTTGCTAGTCTGAACACTACTGGTTACTGCTCTCATGGACACTGTGATTAGAACCAGAAAAGCTCTGTGTTGTAGACCACCAGGTTTCTCACTCTTGGCGCAAGGGGAAGGGCATCCCACTCCATGCTACAGTGGACAGAAGCAACTCTAGGCAGAATGTGTGGTCACATCCCAGGGCATCCTGTGCCCCCTGCTTATGGCCCCAGGAGCCCAGCTCCATGACGGGACAGCTCCCAGCCGTGACCCTCAGTGTTGGAGGACGGCAGTGGAGCCGCTCTTCCCCAGCCCTCCTTCCTGCCACCTCTGTCCCCTCACGTGAGCCACCAAAGCGGGCAGCGAGGGGCGTCGTCCAGGCCGGGAGCGCCACCCAGACCGCGGGGGTCCCTGCATGCCTCCCGGCCTGCAAGTGTGGGTCACTGGGCGGGCGCCGAGCTACAGATCATCTGTAGGAGCAACAGGGTAGGAGTGACCTGTACTCACAAAAATCCAACGTGGATCTGGGGCCCTTCATTCCCACAAGCGTCTCCGTGTGCAGACTCGTCAGTATCTTCACTCCTGAACAAACCAGAGAGTCACCGGGGTTACTCCACAGGGAGCCGATGATGGCCGGTTTGGCAGAAGCTCTCTCGTGCTGGGGCGCTTCTTACCGAGAAGAGCTTTCTTACGTTGCGACTTAAATAAATTCTTTATGTGACTGAAAGGACACAGCAGGCCCACGACATACCTCCGTGGGTACCTGCCTACAAAGTGCTGTTGTTTTTGAGAAAATGACTCGGGATACCTTTCAAAACCCCATGTGCTGCTCAGGACAAACTTCCAAACTAACTCTTAAACCATCTGCAGTAAGTGAGATGTCTGACAGACACCTGAAAGGAAACGATGACATCAAACTTATGAAACCGAAATAGAGCCCAGAGTCCCAAAAGGTGTTTTGTCGTTACAAAGTGATTCCTCTAGCTTAGGAAAGAGGGGAAGGAGGGAGAACATTCAGTTCTAAAGAATGCCCTTTCTAGAAAGGCAGCTCTCTCTTAACCACTGTCTCTCCTTTTCCAGCTCTCATGGGCTTAGGCCTTCAACTGACCAGGGCCAGACAGGAGGAGGTCATCCGTGAACTATGGAAGGAGGGCCAACCTCCAGAGGCCACACAGAAGCCAGAGGAGTTTTCTTGGTGGGTTGCTAAGGCCCAACCTACCAAAGTTGAGAGAAGCCAGGAAGAGATTCTAGCCTTGGAGCCCCACACAGTTTCAATATGCACAAGTCCCAGTATGCATACATTTTGTGCTTAACAGCAACACAGTGCGAAATCTGCGGAGGGAGAAGATCAGCTTCTAACCTTTTGGTTGGAGGCTCAAATACCCCGCTATCGCTGGCTAGTGAATAATCCGACAGGCATGCAGACACTCGGCGCGCTCTCCTCTCCAACCTCTTGGCACTGTCTTCTCGAAGAGTCACTGCTATAAACAAGAGACACACCTGGGGTCAGGAGGTGACAGCATGGGAGGCCGGGGACCGTGATGCCAAAAAATGAACACTCTAAGTTACAGCACATACAGAGTTACTAAGTGTTCCAGAGACATGCCATTATATAAACATATCATATATACATGCATATATTTAAATATTCTGCACTCATTTTTTTATTACAAAAGAGTGCAATCAGGGAAGGGTAGGAGGAAAGGGAGAAAAAAAATCTTAAGCAGGCTCTATGGGAGTGCAGAGCCTGATGTAGTGCTCAACCTCATAACCCCAAGATCATGACCTGAGCTAAAATCAATAGTCAGAGGCTAACTGTCTGAGCTACCCAAGCGCCCTGCTGCACTCAATTTTTTTAGCTATTGAAAAACTGAAGTAGACTTCTGGCTCTTTCTTTAAAAGCTTTAAGCTGATTGGAAAAACATTTGGAATCATAAAGCTCTTTTCACCTCCTTAATGAGCACAAAGAACATAAGATGATGGTGGTAAGTCCCTTCCCACTCTTAGAAGTCCTCTCTGAAAGACCCAGAAAGACATGTTACCCCAGGGGTGTCTGGGAGGCTCAGTCATTAAGCATCTGCCTTTGGCTCAGGTCATAATCCCCAAGGTCCTGGGATTGAGCCCTACATGGCCTACCTGCTCTGCAGTAAGCCTGCTTCTCCCTCTCCCACTCCCCCTGCTTGTGTTCCCTCTCTTGCTGTGTCTCTCTCTGTCAAATAATAAATAAATAAATAAATAATCTTTTTTTTTTTAAAAAAAGGAAAGAAATGTTACCCTAAATTACAATAGCAATTACACATGATGCATCACAAAGGAACTATCTATGGGACTCACATACTTTGGCCTCTAACAGCAGTATTTTTCCCCAGTAGCTCTGGAGCCAAAATTGCTTTTTCATGGTTAGAATGTTACTGACAAGACAGTTATTTTTTAAGTTTCATATCTACTATATGAAGGGGCAAAGATAAATACTGAAACTTTTTCTTTCAGTAATTCAGCTGTTACAACTCCTTTACCCATGTTTTGGTTCTTTTTAACCAAAATAATAAAAATAACAAATAAAGGAAAACAATCTTCCTATGATAAATGTGAAGATGTACATACATTTTATAGAGAGGCATGTTTAACTAGAAAATAGAATTGAAATATTAAGTAAGCTCAAAAATGAGCATCACTGATAGTATGTTGCTCTTGCCTAAAATGCTTGTCTCTCAGCTATCTTTGTGTTTTTGATTATATTAGCTCTATAGATTGCAAATGTGGACATCTCTGCAACTCTTACGCAAGGGAAATAGCTGAGTCTCCCAACGACCACTCCTCTTTTGAATCAAATTATTATTCACACCAATTAAATCCAAACACGTTAAACAGCACACAACACTTTGGGGCTGTATGGCCTGGTCTGAGGATCTCAAATGCAGGCAAAATTTGACCTTTCAAAGGTCTGCAATGCCAGCACTTGGATAGCATCAACTCCTTTCCAATCAGGGACAGAAGTTAGCCCCATTCTGGGGTGGCCAGAGACACCAACTACCAATGTGTAGATCAGACTCCTGAAGCTCTGCTCATCACCCCTGCCACAGAAAGGGACCCCAAACCCCAGGCTTTGAATTACAAACAGAACTCCTCAGTTTGCTGCATGGATCCCCAGCAAACAAAACTGCTCACAACCCTTCATTCCCAGCCCTGATACTCACAGCATGGTTCCTATGTTACTTTAGGATATGGCCTTATGTTACTTTAAGGAAACAGCACAATGAAACAAAGTAATACCATGTAACTGACAAAATGCACAGTATCATCAGGAGAGAAAAGCACAGGGCAGATCCCAGCAAACCTTTTCAGCCTTCAAGCAACAAGATTGATCATGGGAAGCAATGTCAATTAAGTAAGAAATGTCACATTCATTTTGCAAAGTCTCCGACCTTTCTATCATCAAAGACAGAAAGAAACTGAGACATCAAGAATAGCAACACTGTTTGATGTAAAGGAAGAAAAAATACAATGAGAATCACATTATTGGCAAATCTGCCAGTTGGCATATTAAAATACTAAAAACCAGTCAAGTCTGGAAAAACAATACAGGAATAAATACATCAAGGTTTTATAAAAATCTTAACCAACTTTAGTAGCCATAAACATTAATGTGAAATAATAATAATAATGGTAAGTACTTAACTACATTGAAGTACAATTATAAGATATGCCTTTCTTGGCCACACCCCTCCCATCCTAAATACACTAATTCATTGCACAGAGATATGCCTACAGCCTGACCAACAAGGTGAAGGAGAATTCCAAGGTCACTTACAGTGAACGCTTCTGTCCAGCCGCATAAGGAAAGAGATACACATACACACACACAAAGCACAAAGTGAGAAACTGCAGAACTTAAATACAGTATGAATGTAATAAAAATGTTAATAGGAACAAAGTTCCAAGTTTTTATGGATTTAGATTAGCAAATTCCAATGGCAAATAAAACTAGAAAAGGATTTCAAAATCATTACATATTTGGCTTTTAAAATCACAGGAAGATAAAAACCTTACTAAAAATGAAAAATATGTTAGAGCTTATAGTCTTTCTCCACTCCCCTATCCAACCTTCAGCTCCCTCAGATTGATTTAAAACATAATGATAGAAATTATTCATAGAGCTTAAAGTTTTACGTTATTAAAGTTGTATCTTGCTTGAGTTCAAACTTAGACTGCACTGTTCCTAGACAGACTGGAAAGTTGGAGAAAACTACATGACTTTGGGCATCATAAATGAGGGGTAGCGTAACACAAAGAGGTAGGAAGATCCTTGGAAAATTTATGAAGCTATAGTGACTCTAGGGTACAGTTTTCCACAGGCATCCAGAGAAGTGGGAGGTTGCCTTGTGTGTGTACCTGAAGCTGGTTACGGAACCCACCCCTCTGTGAGCACCGTCCACCATTCATTTACAGAATTAATTATTGTGAGTTTATAAGGACCCAAGTTTCCATTAACAGGGTGCAATATCTTAGCACAGGCAAGTCCCTTTTACCAAGTTTGAACCATTACAAAACTGGCCAACAAGTGGGAAGGAAAAATAAAGAAATAAGGATTAGAAATTAAGACACCTCTCCACTTCCTAACCTCTCTTTCCCCTGGCCCAAAGAGGCTCTAAGTCTTTTGCTGATTTTCTGTACAATCAGATTGAAACTCCTGTATGTCAACCTTTGGAGGAGAGCTGGCATGGGGGACAAAAAATAATTAGAAAAAAATAAGCTTAGGCAATGAATGAGAATGGAAAAGTGAATGTTTGCCTAAAAAAAAAAGTGAATGAAATTTTTATGCACATATCAATTACAGAAACACTGTAACTGTGGATATTGGAGTTATTGTATGAGCAAAATCTGGGAACATGGAGAGATAACAAAATAATGGAAATGCCAAGTAACCAAGGGACCACCTGAGAATATTAACTGGCATCTGACTAAATACATAAATACTAACAGATACTTCTATGGTTTATGTAAGTCGTGAATAGAATGGTGGTGAATTTAAGGGATCATAAAGATCAGCCTTGCTGAAGAGCAATGAAGCAAGGATGTGGTCAAAGATACAGAGTTGGCAGTTAATCACCAAAGCGACTTGAAAGAAATTACTAATGTTTACTGTCACATCATTTTGAAATCACACTCTTGTGGGATTTTCCATTTGATAGAATTAAGTCTTTGAAAATTCCAAGGAGAAGGGATAAAGAGATGAAATCAAAGCAACGAAGGAAATAGAAATTTCTGGTGGGCTACAAGCAAACACTGTGCCGGTCTTTATCAGTCTAAATGGAAATTTTTGTGATACTTACTTTTTTTTTAACAAGTACACACACCCTGGAGGACTATTTTGAGTGTTTTGTTTCCACAGCAGGCACTAAGCACACTTGCAGATGCAGAAACATCCACAATACTGTGCAAACTAAATTGGGTTTGGGCCTTCCTAATTATGTCAATAGTCAAATTTAAAGCATACAACTGCACGCGATTTCTTCCCCGAACCCCGAAACCCTTCTTCTCCCGGGATGGAGAAAACCCACAGCACTCCTCGGTACCTACTTGCAGCCGTGGGAGCGGCGGTCACTTGGGGTCCTCGCTCGCGAGGTCCTTCCCCATCCCCGGGGAACCCGTGCGGCTGAAGGGATGCCGTGCCCTGCAAGTCTTCGTCCCCCAAAGCACAGGCCTGAGCCCGCAGTCTGTCGAGGGCGCCCAGGCCGGGCACCTCGAAACTGTCCCCCAGTTGGGCCAAGGGGGAGTCGCGCGAGGCCGGGAGGAAGGGCGTGTCCAAGGGCGAGCTCGGGGGAGACAGAGAGGACAGGGAGGAGCGAGAGGACAGCGATGCCAAGGACTGCGGCGTGTCCAGGGAGCGCCTCTGCTTGTGGAAGCCCGAGGGGACCGCGGGGTCTGAGAAGGGGGCATCTCGTCCCAGGGAGTCGAAGGGAATGAGATCGAAGCGCAGAAGCTGGCCACACTCGGTGTCGGGTTTCTCGTACTGCGGGAGGCCGTAGATGTCGGTGAAGCTGATGGAGCTCAAGGACCCGCGGCTGGAGGCGAGCGAGCCCCGGCTGGAGGCCAGGGACCCGCGGCTGCTCCCCGAAGACACAGTCAGGGTGCTGGCGGACAGACTGAAATGAGAGATACCTCTATTGTAATAACATTGTATAGTGACAGATGGTGAATACATTTATCACTGTGAGCGGTGAATAATGCACAGAATTACCAAATCAGCATGTTGTCACCGGAAATGAATATAATATTGTGTAAACTATACTAAAAATAAATAAAATAAAATAAATATCTGCCAAGCAGGAAAAAAATTAAAAAAAAAGGGGAAAGAAAAGTAGCCTGAACACCTGTGCTTGAGCCCTACTATTCTCCAATGAAAAGCCCAGCATTTGGTCTATTCCAGAAGAAACAAAATTCTGTCTCACCCATTCATTAACTGGAGATATCTTTAACCACCTATGATAACTTATAAGGTACCTCATTAATATTTCCTTTTTTCCTCAGTATTCTAAGGACATTCAATAAGTAAGCTTAGAGACCAGGAATGGACTTACTTTTCTTAATGTAAATAATTCTTTTCATAATCTTTAAGAACACCTTTGTTGATCTCTAGATGACAATTTCTGAATTCTGATGAACACACAAAGTGTAGAAAATACACTTAAAAATGTTATCATTCTTATTTTCCTCCATCATTTTACTTTGACATTTCTCCATTCTCTTGAAGGAGGGGCAATAATTTACCTCAAAATGTAAAACTGTTTCTGATGGTAACCTGATCCTACTCTTACTTGCCTCTAGTTAACTCTGTAATCATCATTTAGCATTAATATTACCTATAAAAATATCTGCTATAATTCGTTAATACTACTGTTAGAGTACAAGAGGATACATCATGCTCTAAACTTCAGTAAAAGATTCTAACAATTTGGACGTAAAAGAAAACTACAAAGAATTTGGTGAATCTACAATCCCAAGCAAATTCTTTGTTTTGTTTTGTTTTGATTTAGTAAACTCTACCCCCAAAGTGGGGCTTGAGCTCAAGACCCCAATATCAAGAGTTGCATACAGAGTAATTTCTCTTTGAAATGAGAAAATTCAGGTTGAAAACATTAAGTGAATGCCTACCGCCATTTTGCTGGGTATTTGGAGACAACAAACTCTCCTGCACCTTGTCAGGGTACAGTGATTTCAAATAAGTTACTTACCTATTAAAGACACACAGACTTGTTTGTAAATTACTTTTACCTTAGGCAGTCACTACCTTAAATATGAACTGCACCTAAGAGTTACTTGAAATCAAATAGAATGTCACTTCACAGATTAGGTTCCCAAAATACTGGCTTCCCTCAGATATTCTGTGGCACTATTATTTCCTTTTACTGCAACTTTTGAGGACATTGGTCAGACCATACAGTCCTACAAGATGACAAATGGAGAATAGCAACCCTGTGAGTTCATTGAGAAATGGATTTTCTAAACTCAAGTCTTACTTCTCTGACATAGCAACTACAAAATAATGAATATTGTTTTACGCTGCTAAACTCTGGGTTATTTTGCTATATCACATAATTAAGACAATTTTCCACTATTTTTAAAATGTTTAAGAACATACCTATTATAGAAAAAATTAAGTTCAAACATAATGTGATTAGTCTTCATAACTAGGATTCAAAGCCCCATTTAATTTCATTATACTTAGCAGTTTTTGATCAACTGTTTTCTTTTTTAAAAAATAGCTAATTTATGCCATCAAACCATATTGTGATTTAGGAAAATATTAATGTTCTACTCTGGTACCAAAATATATTGATTGGTAATAAAATGCTGACTGGCATCTCTTTCCTATTTCAAAGTCCAGAGTGCTAACCATTACATCATGGGGCCACTCTCCTATTTCAAAATTAAAAGATGAAAAATGTTTGTTACTCAGCAACTTGTAATAGAATTGAAAAAAATGAACACATTACTGAATTGGGAAAAACAGAAGCCAAACTTTCCTTGGTGTTGCCTAATTCCACACAAAACCATTTCTCCCTACTGTTGTGAAAAACACACCAACGTTTACTAATTTCCTTAAATTACTTTGACTTTATGGTCTGTGACACAAAAAATAACATGTTTAGCACATAGCACATTTTCAATTATAGCAAGGTTTAAAATGAAGAAATCTAAAATATCACTGCCTAAGTTGAATTCCTGACTCAAACATGTGCTACCTAAGGACATTTAACCATTATTTAACCTCTGGAGATCCTATTTTCTCACTGGTGTAATAATAACAGTTCCTACCTCTTGGCATTGTCAGGAGTATATTCTGAAAAAAAATAATACATATAAAGCTCTTAATATGCTTCATAATACAGTATATGAAAATGTGGACTATAATGGTGCATGCAAACCTTCCTTATATTTAAAATATTTGTCTTTTAATATCAAAAACAAAAATATAACTGTGCATATATTTAGATGTCATACTTCTTTAGCTGTAACCTAAATAATAAAAATCTTGAGATAAATTTGACTTCACATTTGTTATTGTAAAGCCAAATTCAGTTCATTTTCCTTTAATTATATATTAACAGTTTCTCCTAAAAACATAATGTATCCACTTTGACATTCTGTGTTCACACTACTTCAGTTTCCAAGTTATGGTAGAATAAAATGTAAACTAAAGGGAATTATGAATTCCATGGATTTGTCTTTAGAACAGCATAATTAAATATATCTTTCTCTTTTAAAATAATCTACCTTTTTAACTGAGACTGGAGATAACATGTTAAGCGGGTAGCCTCTTCCAGCTGCATAAGTAGACAATTTTTTTTTTCCTGAAGTAGTATCCTATAGGTAAGAAAACAGTCCATTAGTGGATTTCAAAGGTATTGAGTATATTTTTCCATAACAAGAAATTCAACTGTAAAATCCCCAAAGTGATTCAGGTTTGAATGACTATCAATTCTAAAAGAATGTATAGGTCATAAACTCCGAGATAACAGAGACTGTTTATGTCATAAACCATTCCCCTATAATCCTGAACACTGATAGTCTGATCCACTATATAAGTTCGTTGGGTGGGTGAATGCTTGGATAGAGGGATAAATAGATAGGCAGATGGATGACTGGTAAGTGGATGAAGACAGAGTAAGTGAACAGAAGTGGACAGAGACAGCATGGGAGCCTAGAAGGTGAGTGAAATGGTGAACATGTATAAATCTACTGAAATTCCTTGGAGCAAATCTGATTTTCTCATCTTTGGCTCTTGTCCAGGCAAAAATAAATGCAATAATCAACAGAATTAAATAACCACAATCAAGCCCGGGGCAAGATGAGGAAGGAGTAGGAGACCTAAATTTCATCTGGTCCAAGGAATTCAGCTAGATAGGAATCAAACCATTCTGAACACCTACGAACTCAACAGGATATTGAAGAAAAGAATAGCAGCAGCTCTGTAAACAGAAAAGTGATGACTTTCTGGAAGGTAGGATGTGCAGAGAAGTGAATCCGAGCAGATGCTCATGAAGATAGACTGCGGGGGCGGGGGGCCTCCAATGTCCGCTTCTGGCAAGTAATAAAGCAGCAGAGCACAAAATCAGAACTTTTAGAAGTCTGCTCCGCTGAGGGACGTCACTCCAGTGGCTAAGCGGGGGGTGGAAACATCCCTGGGACAGTGTGGTCTCAGGACCCTCAGGGTCACAGAAAGAACAGGGGTGCTTGAGTGCGGCAGAGCTCCCAGGTATCAGAGTAGGGAAGCTGGCTGCAGAGATGGAGCTGAGGCACGGGCTCTCAACTTGGGGTTGCCATAAACTGTGATCTGCAGCACAGTCGGGCCACTGCTCTTCCAGCAGGGACCCAACAAGCAACAGATCTGCTGAGACTCCCGTTCCTCCCACAGGAGGAGCAGCGTAGGAGCGCACCGCGGGGATCAGCTGGGATTGGAGACTCCACACGGGGTCGGGTGCCACAGATAGAAACACTCGGTCCCAGGCCAGGTGAGCACGGAGTGAGGCTAGAGACCCGGGTGATGGGAGTGATTGACTGCGTTTCTCTAGGGGCTCACTGAGGAGTGGGGCCCCCAGTTCTCGGCTCCTCCGGAGTGGAGACTGGGAGGCCGCCATTTTCACTCTCATCCTCCAAAGCTGTAGGGAAAGCTTGCAGGGAACAAAAGCTCCAGAGAGCAAATCCGAGCAGATTATTTAGCTGGAACAGGGCAAGGGTGGGGCAATTCCGCCTCAGGCAAAGACATTTGGGAACCACAGCAACAGGCCCCTCCCCCAGAAGATCAGCACGAACAGCCAGCCAAGACCAAGTTTACTGATCAATGAGAACGGCAGAACTCCAGTACTATGGGAGTTCATGGCTTTTTTACCATGATTCTTTAGTCTTTCAAAGTTAATTTTTCTAATTTTCTTTTTTTTTTGAATTTTTCTTTTTCCCTTTTTCAACCAACATCTTATCAATCCCTTCTTTAAAAAATCTTTTTTAGGGGCGCCTGGGTGGCTCAGTTGGTTAAGCGACTGCCTTCGGCTCAGGTCATGATCCCAGGGTCCTGGGATCGAGTCCCACATCGGGCTCCCTGCTCCGCAGGAAGCCTGCTTCTCCCTCTCCCACTCCCCCTGCTTGTGTTCCCTCTCTCGCTGTGTCTCTCTCTGTCAAATAAATAAAATCTTTAAAAAAAAATAAAAATAAAAATAAAAAATCTTTTTTATTTTTCATTTTTAGGGTCATATTCTATCCCTTCATAGTAGTTAATCTTATTTTTGGTGTGTGTGTGTGTATATATATATATAATTGTTCTCTCTTTAAAATTTTGGGATATAATTTCTTCTAACAGACCAAAATATACCCTAAATCTCTAGTGTACAGCTTTGCTCTAGTCTTCTGCCTGATCACATTCTCTCCCTTTTTTTTAAAATCCTCTTCTTTCTTTTTTCAACAAACTTATCAATTCCTTTTATAAAATCTTTTATAATTTTCATCTTTACAATCATATTCCAGCCCTTCATCATATTTACCCTTATTTTTGTCCATCTATAAGTTTTTCTTTAAAATTTTGGGAGGCACTTTCTTCTAACAGAACAAAATACACCCAAAATCTACTGTGTGGAACTGATCTATGCACCAGACCAATCATATTTGATCATATTTTGTTTTTTTGTTTGCTTTTATCTTTTTCTTTTTCTTCTTTTTTTTTTCTTTCTTTCCCTTTCTTTTCCCTCAGTTTCAGGTCTCTTCTGATTTGTTTAGTGTATATTTTCTGGGGCCGTTGGTACCCCGTTAGCATTTTGTTCTCTCATTGATCTATTCTCTGCACAAATGGACAAGACAGAGAAAAACACCTCAAAAACAGGAACAAGAGGCAGTACCGACTGTCAGGAACCTACTCAATACGGACATTAGTACGATGTCGAAACTAGAGTTCAGAGTGATGATTTTAAAGATACTGGCTGGGCTTGAAAAAAGCATGGAAGTCATTAGAGAAACCCTTTCTGGAGAAATAATAGAACTAAAACCTAACAAGTCGAAATCAAAGAGTCTATTAATGAAGTGCAATAAAAAACGGCGGCACTAACTGCTAGGATAAATGAGGCAGAAGAGAGAATCAGCGATATAGAAGACCAAATGATGGAGAATAAAGAAGCTGAGAAAAAGAGAGATTTAACAACTACTGGATCACGAGGAGAGAATTCAAGAGATAAGTGATACCATAAAATGAAACAACATTAGAATAATTGGGATCCCAGAAGAAGAAAGAGAGAGAGGGGCAGAAGATATATTGGTGCAAATAACAGCAGAGAACTTCCCTAATTTGGGGAAGGAAACAGGCATCAAAATCCAGGAGGCACAGAGAACCCCCCCAAAATCAATGAAAATAGGTCAACACCCCGACATCTAATAGTAAAACTTACCAGTCTCAAAGACAGAGAGAAAATCCTGAAAGGTGCCTGGAACTAAAGATCTGTAACCTACAATGGTAGAAACATTAGATTGGCCGCACACCTATCTACACAGACCTGGCAGGCCAGAAAGGACTGGCACAATATATTCCGAGCACTAAATAGAAAAATATGCAGCCAAGAATACTATATCCAGCTAGGCTGTCATTGAAAATAGAAGGAGAGATAAAAAGCTTCCAGGACAAACAAAAACTAAAGGAATTTGCAAACACAAAACCAGCCCTACAAGAAATATTGAAGGAGGTCCTCTAAGCAATGAGAGAGCCTAAAAGCAACATAGACCAGAAAGGAACAGAGACAATATACAGTAAGAGTTACCTTACAGGCAATACAATGGCACTAAATTCATATCTTTCAATAGTTACCCTGAATGTAAATGGGCTAAATCAAAAGACACAGGCTATCAGATTGGATAAAAAAACAAGACCCATCGATATGCTCTCTGCAAGAGACTCATTTTAGACCCAAAGACACCCCCAGATTGAAAGTAAGGGGGTGGAGGGGCGTCTGGTGGGCTCAGTCATTAAGTGTCTGCCTTCAGCTCAGTTCATGGTCCCAGGATCCTGGGATCGAACCCTGCATCAGGCTCCCTGCTCGGCGGCCAGCCTGCTTCTCCCTCTCCCACTCCCCCTACTTGTGTTCCCTCTCTCACTGTGTCTCTCTCTGTCATATAAATAAATTAAATCTTTAAAAAAAAAAAGAAAGAAAGAAAGTAAGGGGGTGGAAAACCATTTACCATGCTAATGGACACCAAAAGAAAGCTGGGGTGGCAATCCTTATATCAGACAAATTAGATTTTAAACCAAAAACTGTAAGAAGAGATGAGGAAGGACACTACATCATACTTAAAGGGTCTATCCAACAAGAAGATCCAGCAACTGTAAATATCTATGCCCCTAACATGGGAGCAGCCAATTACATAAGTGAATTAATAACAAAAGCAAAGAAACACATTGACAACAATACAGTAATAGTGGGGGACTTAAACACCCCCCTCACTGAAATGGACAGATCATTTAAGCAAAAGATCAACAAGGAAATAAAGACTTTAAATGACACATTGCACCAAATGGACTTCATAGATATATTCAGAACTTCCATCCCAAAACAAAGGAATACACATTCTTCTCTAGTGCCCATGGAACATTCTCCAGAATTGATCACATCCTAGGTCACAAATCAGGTCTCACCGGTACCAAAAGATTGGGATCATTCCCTGCATATTTTCAGACCACAAATGCTTTGAAACTAGAACTCAATCACAAGAGGAAAGTCGGAAAGAACTCAAATACATGCAGGCTAAAGAGCATCCTACTAAAGAATGAATGGGTCGACCAGGAAATTGAAGAATTAAAAAAATTCATGGAAACCAATGAAAATGAAAACACAACTGTTCAAAATCTTTGGGATACGGCAAAGGCAGTCCTGAGAGGAAAGTATATAGCAATACAAGCCTTTCTCAAGAAACAAGAAAGGTCTCAAATACACAACCTAACCCTACACCTAAAGGAACTGGAGAAAGAACAGCTAATAAAGCCTAAACCCAGCAGGAGAAGAGAAATAATACAGATTAGAGCAGAAATCAATGAACTAGAAACCAAAAGAACAGTAGAACAGATCAACGAAACTAGGAGCTGGTTCTTTGAAAGAATTAACAAGATTGATAAACCCCTGGCCAGACTGATCAAAAAGAAAAGAGAAATGACCCAAATCCACAAAATCATGAATGAAAGAGGAGAGATCACAACCAACACCAAAGAAATCCAAAAATTGTAAGAACATATTAGGAGCAACGATGAGCCAGCAAATTAGATAACCTGGAAGGAATGGCTGCATTCCTAGAGATGTATCAACTACCAAAACTGAACCAGGAAGAAACAGAAAACCTGAACAGACATATAACCACTAAGGAAACTGAAGCAGTCATCAAAAGTCTCCCAACAAACAAGAGCCCAGGGCCAGATGGTTTTCCAGGGAATTCTACCAAACATTTAAAGAAGAATTAATACCTATTCTTCTGAAATTCTTCCAAAAATTAGAAATGGAAGGAAAACTCCCAAACGTGTTTTATGAGGCCATCAGTACCCTAATCCCAAAACGAAACAAAAATTCCATTAAAAAGGAGAATTACAGACTAATATCCTTAATGAACATGGATACAAAATTTCTCAGCAAAACACTAGCCAATAGGATCCAACAGTACATTAAAAGGATTATCCACCACGATCAAGTGGGATTTACCCTTGGGCTGTAAGGTTGGTTCAACATCTGCAAATCAATCAACGTGATACAATACATTAACAAAAGAAAGAACAAGAATCATATGATCCTCTCAATAGATGCAGAAAAAGCATTTGACAAAGTACAGCATCCTTTCTTGATCAAAACTCTTCAGAGTATAGGGATAGAGGTACATACAACTCAATATCATAAAAGCATCTGTGAAAAACCCACAGTGAATATCATTCTCAATGGGGAAAAACTGAGAGCTTTCCCCCTAAGGTCAGGAACACGACAGGGATGTCCACTCTCACCACTGCTATTCAACATAGTATTAGAAGTCCTAGCCACAGCAATCAGACAACAAAAAGAAATCAAAGGCATCCAAATCGGCAAAGAACTCAAACTCTCACTGTTTGCAGATATGATATTTGAAACTTGCTAACAGAGTACATCTTAAAATTTCTCATCAGAAGAAGAAATGCTTTTGTAACCATGTGTGGTAGCAAGTTAACTAGACTTATTGCTGGTGATGATTTTCCAATATATACAAATATGGAATCATTATGTTGTACATCTGAAACTAATATAATGTCATATGTCAATATACCTCAACTAAAAAATTTATAAAAATTTTTGAGAAGCACATTACTATTGAGAGTTTACAGTAATGTGTATCATTCTATACTTTATTACTCTTCCATTGACCTTAATGCCCATTTTACAGATAAGGCAAATGATACTCAAAACAGTAAAACTAACTTGCTATGCATGTTAAATCTGGTCAAGGACGCTTGAACTCAAAGCCACGCATATTACCAGTCACTGAATTACCTCCTCTGGTAAAATTCTGTTGTTTACATGTGGGCTTCCTAATAACGAGACATTTTCCAGATTTTATGCTGTATTTATATTCCTACCTAAGGCTTTTCAAGTGAGAGGGAGTCCAAACTATTCCTTTCACTGGACTTCTGAACTAATATATTTTTTTAAGATTTTATTTATTTATTTGAGGGAGAGGAGGTGGTGAGGGAACAGAGCAAGACGGACAGGGACGATCAGATTTCCTGCTGAGTGTGGAGCCCCACACAGGACTTGAGCCCAGGACCCTGACCTCAGCTGAAACCAAGACTCAGACACTTAACAAACTGAGCCACCCAGGCATCCTGAACTGAAGTTTGAAACAACTCTTTGCATTACAGTTTCATAACCAGTGAGACAGTATTGATTCACAAAAATATAGCCATACAGTAAACAAAAATCAGCATCAAAAGATTATTTGTTATAGGAAATTTACTTAATCCTAGCATAACTACTTTTTTTAACACTTTTGTATATATACCTACCCAGCCTATTCCATTGTCTGAAGTCAAAAGTTAACAGATTCTAGGGCGCCTGGGTGGCTCAGTTGGTTAAGCGACTGCCTTCAGCTCAGGTCATGATCCTGGAGTCCCTGGATCGAGTCCCGCATCGGACTCCCTGCTGAGCGGGGAGTCTGCTTCTCCCTCTGACCCTCCCCCCCTCTCATGTGGCCTCTCTCTCTCTCTCTCATTCTCTCTCTTTCAAATGAATGAATAAATAAATCTTTAAAAAAAAAAAAAAGTTAACAGATTCTAAATTGAGTTCTAATTGACTGCGCTCTACCCTTGAGTCCAGGGTAGGATTTTCAATCCCTATTATGAAATTTATCCATTTATTCCATCTCTCTCCATTTACATATACACATACATGTTCCTATGTGTGTACGTATATACGTATACACGTATGTATACACATTTGTATATGCAGCACAATTTTAGATTGTCTTTTATCATGTTTAGATTTTCAGATTATTTTACCACTAGTGAAAAAGAATTTTAGAAGACATTACCCAGTGTATGCATATGTCACACTTATCACTCTCGTGAGCAGATGCATTGCAGAAAGAGAATGACATCTAAATGTATGCTAGTTAATCAAAAAATTGTAGAGGCTAGAAATGTAAATTCATTACAGAATACAGGTGGGAAGTATTACATTGTTAGTCCAAGTATTAAAAGAGATAAAAACTGTCTGAAATGTAAGCCATTCACATTTTGTGAATTTCATTTACAAGTACATACAGACAGACTATAATATCCAGTCCACTGTTCTATTAAAAATAGAAATCTTAAATATTTACCGCACTTCTTTACACATTTTTTTCAGAAGAAAGCAAAAGACATACAACTTACTGCCAGAAAAGTGGCCAGCCAGGTCTGAACCCTAGAAGTAGAGAGATTCATGTCCCTGTTTGAAAGGGGGACACTTTGAAAAATATTAAGAAGCACTGGTGTGAAAAGGAATATTTTAAAACATAACACTTTAGGAACACAAAGTCTAATGTACTGTTTTTATATACCTTAAATAATACAATTCAAAAAATGTTTTTAAATTGTGACTGAAAGCAAAAAGTATTTCAAAGTTTAAGAAATTTCTTTTTGATCACACTTGGGATTTTCATAATCAGCCTATTATAATAGTTGGCTTTGGGGAATATTTTGTAGAATAAACTCTCACAATAGAGCCCTGGAGTTCTCTCTTGAATATTAGCATCTCATATAAATGCCTGCTACAACCTGACATGAGTATCATACAAAAAAAGGTGGGGTGGGGTCATTAAGTCTTAACAAAACAGATCTTGAAAGACCACCTAGGATATTAGTTCTTCACTTGGTGCACATTTTCACATTGCTGGGAGATGTGAAATCTTTTCAGCATCACTAGTTCCCAGCAACAGAATGTCAGTGTCATCCACCAGTGGCAGAGTGCAGGACAAGGATTTATATGCCTGACTCCAACTTTTCACCTGACAACGAGGACACTGAAGTAGAGATATGCAAAGACTAAGGCTAGCCAAGCAACTGGCACATCTCAGCCCAAGACGCCTACCTTTCTTCTGTCTACCCTGTAGAGACGTCTCTCTTATACCCCTCCGTCTGTCCCCAGGGAATACCTCCTTCTTTAGGGCCCCATACTTCCAATCTTCAAGCACGCATCAAATGAATGGAGGTGCACAGAGAAACAGGCCTGCCTCAACCAGGCCAAGAACATCATTGCAGGAGCCCTCGATACTAGGAAGGGGTAGGGATTCCCATCTTCCCTCAATCCATCCCCTCCTGCTTCTGAACACAAAGTAGGAAACTCAGATGCCCTGGGCAGAGCTGGCACCTCCTACAGAAGGGAAGATACATGTTCCCTTCACGATACATGTTCCCTTCACGTTCTGCCTTCTCTCTACATGGCAAGGAAACATGCCAGACGATAGATACCCTGAGTAAAATTAATATCCAGGACCAATCTCAAATCTTGTGCAAGTTCTCTGAGTTAGCTTTTCTGGGTGATTCTTCCCCCAAAGCTGAGCCCTGCCCACTCCTGAACCTGCGGAAGCCAGCCCACCTTTCCGTGGCACCCTGCACCGATGTGGCCTGCGCTCGCTGGATCTCCTCCTCCAGGCGCCTCCTCTCTTCCTCCAGCTGGGCCACATCTTCCACCGGCCTTCTCTGCTGAATGATGAGCTGCAGCTCTTGAAGCAGGGCTTCCTTTTCCTTGAGGAGCTGCAGCCGGTCCCTGTCGGCCTCACCCAGGCCCGGCCATGACTCCTTATCAAGCTGGGCCAGCTGCTGCTGGATCGTCGACACTCTGCAAGAGATAGACATGAAAATTCACAAACTTAAAAAAATCACTGTCAGAATACACAGCAAAAATCCTCCATTAAGAATTAGGAAACTGAATTCAACATAGTATAGAAAGAATTACGTAACAACCAACTAGATTTGTTCCGGGTATGCAGGCAGGTTTGGTATTAGAAAATCAATTAATGGAATCCATCATATCACTAGACTGAAAATAAATACCATGTGACTAGACTATATCCATAAATACAAAAAAGCATCTGACAAAATTCAATGCCCCTTAATACTCATAAAAGCTGTCATTAAACAGGGAATAGAGGAAAACTTCTATTTGATAAAAAACACATACAAAAAAAGTTGAAAACAGAGCTACCATACGATCCAGCAATTGCACTACTGGGTATGTACTCCAAAGATACAAATGTAGGGATCCAAAGGGGCATCTGCACCCCAATGTTTATAGCAGCAATGTCCACAATAGCTAAACTGTGGAAAGAGCCAAGATGTTCATCGACAGATGAATGGATAAAGAAGATGTGGTATATATACAATGGAATATTATGCAGCCGTGAAAAGGAATGAAATCTTGACATTTGCAACGACATGGATGGAACTAGAGGGTATTTTGCTAAGTGATGTAAGTCAGTCAGAGAAAGACAAGTATCATATGATCTCACTCATATCTGGAAGTTAAGAAACAAGACAGAGGCTCATAGGGGAAGAGAGGAAAAAAATAAAAGATGAAACCAGAGAGGGAGACAAACCATAATAGACTCTTAATCATACGAAACAAGCTGAAGGTTGCTGAGGGGAGCCGGGTGAGGGGAAAGGGTAACTGGGTGATGGACATTAAGGAGGGCACATGATGTAATGAGGACTGGGTATCATATGCAACTGATGAATCACAGACCTCTACCTCTGAAACCAATAATATATTATATGTCAAATAATTGAATTTAAATTAAAAAAATGAAAAAAATAGATAAAAAATAATAAATTTTTCAAAAATATAAAATAGGCAAATTCTCTAAAAAAGGAAGAGGAAAGCGAAAGTGGTGTGACAATATTAAGCATAAGGGGACCTAAGCAAATTTCTCCTTATCCCTCTGGCTGGTTCAGATTCTCTCTTTCCATGCCTACCTTCTCCCTTTCTCCAAGAATTCCTCCCAAAGTTTTGTTCAGTCCCTCAGACCAATTTAAATTAAACTAGTTTTTCTTTTATATATATGGCTCAATAGTTTAATGGAAAAAGCCACACAAATATTTTTGTTTAGAAGACATTTTAAATACTAGGTCAAAAGGGATAGCAGAAGATCTTGTTTCATTTTGTTAGAAAGAATTAAAAGAACACAAGGAAAGGTGAAAAGTCTCTATTCTTATTGAATGAAATCTTCACAATTATTACCAATATTTTGAATTTCACATTTTAAATGCATCTGACGTTTTGTCGTACATATTAAGTAGCTAAACATAAATGACAATCCATTATTTTGTATTACATCATACAGTTCATTCTGATAAAATTTCAAGTAGAACCATACCAAGCTATGTTAAATTTCTCTCCATAGGAAAAAGTGAGTAAGCAGAAGGCAAAGTAAAGTTAAGATTCTTACCTCTTTCTGGCTTCCTCATATTGCCAATTAAGTCTGATTTGGTTTATAAGATTTGTTTTGTCATCACTGGCAAACTTGCAGGAATAGAAGGAAGAATGAAAACAGATTAAAAAAATTTTTTTTTCAAAATAATAAATTCAGTTAAATTTTTAGCAAAAACTAAAAATGCTATTTTTATTTCTGTTTCAGTGTCAATTTTTGGAATTGGCTATGGAAGAAAAAGCACCAAAACCTCCAAATTCAAAATGTTATGCTGGCTTTCTTTTTTAAGATTTTATTTATTCATTTTGAGAGAGAGAGAACATGTGTGCATCTGCGGGGGAGAGGGAGGAGTAGAGGGAGATGGGGAAAATCTCTCTGTGCTGAGCACAGAGTCTGATGTGGGGCTTGATCTCATGACCCTGAGATCAGGACCTGAGCTGAAACCAAGAATTAGATGCTCTATTGAGTGAGTCACTCAGGAGCCCCTGGCACTTCTTATAATATCTCTTCTTACAATCCCTGTTTTTGAAAAGTGTGTCTTATATACATACCACCTACTACAAAACTGACTCAAAATAGTACGGTAGATGGGCTGCTAAGATGGCCCCAATGATCTCTACTTTTGGTTATTGAGACCATGTGTAATTCCATCCCCTTGAAAATATGTTGGACCTATTGACAAGATTCTGTCCCACAGAATGGAGTAAAGGTGATGGTAAATCATTTCTGTGATTACATTTCTGTGATTACATGGATTGTGACTTCAATCAAGTTAGCTAACTTTCTGTATTTACTTTTCAGCTTGGATATTTTGATGAAACAAACTGCCATACTGAAGACACCAATATGACCAGGAACAGAGGTCCTTTAGTCCAATGAACTAAATCCTGCTAAAATTCTTGTGAACTTGAAAGCACAGCTTTCCCTCAGTTGAGTCCTCACATAATACTGAACCCCTACCTAACCTGGCACCACGACTGCAGTTTTGGAACTCAAAAAGCAAAAGATCCTTCCAGACTCCTGGGCCAAACAAACTGTAAATAATAAATGCTAGCTGTTTTCATATGCTGTGTTTTATACTAAATTTGTTATACACCAAGAGCTAACCTAAGTAAGCATGGTTTGTTTATGTTTTTGTACAGGATTGTGATGTTGTAGAATGTTCAGGGCCTTAAAGGGCTGAAATGTTGATTTAAATACATGCCTCTCACAGCTGCAAGACCTTAAATAATTTGGCATCTCAGTGTCCTCATTACACTACTTACTAGAGATGGGAACAACTACTTAAAATTAATCTTATTCATGAGCCTTTGCAGTATATTGAGATAATTTACTTCTGCAGTTATTACAATTGCATAACAAGTTCCACCACAGATATTTTTAGGAAATTTCTACCTTCATCATTACAAAGGTTTTGAGGTTATGCATTTCTCCACAAACTAGTTAGGGATATCTACTTTCTAGTTCTAATCTTGTGACAAGAAGCAATATATTAACAGAATTCAATCATACACTCAAAAACTTTTGAAAAAATGCTGGACATTTCTGAGTTACAAAATCTTCTCTATAGGCTACAAAGAATAACCATATTCTTTATTTTTTTTTTTAATTTTTATTTATCTTTTTGAGAGAAAGAGAGAGCGAAAGGGGTAGGAGGAGAGTAAGAGAAAAAAATCTTAACCAGGCTCCACACCCAGCAAGGACACCATCATGGAGACCAACAAAGGGCTCAATACCTCCACCCTAAGATTATGACCTGAATGGAAACCAAGAGTCAGATGCTTAACTGACTGAGCCACCCAGGCGCCCTGAAAATGATCATATTCACTGTATGGCTATATATGGTAGAAAAAAAAAGTGTATCTTTAAGAACAATATTGAGAAAAATGAAATTAAGGTTGTTCCACCAAATGCAAGACATAGTCATTATTTACCACATTATATTTCCTAAAGAGGTAATATTTGGTAAAATTTCAAAATATTACTTTATTATTTAAAACCCTGACTCTTCCTTACATATTTTTTTTTATTTCAATATCTTTTCTTTAATTTACTGATACTTCATGAGGAAAATAAAAGGCAGTGCCACTGGCTTTCCACTTGGTAATAAACAGCAAACTTCATTTGGTGACACTACAAAAGTAGTGTTTTTAAATATTTACAATCCTGCTTTAAATGGTAATGATGAATTGTTGGTTAATTCAAGGATTCACAAATTATGAAAAGGGATTTTGGAAATTTTGGAAATCTTTCCAGGTCTGAAACAAAATTAATTTTAATTCAGGTCTATTATCCTGACATTCTTTTAGAATAATAATAAATGCTATGAAAGTACAAACCACAGCTACAAAGCCATGACAAAGCATTGTTCTAAGTCAATGGTCAATGATCATTCAATTATGGCCAAGTTGCAAAATGGAATCTGCCACCTATTTTTTAAAGTTTTATAAGAAAACAGCCACAACAGTTTATGAGTATCTCTATCAGCTTTAGATTTGAATAGCTGACAGACACTGCATCTCTGCAAAGCCTAAAATATCTACCGACTGGTCCTTTACAGAAAAAGCTTCTCAATCTGTCCACTGACAAGTCAAGTCCAGGGGTGCGTGGGTGGCTCAGTCGTTAAGCGTCTGCCTTCAGCTCAGGTCATGGTCCCAGGGTCCTGGGATCGAGCCCCGCATCGGGCTCCCTGCTCAGTGGGAACCCTGCTTCTCCTTCTCCTACTCTCCCTGCTTGTGTTCCCTCTCTCGCTGTGTCTCTCTCTGTCAAATAAATAAATAAAACTTAAAAAAAAAAAAGTCAAGTCCATTGAAAAGACATTTAAACTCAACTCTGAAAAGTATTCTGCTATTTTTTAAAAAATCCAGATCACAAGGATAAAGGTGGTTTTAACAATTCAATTGCATCCGTATTGCTGAACTTTCAAGAGTGGATAGCAGATACAGTATTTTGTTTTTGAACTTAACTGCATAAGAAACAAAATATTTCTGAAATGAAAAATGAAACAAAATAACTTATGGCAAACACAAAATAAGCCCTTTTCTCTCTCAGCACACTCATTTCTTGTCCCTTACCAAGCATACCTCTCCAACGATGTCAGTCTGAGATCCAGCATCACAGAACTGTTGAGGCAAACAAGATTCTAAAAGTGGACCAGCATTATGAGGAAAATCTTGTAGAGGGTCAGTAATAAAGCAGTAATTCTTGAAACCATCGGTAAGCATACCCAGGCTCTGTAATATAGTGAAACAAACTATTTGAATATATTTGTCATTTCATTTCTGTTCTAGGTCTCCAACTTTATCGCTGGAGAGGTGGCCCACCCCACTCCCCATTCTCATTATATTTAAAAAAATATTTTCCGCTACCTCCATCTTTAATAAAATTCCTAGTAATTTATTCAGTGATTGAATAATGGTGGTAAATTTGAGTAAAATGGCAAATAATTGTGGTAGCATTTTTACCAGTTTTTAAAACCTTTATATTTCTTAGAGAAAAATGTGAATGACAATATTAAAAAACTGCTGACACTAACATCCTCCCTGGAGATGTTCATAGAGAAATTAAAAAGAACTTGAAAACAACACGAGATTATGCTTATGTACTTTTAAAAATTGAATACAAGTTCAAATAATACATATTTAACTGTTTTAAACTGAGCCATTCTGTGGGTTAGTACAACTGCTATATTGTACAACCACCACTTCTATCCAGTTATAAAACATTTTCATTATCCCAAAATAAAACTCCTAACTCTGAGTAGGTAGTCCCATTCACCAATCCCCATCTTTAAGCAACAACCAGTCCCCGTTTTTGTCAATTTACTTATTCTAAATATTTCATATAAATGTAGACACAAATTCAAACAATTTGCATCTGGCTCATTTCATTCATGTTTTTGAGGCATGTACACAGTAGTATGTACAACATTTTGTTCCTTTTTATGGCTAATATTCCACTGTATGCATAAACCACATTATGTTTACACATTCATCATTTGGTGTGCACAAACTGTTTCTTTCCTTTCACTACTGGAAATAAATCTGTGAGTATTCATGCATAAGCATTTGTTTCAATACTTGTTTTCAATTCTTCAGAGAAAGTATCTAACCAGTGGAATTGCTACATCATATGGAAAAACTATGCTTAATTTTTTGAAATACTGTCCAACTGCTTTCCAGAATGGTTGTACCATTTTACATTCAGCAACAATGCATAAGATTTCCATTTTTCTATATTCTCATACTTATTTTACATTTTTTAAATTGTAGACACTGTATTGTATGTGAATACAATTTCATTATATTTGGATCTGCATTTCCTTAATGATTAATATTGCTTAACATCTTTACATATTATTATGGGTCATTTGTATATCTTCTCTGGAGAAATGTTTAATTAGATTTTACCCCCTTTTAATTGTGATTTGTTAAGTTTGAGAGTTCTTTATATATTTCACAGGATATTTTCTATTTTTTTAAAGATTTTATTTATTTGAGAGAGAACAAGCACAAATGGGGGGGAGTGGCAGAGGGAGAGGGAGAAGCAGACTCCCTTCTGAGCAGGCTCAACTTTATTTTTTATATGTGGATATCCAGTTTTCCCAACATCATTTGTTGAACAGGTCTTTTCTCCACTGAATAGTCTTGGCTCTCTTACTGAAAATCAATTAACCATGTAGGTGAGACTTTATATATGGGCAATCTATTCCACTGGTCTATATATTTAGCCTTATGCCACTAGCACACAGTTTGTAGCTTTGTATTAAGTTTTGATATCAGGAAGTTTTAAGTTCCTCCATCTCTCTCTTTCTTTTTCGAAATGTTTTTGTTATTTGAGGGTCCTTTGAAATTCCACAAGAATTTAAAGATGGCTTTTTCTATTTCTGGAGGAAAAAAGCCACTTTTGGGGTTTTGATAAAGATTGCATTGAATCTATAGATACTATGAATAATATAGTCCTCTTAATATTAGCTTTTCAAATTCATTAACACTGGATAACCTTAATTTTTGCCTTACTTATCTCAATAATGTATTGTAGTTTCGTAGTTTCCAGTGTACAAATTTTTTACCTCCATGGTTAAACTTATTTGTAAATATCTTAAAATCTGATACTATTATATGGAACATTTTTCTCAATTTTCTTTGCAGACTGTTCATTCTTAGTATGTCATATTCTGTTACTTTTTTATCATTTATCATTGTTTTTTTTATCATTTCTCTGTCAACATTTTCATTTTGTGCATATATAGTTTTGTAGATTTACTTTGTAGTTTTTCTTCAAATTTTTCCTTAGACTTTTTTTATTATGCTCAATTGGCCAACATATGGTACATCATTAGTTTTTGATAAATAGTGTTCAATGATTCATTAGTTGTGTATAACACCCAGTGGTCATCACATCATGTGCCCTCCTTAATACCCATCACCTGACTTTTTTTTTAAAGATTTTATTTATTTATTTGTCAGGGAGACCACGAGAAGGTGGGGAGGGGTAGAAGGAGAAGCAGGGTCCCTGCTCAGCAGGGAGTCCCAGGTGAATGCAATCCCAGGACCCTGGGATCATGACCTAAGCCAAAGGCAGATGCTTAACTGACTAAGCCACCCAGGCATCCCTTTCCTTAGACTTTCTGATTATACTTTGGACATTGGTTTTACAATCTTTGTGTACAATGTTTGGTATCTGAAATTCCTTATGGATAGTTTCTGTCAGTTTACCTTGCTCTTAATAATGTACCATGTTTTCCCGTTGAAAACTGAATATTTCACTATCATAATGTGGTAACTCTAGAAAACAAATTACCCATGTTCCCCAGGTCATTCTTTTTTTTTTTTTTGAAGTCCATTTCTGTGAGACTTCTGCAAATTATTTATTCTTATCATCACTGTAATCACTAAAGTCTATGTTCCTTTAATTTATGCTCAAATTCTTGACTGCTGACTTCCTGGAGTGCAAGGAGATGAAGAAAACAAAAACAGACCACCTCTCTGGCTTTTACAGATAAGCCCTATTCTCAGGCACTCATTCACAATCTAGCAATACTGCGTTGGTGGTACAGTGGTGAGCATAGCTGCCTTCCACAATCTAGTGATACTTGTTCTGAGGCTAGATATCAACCCTCTGTAAAAGCTTAAAAGATAATGAGAACTTTTCTGAGGATATCTTTTGCCTCTGGAAGGATTTTTTAATTCCTCATTATAATATGGCTGCTCCAAATTGCCCTAATGCCCCACTGTCTCACCCTAACTTCTCATCAGGACTTTAAATGATCTCTTGTATGTCTTCGCTGATAATCTATTGTCCCGAGCACATCGATGTTTACAGTCTGCCCTGTAATTTTTAGCACACTATGTGATGCTTTTCCCACATGGGTTCTCCAAATTAACCAAAATGAACAACTCACATCACTTTTTTTAGGTAACCCCAAAACAGGTTAGAAAGCAAATATGTAATATTTCGCAAATAAGGTCTCCTGTAATACCTCTGATTCAGGTATGAGGGGAACTAGATTAGTTCTTGGTCAAAACCAGGGCAGTAGTACAAAGGTTAAGGCAAGGCTAAGTAAAAACGCCATGAAATTTCCTACTGTTTTTAAAGATAACTTTTTTTCTTCATTGTGTATTTTCGCTTGTTTTCTATAAGCCTTTGTTTGTTTTTCAGAGTGCCTACAAAGTTAGTTAAGATAGCTTCTCATTGTTTTTTGTTTGTTCGTTTCTGTGGGGAAACAAGTACTTGGAGGTTCTGAGTCTGCCACTTTGCTGATGTCACTCCTGTTATGGTTTTATAACTGATATTTTACATCCTAATTCTGCATGGTCCAAAAGTAAACTCATATGAATGCTAGTTTGTGGAAAGTTAAAGTGTGTGTGCTGGTAAATGAAACATCTTAGTGTGAAACTAAACAGAAATGAAATTTCCAATCATTAATTTTATACTTCTGAATATAGCACCCTTCAGCAAAATCAGGGACCAGAATGCCCAGGTGTACTGTAACTTGTGTGTCTTAATATAGACTAAGATTTGTTAAAAGAGGACAATTTTGTTAAGTTATTATAAAAAAGATAAAATAACTTATTTGATTTCACTAAACCTTAAATTTACCAATTTTAGTGGAAGAGAAAGATGCTCTTGCCTCTCACCAGAGCTCCTTATAGTTTGAGAGGCTATGCATAGAGATGCTGCGGACTAAAAGCTCTTCCAGAAAATTTATATGCTTTCTCCACCAAGGCAACATGGTAGCTTATCAAGTGCTATACATTGTGGTTGCAGAGAGTATAGCACAACCAAACTAATAACTGCCTATCTTTTCTGTGAAAAACACATGATTCCTTCTGGAATTTTATCTAGCATTACGTGGGTAATGCACACAGAACACCTTGTTCAACCCCACAGACTTCTTGTTACTACAGTTCAGAATAAATCGAACAATTATACATTAGTTATCATGACCTGGAGAGGTGATTTAAAAATACATTCTATTTGACAAGTCTGAGGTAAGACCCAGAGATCTGCATTTTTACTACCACCCAGAGAATTCTACATAGGTCATCCTAAAGTTCCTTGACTTTAGGAAGCAGTGCTATACATTCCATTTATGTATGTAAGAGTTTCATTTTGCCTAGGAATTTGATCTTTGCCTATACGATCGCTTCTCAGCCTTTTGGCTAAGTTCAGGTGTGATCTTTGCCTATACGTTTTACATTATGTAGAATCTAGATAAATGTCTGTGAGGAAGTAGGTGCACAGTTCGTCCATTTAATAAATGAAGTAAATTTGAAAAAAAAAACTACAAAAGAACAACAGAGTGCATTCCCATATCAAGAAAAAAAGACTATCATACCTTCATTTGGAAAAGTTCATCTTTTTAGAAAAAGAAGTTGCATGAATTAAAGGGACAATAATAAATAAATAAGTCAACAAATAAAACAAAATAAAACTTAAAAGATCTCAGATGTATATTTTTAAAACATCCACATTAATGGAATATTATGTAGCTGTAACAGAAGAGCGAAGAAGCTCTTTGTATAAACAAATAGAAAAAGTATAGGATATTCTTGTTATATCAGTAAGATAACACAAAACAAATAGGGGGTATGTAAATAACTATCTTTTGTGTGAAATAAGTAGCTTATGTGTGTGTCTTTATAAACACTAGAAAAGTGCCCAAGAAATTAATAAAAGTAGTTATGAGGAATGAGGATATAAGGGGATTGTAAGACTTATCATATACCTTTTGAATTATTTTTGCTACTAAACATGAATGTGTTACCTACTGTAAAATCTTTTAAAATATATACAATTATATATTCATATATGATAAACATATTAAGTTGGTTTAATGTGTGTAAAATACATGTCTGTATTTTTTTTTTTAATAATAGAAAGCACGTACATGAGCAGGTAAGCTAGGCACCTTACCTGCATCAGGTCCCACCTCTCCTTCTCACCAGTGCAAATGGCTTTCTTAATAGTGCGGAGCTCACTCATTATAGCCTGTGCCTCATCCAGTTTGTAAGTGGTGTGAGCACTTGACATCTTACGATCAATCCTTGTTAACAAAGGAAATTAAGAGTCACTCCACAGTAGATCACATTTACATTAAACAAAAATGGCAAAAGCTCCATAGAAAAGTGAGACAGCAGGGAAAAATCTTCCAATAAAAAGAAGTCAGACTTGGCTGAACAGATGAACTCCTTTGTTCTGTGAGCATCTTACAGAACTGAGGAATTTCCCATGTGCAGACCCCTTAGAGCAAAACCACATCTTGTTTGTTTATCTCTAGTATGTAGGTTAGTAGTCAAAAATGTTCATTAAGTACACATAAATGAGATCTCTGTGCAAGCAGAATATTTGTGAAAAAGCTAAAAGTAGCAAATTTTCAATAACAGTGCACTGGTGAAAGTTAGAAAATTGTGTATTTCCTCTGTATATCTCTTTTATTTCTGATTCCAATTATTACTGTGTCTCCTAATCATCTGCTCCATCTTTCCTTCAATCCAAATATTCAGTGTATATTTTTTTCAGTTATTTTCATTCTTTTTTTTATTTCTTCCTCCCTTCTCCATCACTCACTACTCCTTTCTTTCAATTTTTTGTATATGTCCATGCACACTCTAGCATATATCTTTCTTTCCTTCCATTCACACAGATATCTATTCAAACTAGTTTACTCTGTCCCTTCCTTCTCTCCTTCCATTACTTCCTTTCCTTACTTCTCTCTCTCCCGCCCACTTCTCCCTCCTTCTTTCCTTCCTTCCTTCTCTCCTCCTCCTCTTTCCATTCTTCCTTCCTTCTCTCCTTCCGACCAATCCACCCCTGTGCACACAAGGCCTGGTGTGGGTGGTGGAAGCGGAGTGCTGACAAAACCAAGGCTTGCCTCCAGCCCTCACAGAGCAGGCAGCCTCCTACAGCACACCCTTTGTCTCACCTCCCCTACCTAGGTCGTGAGCGTTGGAAGCCCTCCGGGCTAAGGAGGTATGGAATACTTTGGTCCAGAAATGGCATGAACTCCTTCTCTGGAAAGCAGGCCTTTCAGATTCCAGCTCCGCCATTACATGGGTTCTGGGGCTTAACTGTGACCGGGGAATCTGGATCCTTAGCAGCCAGCCCAAACTCCCTGATTTTCCACTCACGAAAGCATCCTGGCAGCTGGTGAGTACCAGTGACACTCCAGCGGTACAGCGGGACCCTGGGCAAGTCACTTCAACTCTTTACACCTCAGTTTAATGTTTCCCCCATTTAATGAGAAAATGTCAGGAGAAATCCTGAGTCCCCTTCCATGGAGTGGATGCAAGTGCATCATGGGTCCACACTCATTCAATAATGACACCCTTACATCCCCAAATGGCCTAGCCATGTGGGTATTCTTCCATAATGGATCAGTTGTAGAGTTAAATGTTTCTCAAACACGTTACTTTGACTATTCCTACAAAGCAGAAGGCTTTGCTTTTACATTTTTATTAAAAAGTACATGTATTTTTAACTGTAGATTGCTCCACACACACAGAATAAGTGAGCATGAACTAAAATTTGTACTATGGACATATTTTTTCTTGTTTCACTGACTCCAAACTTCTGCCGTTTTTTTCAACAGTTCATGTAAATAATGGGGTAGTAAGCTTTGACACTACATTACCTTTGTTATCATCAGAAAGTCCCTGGCAAAGAACCAGCACTTGTTGCTATGAAAAATTGGGAGCCAATAGTGAGGATGGCAGCAGTAGGCATATTAGCCCTTAATCATTTAAAAAACTTTTACATGGTCCCTCAAAATCATGCCCACTTCCACTAAAATGACTGGATTTGTTCCTCACTACCAACCAGTTGAGCCTTACAGACTTGTACAAGTCAACTGCAATATCTATGAGGTGTCCACCCTCTACTTTCTGAGCCAGCACAACTTCACAACAAAATCAATATAACTGATACCTATTCTGCATAGGGACCACCTGTGTAGCTGAGCAGCATGATGGACAAGCAATGGAACCAGAAGTCCAGAAAGAACTCCTAGTCCTAGCTCTCATGCAAGTTAACTGTGTCACCTGGAGAAGTCCCTGAACTCCTAAGAGCCTTGATAACTTCATAAAGATGCTAAGTTTGCAAACCCAGCTGATCACCAGAACTATCTGGGTCCCTGATAGATATACAGTGACTATAGATTCTCTGTAGATGAAACTAGGAGATTCCAACTAAGTCCCAGAACCACTACATTAGAAGAGCTTCTTACACTAATTATTTTGATCTGGTCCACACTGTAAAACAGTTATAATTAGACTGAACTCCATACAATTAACACACTTCTAAATACCCAGACAACTTAGAGTAGAAAGAGTTCTGTGATACAGAACTATTCTTTATACAAGGACAAAGCAACGCCAGAAATAAATACAGGATTCTGCTCTATCTCCAATCTGGAGGAAGAGCCTGGGAGTGAGATCTCTTATACAGGACTGTTCATCCAGGGAATCTGGAACATGAAGACATTTGATGTAGGAAAACATAAAAATAAAAGGAAAGAACATGTGGTTTTCCATTTGCACTGCTTTACAGACAATAAGAGTCTCTAAAGCAAGGCAGAAATAAAAAAAAACATACACCTCATAGCACTAGATCTCCAAAGATGTGGTCCAAAATTTCTTCATGAATGATGTGAACTTATTTACATAATAATGTCTCCTTTTTTTATCCTCCGATAAAGATGTACATACACAAAAAAACACACAGCGTGTAATTTAATTTTGCTTATTTTTTATAGTTTAATTTCATTAATCTAATGAAGTCTGTAAGACTTCCAGACAAAACACCCAAAGACAAGGAAATCTGATTTCTCTGTAATAGTCAATGATCAGCTCCTCTGCTAACCAAGTGTATTACTCCTCCAGACTAAAAAATACTGCAAATAGATCATCATCTGACACTGACACCCATATGGAGAAATGGAACTCCACTACATAGAACAAACTTTTTCAATTGCTTGAAAATCAAAGCTAAAAAAACAGCCATAGAAGTACAGACACACACAGCCAGTGCCAAGGCTGTGATGCAAGCCACTACGCATGTCAGCCCCAGCTTTATACTTAAGTGTTGTGACTTCCTTATGGCTTTTACTAGCAATAAAGCCTAAGTGTGGCCACCAGTAAAACCCAGGGATTCAGACACCAGGTTCTACAATGGGAAGGCTGTCACAGAGAGGAAAACAGGTCCCAAGTACCCTCAGGGCAGGGGGATCAGCAGATCCGTAATTCATCCCACTGCAGACACTGCAGAGCACCTCAGAGAACGACAGTTCAATGTCAAGGCCACGGACCTGCACTTTGGCATTAGCTCTATCCAACTGGCAACTGGCTCTGAGACCTCAAGAGAATGCAAATTTGCCTAAAACAGCTGTTTCCACTCTATTCCAAGGATGTCCTGGCATGAGGAGCAGGAGCAGCTAAAGGAGAGCCTGTCTAGGGCTTGGGACCTCACCTTTGTTTCAGCAAGCACCTTTCCTTTGCTCTGCCTCAGACATTCTGGTTCCATAGACGATGTCATTTGCAGAAAAGGAAAAGGAAAGAGACTACAGTGTTTAAAAAGTGTGAAAGCTACCAGGGAACATGATCTTGAAGTCCTAGTATTTGAGAGAGAATACTGCTATTTTAAAATACATTACTAACTCAAGGAAGAGGTCAAAGATGTGTGCTCTTAAAACTATGGAAACTTATGAGAGAAACTGAGGAAGACACAAAGAATTGGAAGCCCTTTCCATGCTCATGGATTGGGAGAACAAATTCCATTGCCATGGTGAAGTCATGACCCATAGCCATGTCCACACCTAAGGCAATCCCTATGAAAACCACACCAGCATTTTTCACAGAGCTGCAACAAATGCTCCTCAAAAGAGGAGAGCCCCTGCAAAGTCCCCAGAGGAGCCAAGTCCCCTTTCTCCCCAGTGGAGAAAGAACAGCAAAGCTGGAGGCATCCCAATTCCGGATTTCAGGCTGTATGACCAAGCTGTCCTCACCGGGATGATCCTGGCACAAAGACACACACATAAAGCCAAGGGAACAGAACAGAGAACCCAGACAGAAATGGACTCTTCACTCGATGGTCAAGTCATCTTGGACAGAGCAGAGAGAATATCCAAGGGACAAAAGACAGTCTCCTCCACAGATGGTGGTGGGAATGCTGGACCGACAGCCACATGCAGAAGAAAGATGCTGGGCCCCTTGCTTCCCCCACACACAGAAAATCGACTCAAAATGGATGAAAGACCTACCTGGTAGAAAGACCTGCTGGGTAGACCCAGCAACACCCTAGAGGAGAAGGCAGGCAGCACCTGCTTTGAGCTGGGCCGCAGCAACTTCTTACTCTACACATCTCCAGAGGCAAGGGAAACAAAGGCACAGTTGAATGACTGGAACATCATTGGGTTTAATGCCTTGGGCACAGCCAAGGAAACAATCAACCAGGCTAAAAGGCAACCTCCAGAACAGAAGAAGAGATGCCCAAATGACACATCCAATCAAGGGCTAGTATCCACAATCTGTAAGGCCCTTCTCCCACTCAACCCCCCAAACACCAAAGCTCCAGCCAAGACAGGGGCAGAAGACACAAACAGACATTGCTTCAAAGAAGACACATCCAAATGGCTAATAAACACAGGAAGAAATGCTCCCCCTCCCTCAACATTACAGAAATAGAAATCCACACTACTGTAAGATGCCACCTTATACTGCTCAGAGTGGCTCAGATGAACAACTCAGGAGACAACAAATGTGGACCAGGATGTGGAGATAGGGGAGCCCTCTTGCACTCTTGGTGGGAATGCAAAATGGTGTGGTCACACGGGCAAACAGTAGAGAGGTGCATCAGGAAGTTAAGAGGAGCCCAAATGTATGACCCAGCAATTGCATGGCTAAGTCTTTAGCCAAAGGACACCCAAAGAGGGACTTGAAGGGGCACATGCACCCCGATGTTGAGTGTTGTCCACCACAGCCAAACTAGGGGAAGGACCCAGGTGGCCATTGACGGGTGAAGGGAGAAAGAAGATGTGTTATATATACAATGTAATATTACTCAACCATCAGAAAGAATGAAATCTTGCCATTTGCATCAACATGGATGTAGCTAGAGGGCATTATGCTGAGCAAAATCAGTCAGAGAAAGACAAATACCATATGATTTCACTCACATGTGGAATTTACAAAACAATAGAAATGTACTAAGGAAAAAAAACACAACATACCAAAAAAAAAAAAAAAGAGAGAGAGAGAGAGCGAGAGAGAAAAGAAAAGAAAAAAGAAAAAAAAAAGAAAAACAGACTCCTAACTCTAGAGAACACACAGAAGGGTGACCAGAGGTGAGGTGGGTGGGGGATGGGTATAATAGGTGATGGGGATAAGATTGCACTTAATCCTGATGAGCACTGATTAATGTATGAAAGTGTTGGATCACTAAATTATACACCTGAAACCACCATAACACTGTACATTCATATACTTAAAAAAGAAAGAAAGAGAAAAAAGGATAGTAACTACATGGATTACTACCATTAATTCAAGGCTATTTATAATATTCTAGACAAGTCAGCACAATGGTCACTATTTATAAATGGAGGAGAAAAGATGACACAAAAATGTAAAGCATGTTCCCAAGTTCAGAAAGTGAAGACAGGCTCCAAATAGAGAATGATGGCCTTTAATAAGTACACAATTAATTTTCTTAAGAACAATGTTATCAATTGTAAAGTAACTTGTGTCCATTCAATTTGCTGACTTAGTATAACCCACAAACTCAAGAAAATCATTCCCAAACTCTTAGTAAGAATAAAGATTCAAAAAGGAGGAAGACCAATAGACCATACCATCAAATAGAATGTAGTGTGATGACGTAAACGTTATATTATCTTGTGCTGTCCAATTCAGTGGCCACTAGCACCATCGTTCTCAACTGCAGTGAAATGTGTCCTGCCCAGGAGATATGTCATTGTTGGTATATATTTTGCGTTGTCACCATCAGAGAGGAACTAACTGACATCTAGCGGGGAGAAGCTAAAAATACTGTGAAATACCCTACAGGGCACAGGGCAGCCAGAACAAAATACCACAGGACAGCTGAATATCTCAATTATGCTGAGTTGAACAAAGGCTGAATTGACGACATGTGGTTAATGAGCACTTGAGATACAGCTTGTGAGAATGGAGAACTTCATTTTAAGGTTTAATTTAAAATAACAACCTTAATTTAATAATAATTATACAGCTTTATTTACATATACATAAATTATAATGGAATAGAGAATGAGTATAAATGTAAAAGTAGGTATCTTTTTTCTCAAATATTTCCATTTAAACTAATGAGCATCTTCAAGGAAAAGAAAGATTCTGAGGTTTAGAATTGGGGGAAAAGGAGCATAAATCAAAGCATAAAAGGGAAAGCCCACGCAGCTTGAGGACACATGCGCAGACACCACACAGGTGAGCACAAGAGGAAGTCGCAGGAAAAGCGCCCCTTCCGGGATCACGGGCAACTCACTCTTGCAGGGTCTCCACCCCCTTCTCCTTGTACTGCAGTTCTTGCTTCATCTGGGTCAGCTCTCGTTTTAATCTGGAAAGCTAAAGACAAATTACGTGGGCTTTTTTTTTCCAAAAAAAGCTGTGGTGAAAATGACTTATACAGTTGTTAGCACTGTCATCTAAGTTCCTGATCGGCTTTCGACCCACTGGATCATCTATCCTCTCCACGAATTTCCATCCTCGCGCATACACAGCAGCCATCCTGGAAGGAGTGTCTCCTTAGATACAAGAATCCCAGATCACTGACACATTCCTGCCTCTGTGGAACCGGCAACTGCTTGCTTTCTCAAGGTAGTGATTTACACATTCCAGTCAGCAAACTACGCAATACTCGTTTCATCTTCCCTCTGCTTACTACTTGGATCCCACACGTGAAGCGCTGCTGCTGAAAGCACGCTGTCCCACTAGGGAAAGTCAATCCCCTGAGCGCTTACTTCAACAGATTCTAGCACCCACTGCAGGCCTGTGTCAAGACTCAGGGGCTGGGCCTGGCGGCTCGCGTGTTTCGTCAACGCCGCAGGTGTTTTTCTCAGGTGCACTAGATTCTGAGAACCCCTGCACTGAGACACTCTGGTTTCGGGAATGAGATGCCAGAAGAGGCGGCTTCGTTTCCAAGATGTCCCCCTACCCACACAACCAAGATAAGGGACTGAGGGATGAAACGGGGTGGCACATAATGAATTCCGGTGTCACTGGGAAGGAGCATCAGAACCGTCTGGTCAAATGCCACTGCAGGAAGGATTTCCCTAGGAATACAGCAACCAGGGAAGACCGGCAGATGCCAAAGCTGCTGAGGGTCAAGGCTACCGTCCCACTAATAAAGGGAAGCAATCCTTTGAGATGAGGGCCTAATGCCAAAAAATATTTTGGAAATGAAGTAAATCTTGCCCCATAACACTGAAACGTGTACAATTTTTTTTTATGTGAGTTAAGGTTTTAACATAAAACATTTTTCTTCCTATTAAAGGAATTAAATAAACCACATTCAGTGATGTTACACAAAAAAATACACATGGTCATCCCCCAATACACTGAGAATCTCCTGACGTCCACAGTTTCCATCTCAAACCCCTGAAGAAAGTGAGGGACTTGGGAGACCTACCTTATCATGTATCATCAGTAAAAAGTATACTGCACCAAGCGAAACAAAACAAAACAAAAAACACATATCATCTACCTATTTATCAGAGGGAGAGGGAGAGGGAGAAGCAGGCTCCCCAATTAGCAGGGAGCCTGACATAGGGCTTCTGGTTGTGATAAAGATTCATTTTACTCACCCTGTCCCGATGAGTTGCTATTTCCGCTTTAATTTGAAGTGGGTTGTACTTAGTATTTGTTGAATATCCTGAAAAGGCTACATAAACAGAAAGAAATATTTTATTCTACAAAAAATACTTTAAAATAAACAAATGCATTTAGACAACATAAGTCAAATAATTAGTCCTTAGTCTCAGACATACAAGTTAACATTAGCACTAGCAAGGAAAGAATTCATGTTTCACACACTCAAATTTCCTTAATAGTTGATTATTGGGTGATATTTTGTTGACAGAAGACATGATTCTAACGATAGAAAGAATCTGAAAGAACCAACCAAAACAGAAACAAGAAAAACCCGAACAGGTGGTCTGGGTGGATCAGTTAAGCGTCTGCCCTCAGCTCAGGTCATCATCCAAGGGTCCTGGGATGGAGTCCTGCACAGGGCTCCCTGCTCAGCTGGGAGTCTGCTTCTCCCTCTCCCTCTGCCTCTGCCCCCTGCCTGTGCGCATGCTCTCAAATAAATAAACTCTTAAAAAAAAAAAAGAAAGAAAAAAGAAAAGCCACTACAAATCAAAAGAACCAATAAGTGATTACAACAAGGCTTCACAATACAAGGTTAGTAGACAAGAATTAACTGCTTCCCTATATGCTATTAATATATGTGTGACTTGAAATTATACTCATTTATATGATACCACAAAATATGAAATACTTAGGAATACATCTAACAAAACTTGTACAAAATCTATACAAGGAGAACTATAAAACTCTGCTGAATAGAACCAAACAACTAAGCAAATAGAAGTATTTCATGTTCATGAATTGTCAAGATGTCACTTCTTTACAACTTGATTTATATATATTCAGTGTTATCCCAATCAAAATTCCAGAAACTTATATATCAACAAACTGATCTGAAGTTTATATGGAGAAGCAAAAGACCCATAATAACCAATGCAATATTAAAGGGCAGGAACAAAGCCAGAGGACTGATGCTTCCAGACTTTTCTACAGTAATCAAGATAGTGTGGTATTGGTGAAAGCAATACACAGATCAATGAAGTAAAATAGAGAGTCTAGGAATACACCCTTAGAGTTAACTGATCACTGGCAAAGACAAAAGACAGTTTTTTCAATAAATAGTGTTGGAATTACTAAAAAAAAAAATCTAGTCACAAACTCTGTATCTTTCACAAAAATTAACTCAAAATGAATCCCATATCTAAGTATCAAGTAGAGGGACACCTGGGTGGCTCAGTTGGTTAAGTGTCTGCCTTCAGCTCAGGTCATGATCTCAGGGTCCTGGGATCGAGCTCCGTGGTCAGGCTCCCTGCTCAGTAGGGGGTCTACTTCCTCCTCTCTCTCTCTCTGATAAATAGATAGATGGCAGATGATAGACAGGTAGATAGATAGATGATGATGGACGGATGGATGGATAGATAGACGGATGGACAGATGGATGATAGGTAAAAAAATAAATGTCAAGTGTAAGTTGTAAAACTCCTAGAAGATAATACAGGAGAAAACCTAGACACCTTGGGCAAGGTGATGATGTTTTAGGTACAACAGGAAGGGCACAATCCAGGAAAGAAATCATGGATGAGATCAACTTCATTAATATTAAAAATTTCTGCTTCATGAAAGACAGTGTCAACAGAAGGAGAACACAAGCCTCAGAAAGAGAGAAAATGTCTATGAGACATACCTGATAAAGGACAATCATTCTAAGTATATCAAGAACACGTAAGACTCAACAATAAAAAAACAAACAAGGCGGAAGCCTTAACAGACACCTCACTGAAGAAGATGTGCAGGTGGCAAATAAGCAGATGAATAGGTGTTCCATATCCTGTATCATCAGCAAATGCCAATGAAACAATGAGATAAAACCACACACCAACTAAAAGGGCCTGAGTCCATAAAAATGACAACACCAAATGCTGGTGAGGAGGTGGAACACAAGGAACTCTCATTCATTGCTGGTGGGACTGTCACAAAATGGAACATATTCTTAACATGTGATCCAGCAACTGCACTCATTGTTATTTACCCAAAGAAACAGAAAATTTACAATCACATAAAGACCTGCCAACTCAAAAACAAACAAAAAAACCTGCAAACTCTACCAAGCACATAATTTATAAGGGCTGAAACATAAAAGCAACCAGGATGTACTTCAGTAGATGAATAAACAGTGGTCCATCCAGACAATAAAATATTAATCATAATTAAAAAGAAATTAGTCATCACATCTTGAAAAGACATGAGAAACCATAAATGTAAAGAAGTCAAACTGAAAAAGGCTACACACTACATACTTCCAAGTCCAGGATATTCCGGAAGCAGATAAAGTATGGAGACAGTTAAAGCTCAATGGTTGCCAAAGGTTAGGGGAAAGTAATAGTAGGAAGACTGTAGTAGATTTTTAGAACAGTGAAAATACTTGGTACTATAATGATGGATTCCTGCTATTATACATCTGTTTAAACCTATACAATATACAACACCAAAGTGAACCCTATAATTAAAATGTGGACTTTGGATGATAATGACATGCTAATGTAAGTTCATGAATTATCACCGATGTGCCACTCTAGTCCACGATGCTTATATGGAGGAGGACATGCATGTGTAGGGGCAGTGAGACATGCAAACTTTTTGTTGAATTTTGCTGTGAAAATGAAACTTATATAAATTATAAAGTTGTTTTTTGTTAAGATAGCTCTAGATTAATATGTCAGCATCCAGCAGGTCTGAGGTCCTTCAAGGTTTTTTTTCTACATACACACTGAACTGAATGACCAACACTTTTATTCTGATTTGTTTTTGTTATTTTTGCTGTTTTTAAAGATTTTATTTTTAAGTAATCTTACACCCAACATGGGGCTTGAATCCAGAACCCTGAGATCAAAAGTCACATAGTCCACCAACCGAGCCACCAAGGTGCCTCTCTTATGATGTGTTTTTGATGGATAACTACCTAAAACATGACACGTGACCTAATTCTTTCTTTTTATTATTTCATCTCAATGCCAGCATAGTTACCACACAGTTACATTGGTGTCAGGTATACAATACAGTGATTCCACAATTCTATATATTACTCAGTAAATGCTCATCACAGTAAATCTACTCTTCATTCCTCTGTTTCACCCATCTATCCCAATCCTCACCTCTGATGACCTTGGTAACTCTACGGTTTAGACTCTGTTTTTGGGGTTGTCTACTTTATTCCTTTGTTTGGTTTTTTCCTTAAATTACATATATGAGTGAAATCATACGGTATTTGTCCTTCTCTGACTGGTTTACGTTGCTTAGTGTACTACCCTCTAGTTCCATAACATTGTTAAAAAAAGGGCAAAATTTGGGGGAGAGGAAAGATGGCAGAGGAGTAGGGGACCCTATTTCTTTTTTTTTTTTTTTAAAGATTTTATTTATTTATTCATGAGAGACAGAGAGAGAGAGAGAGAGGCAGAGGGAGAAGCAGGCTCCCAAGGAGCAGGGAGCCCGATGCGGGACTCGATCCCAGGACCCTGGGATCATGACCTGAGCCGAAGGCAGACGCTTAACCATCTGAGCCACCCAGGCGCCCTAGGGGACCCTATTTCAACTGATCCCTGGAAATGAGCTGAATATCTACCACTCGCTCTGAGCACTCAAGAAATCAGCCTGAGAAGTAAGAAGATTTAGACCTCAAATAACAGAATATAGCAGGCAGTTGGTTTCGAGGTACGAACTAGGAGCCGTGATGCTGCAGGCAGATATCAGAGGATAAATGGCAGCGGGAGGGTGCCTGGCTATGGGGATTCTAAACCACACATGAGAGACAGCCTCACTCGCTGGGAACGGGGCACAGACTTGCAGAGCTGTAGCACTGGGGAAAGGACTTTAGGGCAGCCCCCAGGGTGGAAACCCAGAGCAGCGGGGTCACGCTTGCAAACTGGGAGCCGCTGGCAGTTTTAGAAGCACAAAGGGCAGAGACATGCACCGACCTGGTGCAGGACTGGGGGCACTGCAGAGTGGCACACAACCCACGACACTGCAGTTTATAGCAGCAGGACAGAAATAGAGACGGTGTGGCCTGGAGAGCTCACTGAAGAACTGACTGCGGGCTCTCTGCTCTGAGGCAGAGGGTTGGAAATGGTCTCTTCTGGTCTGACTCACGGAGGAGACAGAGAAAGCCGCCAGGGAAAGCCGCCAGAGAACAAAAGCCCCAAAAACTGATTCCCGCTGAGCCCATCCCCTGCCACAGGGGGGCAGGGCAACTTGCCCAAACAGGGTTGCCTGAGTAAGAGCACACAGGCCCCTCCCCCAGAAGACACGATGGGAAAACAAGAGGCCAGCAACCCTAAGGTCCCTAGAAAACAGGTGCATCTTGCTTGGGTTCTGGTCAATAATTTGGACTCTATACATTCCCTCAAACACCCATCAACAGAATGACTAGGAGGAGGAACCCCCAAAATAGAAAAGACTCAGAGATTATGACTTATGCTGCAGATTTACAAATGGATGCAGATAGAAGAAGATGTCGGAGATGGAATTCAGGGTAGCAATTGTGAAGACAGTGGCTAGAATGGACAAATCAATTAATGGCAACACAGAGTCTCTAAGGGCAGAAATGAAAACTGATTGGCAAAATGTAAAAATGTGATCAATGAGATCCAATCCGATATAGATAATCTAACAGCTAGGGTAAGTGAGGCAGAAGAACGAATAAGCGACCTGGAAGACAATATAATAGATCAAAAGGGAAAAGTGGAGGCCAGGGAAAAACAACTCAGAATCCCTGAAAATAGAATCAGAGAAATAAGTGACACCATGAAGCGTTCCAACGTCAGAATAATTGGAATCCCGGAGGGAGTGGAGAGAGAGAGAAGACGAGAAGATGTATTTGAGGAAATCATAGCTGAGAACTTCCCTAATCTGGGGAATGAAACAAACATTCGCATCCTAGAGGCAGAGAGGACCCTTCCCAAGATAAGGAAAACAGGGTGTAGTAAAACTCACAAATCTTAGAACCAAGGAAACCATCTTAAGGGCAGTTAGGGGGAAGACATTCCTTACGTACAGAGGGAGGAACATCAGAATAACGTCAGACCTATCCACAGAGACCTGGCAAGCCAGAAAGGGCTGGCAACACATACTCAGGGTACTAAATGAGAAGAACATGCAGCCAAGAATACTTCATGTGGCAAGGCTATCATTTAGAATGCATGGAGAGATGCAGAGCTTCCAGGACTGGCAGAAACTGAAAGAATATGTGACCACTAAGCCAGCCCTGCAAGAAATATTAAGGGGGGTGCTATAAAAGGAGAAAGACCCCAAGAGTCATATACAACAGAAACTTACAGGGACAATCTATAAAAACAACGTCTTCACAGGCAACATGATGACAATTCATTCATATCTTTCAAAAATCACGCTCAACGTGAATGGCCTAAATGCTCCCATAAAACGGCACAGGGTTGCAGATTGGATAAAAACACAGGACCCATCCATATGCTGCCTAAGAGACTCATTTTGAACCTAAAGATGCATCCAGACTGAAAGTGAAGGGGTGGAGATCCATCTTCCATGCCAGCGGACCTCAAAAGAAAGCTGGGGTAGCAATTCTTATATCAGACAAATTAGATTTTAAACTAAAGTCTGTAATTAGAGACACAGAAGGACACTATATCATTCTTAAAGGGTCTATCCAACAAGAAGATCTAACAATTGTAAATACCTATGCCCCCAACATGGGAGCAGCCACCTACATAAGCCAACTGTTAACCAAAATAAAGAGTCATATCGATAACAATACATTAACTGTAGGAGACCTCAATACTCCACTCTCACCAATGGACAGATCATCTAAGCAGAAAATCAACCAAGAAACAAGAGCTTTGAATGACACACTGGACCAGATGGACCTCACAGATATATACAGAACATTCCACCCTAAAACAACAGAATACTCATTCTTCTCGAGGGCACATGGAGCTTTCTCCAGAATAGACCACATACTGGGTCAAAGGTCAGGTCTCAACCGATACCAAAAGATTGAGATTATTCCCTGCATATTCTCAGAGCACAGTGCTTTAAAACTGGAACTCAATCACAAGAAAAACTGTGGCAGAAATTCAGACACTTGTAGCTAAAAACCAGTCTGCTTAAGAATGTTTGGGTCAATTTCCTTACACCACAGACAAAAATAGACTCAAAATGGTTGAGACAGGAGTCCATCAAAATCCTAAAGGAGAACACAGGCAGCAACCTCTTCGACCTCAGCTGCAGCAACTTCTTCCTAGAAACATTGCCAAAGGCAAGGGACGCAAGGGCAAAAATGACTTATTGTGATTTCATCAAGTTAAAAAGCTTCTGCATAGCAAAAGAAAGTCACCAAAACCAAAAGACAACAGACAGAATGGGAGAAGATATTTGCAAATGACATATCAGATAAAGGGCTAGTATCCAAAATCTATAAAGAACTTATCAAACTCAACACCCAAAAAACAAATAATCCAATCAAGATATGGGCAGAAAACATGAACAGACATTTTTGCAAAGAAGACAACCACATGGCCAACAGACACATGAAAAAGTGCTCAACATCGCTCGGCATCAGGGAAATCCAAATCAAAACCTCAATGAGATACCACCTCACACCAGTCAGAAGGGCTAAAATTAACAAGTCAGGAAACGACAGATGTTGGCGGGGATGCGGAGAAAGGGGAACCCTCCTACACTGTGGGTGGGAATGCAAGCTGGTGCAACCCCTCTGGAAAACAGTATGGAGGTTCCTCAAACAGTTGAAAATAGAGCTACCATACGATCCAGCAATTGCACTACTGGGTATTTACCCCAAAGACACAATAAAGGGATCCGAAGGGGTACGTGCACCCCAATGTTTATAGCAGCAATGTCCACAGTAGCCAAACTGTGGAAAGAGCCAAGATGTCCATCAACAGATGAATGGATAAAGAAGATGTGGTATATATATACAATGGAATATTATGCAGCCATCAAAAGGAATGAGATCTTGCCATTTGCTATGACGTGGATGGAACTGGAGGGTGTTATGCTGAGTGAAATAAGTCAATCAGAGAAAGACATGTATCATGTGACCTCACTGATATGAGGAATTCTTAACCTCAGGAAACAAACTGAGGGTTCCTGGATTGGGGGTGGGGTGGGAGGGATGGGGTAGCTGGGTGATAGACATTGGGGAGGGTGTGTGCTATGGTGAGCGCTGTGAATTGTGCAAGACTATTGAATCACAGATCTATACCTCTGAAGCAAATAATGCAATATATGTTAAGAAAAAAAGAAGAAGGTAGCAGGAGGGGAAGAATGAAGAGGGGGAAATAGGAGGGGGAGACAGACCATGAGAGACGATAGACTATGAAAAACAAACTGAGGGTTCCTGAGGGGAGGGGTGTGGGGGTATGGGTTAGCCTGGTGATGGGTATTAAAGAGAGCACGTTCTGCGTGGAGCACTGGGTGTTATGCACAAACAATGAATCATGGAACACTACATTAAAAACTAATGATGTAATGTATGGTGATTAACATAACAATAAAAAATTTAAAGGAAGAAAAGACCCTGAATCACCAAGGAAATGTTGAAAAAGAGAAACAAAGCTGGGGGCATCACGTTGCCTGATTTCAAGCTATATTACAAAGCTGTTAACACCAATACAGCATGGTACTGGCACAAAAACAGACATATAGACCAATGTAGAGAATAGAGAACCCAGATACGGACCCTCAACTCTATGGTCAAATAATCTTTGACAAAGCTGGAAAAAAACATGCAATGGAAAAAAGACAGTCTCTTCAATAAATGGTGCTGGGAAAATTGGACAGCCACACGCAGAAGAATGAAACTCAACCATCCTCTAACACCATTCACAAAGATAAAGTGGATGAAAGACCTCAATGTGAGACAGGAACCCATCAAAATCCTAGAGGAGAACATAGGCAGTAACCTCTTTGACATTGCCCACAGCAACTTCTTTCAAGATACATCTCCAAAAGCTAGTGAAACAAAAGCACAAATGAACTTTTGGGACTTCACCAAGATAAAAAGCTTCTGCACAGCAAAGGAAACAGTCAACAAAACAGAGGCAACCCACAGAATGGGAGAAGATATTTGCAAATGACACTACAGATAAAGGGCTTGTATCCAAGATCTTTAAAGAACTTCTCAAACTCAACAGCCAGAAAACAAATAATCAAGTCAAAAAGTGGGCAGAAGATAGGAAAAGTCACTTCTCTGAAGAAGACATACAAATGGCTAACAGACATATGAAAAAATGTTCATCATCATTAGCCATCAGGGAAATTCAAATCAAAACCACATTGAGATACCACCTTACACGAGTTAGAATGGCAAAAATGGCCAGGGAAAGAAAGAACAAATGTTGGAGCGATTGTGGAGAAAGGGGAACCCTCTTACACTTTTGGGGGGAATGCAAGTTGGTACAGCCCCACTTTGGAAAACAATGTGGAGATGGCTCAAAAAATTAAAAATAGAGGTAACCTATGACCCAGCAATTGTACTCCTGGGTATTTACCCCAAAGACACAGATGTAGTGAAAAGAAGGGCCATATGCACCCCAATGTTCATAGCAGCAATGTCCGCAATAGCCAAACTGTGAAAAGAGCCGAGATGCGCTTCAACAAATGAATGGATAAAGATGTGGTCCATATAAACAATGGAGTATCACTCAGCCATCAGAAAGGATGAATACCCAACTTTTACATCCACATGGATGGGACTGGAGGAGATTATGCTAAGTGAAATAAGTCAAGCAGAGAAAGTCAATTATCATATGGTTTCACTTATTTGTGGAACATAAGGAAGAGCACAGAGGACATTAGGAGAAGGAAGGGAAAAATGGAGGGAAACGGGAGGGAGAGATGAACCATGAGAGACTATGGACTCTGAGAAACAAACAGGGTTTTAGAGGGGAGGGTTGTGGGGGGATGGGTTAGCCTGGTGATGGGTATTAAGGAGGGCACATATTACATGGAGCACTGGGTGTTATATGAAAACAATGGATCGTGAATCACTACATTAGAAATTAATGATTAAAAATTAATGGTGTATTGTACGGTGACTAACATAACATAATAAAATTTAAAAATTTGTTTAAAAATTTTTTTAAATGGCAAAATTTTGTTCCTTTTCATTGCTGAGTATTATTCCATTTTAGTTATATATTTCAAAACTTCTTTATCCACTCACTATTGATGAACACTTGAGCTACCTCCAGAATTTGGCTATTCTAAATAATGCTGCAATAAACACTGTGCATGTGCCCCTCTGATGGCTGATGTGCCCCTCTGGATCACTATGTTTGTATCCACTGGGAAAATACCCAGCAGTGCAATCACTGGAATGTAAGCTATTTATACATTTTTGGAAGAAGGGGCGCCTGGGTAGCTCAGTGAGTTGGGCGGCTGCCTTCGGCTCAGGTCATAATCCCGGAGGCCTGGGACTGAGCCCCACGTCAGGCTCCCTGTTCAGGGGAGAGCCTGCTTCTCCCTCTCCCTCTGCCTGCCACTCTGCCTACTTGTGCTCTCTATCTCTCTGTCAAATAAATAAATAAATTCTTTAAAATTTTTGGAAGAAGCTCCATACTTCTGCCTACACCAGTTCACATTCCCATCAGCAGTGCATGAGGATTCCCCTTGCCAACATCCTTGCCAACATTGGCTGTTTGTGTTTTTGTTTTAGTCATTCTGACAGGTATGAGTTGATACCTGATTGTTTTGAATTGCATTTTCCTGATGATCAGTGAAATTGAACATCTTTTCATATGTCCATTGGCCACACGTGTCCAGATGCCCTCTTTGGAGAAATGTCTGTTCATATCTTCTGCCCATTTTTAAGTTGGGTTTATTTGTTATGTGGGTGTTGAGTTGCATAAGGTCTTTATATATTTTGGATATTAATCCTTTACTGGGTACGTCATTTGCATATCTTCTCCCATTCATTATATTACCTTTTAGTTTTGTTGATTGTTTTCTTTGCCGTGCAGAAGCTTTTTACTTTGATGTAGTCACAACAGTTTTTTTTGCTCTTGGTTTCCTTGCCTCAGGAGACATCTACAAAGAGGCTGGCACATCAAAGGTCAAAGAAATATCCTCTTCTTTCTTCTAGGATTTTTATGGCTTCCTGTCTCAAACTTTAATCTATTTTGAGTTTATTTTGTGGTGTAAAAAAGTGGTCATTCTTCTGCATCTGCCTGTCCAGTTTTCCCAATACCATTTGTTGAAAGGACAGTCCTTTTTCCACTGGATATTCTTTCCTGCCTTGTCTAACATTAATTGACCATATAGTTGTGGGTTCCTTTCTGGGCTCTCTGTTTTGTTCCATTGATCTGTATAACTATTTTTGTTCCAGTACCATACTGTTTGGTAACTATAACTTTGTAATATAGCTTGAAATCCAGAATTGTGATAACCTCCAGGTTTTTTCTTCTTTCTCAAAACTGCTTTGGCTATTTAGGGTCTTTATGGTTCCATAATAAATTTTAGAATCCTCTGGGGGCACCTGGGTGGCTCAGTTGGTTAAGCTTCTGGCTTCAGCTCACATCGTCCCAGGATCAAGCTCCACTCTGGGCTCCCTGCTCAGCAGGAAGCCTGCTTCTCCCTCTCCCTTTGCCCTCTCCCCACTCTGCCACTCATGCTCTTTCTTGCTCTCTCTCTCTCTCTCTTGCACTCACTCTCTCTCAAATAAATAAATAAATAAAATCTTTTAAAAAATTTTTAGAATTATTTGTTCTAACTGTGAAAAATGCAGTTGTTATTCTAACAGGGATTAGAATAAATCTGTAGATTGCTTTGAATACTATGGGCATTTTAACAATGTTCTTCCAATCTGTGAGCATGGACCGTTTTTCCATTTCTTTGTGTCTTCCTCAATTTCTTTCATAAGTGTACTATAGTTTTCAGAGTACAGGTCTTTCACCTCTTCAGTTGGGTTTATTCCTAATATCTTATGGGTTTTGGTGCAATATAAATAGGACTGTTTTCTTAATTTCTTTCTGCTGCTTCATTATTAGTAATAGAAATACAATGGATATGTGCTCATTGGTTTTGTATCCTGCAATCTTATGAATTCATTTATCAGTTCTAGTAGTTTTTTAGTGGTGTCCTTAGGGTTTCCTATATATAGTATCATGTCATCTGCAAATAGTGGAAGTTTCACTTCTTCCATACCAGTTTAGGTGCCTTTTATTCCTTTTGCTTATCTGATTGCTGAAGCTAGGATTTCCAGTACTATGTTGAAAAACAGTGGTGAAAGTGGATATCCCTGGCTCACTCCCAACTGTAGGAGAAAAGCTCTCAGATTTTCCCCAGGGATTAAGACTTTAGTTGTTTTTCATAGATGGCTTTATTATTTTGAGTTTGTTCCCTCTAAACTCACTTTGTTGAGGGTTTTTATCATGAATGGATGTTGTACTTTGTCATATGCTTTTTCTGCATCTGTTGAAAACATCATATGGTTTTTTATTCTTTATTGATGTGATGATCACACTGATTGATATGTGAATACTGAACCACATACATTCTTATCCTAGGAATAAATCCTGATTGATTATGGTAAATAATTTTTTAATGTATTGTTGAATTCAGCTTACTATTATTTTGGGGGGAGTTTTGATGTATGTTCATCAGAGATAATGGCCTGTAGTTCTCTCTCTCTCTCTTTGTGTGTGTGTTTGTGTGTGTGTGTGTGTGTGTGTCTTTACCTGGTTTTGATATTGGGATAGTGCTCACCTCATGGAATGAATTTGTAATCTTTCCTTCCTTTTCTGTATTTTGGAATAATTTGAGAAGGATAAGTATTAACTTTTCTGTAAATGTTTGGTAGAATTCAGCTGGGAAGGATATTCTGAATTATTGACTCAGTTTCACTGCTGGTAGTTTGTATGCTTCTAGGAATGTAACCATTTCTCCAGGTTGCCCAATTTGTTGGCATATGAATTTTTGTAATTCTCTTATAATCCATGGTATTTCTCTTGTGTTAGTTTTTATTTTTACCTCTTTCATCTGTGATCTTACTTATTTGACTCTTTTTGTTTTTTTGGATGAGTCTGGCTAAAGCTTTATCAATTCTGTTGATCTTTTCAAAGAATCCACTCCTGGTTTCATTGATCTGTTCTATTGTTCTTATGGTTTCTGGACATTTATTTCTGCTCTAATCTCAGTATTTCCTTATTTCTGCTAGTTTTAGGCTTCATTTGTTCTTCTTTTTCTCTCCTTTAGGTGTAAGGTTAAATTGTTTCTTTGAAACTTCTTGCTCAACGATGAAGGCCTGAACTGCTACACACTTCCATCTTAGAATCAATTTGTTGCATCCCAAGGATTTTGGATTGTCATGTCTTCATTTTCATTTGTCTCCATGTATTTTTGTATTTCTTCTTCGATTTCCTGGTCGACCCATTCATTGTTTAATAGCATGTTGTTTAGTCTCCAAGTAATTGTGGTCTTTCCAGATTTTTTCCTGTGGTCAACTAGCTTCATAGCATTGTGGTCTGAAAAAATGCTAGCTTCATAGCATTGTGGTCTGAAAAAAGGCATGGTATGACTTCAGTCTTGAATTCTGGGGGGTTTGTTTTGTGGGCTAATATGTAGTCTTTTCTGGAGAATGTTCAATGTGCACTCGAAAAGAATGTTCATTCTGCTATTTTCTGATGGAATGTTCTGAAAATACCTATTAAATCCATCTGGTCCAATGTGTCATTCAAAGCCATTGTTTTCTCTTGATTTTCTGTTTAGATAATCTCCCCATTGATGTAAGTGGGTTGTTAAGGTTCCCTAACATTATTGTATTAATATTCATTATGTCCTTTATGTTTATTATTAACTTTTATGTATTTGGTTACTCATATGTTGGGTACATAAATATTTACAATTATGTCTTCTTGTTGGATTGTCCCTTTTATGACTATATAGTGTCCTTCTTTGTTTCTTTTACAGTCTTTGTTTCAAAATCTATTTTGTCTGATGTAATTATTTTCTTCACATCCATTTGCATAGTAAAGACACATCCAATTTGCATGCATCTTTAGGTCTGAAATGAGTGTCTTAGAGGCAGGATATAGGTGGGTCTTGTTTTCTTATCCATTCCGACACCGGTATGTCTTTTGAATGCAGTATTTAGTCCATTTACATTCAAAGTAATTATTGATAGTAACATATTCATTGCCATTTTGTTTCTTGTTTTGTGGTTGTTTTTATTCTCTCTGTTCCTTTCTGTCTCGTTATCTTCTGTCATGGTAAGTTGGCTTTTTTTGGTGATAGACTTGGATTCCTTTATTTTTATTTCCTGCATATCTATGACTGGTTTTTGATATATGGTTACCAATAGATTTATATATACATTCTGCATATGGCAGTCTATATTTAGTTGATGACCACTTAAGTTTGAACCCATTTTTCACTCTTCCCCCATGTTTTAGGGATATGGTATCATACTTCACATCTTTTTATTTTGGGGGTTCTTTGGCTGATTTTTACAGATATACTTATTTTCATGACTTTTCTGTTGCCTACTTTTCTTACTCCTGTTTATGGTCTATCTTTACCACTCAGAGGCCCCTACCATTTCTAACAAAGCTGGTTTCATGGTTATGAATTCCTATAACTTTTGTTTGGGAAACTCTTTATCTCTCCTATTTTGAATGACAGCGCTGCTGGATAGAGTATTCTGTTGTAGATTGTTCCCTTTCAGTACTTTGAATATATCATGCCACTCCCTTCTGGTGTGCATAATTTCTGCTGAAAATTCAGGTGATAGCTTTATTGGTTTCTCTTGTATGTTACCGTTTTCTTTTCTCTTGTTGCTTTAAAAATTCTCTCTTTATTACTACTTTTTACCATTTTATTTACTCTGTGTGAACAGGGTGGACCTCCTCAGGTTGATTTTGTTGGCGGGATCTCTGCCTCTTAGATCTGAAGTTGTTTCCTTCCCCAGATTTGGGATGTTTTCAGCTATTATTTCTTCAAATAAATTTTCTGCCTTCTTTTCTCTCTCTTCTTCTTTGGAATCCCTAAAGTGAAAATGGTTATTATGGTTGATGGTATTGCTGAGTTCTCTAAGTCTATTCTCATTTTGCATAATTATTTTCTCTCACCTGCTCAGGTTGATCACTTTCCATTACTGTCTTCCAGGTCACTGATCCATTCTTCTGCTTCTTCCAGTCTACTATTTAGTCCCTCTAGGATAAATTTCATTTATTGTTTTCTTCATCTCTGTTTCTTTTTTATCGCTTTTGAGAGCCTCACTGATGTCTTCTACTCTTTTCTCAAGTACAGTGATTATGTTTATGACCTTTACTTTAAATTCTCTATCAGGCATATTGCTCATCCCTGCTTTGCTGTGATTTTGCACTGTTTTTCATTTGGGACATATTCCTCTGTTTCTTTTTGTTTAACACTCTGGGTCTATTTCAGTGTGTTAGGAAAGTGAACTATGTCTCCTGCTCTTGAAAGTAGTCACCTTATGAAGAAGAGGTCCTGTAGTGCCCTACAGTGTGATGTGCCCTGTTCACCAGAACCTGGTGCTTCAGGGGTTTCTGCTATGTTTTTTGTGTTCCTCTTACTATTATGGTTGAGTTGTGTCTGCCTTCATTGCAGTCATCAGCAATGGCTCTTTTGACTTGTTTTGGGCAGGGTTTGGTCCTTGTTGTTCATGGGCCAGTCTGGCTGTCTTTAGCTTGAGTTGAGTCAGACCAGGAATTTGCCAGAGATGCAGTAGCACCTAATTGCAGGGCACTCTCCCGGGGTTGCTCCCCAAGGAGTTTTATTGATGGATAAGGCCTGTAGTCAGAGCAGATGTCTGCTCCCAGCCCACTGCTGTGGGCAGCTGGTCTGGTATTTATTGTTATCTTCCCCTTTCCTTGGGACAGGAGTCATTTTGGAGTGGTTCAGGTTCCCGTTGGGGCTACTTGCACACTTGCACACTGCTTTGGAGGGACTCCAGCTAAAGGTGTATCAAAAGAGGCATATCCCAAAAGTGCTGGGAGGTGGGAAGCATAATTTTAAAAAGGTTTGTACAGTGCTCCTCCTGCAACTGGGGCCAGCCAGGGTAAATCCTTAAAGCAGATGGGGGAATGGGGCACAGTTTCAGCAAGGTTTACTTGTCTGTCTCCATGAGGTAACCTGCTGCTGACACTGCCAGAACAAAAGCCCCACAAAATGCATGGGTCAAAAAATGTGGTGTTGGCAAGGTTTGCACAGGTCTTCTGGGGGAGGATATCCACAGCACTGGGATAAGGCAAGCCTGGCTATAGGGAGCAGGGGTTTGAAATAATATAAGAAGTATTGTGAATACCGTTAGTCATCAAGGGAGTAATGTTACCCCTTTTTTTAAAGAGAAGCAAAGGAAAACTGTTACTGAGATGGACTTGTAGCCTTAGAAAAAAGTGCTGACAGAACAGCTGTTGATAAATTCCATTCTTACCATCACCTAACACAAGAATTCAGGGTAGATCCCCAGCACTTTCTCCCCTTAGCTAAGGCAAGAATCTTTTCCATTCACCCAGAGACTTTTGGTGTATGACCAAAAGTCCTACAAGCCAGAAAAACAAAGTTATATTCCTGCTGCTAGATGAGTCTTTTGCAGTCAGACTAGGCCACTGGAGTGGGATTCAGGTATCAATATTTTTTTAAAACTGTGGTAAAATATACATAATATAAAATTTACCATTTTAACCAGTTTTAAGTGTACAGCTAGTGATCTTGACTTCATTCATGCTGTTTAGCCATCACTGCAATCCATCTTCAGAATTGTTTCCATATTGCAAAACTAAACTCTGTATCCATTGAAGAAGAACTTCCCATTCCCCATCATGCACCTAATATTCTGTATCCTATTGCTTTTTATAGAACATTGCTGCCAGCAGCTTCCAACAAGGATCTAGGACATCTGGTATGTCAGAGACACCTGTTAGATCAAGACAATTCAAGCTGAAAGCATCATTACACTGAACTTCATTCATCCTATGCCCCAAAATAATTAATTTGATCACTTCTAATAGAGTTTTCCTCATCAACAGATCAATTAATTGATAGGTCAGATTAAGAGGCAAATTGAAACAGCTTGGTCAGAAGCCCAGATAAACCACCTGCATTAATTCCTAGATTCTATTCCTAGTCTTTTCCCTAATGAGCATGGCCCCAGCAAGATCCACTAGCATCTCCTGCCCTTCATAACAACCAGGCATTCCCAATTGGGCCTTCAAGACCACTTATGTAAGTAGATGGAGATATTTTGTCTATGCAAGAAATGGGTCAGGAAATGGAATCTGCAGGATATGTTAAAATATCAAGTCAACACCACAGTCATCAGATAGCTGTAGTAAAGAAACAAGTTCAAAGACAACAATTTTGGTATTTCTTTTTACCGGGAATTAATTAAATTCCATGAAGCACAGAAAAGAAATTAATAGTTCTGTGCCCAATTATCAAGGGAATGAAAGCCTCATGAAAATATAAAAACTTCACTTATGGAATGTGCCAATCCGAAATAACCATAACTACAGAATATGCCTCACCTACAGGCTCAGCATTGTTCCATGTCTAAGTGGATCCTAAACTAGTGAGGCCAAATGCTGGGATTCCTCCCCATCTTATTATACAGAATGGGTCTGGAATTAGACAACCTGTTCTAATGTCCTCCCATATTTGCATACTCAAAGTCACAGATTCTACTACAAGTAGTGACTGACTACTACAGTAGTAGCCAGTACATAATACAAAGTTGTCTTTGTATGTTTTTTTCTTTTAAAGCACTAGTAAGAAATGTACCATCAGGTTTCTGTAGCAAGAAAGGTACCATCAGGTATCTCTAGCAAGAAACGTACCATCAGGTATTTCTGATACAGTCTTCTTCAACACCATTCTTTAAAAGACAGATCTGAGGGACGTGTGGGTGGCTCACTCAGTTAGCTTTCTGCCTTCAGCTCAGGTCATGATCCCAGGTCCTGTGATCCAGCCCTGCACCAACTCCCTGCTCAATGGCGAGTCTGCTTCTCCCTCTGCCTCTGCTCCTGCCTGTGCCCCTGCTTGTGCTCTCTCTCTCACTCATTCTCTCTGTCAAATAAACAAAATATTTTTTAAAAAATGGATTTCAGCACTTCTTCAGTGAACTTTAACTACAGGCTCCTGGCAGTTAAAACACTATTAGGTTGAACGACATGAAATTGTTAACATTGGGCCCTTTTTTTATTACCTACAAAAATAACAACATGATGTGGTGAAATATCACTGTAACCAAGTGGCTTCTGAAAAGTTTACAATCAGTAAATGCTTAGAATCAGTTATAAGTTGATGTTTCTGTTAAATGTGTGACCTCAAATCAAAATTCTATGGGCTTCCAAGCTTATGAGTGCACCGAAAGGAGTCATATGCTTGGCTATAAAAGTTGTCTCAATAGATTTCCAAAAATCAAATTCTTACTATAAAGGAATCAAACCGGAAATAAGCAAAAAGACATCTTAAAAAGTCCCAACAATGCACTTCTAAAGAATTCATGGGTCAAAAGTAAATCACAAAAGAAATTAGAAAATATTTAGAAAAAATTTAGAAGGAAGATGAAAACATGGCATAGCAATATGTATGTAGTTTAAAAAGTGTTTAAGGGAACATGTCATCCTTAAATGCTATGTGAGGGAAAAAAAGTTCCAAATTCAATTATCTAACTTTAGGGACTTCTACTTTAGGAAGCTAGAAAAGAAATAAATTAAAACCAAACTATATAGTAGAAAAGAAATAAAGAACAGAACTCAATGAAATAGAAAGCAAAAAAGAAATATGAGAAATAAATAAGATTAAAAGACAGTTCATTGTAAGGATAAATGAAATTAATAAAACTGTAACTACATTGATTAGGAAAAATACAGAAGACACAAAATATTATTAGGAATAAAATAAACCACTAAGAACCTACAGAAATTGAAAGGATATGGGGGTTCTATGAACATTATAAATTTGACAACTTAGATCAAAGAGCAGTAAATTTCCCTGAGAGCAGCAAATTTCTATTTCCCTAAATAAAGCTTACTGCCTATGCTTCTAAATATACTACAATATAACCACACACATTCATTAGAAGTTGTCTATGGCTACTTTTGCACTATAACAACAGGGTTGAATAGCTGTAACCAAGACCCTCAAAGTTTAAAATTTTTGCTATTAGATGCTGTATAGAAAAGTCTGCAGGCTTTTGGATTAGATCAAATATACAAATTCCTTGAAAAAAAACAAATGTCAAAATGTATTCTAGGAGAAATAGAACACCTGAACAGTCCTGTATCTATTAAAGATATTGAATTTGTAGTTTAAATAATTTCTACAAAGACCTTGAGGTGCAAACAATTTTTGTGATGAATTCCACCAAACATCTCAGAAACATTTAATACCAATTTTACAAAAACCATTTCAGAAAAGAAAGAAAAAGGAACACTCTCCATAATTCATCCTGTCATAACAGTATAACTCTGACAACAAAATTACAAAGACATTAGAAGAAAAGATAGATTAAAAATCAATCCATAAATTTTAGCAGTAACCTGACCACTTGTGATTCAGAACTTAAAAAAAAAAGTAGTATTTACTCGTATGTGAAGAAGAGGTATCAGATGACCTGGAAACAAGAAACCATTATCCCTAAACTTCTCGATTCTCTTAAGGCATATATGGTTATAGAAATATCTGAAAATCAAGTTACAGAGGGAAGTCCCATCATTCTTGGAAGCATATATGGCTTATTCACCTTGGAAAAATAACTGCAATATCAAAGGAAACAAAATAAAAAGAACAGTAGCATAAGAAATATATCCCCTTTAAGTTTTGTTGTTGTTCAAATAGGGCTCAATTTCACAACCCTGAGATCAAGACCTGAGCTGAAATGAAGAGTCAGACAGTTAACTGACTGAGCCATCCAGGCAGTCGTCCCTTTGTTTTTAATCCATTTTAATTTGCAACACAGAATAAAGCTACAAATATGTCTTAAGTGCTCAAATTTCTGTTACCCGATAAAACCACATACCTGCAATGAGGCCCATTACCTCACAGATAAATCCCTTCATATTTTATAAAATAAAACCTATAGCCAGTATACTTAGGGAGAATGTATGAAGTTGAATAAACACTGGTGGAGATGAAACAAAATGAGGAAGTTGCTACAGGTTTTATTTTATTAAAAAAATATATGAAGAAATTGACTCCAGCAGTAACTGACTATATCAGTAACAAAATATTTTGTCTATTCCTAATAAAGCTACTATCAGCAATAACAGATGCTAGGCACAAGGCACAAACAAGTTGTTTCATGACACTTCCTTGAAATTTGTTTTTCTCCCTTCCCCACCCGAACGGAAGGTCTTGGGGGCAGGGACCTCTGTGTTCCTGGGCTCCACCGCATCCCGGGGCCTGGGCACAAGGCAGGCACTTGAGAAATCCTCGCTAAAGCAGTGGCTGCGGGGTACACCTGACTCCAGAGCACAACAGTGATTCCCTAACAGTATGTGCTTAGAAACTCTAAGAAGCGGTCTTGCCGAGTCAAGTTCGGGTTTGCAGGTAACCTAGCGCAGAGGTGGCTTCTCAAGCCATGCGTGTGAGCCCCAGGAGACGGTGAACTCACAGCTAGTGTAGGAGCGGCTGTCGTCCTCACACATTTTGTGCAGCTGCCGGTATTCCTCCTGAGCCAGCTCGAACCGCTGCTGCTTAATCTGGTAGATTTCTTTCTTGGCATTGAGAGCCTCCTGGGCTACAATCAAATACTCCTTCAGCATCCGTTCCTGCTCTCGCCGCCACTGTTCTCTGGGATCCTCAATCTGGGTAAGCTCTGAAATGGAAAGGGTAAGAACGTAAGTGACTTAAGAGTAAAATCTTTAGGTCAACCAACAGTCATGCAGTCACGCAACTAGTCGATGTGAAAATTAATTGCCAGGATGCACATTATGGAAGCATCCACGTAACAAAACTTCCTATAGTGCAGAACAGCTTCTGTTCACATACCCACAGTTGAGATGAGAAGAAAGCTCTACGGACATGAAAAGGTTGGCTGCAGGGGGGCTGAAGGCCATACCACACAATTTTTCACACCGTGAATAAACACTGGCAGAGATGAAACCAAATGAGCTCATCATGGTCAAACTAACGGCTATTTCCAACCTTCTTCTCGTAGACTTCTTTGGCTCGGGATGCCCCTCTGATCCAGCTTGCTCCCCTCCCCCCTGCCTCCGCACCACACCTGCAGCGCTTCTGCGACGTTTGCGACCTTCCTCACCTCCTCCCACCTATAAATCCCCCCCTTTTCCACTCCGGCTTTCTCACTCTATAAAGGAGGCTCATGCCTCCCTCTGGCTCCAGCTTCTCTCCTGGGCTCCCATTTTCCTTCCAACTGCCCGCTACATGCATCTCCCCCTGGAAGGACCCAGAGTAATTCTAGGTCATCCGTCCAAAGCAGAACTCATTCTCACACAGCGTCCTTTTACTACCAAAACCGGAAGCAGAGCAAACAGTGACACCACAAGCACGTGCTTATCCTTCTGCCTCGACTCTCAAAGTAAGCGGCATCATCTGGATCTACCCACTCAGCCAACCTGGGGCTCATCCCCAGAGAGTGCCTGCTCTTGTCCCTCACCCAGAATATTCCATCAAGAACTGGTGACTCTCGCCCCTAGATACAATAATGACTGGCGACACACCCTTCTCCCTATATCCTCTTAGTCCATTCCTCATAATGTCCTTTCAAAAATACCTAGTGTATGTATCTAATCACACCAAAAATGAATGTTCACTGTATTACTTTTTTTATTTATTTACTTAATTTTTTTTTAGTGCCTAGCATGGAGCCAAACATGGGGCTTGAACTCACAACCCTGAGATCAAGACCTAAGCTGAGATCAAGAGTCCACACACTTAAGCAACTGAGCCACCCAGGCGCCCCAATGTGCTATTTTTTAAAGCACAATGTCCAGGCTTCTTAACATGATATTAGAGTTCCCATATTAATGTGCCAATATTTTTATGTTTGTACCTTTTTGCTACCAATATGCCCCCAAATGACTGAAATTCCAAAGCCCCCCAATATGCCAGGCTGGCTCATCTGTGCATTTCTTTATGCTGCTTCTGTCTAGCAGGGAGTCCTACTACTTTCAAAGATTCATTGAAAGGCACCTCTTTTTTTAAAACTTTCTTTCTCCCTCTGCCTGAAACTTCCTGACATTTAGTCAGGTGTGAGACCTGCTCCGGCAGACCAGCATTCTTCAAACATTGTCCAGGTAACTGGAGGGTATTAAGAACCTCAAAGGCAGTCATTCAGGGCTTTTATGGTCCCTTACACCACTGTCCACTGGGAAGATTCCAATTTTGATTTTTTAATTTTTACTTATTATGGAAGTATAGTTGACAAAAATTTTATATTAGTTTCAGATATACAACATAGTGATTCACTACTCAGTGCTCACGATGCTAAGTATACTCACAATCTACATTATACAATTTTATTACAATAATGTTGACTATATTCCCCATGCTGTACTTTTTAATCTCCACAACTTACATATCTTAAAACTGCAAGTTTATAGTTCTTAATCCCCCTCACTTATATCTCCCATCCCCCTACCCATCTCCTGTCTGGGAATCTGTACTCTGCATTTAAAAATGTTTTTATTTGTCCAGTGGAAAAAAAAAATTGCCCATTTGCTGTGTTTTTTACAACACACATATGAACAAAATCATATGGTATTTGTCTTAGCCTGGTTTATTTCACATAACATAATACACTGTTCAGATAATATCCTATTGTGTTTATGTATATGTGTAGCTATATACACATACCACATTTTCGTCATCTATTTATCACTCAGCAGGCACTAAGCTTGCCTCCATGTTTTTGTTTTTATAAATACTGCTGCAATGAACACTAAGGTGCATTTTTTTTATTGTTTTGGTTTCCTTGAGATAAATACCAACAAATGTAAAGATGGATCATAAGGTTTAAAATCTTGAGGATCCTCCATATTGTTTTCCAGAGTGGCTGCATCAGTTTGCATTCCTACCAACAGTGCACAAGGATTCCTCTTTTCTCCACATCCTCTTGTGTTGTTAATTTTATCCATTCTGACAAGTGTGAGGTGATATTTCAATGCCGTTTTGATTTGTATTTCTCTGATGAGTGATGTTGAGCAATTTTTTATTTGTTCGTTGAAAATCTTTATGTCTTTCTTGGAAATACATTTACTCAGATCCTCTAACAATTTTAAATCAGATTTGTTTTCTCCTGTTGAGTTTTATAAATTCTTTATTATTTTGGCTATTATCTCTTTATGGGATATATTATTAGCAAGAATCTCTCATTCGGTATGTTCCATTTTTACTTTAATGATTTCCTTCACTGTGCAAAAGATTTTTTTATTTTGATGTTGCCCCAGTAGTTCTTTTTTGCTTTCTTTCCCTTGCCTCAAGACATATATTGATAAATATGTTGCCAAGGGCAATGTCCAAGAGATCACTGCTTATGTTTTCTTCCAGGAGTTTTGTGGCTTCAGGTCTGACATTTAGGTCTTCAACCCATTTTGAATTTACTTTTGTGTATTAGTGTAAGAATATGGTCCAGTTTCATTCTTTTTCATGTAGCTGTCCAGTTTTGCCACACCATTTATTGAAAAGAGTATCTTTTCCACATTGCATATTCTTGCATCCTTTGTCATAGATTAATTGACCATATAGTTATGAGTTTATTTCAAGACTCTCTATTCTATTCCTAATGATCTATGTGTCTATATTTGTGCCAGTACCATACTTTTGTCTTTTTAACTAGTAAAAGTGGTACTATATCCTGAAATCTGGAATTTTAATAGCTCCAGCTTTGGTCTTCTTTCTTAAGACTGCTTTGGCTATTTGGATTCTCTTGTAGTTCCATGCAAATTTTAGGATTATTTCTTCTAGTTCTGTGAAAATGCTGTTGGTATTTTGATAGGGATTGCATTATATCTATAGATTGTTTTGGGTGGTATGGATATTTTAACCTTATTATTTCTCCCAACTGATGAGCATGATGTGTTTCCATTTGTGTTTTCTTCAATGTCTTCCATCAATGTCTTTCAGTTTTCAGAGTATATGCTTTAACCTCCTTGCTTAAATATTTTCTAGATATATTATTCCCATTGCTGATATTGTAAATGAAATTGTTTTCTTAGTCTTTCTTCTACTTCATTATTAGTGTGTAGATATATGACAGATTTTCTGTACATTAATTTAATATCATACAACTTTATTGAATCTATTTATCACTTCTAATAGGCTTTTGATGAAGTCTTTCAGGTTTTCTAAATAGACAATCATGTTACCTACAGAGAGTGATTGTGTGAGTTCTTCTTTGCCAACTTGGACACCTTTGACTTCTTTTGGTGGTCTGACTGCAGAATCGATGCCTTTGGGGACTAGGCTGAACCAGAGTGGTAAGAGTGGACATCCCCGTCATGGTCCTGTACTTTTCCTTAGGGGATAAGCTCTCAGTTGTGTCCCAGAGGAGGATATTAGCTGTGGGTCTTTCGTATGTGGCCTTAATGATGTTGAGGTGTGTGCCCCCTACCCCTATGTTGTTGAGCATTTTTATCAAGGAAGGACGCTATTATTTGGACAAATGCTTTTACTGCAGCTATGGAGAGGACCCTATGGTGCTTCTCCTTCCTTTCAGTAATGGTTTGGATCCCGTGGATAGATTTGTGGATGTTGAGCCATCCTTGCAGCCCAGGAATAAATCCTGCTTGATCAGGGTGCATGATTTTCTAAGGTATTGTTGAATTCAATTTGCTAATATTTTGTCGAAGATTTTTGCACTCATGTTCATTTTTGCATCAAACCTATAGTTTTCTTTTTCTGTAGTGTCTTTGTCAGATTTTGGTGTCAAGGTAATAACAGTAGACCCACAGAATAAATGGGAAGTTTTCCTTCTATTTCTTGAAATAGTTGGAGAAAAATAGACAGACACTAACTTTTTAAATGTTTACAGAACTCACTTGTGAAAACACCTGGTTCTGGACTCCTGTTCATTGGGATATGGTCTGGGATTTTGTTGTGGGTTTGGTTTGTTGTTGTTGTTGTTGTTGTTTTTTGATTGCCGATTGAATTTCCTTACTGGTAATCGGTTGGTTCAGATTTTCTATTTTTTCCTGCTTCGATTTTGGAAGATTGTATGTTTCTGGAATTTATCCATTTCTTCTCAGTTGTCCAATTTGTTAGTATATAATTTTTCATAGTCCTCTCTTAAAATCCTTTGAATTTCTTTGGTGTCAGTGTTACTTTTTTTGTTGCTGATTTTATTTATTTAGGTTCTCTATCTTTTTTATTGATAAGTCTGGCTAAAGTTTTATCAATTTTGTTTATCATTTTAGTGAACAAGCTCTAGCTTTCATTGATCCTTTTTTTATTATTTCATTTAATTCTGCTCTAATATTTTATCATTTCCTTTCTTGTACTAACTTTGGGCTGTGTTTATTTTTCTTTTTCTAGCTCTTTTAGGTGTGAGGTACACTGAGATTGTTCTCGTTTCTTGCGGTTCATCTATATTGCGATAAAGTTCCCTTTTGGAACAGCTTTTGCTGCATCCCAAAGGTTTGGAACATTGTATTTTCATTTGCAGTTCTATGTGTTCTTTAATTTACTCTTTGATTTATTTATTGATCCACTGGTAGTTTAGTAGAATGTTAGCCAACTCCACATATTTGGGTTTTTCCCAATATCCTTATAATTGATTTCTAGTTTCTTAGGATTTCATCATAAAAGATGTTTGATGTGATTTCAATATTTTTAAGCATACTGACACTTGTTTCTTATGTAACATCTGATCTATCCTGGAGACAGTCCCATGTGCACTTGAAGAGAACATGTATTTTGCTGGTTTTGGATAGAATATTCTAATCATCTGGTCAAATGTCATTCCTTATTAATTTCTTGTCTGGTTAACTAACCATTGAAGTAAGTCGGTGTTAAAGTCTGCTACTATTATTGTATTACTGTCAATTTCTCCTTTTGTGTCTGTTAATAATTTGCTTTAAGTATATGGGTGTTCCCATGTTGGGTGCATAGATATTTACAACTGTAAAGTACAATTTACTTCTTGGACTTTTATCATTATGTAGTATCCTCCTTTTCCTCTTATTACAGTCTTTGTTTAAAAGTCAGGGATGTCTGAAATAAATATTGCTGTCGCAACTTTTTTGGTTTTTGTTTTTTCACTTCCATTTACACGGAATATTTTCTTTCCCAGTCCTTCACTTTATATCTGCATGGGTCTTTACGACTAAAATGAGTTTCTTATACACAGCATATAGATGGTCTTATTTCTTACTTATTCAGTTATCCTGGTCTTTTGATTGGAGCATTTAGTCCATTTACATTTATAGTAGTTATTGATAGAAAGGAACTTACAGCCATTTTGTTAATTGTTTTCTGGTTATTTTTCTAATTCTTCTCTGTTCTTTTCTTTTTCTCTCCCACTCTCCTTGGTTTGATGGCTTTCTTTAGTGTTATGCTTGGATCCATTTCTTTTTAGTTTTTGTGTATCTATTATAGATTTTAGATTTGTTATATATGAACCACCAGGTTCATAGATAACATTGTGTGTGTATCAGTCTATATTGACAGTTACTCAGTTTGAACACATGCTAAGGCACGAAATTTTTACTCTCCTATTTTACACATATGATGTCATATTTTACAACTTTTTATTTTGTGGATCCCCTGCCTTATATTTGTATATATAACTGATTTTTTTACTTTTTTGTTTTAATATCCAAACTGGCTTTATAAGTGACTTTTCTACTTTTACTGTGTTTGCTTTTACCTATGAATTTTTTTCCTTTCATAATTATTTTCTACTTATGGCCTTTTCTTTCCACTTAAAGAAGTCCCTTTGTCAATTCTTATAATACTGGTTTAGCGGTCATGAACTTTAGTTTTTGTTAGGGTAACTCTATGTCTCCTTCTATTCTGAATGATAGCCTTTCTGGATAGAGTGTTCTTGGCTATAGGTTGTTCTCCTTCAGCCCTTTGAATGCATTGTGTTACTCCCTTCTGGCTTGCAAAGTTTCTGCTGAAAAATACCCGCTGACAGCCTTATGGGGTTTCTCTAGTAGGTAACTGTTTTTTCTTTTGTTGCTTTTAAAATTCTCTCTTTAATCTTTGCCTTTTTAATTATTATGTGTCCTGGCTCTCTGTGCCTCCTGGATCTGGTTATCTATTTTATTTCCCAGATCAGGGAAATTCTTAGCTATTATATCTTCAAATAAATTTTCGGCCCCCTTTTTCTTCTCCTCTCCTTCTAGGATCCTTATAATGAGAATTTATGATGACTGATGATGTCACAGATTTCCCTTAACTTATTATTCTCACTTTTTTCTACTCTCTGCTCAGCTTGATTACTTTCTACCACCCTGTTTTCCAGCTCACTAACCCATTCTTCTTTATCCTCTAGTCTGCAGTTGATTCCCTCTGGTGTATTTCTAAATTCAGTTATTCATTTGTTCATCTCTGACTGATTTCTTTTTTACATTTTCTTCATTTTAGTTCAAATTCTTACTGATGCCTCTACTCTTTTCTCAAGTTCAGTGAGACTTTATAAATATTACTTTGAATATTTTATCAGGCATATTGCTTATCTCTGTTGCATTTTGTTCTGTTCTTTCGTCCAGAACATACTCCTCTGTCTCCTCATTTTGTCTAACTCTCTGTGTTTGTATCTATGTATTAGGAAGGTCAGGTACATCTCCCAGTCTTGAAAGTAATTGCCAACTATGATGAAGAACTCTGTGGTGCCCTACAGTACAATGTCACCTACCCGCAGTGGTGTCCCTCATGTGGACTGTGTGTGCCCTCCTGTTGTGGCTGAACAAGACTCACTTGAGCCCACCTGGTTGCAATGACCCACTTTGCCTGCTGTGGTCCCACAGTGCAGTATTGAGGCTTGTCTGAAGTTGCTACAAGCTCAGCATTGAACAGAGACAGCATTCAGCCCTGCTGTCTGCAGTTAGCTTCTCTGCCTCATCTGCAAGTATACCAAAAGGTGGGGCTTGTTCCCTGTGGAGCCAACTAAGAGGCCAGGCTGGTGGATATATGGGTGTGCAGGTGTGTAGAGTTAGCTACCCTCCTCCCCAGGGCAGGAATCACTTTGGAGGGGTACTGATCCCTGCAGGGTTAGGCAGCCTACACCTGCCAGGCGTAGCACAGCAGGAGCTTCTCTGAAGGGACACGTGCTGAGAATGTCAGGTTGAATAGGGCATGCCCAAGGGGAACAATGGGGCAGGGCACAGAGTGCTAGCAAGGTAGATAAAGAAAGTCAGTACTCACTACTGTAAGCATCTGGCTATCCAGGATGGGGGAAGGGAAGAAAAATGGCACCCACCAGCACTTCTGTTCCCAAAAAGTTTTCTGAAGATCCCAGTCCTTCCAGCACATGTTATAAAATTAGCCAATAAATCTCCTTCATGTGTACCCCAGATTCAGTTTCCTATCACCCTCCACCTCTCCCTATGCAAAGCCCCACTGATTTTTAAAGTTCCCAAAGTTAAATCCTGTGGTTTTCAAAGGTTTGGGTTGCCTGGTGGGCCTAGTGTATGGACTGTTTCTCTCCCTTCTCCATGCTTGTGGTGTCCCTCCCACTAGTGGTTAGTCTCAACAGGCGTTGAGACCCAAATGGGTATCCACTCTCCTATTATTTTCAATGTGGCCTCCACTGTACCATTAACTGGTAGAATGTCTATTCTGGGTCATTTTCAGAGTTGGTGGCATACATGTAGTTCTTGCATCTGTGTGTCTATGGGATAAGGTAAGCTACTCCCCTTCCAACTTCCCAACAGAGTTTCAATTTTAATACCTACAGTCTCAGATTCTCTGCCTTAAAAAGGTTTAAACCGTGTTGGCAAAAGTTGGGCTCTCTGAAGGTCTCAGAGAGACAGGTGGTGTGACCCTGAAGCTGATGCCTTCAAAACTACTTCCAATTCCCCTGTTTTGGGTCATTCCAGTTATATTCAAGGTAGTTAGAAAGAAGTCCTTGGTGGTTACTAGGATTTAAGATTCATGGCCATGAACAGAGTGCTATGAGAAGCAGCTCTGTGTGTAGGAGCTGCCTACCAGCAACTGGGTAGGTAAGCCCAGATGACCACATACCCTAGGATACACACAGATCTGAGGCACCAGGTCAGCTGGGAACACAAAGAGGGCCTCCCTTAGCCAGAGCATCACTAAACAACATATGAATGATGGACTCACCCCAAACCCTTCTTGCCACTTGGGTAAGTGCATGGGTAAGCAGCTGGTATAGGGCAAATCTTATTCCAACTGCCCAATCTTTAGAGTGAAGAAAGAGCTTCAAATCACTCATGTGGTAGGCATATCATGAGTCTTCGGGCCCTCCCAACCTCCCCCACACTTAATAAATTGAAGGACAGAAAACACAATGAGAGGAAGCCATACGTCATAGCCCCAGGACTAAAAAATGACAAAAGGCAGAAACACTAAGGTAGCTAGAATGAAAATAGGAGAGAGTGCAAAAGTGGGAATCTGAGAGAGAAATAGATCCTCAGCTCATATGAGACTGAGGAAAACTGATGAAAGGGCAGCAAACCAAGAGTGAGGTGAACAGAATAGATCTATGATGAAATGCACCCTGGGAACCAAGGTGTGTCAACTTTGCCACCACTGCTATTTGGGGGGGCAGCTTGTTCTGTGGCAGCCTGTCCTGAACAGTGTACAAAGTTCAGCAGCATCTCTGGACCCTGCTCACTAGATGCCAGTGACTAGATACCTCCCGACATTGCCAAGTGGTCCTGGGAAGCAAAATCAGCTGTGTTGAGAGCCAGTGCTCTAAACAGTTCTTCAAAGAAAACAGCATGGTCAAGGACCCACAGTATTATTTTAGCTGTAGTCTTTACACAGTTTTCTCTCATTGGAAAGGTCAAAAAGATTTGGTGTATTAAAGTTAATATTAAATGTGTAAGATAAAATGAAGTTAAGGCAATCACTTGGACACTTATTGGTTCAAGAAAGTTTTAAAAGTCCATTTTGCATAAAATAACTTTCCCAGTAAAAGTCTCACTTCTGAAATCGTCTGCAAAATGCCTGGGAAATGTATTCCTCATATTAGATACTCAAGTTCTAATACTAAATACTAATACAAAAACATAATACATTCTCTTTAGCAAGACAAAAGCAAGATACATCTAAACAACTGCTTTACTTCTGGAAGAATTCAGCTAATGAAAACTTTACATTAACAGAACTAGTTTAATAGTAACTTTCAGATGAACTGTTTACAAAAACGTTTCCGTCATCTTTGAAATTCAGTATGAACACTCACTAACGTATAATTATTGAATGCGACACTTTCCTTACTTTTTATGTGGTCCATGTAATAAATTCCAATTTGTTTATCATATACAGTTTCCCATCCTAATGGAAGTTCATCTCCAACACAATCAGCAAAGGTCAGTGGCTTTGTTATCCTGAAAAATAAAGCAATGAAAAAAAGAATTGAAATTAGAGACAGTTGTGGATAGGTTTGCTGAATCAATTCTAAAATTAAATCTTAATATAAAATTATATTATCTAATACAGTTGATTGCTCTAATCCAATTATTTCATTGGAAAACTAATCCACAACCTTTCCCATTAATAATCAGTAACTATATGAGTAGTCATAATAAAAATATTAAAATCTCAAAACCCAACTTTGAAGAGCAGTGAAAATATATACTCACAGTTACTAAAAAAACTGATGAAACAAGCATTTTTTTCAAAGAATCACAACAAATGTTGTGATGAAAGGATGCAGTTCATGTACAACAACAGAATACCTATCTTCTCCTTTGATTTCCTCAGAAATTGGAAACTTTTAGTTTCTATAATTTAAACATCAGCAATGGCATAAATCTATATGAAATATGATTTTTTTTAAAGATTTATTTATTTTAGAGAAAGAGTGTGCACATGAGTGCAGGGGAGGGGTGAAGAGAGGGAGAGCAGCAGACTCTCCACTGAGGCTCTGTAGCCTAATGTGGGGCTCAATCTTAGACTCAAAGATCATGACCTGAGCTAAGATCAAGAATTGGCTGCTCAACCAACTATGCCACCCAGGCGCCCCTAAATGTGATCTTGATAAGAATCAATTATTTAATAAATTCAGTGTTAACCATTAGCCAATTACAAAAAGCAAAGGATGGTATATTAAAAAACTGTACTCAGCAGCATTTAAAAACCCACAAAAAGAAAATCAGAGCTAGGAAATTCTGCAAAGTTGGAAGTCTGTATGATCAACATGCAAAAATTATACACCAGAATAAACAACCCAAAATGAAGTTAAAGAAAATTCTATTTATAAAGCCTACCACCAAAGAGTTAAATACTTAAGAATAAATTTGGTGAAGGCGGTTTAAGATTTACATACTGAAATATGTAAGACATTGGTGAAAGAAAAGAAAGAGATAAAGAAATGGAAAGATAAACTGCCTACATGGATTAAAAATTTTAACATTGTAAAAATAGCAATATTCTTGAAATTGACCCCCATGCATCAAAAAATAATAAAATGTAAAATAATCCCTCTCAGAGAAAGAAATGTAAAGCCAAAATTTGAAATCATATGGAGAGAGTGATGTCGGAAACATGGCACACTAAGTTACAAGGCCTTGTCTGCCCATAGAAACGTTGAAAATAAACTAGAAAGTAACTAAGCTAACTTTATTGATCTGGAAGCCATCCAATGAGCTACAGTAACCAAACAAATGTCAAATGAAGAAAACACTACATTCAAAATAGTAAGTAATTTTGTGCCACTTTTTATAAGCCATTATGCATCACATACACAGCCACCATGAAGATGGAAGAAATCAGACTAATTCCCAGTATCTTTGTACAGACCAGAGAGAGAAAAGATATTATTTAGAAAGTGCTAACCTGTCTATGATTTCCATGAGGGACTCACTTTACCCTCACATGACTTGGAGCCCTTCTGAACAATGATAGTCTAACTCTCAGGGGAAATGGGAAGGCACAGTGACATGGTACACTTGTAGAATGAATACAAAATTGTGGATTCCTAAAGCAAAAGACTAAAAGCATTTGAACAAGAGAAGATTCAGGAGCAATTGGGTTCACAATCAGGAACATTAAGACATTTAAATCAAACATACGTATCAGATAGATTAGGGTAGAAAAGGCATACAAAGGCCAAATTTCCAGAAAACACATAAGACCTGAAGCCTTTGCCCTGGACTGAAACCAAGTTTGAAGATATGCCCTGCTACTTAGAAAATACACTATGGAATAAACTGCAAAGACTAGAACTCATGGCTGTTTATCATATGCCCAATTTCCAACAAAAGATCAATAGGCATACAAAGAAGGAAACAAACAAAAAGAACCATTAAAACATCAAAAATGAATCTCCAGAACCCATTACTAAAGGAATTCAGTTGACACACTTATTGAATACATTTAAACAATAAACTTAAACTGGCTTAAAAGCTAACAAAAACAAAAATCTAAATGAAAAAAATATGTAAATAAAGTCTCAACATCAACAAAGATAAAATCATTAAAATAGTACCAAACAGAAATCCTGAAGCTCAAATATATAATAATAACTGAAGTAAAAACTCACTAAGAAGTTCAAAAGCACACACAAACATGCAGAAGACAGAATCAGAAAATTTGAAGAGAGGCCATTTGATAATACTGAGTCTGATAGGCAAGGGAAAAAGTAAACAGAGAATAAGGGACATATACAGCACCATTAAGCAGGCCTTATGAAAGTTCTACAAGAAGAAAGAGAAAATGGAAAGAGATTAGTTAAAGAAATAATGGCCAAAAACTTCACAAATATGAGGAAAGACATGGAACGATAAACATCAGAAACTCAATAAGCCAAAAGCACAAATAACCCAAAGATACCCCCACCAAGATACATTATAATCAAAATATCAAAAGCCAAACACAATGAGAGAATCTGTTTGTTTGTTTTTAAGATTTTTTATTTATTTATTTGACAGAGAGACATAGAGAGAGAGGGAACACAAGCAGGGGGAGAAGGAGAAGGAGAAGCAGGCTTCCCGCGGAGCAGGGAGCCTGATGCGGGGCTCGATCCCAGGACCCTGGGACCATGACCTGAACCGAAGACAGATGCTTAATGACTGAGCCACCCAGGCACCCCACAATGATAGAATCTTGAGAGAAGCAATTATAAATTCCTATAAAAAGGAATTTATAACCAAGGAAATGTCAATATCATTATAAACTAATTAATGAGCAGGGACACTACTGGCCAGGATACAGTCGGATGATATATTTAAAATTCCCAAAGAAAAACAACTATTTATGGAAAATTTGACACCTAAAAGATAAACAAAACTATCTTTTAAAAATAAAATTAAGACAATCTCAGATAAAAGTTTAGGGAATTCACTACCACTAGTCCTGCCTTACATGAATTTCTAATGAGATTTCTTTTACTTGATATAAGAGATGCAAACATTTAATTTGACATCAAACAGCTGTCAGAATGACCAGTATCAAAAAGACAAGAAACAATGCGTGTAAAAGGAAACTTCATGCAGCACAGTTGGTTAGAATGTAAAATTGTGTAGCCACTGTGGAAAACAGTAGGGAGATTCCTCAATAAATTAAAATACAATTATTTTTTTTAAGACTTATTTATTTATTTATCAGAGACAGAGAAAGAGAGGGAGGGAGAGAAAGCATGAACAGGGGTAGCAGCAGGCAGAAGGAGAAGCAGGCTCCCCGCTGAGCAAGGAGCCTGATATGGGACTTGATCCCAGGACCCTGAGATCATGACCTGAGGTGAAGGCAGACACTTAACCAACTGAGTCATCCAGGAATCCCTGATCCAGCAATTTCACAACTGGGTATTCACCCTAAGAAAATGAAAAAACATTATTCTAAAAGATATATACACCCCTATTTATTGTAGTATTATTACAAGAGCCAAGATATAGGGGCTCCTGGGTAGCTCAGTTGGTTAAGCAACTGCCTTCAGCTCAGGTCATGATCCTGGAGTCCCGGGATCGAGTCCCACTTTGGGCTCCCTGCTCAGAGGGGAGTCTGCTTCTCCCTCTGACCCTCCCTCCTCTCGTGCTCTCTATCTCTATCTCATTCTCTCTCTCAAATAAATAAATAAAATCTTTAAAAAAAAAAGTCTCATAAAAAGTTTTTGGGAAGAAGGATATTTAGATGCAAAAGAATGAAACTGGACTGTTGTATTACACAACTCATAAAATTAACTGGAAATGTATTAACTTAAGTGTAAACCCAAATACCACACAATTCCATAAAGAAAATATAGGGGGAAGGTTTCCTGACACAGGTATTGGCAACAACTTTTTGGATATGATACAAATAGCTATGCAACAGGAGAAAATATTTGTGAACCATATATCAAAAAAGGAGTTGATATCCAAAATAAAGAAGAAACTCATACAACTCAATAGTAAAAAACCAACAATTCAATTTAAAAATGGGAAATAGCACCGAATAAACATTTCTCCAAAGAAGACATCCAAATGACTAATAGACACATGAAAAGATGCTCAACATCATTAATCATCAGGGAAATGCAAATCAAAACCACAATCAGAAACCACCTCATATGAAAAGGGAATAGCAATAATCCTCAAGAAGACAGATAAGGAAGTGCTGGGGAGGGTACAGAGAAAAGGGCATCGTAGTACACTGCTGGTGGAAATGTAATTTGGTACACCCATTATGGAAAACAGCACAGGGGCACCTGGGTGGCTCAGTCGTTAAGTGTCTGACTTCGGCTCAGGTCATGGTCCCAGGGTCTTGGGATCAAGTCCCATATCGGGCTCCTTGCTCAGCAGGAAGCCTGCTTCTCCCTCTCCCACTCTCCTTGTTTGTGTTTCCTCTCTCACTGTGTCTCTCTCTGTCAAATAAATAAAATCTTAAGAAAAAAAAAAAAGAAAGAAAGAAAAGAAAACAGCACAAAGTTTCCTCAAAAAGTTAAAAACAGAACTACCATATGATCCAGCAATCCCACTTCTGGGTATTCATGGAAACAACTAAAACTCCATTAATGATCTCTGGTTAAAGAAAATTTGGTATGTATATAACAACCCCCCCCAAAAAAACAAAAAAACAAAAACAAAAGCAAAAACAAAAAATAAGCAAATAAATAAGTAAATAAATGAAATATATATATTATACATTATACATATAACAGAATATTACCCAGCCATAAAAAGAAAAAAAACCCTCCATTTGCAACAACATGAAAAACATTGAGGGCATTATGCTAGGTGAAATAAGTAAGACAGAGAAAGACAAATATTGTATAGTATTCACTTATATTTGGAATCTATGAAAGCAAATTCATAGAAATAAAGAATAGAATGGTAGTTACCAGTGACTAAGGGATGGGTGAAATGGGGAGGCATTGTTCAAAAGGAATAAACTTCCAGTTGTAAGATGAATAAGTACCAGGGACTTAAGCTACAACATGGTGAATATAATTAACAATTTGGGCCACCTGGGTGGCTCAGGCAACTAGGCTCTGCCTTCGGCTCAGGTCATGATCCCAGAGCCCTGCTTCTCCCTCTTGCTCTGCACTTGCAAGTGTGTGTGTGTGCTCTCTCTCATGCTCTCTCTCTCAAATAAAATCTTAAAAAATAAAATAAATTTTTAAAAACCAGTATGGTATAGTATATGTAGAAGTTGGTAATAAGGTAGATTTCAAATACCCTCATCATACACACAAAAAATTAAAAATGGTCTGAGGTAATGTTTTAACTAATACTATTTGATTATTATTATGATAATATAAATGTATTAAATTATCACACTACACCTTAAACTTAATGTCTATTATATTTCATTTGAGCTTCAGGGGGTTGGAGAAGACCTTCCTTAGAGAGGGAAAATTTTATCAGAAACTTGGATCTACATAAAGAAAGGAAAATCACTAAAGGATAGAAAGTAAAATAAAAACTTTTATTTTTTTAACCTTAACTGATAAACCAGTTAACAAAAATTTTCAAAAAGAAAATAGAAACAATATTCACGGGGTGCCTGAGTGGTTCAGTTAGTTAAGCATCTGCCTTCAGCTCAGGTCATGATCCCAGGGTCCTGGGATCGAGTCCTACATCAGGCTCCCTGCTCCGTGGGAAGCCTGCTTCTCCCTCTCCCACTCCCCCTGCTTGTGTTCCCTCTCGCTGTGTCTCTCTCTGTCACATAAATAAAATCTTTAAAAAAAAGAAAAAATAATATTCATTAGGTATTATGTATGCATATGTATGTACCTCAGGTTTATGCATATGTATATTTTATTTTAAGATTTTATTTATGTGACAGAGAGAATACAAGCAGGGGGAGTGGGAGAGGGAGAGGCAGGCTTCCCAGTGAGCAGGGAACCCAATGGGCTCAATCCCAGGAACCTGGGATCATGACATGAGCTGAAGGCAGACACTTAACAACTGAGCCACCCAGGCGTCCCTGTATGTTTAAATATAAGTGAAATGTGAAATGAATGGCAGCAATGATAACTGGAAAATTACAAAATATGTGGAGATTCGGGAACACTTTCTAAATGTACAGTTAGAGATGTAATCTCCAGAAACAATTTTCAACATTTTGAAATAAATGAACATGAAAACACATCTTTATTAAAAGTTGTTGGATGCAGCAAATGTGCTGGGAGAGAAAGTTATAGTAGTGAATGCATGTATTAGAAGAGAAGATCTACAAGGAGTCCAAGATATCTTGGTGGAGGAGTAGGAGACCTTCATTTTATCTGGTCCCAGGAATTCAGCTAGATAGTTATCAAATCATTCTGAACACCTTGGAATTCAACTGGAGATGTAAGGAAAGAATAGTTGCAACTCTACAAACAGAAAAACAACCACTTTCTGCAAGGTAGGATACCTGGAGAAATGAATCTGAGGCAATATATGGGAAGATAAATCATTGGAGGAGGCAGCCTCCTCTGTCAGCCAACTAAGGGGAAGTGATAGAGCAGCGGAGCACGAAATCGGAACTTTTAAGAAGTCAGCTCCGGTGAGGGATGTCGCTCAGGTGGCTAAGCAGGGAGTGGAACCCTGGCTGGGACAGTGTGGTCTCAAGACCGTTGGGGTCACAGGAAAACTGGGGGTGCCTGAGTGAGGCAGAATTCCCAGGTATCATAGTGGGGAATCTGGGGACACAGCAGTGTGCTGCAGGAGTCTGCAGGGTTAACGGACTCAAAAACGGGGTCATGTGCCTGAGACAGAAACGCTCAGTTAAAGGCTAGGTGAGCACAGAGACCAGGGAGACAGGAGTGATTGATTCCTTTTCTCTGAGGGCTCACTGAGGAGTGGGGCCCCAAGCTCTCAGCTTCTCTGGGGCCGGAGATTGGGAGGCCCCATTTTCATTCTCATCCTCCAATGCTGTGGGGAAAGCTTTCAGGGAACAAAAGCTACTGAGAGCAAATCCCAGGGGATAACTTAGCCTGGCCCCCGGAGCAAGGGAGGTTCAATTATGCCTCAGGCAAAGACATTTGAGAATCAATGATCTCCCCCAGAAGATCAGGAAGAACATCCAGCCAACACCAAGTTTACCCATCAATGAGAACTGCAAAACCCCAGCGCTAGGGGAATAAAACACATAGAATTCAAGGCTTTTTTCCCATGATTCTTCAGTCTTTCAACTTTAATTTTTTTCTCTTTCCTTTTTCAAACCATTTCTTATTTTACCAACTGTTTTTTTTAAATCCTTTTTAATTTTCATTTTTACATTTACATTCTACCTTTCATTGTTTTTATTATTGTATATATATGTTTTTCTTCCTTTACAATTTTGGGATGCAGTTTCTTCTAACAGAACAAAATACACCCAGAATCTAGTGTATGGCTCTGTTCTATTCACCTGTGTTATCATATTCTCTTTATTGTTGTTTTTTCCTTCTTCCCTTTTTTGTTTTTTTTTGGTTTTGTTAAAGTCTTTTAATTTTCTTCTTAACAGTGATATTCTATCCTTTCAATGTACTGAATTTTATTTTTATATTTTTAATTTTTTCATTCTTTACAATTTTGAGATGTACTTTCTTCTAAAAAACCAATGAAAATACACTCAAAAGATAGTATATGCCTCTGTTCTGTTCACTTGTCTATGTCACTTCCTTTTTTTTAATTTTTTGGTTGTTTTTTTCCTCTTTTGTTTTTCCTTGTCTTCTAATTTTCATTTTTACACTACATTCTATCATTTCATTGTATTTTTTTTAACATATAGAAGTTTTTCTTATAGGGATATAGTTTTCTAACAAACAGACCAAAATACATTCAGAATCCAGTGTATTGCTCTATTCTGCTCAATTGTCTGATTATATTCTTTTTTTCTTTTTTCTTTTTTCAACTTTTTTTTTTTCAATTTCAGGTCTCTCCTGATTTGTTTAGTGTATATTTCTCTGGGGCTGTTGTTGCCATTTTAGTATTTTGTTCTCTCATTCATCTATTCTCTGGACAGTATGACAAGATGGGAAAACTCATCTCAAAAAAGAGAACAAGAGGCAGTACCAACTGCCATGGACATAATCAACATGGATATTAGTAAGATGTCGGAAGTAGAGTTCAGAATAATGATTATAAAGACACTAGCTGGTATTGAAAAAAGCATATAAGACCCTAAAGAATCCCTTTCTGGAGAAATAAAAGAACTAAAATCTAGCCAAGCTGAAATGAAAAAGGCTATTAATGAGGTGCAATCAAAAATGCAGATTTAACTGCTAAGATAAATGAGGAAGAAGGGAGAATTAGTGATATAGAAAAAACGATGGAGAATAAAGAAGCTGAGAAAAAGAGAGATAAACAACGACTGGATCATGAGGGGAGAATCCAAGATATAAGTGACACCATAAAGCAAAATGGTATTAGGATAATTAGAATCCCAGAAGAGGAGGAAAGAGAAGGGGGGGAGAAGGTATATTGGAGCAAACTATAAAGGAAAACTTCCCTAATCTAGAAAAGGAAACAAGCATCAAAATCCAGGAAGCACAGAGAATAAAATCAATAAAAATAGGTCAACACCCTGACTTACAGAAATTGGGAATCTCAGTGACAAAGAAAAAATCCTGAAAGCAGCTCAGGACAAGAAGTCTGTAACCTACAAAGGTAGAAATATTAGATTGGCAGCAGACCTATCCACAAAGGCCTGGCAGGCCAGAACGGACTAGCATGATATATTTAGGATGCTAAATGAGAAAAACATGCAGCCAAGAATACTTTATCCAGAAAGGCTGTCATTCAGAATGGAAGGAGTATAAAAAGGACAAAAGCAAACTAAAAGAATCTGTGATCACCAAACCAGCCCTACAAGAAATATTAAAGAAATATTAAAAAGAATCCTCCCAGCGAAGAGAGAACCCAGAAGTACCATAGACCAGAAAGGAACAGAGACAATATAAGGAGTTGGTACAGTTACCTTACAGGCAATACAATGTCACTAAATTCATATCTTTCCATAGTTACCCTAAATGTAAACAGGCCAAATGCCCTAATCAAAAGACACACAGTATGAGACTGGATAAAAAGAGTATCAGACTGATAAAAGCAAATCCCATCAATACACTGTCTGCAAGAGACTCATGTTAGACCCAAAGACACCTCCAGATTTAAAGTGAAGGGGTAGAAAACCATTTAACATACTAATGGACATCAAAAGAAAGCTCGGGTGGCAATTTTTACATCAGACAAATTAGATTTTAAACCAAACACCATAAAAAGAGAGGAGGAAGGACACCATATCATAATTAAAGGGTCTATCCAAAATGAAGATCTAAAAACTAAATATTTATGCCCCTAACATGGGAGCAGCCAATTATATAAACCAATTAATAACAAAATTAAAGAAATACACCGATAATAATTGTAGGGGACTTTAACACCCCACTCACTGCAATGGACAGACCATCTAACCAAAAGATCAACAAGGAAACAAGGGCTCTGAATTACACACTAGACCAGATGGACTTAACACATATATTCAGAGTATTTCTTCATAAAGCAGCAGAATACACATTCTTTTTGAGTGCACATGGAACATTCTCCAGAAGAGATCACATACTGGGTGACAAATCAGGTCTCAACCAGTACCAAAAGATGGGGATCATTCCCTGCATATTTTCAAACAACAATGCTTTCAAACTGTAACTCAATCAAAGGAGGAAATTTGGAAAAACTCAAACACATGGAGGCTATAGAGCATCCAACTAAAGAATGAATGGATCAACCAGGAAATTAAAGAAAAATTTAACAAATTCATGGAAACAAATGAAAATAAAAACACAACTGTTCAGAAACTTTGGGATGCAGCAAGGCCAGTCCTAAGAGTAAAGTTTATAGCAATACAAGCCTCTCTCAAGAAAAGAAAGGTCTCAAATACACAAGCTAACATTACACCTAAAGAACCAGAAGAAAGAACAGCAAATAAAGCCTAAACTCAGCAGGAGAAGAGAATTAATAAAGAATGAAGCAGAAATTAATGAAATAGAAACCAAAAGAACAGTAGAACAGATCAATGAAACTAGGGGTTGGTACACTGAACGAATTAATAAGATTGATAAACCCCTGGCCAGACTTATCAAAAAGAAAAGAAAAAGGACCCAAATTAATAAAATCATGAAAGAAAGAGGAGAGGGGCACCTGGGTGGCTCAGATGGTTAAGCGTCTGCCTTCGGCTCGGGTCATGATCCCAGGGTCCTGGGCTCAAGTCCCGCATCGGGCTCCCTGCTAGGTGGGGAGCCTGCTTCTCCCTCTGCCTCTCTCTCTCTCTCTCTCTCTCTCTGACTCTCATGAATAAATAAATAAAACATTTAAAAAAAAGAAAGAAAGAAAGAAAGAGGAGAGATCTCAAATAACACCAAAGAAATACAAACAATTATAAGGACATATAATGAGCAATCACATTCAAACAATTTAGGCAATCTGGGAGAAATGGATGCATTTCTACAAACATATAAACTATCAAAACAGGAAGAAATAGAAAACCTGACCAGACCCATAAACCAGCAAAGAAATTGAAGCAGTAATAAAAAATCCCCCAATAGGGCGCCTGGGTGGCTCAGTTGGTTAAGCGACTGCCTTCGGCTCGGGTCATGATCCCGGAGTCCTGGGATCGAGTCCCACATCGGGCTCCCGGCTCAGCGGGGAGCCTGCTTCTCCCTCTGACCCTTTCCCCTCTCATGCTGTTTCTCTCTCTCTCTCTCTCTCAAATAAATAAATAAAATCTTAAAAAAAAAAAAAATCCCCCAATAAACCAGAGCCCAGGGCTGGATAGCTTCCTGGAGGAATTCTACCAAACATTTATAGAACTAATACAGATTCTTCTGAAGCTGTTTCAGAAGAGGAAGGAAATAGAAAAGGAAGGAAAACTTCCAAACTCCTTCTATAAGGCCAGCATTAACTTGATCCCAGAACCAGACAAAAACCCGACCAAAAAGAATTACAAATATTCCTGATGAACATGGATGCCAAATTTCTCACCAAGACACTAGCCAATAGGATCCAACAGTACATTAAAAGGGTTATTCACCAAGTGGGATTTATCCTGGGCTGCAAGGTGGTTCAACATTGACAAATCAATCAGTTATATACTATATTAATAAAAGGGGCAAGAAACATAGGATCCCCTCAAAAGATGCAGAAAGAGCATTTGACAAAGTACAGTATCTTTTCTGATTAAAAATCCTCACAGTGTAGGGATAGAAGGAACATACCTCAAAATCTAAAAGCCATATACGAAAAGCCCACAGAGTGTATCCTTCTCAATGGGGAAAAACTGGAAGGTTTTCCCCTAAGGTCAGGAACATGAGTGGGATGCCCACTCTCACCACTGTTGTTCAACATAGTACTAGAAGTCCTAGCCTCAGCAATCAGACCACAAAAATAAATAAAAGGCATCCAAATAAGCAAATAAGAAGTCAAACTCTCACTCCTTGCAGATGACATGATAGCCTATGTGGAAAACCCAAAAGACTCCACCCCATAATTGCTAGAACTCATACAGAATTCAGCAACATGGGAAGACATAAAATCAAAGCAAGGGGGCCTGGGTGGCTCAGTTGGTAAAGCATCAGCCTTCAGCTCAGGTCATGATCCCAGGGTCCTGGGATGGAGCCGCACATCGGACTCCCTGCTCGGCTGGGAACCTGCTTCTACCTCTCCCTCTGCCCCCACCCCACCCCCGCTTGTGAGCTATCTCTCTCTCTGTCAAATAGATAAAATTTTTTAAAAATAAATAATAAATAAAATCAATGCACAGAAGTCAGTTGTATTTCTATACACTAACAATGAGACAGAAGAAAGAGAAATTAAGGAATTGATCCCATTTACTATTGCACTCAAAACCATTCAATACCTAGGAATAAATCTAACCAAAGAGGCAAAGAATCTGTACTCAGAAAACAATAGAACATTCATGAAAGAACGTGAGGAAGATGCAAAGAAATGGAAAAACATCCCAAGCTCATGGATTGGAAGAACAAATATTGTTGAAATGTCCATACTACTGAAAGCAATCTACACATTAAGTGGAATCCCTATCAATACACCAACAGCATTGGGTGCCTGGGTGGCTCAGTTGGTTAAGTGACTGCCTTCAGCTCAGGTCATGATCCTGAAGTCCTGGGATCGAGTCCCACAGCGGACTCCCTCCTCAGCGGGGAGTCTGCTTCTCCCTCTGACCCTCCCCCCTCTCATGCTCTCTCTCTCTCTCTCTCTCTCTCTCAAATAAATAAATAAAATCTTTAAAAAATATATATATACCAACAGCATTTTTCACAGAGTCAAAACAAACAATCCTAAAATTTGTATGGTACCAGAAAAGACCCCGAAGAGCCAACACAATTTTGAAAAAAAAAAAAAAACAACTGGTGGCATCACAATTCCGGACTTCAAGCTCTATTGCAAAGCTGTCATCATCAAGACAGTATGGTACTGGCATGAAAACAAACGCATAGATCATTGGAACAGAATAGAGAGCCCAAAAATGGACCCTCAACTCTATGGTCAACGAATCTTTGACAAAGCAGGAAAGAATGTCCAATGGAAAAAAGACAGTCTCTTCAACAAATAGTGTTGGGAAAATTGGACAGCCACATACAGAAGAAAGAAAATGGACCATTTCCTTACAGCATACACAAAAATAGACTTAAAATGGATGAAAGACCTAAATGTGAGACAGCAATCAATCAAATTCCTAGAGAACAGAGGCAGGAACTTCTGTGACCTCAGCCGCAGCAACTTCTTCCTAGACACATCTCCAAAGGCAAGGGAAGCAAGGGCAAAAATGAAGTATTGGGACTTCATCAAGATAAAAAGCTTTTGCACAGCAAAGGAAACAGTCCACAAAACCAAAAGACAACTGACAGAATGGGAGAAGATATTTGCAAATGACATATCAGATAAAGGGCTAGTATCCAAAATCTATAGAGAACTTATCACACTCATCACCCAAAGAACAAATAATCTAATCAAAAATGGGCAGAAGACATGAACAGACATTTCTCCAAAGAAGGCATACAAATGGCTAACAGACACATGAAAAAATCCTCAACATCACTCATCATCAGGGAAATACAAATCAAAACCACCTCACACTGGTTATAATGGCTAAAAGGAAACAACAGATGTCGGCAAGGATGCTGAGAAAGGGGAACCCTCCTACACTGTTGGTGCGAATGCAAGCTGGTGCAGCCACTCTGGAAAACAGTAGGGAAGTTCCTCAAAAAGTTAAAACTAGAGCCAACAATTGCACTACTAAGTATTTATCCCAAAGATACAAATGCAGGGATCCGAAGGGGCATATGCACCCCTATGTTTATAGCAGCAATGTCCACAATAGCCTGTCCATTGACAGATGAATGGATAAAGATGTGTGGAAGATATGTATGTGTATACACACACACACACACACACACACACACACACACACACACAATGGAATATTATGCAGCCATCAAACAGATAAATGAAATCTTGCCATTTGCAATGACATGGATGGAACTAGATGGTATTATGCTACTCAAAATAAATAAATCAGAGAAAGATAGGTATCATAACATATATATATGATATATACATATCATATATATATAAAACTGTTTTAAACATGTTTTAAAAGGTAAAAAGAATAGAGAGACATGAACTATATAAAAACTAGAGATGGAAACTACAGTGCTTGAGTAGAAAGGACCCACATCTCTGCTAAAATTCTCATGTATCTTTCTTTGTACATGTTATCTACCTTCTTTTCCACTAGATCCCTTAGGAGCCTTGCAGTACTGTTTACATAGTTTGGTTTTATCTTGTAATCACTGTAACATCTGGGTCATCTCTTTGTCTATTCTGTTGGTTGTTTCCTTTCATGACTGTGGGTCACAGTTCATTACATTCTTATGTATTATGATTCTTAACTGAGCGCTGGATTTTTACAACTCAGCAAATATTGAAGCAAATAATTTCAATTCTCAAAAAAAATAGAAAAGATCTAAAATCAATTAGATAAGCTTCCCCATTAAAAAAACTTAAGAAAAGAGCAAATGATGACAAAGAAGGCAGAAGAAAGTAAAAGATAAAATTAGAGCAGTAATTAATGAAAATTACAATAGGAAATTAATAGAGAAAACCAACAAAGCAAAATGCTGTTTCTTTGAAAAGATCAGTAAAATTAATAAGGGTATAGCCAGGCTACATAAGAAAAAGAGAAGGACACAAATTACAAATCAGAAATTATATAACACAACACTACAGGTTCCATGGATAGGTAAAGAAGAATAAAGGATTACTATGCACAACTCTATGCTCACAAACATAATCACCTAGATGAAAGAGAACAATTCCTTGAAAAAAATCTGCTAAGACTCATGGCAAAAAAATGGACAAAGTGAATACATGCATATCTATTTAAAAAACTGAATCAATAATTAATAACCTTCTGAAACAGAGGCATCAGGACCAGACTGGATCATGAGTAATGTAATTCTACCCAACTTTTTTTTTTTTTAAGATTTTATTTATTTTACAGAGAGAGACACAGTGAGAGAGGGAACACAAGCAGGGGGAGTGGGAGAGGGAGAAGCAGGCTTCCCGCAGAGCAGGGAGCCCGATGCGGTGCTCGATCCCAGGACCCTGGGACCATGACCTGAGCCGAAGGCAGACGCTTAACAACTGAGACACCCAGGCGCCCCCCTACCCAACATTTAAAGAAACAATTACACAATTGTTGTATAATTGTTACAATTATGCAAATATACAATTCTCTACAGTCCCTGTAGAGGGATGGAAGCAGGGAGAAAATTTGCTAGCTCATTCTGTGAAGCCAACATTATCCTCACTACCGAACCCAAAAAAGACATTACTAAAATAGGAAACTAAAGGCCAATCAGTCTCAGGATCACAGATGCAAAATCATCAACCGCAAATTAGCAATCAACTCAAAATACATATAAAAATATTACATATCAAACCAAGTTGTTTTTATCCTAGGTATGCATTCTGGTTCCTCATTCGAAAACCAATTAATATAATCCATAACTTCAACAGAATAAAAAAGAAATATCCCATAATCATATCAATAAATGCAGAGAAAGCACTTGACATAATCCAACACTCATTCCTTATAAAACTCTCACTGAAGTCAATCAGAGAAAGACATGTATCATATGACCTCACTGATATGAGGAATTCTTAATCTCAGGAACAAACTGAGGGTTGCTGGAGTGGTCGGGGGTGGGAGGGAGGGGGTGGCTGGGTGATAGACATTGGGGAAGATATGTGCTACGGTGAGCGCTGTGAATTGTGCAAGACTGTTGAATCACAGATCTGTACTTCTGAAACAAATAATGCAACATATTTTAAGAAAAAAGAAAAAGAAGAAGATAGCAGGAGAGGAAGAATGAAGAGGAGTAAGTCAGAGGGAGAGACGAACCATGAGAGACGATGGAGTCTGAAAAACAAACTGAGGGTTCTAGAGGGGAGGAGGGTAGGGGGATGGGTTAGCCTGGTGATGGGTATTAAAGAGGGCACGTTCTGCGTGGAGCACTGGGTGTTATGAACAAACAATGAATCATGGAACAGTACACCAAAACAAATTATGTAATATATGGTGATTAACATAACAATAAAAATTAAAAAAATAAAAAATACTTCCTCCTTTTTTAAATTATATATCTATATGAGGTTAAATTTCTTCATATATCTCAAATATTGTAATGTACTAAAGGCAGAAGCAGATATATGAATTCAATGGTCTTCCATGAAGCTAGACATTGAAGAAATTTGTAAAAATGTAAAACAGTGTTACTCTTCTCACTAAATTTTGTTTGGTGTTGGAAAATATAGTTATTTTTCATTAAATAATATGCATTTATATGAACATGAAATGAGTTTATTACTGTTATTTTTAATGAATACAGATTTTAATAAAAAAAAACTCTCGCTGAAGTAGAAATACATGCAATGTGTACAACTTCATAAAGATTATCTATAAGACACCCTACAGCTAAAATCATACTTGAAGAGAATCTTGAAACTTTCCCACTGAGATCAGGAACAAGCTAAGGATGTCCTGTCTGACCACTTTTTTCAACATTTTACTGGAAGTCTTTGTTAATGCAGTAATAAGAAAAGAAAATAAAAGGTATACATGTAAGGCAGGAAAAAATAAACAGTGTTTGGTTGCAGATGACATGTTCATCTTTGTAGAAAACACTGAAGATCTGATTTAAAAAAACATCCTAAAACTAGTAAGTGACTGTAACAAAATTATAGGATACAAGGTTAATTAATATAGAAAGGCCAGTTGCTTTCCTATGAAGCAGCAATTAGTAAGTAATTTGAAGTTAAAAACAAAATACCAGGTGCACCTGGGTGGCTCAGTTATTAAGCGTCTGCCTTCGGCTCAGGTCGTGATCCCAGGGTCCTGGGACTGAGCCCCGCATCAGGCTCCCTGCTCAGCGGGAAGCCTGCTTCTCCCTCTCCCTTTCCCACTCCCCCTGCTGGTGTTTCCTCTCGCTGTGTCTCTCTCTGTCAAATAAATAAATAAAATCTTAAAAAAAAAAATACGATTTGCAGTAGTAATCCTACCCTAAAAGAAATACTTAGGTATAAATCTAGCAAAATATGTATGAACCTATAGGAGGAAAATACAAAACTGTGATGAAAGAGATTAAAGAAAAATGAAATAAATGGATAGACATTCCATATTCATGGCTAAGAGGATTCAATATAATCAAGACATCAGTTCTTCTAAATTTGGGCTATAGGTTAAACAAAATTCCAGCAAGTTATTTGTGAATGTTGACTAACTTCTGTGAAAATTTATGTGAAGAGGCAAAACAAAAACAAACAAAACAACAGGACAGTCAACATAATATTAAATAACAAAATTGGGAGGACTGACACTACCCATCTTCAGGACTTACTATAAAACTACTGTAATCAAGACAGTGTGGTATTGTTGCAAGAACAGAGAAGCCTATCAATGGATTAGACTAGAAAGCCCACAAACAGACTTCCGTAAACACAATCAACTAACCTTTGACAAGACCCTGGAACAACTCAATATCCATATTGAAAAAAAAAAAAGAATCTTTAGACACATACTTATACCCTTCACAAAAGTAACTCAAAATGGATCACAGATCTAAATGTAAAAGAGAGAAGTACAAAACTATTAGAAGAAAACATATGAAAAATACTAGATGTCCTTTATGGTGACACTGTCATTTTAGGTACAACAACAAAGGCAAATCTATGAAAGAGAAGGGATGAGCTCAACTTCATTAATACTCATTAATAAAAATTTTTATGTTGTAAAAGGCAGTGTCAACAGGAGAAGATAAGCCATATACTTTGGAAAATATTTGCAAACAACACATCTGATAAAGGACTGTTATCCCAAAATGTACCAAAAGTATACTTAAAACTCTTAAAACTCAACAATTAGAGAACAAAAATGTGATTTAAAAATGAGTCTAAGACTTTAATAGAAATCTCAGCAAAGGACATAAAGATGGCAAATAATTACATGAAAAGATGCTCCACATCATTTGTCATCAGGGAAGTACAAATAAAATGGCCAAAATCTGGAGCACTCACACCAAAAGCTGGTCAGGATGTGGAAAAACAGGAACTCTCACTGATTTCTAGTGGGAATGCAGAAGGGGATATGGCCACCTTGAAAGACAGTTTGGTGGTTTCCTACAAAGCTTAATATACTCTTACCTTGTGATCTAGCATTTGTGCCCTCAGTGTTTACCCAAGGGAGCTGGAAGCGTGTCCACACAAAAACCTGTACACCGATGTTTATAGAGTAGCTTTTTTTCATAACCGACAAAACACAAATTTATCATCCTACAATCCTGGATGTCAGGGGTCTGAGATAGGTTTCTCTGAGCTAACATCAACATGCGGACAGAACTGTGTCCTTTTGGAGGCTGTAAGGAAGAACTGGTTTCTTTGCTCTTTCTGCCCACATTCCTTGCTTCACTCCTGGTTCTTTCCTCCATCTTCAAAGCCACTAATAGCATCATTCAGACCTCAGCCTCTTTCAGCACATTTCTTGTTGACTCTGACCCTATTGCTCTTAGAAGGACACTGTAATAACATTAAGCCTTCTGGATAATCAAAGATAGTGTTCCCCATCTGAAGATCCTTAACTTAATCACATGTGCCAAGTCTCTTTTGCTATGTAAGGTAGCAAATTCACAGATTCCAGGGATTAGGACCTGGATGGGTATCTGGGGGGCCAAGAGCATGGCATTACTCTGCCAAACACAGACAGCCCATTGCAGAGATTACTAACTCAGTCAGGATAGGCTCAGTAGTCAGTGTCATTTAGTGTCAGAAAGAGCACGTACTCTTTCTCTGCCAGGTGCAGGGAACTGGGATATCTGACACAAACCACTGCAGAAAAGCAGAGGGGGATAACAGAATGTAGGAGCAGAGAGAAAAGTACAAACATTGATTGTTAACATTTCAAATGCCAAGGTAATCTGTGGCACTTGCACTATGCTTTTCAGTGTACTAAAACAAGATAATCTTTATATTTGCAATGCATATTGCCTTTCATATGCTTTAGAGAACACACTATTCATGTCAATTCAGTTCTAAGCCAATCCTCAACAAACCAGAATGACTTCCTTTACCCCTTCTGACATACCTGGCTCAGAGTTTCAAAGCCTGCTGGAACAGGGTCTCCAGTCTGTTTGTGGTGAATTAGGCGGTGAATTAGACCCTATTTGCTGTGTTATTTGCTTCTCCAACATCAATGGCAATAACATTCACACCCAAGAGTTGGGTTTGTCCCAATTTTAGAATTTAGAGTAAAGCGTAATAAAATCTGTATCTCAGTCTTAACATTGTAACTGACACTTCATTATACTAATGTAGTATGAGTGGCCTGGTTGTCAGTGATAGAGATATAGCATCAATCATTCTTAAATAACTGTATGAAAATGCTTCCTTCAGAATGAAACACATACACAGACAAGCATACCTTTATAAACATATAAATATATATGTTTTACAGAGCATTTTCATTGTCTCCAACAAAATACTATCATGGTTCATGGACAAATTCTCAAACTAATCTGAAGAGCAAACATCTTCTCAAACTTACTTTAAGGAAAAAGGAGGTTCAGAGGTTCTGTGAATGGCAGTGAATGACATTAGCAGGTGGGACACAGATGAACCCATTTCCCCTAACAGTGTAAAACTGCATTTGCAGACCTTCAGTCTCCTCATTTTCAATTAAAAAAACAAAGACCCAGCACCAGACTCACTGCTTCAGGTACTGACAAGTTGTTTACCCCTATACTTTGTGTCTCAACCAGGCACATCCCACTGAGATTTCCCTGTCTCATTCCTAGGGACAAAATATCATTTAGGGATGCATTTATCTTCCTGAACCTCCACATGCAGTGCCAGATACCACCATGTTCCACAGAGCATAGCCCTTCACAAAGATAATGCACCAGGTAGACTGAATGAAGATGGCAGAACCTGTACACAGTCAACTCACCTGAGTTTGAAGGTCAGTGTGACTGATATCTCAGTGAGGATGTCCAACAGGTCACAAAACCCCACTGAGAATCATGCCAAATACATCTTTATAAAAGATCTTTATTTATTTAAGACAAAGAGAGTACACACAAGTGCGGGTAAAGAGCAGATGGACAAGGAAAAGCAGATTCTGTGCAGAGCACACACTGGGCTCAATCCCATAACCCTGAGATCATGACCTGAACCTAAATCAAGAGTCAGACACTTAACAGACTGTGCTACCCAGGCACCTCAAAATTCATCTTTTAATAGTCATACTAAAGCAGTCCTGCTCTATCAGTTAAGCCAATATTTAAAGGCTACCTCCTAAAAGTCACCATTTGTTACACAAAGCAATGGAGTTGCAACATGTTAATTTTTCCACCAAACCACTTCTTTGTTTTCCTCTTAGGTACAGTAAATACTATATTGCCCTCCCATGCAGCTGTGTGGAGGTAATGTGCACACCTTTCCAACTTGTCCTGTATACCCTTTGCAGGACCCTGCATGCCATCTCTCTTCCTTTGCCTACTGTCCAAAAATAGACAACCCAGTAGAAAATGGATGGAATGTGTTCCCTGCAAGATTCGTATGTGGAAATTCTAATGCCCAGTATTTGGAGGTGGGGTTTATTTTTTTTTTTTTAAGATATCATTTATTTGAGAGAGCAAGAGAGAGTGATGGAGAGCACGAATGGTGGGGAGAAGCAAAGGGAGAGGGAGAAGCAAATTCTGCACTAAGCACAGAGCCCAATACAGGGCTTGATCCCAGAACCCTGAGCCAAAGGCTGACAAGTGACTAAATCAACTGGAGGTGGGGCTTTTGGAAGGTGCTTGGGTGATGAGAGTAGAACCCTTATGAATAAGATTAGTGCCTTATAAAAGAGACCTGACAGAGCTTCTTGACCCTTTTACTATGCAAGGACAAAGCGAGAAGACAGCTACTATGAAGCAGAGGAAGCTCTCTGAAGAAATGTCCTTAGAGACCTCACCAAAATTTCACCATGCTTGTGCCTTTACCCTACTGAACTGACACGAGAAGAAACTTCTATTCTGTTAAGCAAGTGAGTTTTTAAGCTTTAGAGCAGTTAGTTGGCTAACCCATTTGGAGATCTGGATGAAGGACAAAAATAATCAGAATCAGTGACAAGTCTGCATTTTTTTTAATATTTTATTTATTTGACAGAGCGAGAGCACAAGCAGGGGGAGCAGCAGAGGGAGAGGGAGAAGCAGACTCCCCGCTGAGCAGGGAGCCCAATGTGGGGCTTCATCCCAGAACCCTGGTATCATGACCTGAGCTGAAGGCAGATGCTTAACCGAATAAGCCACCCAGGCACCCCAAGTCTGAATGTTAACAGAGTGTCAGTGATTAAAATCATGTTAGCTAAGGGCGCCTGGTGGCTCACTTGGTTGAGCGGCTGCCTTCGGTGCAGGTCATGATCCTGGAGTTCCGGGATTGTGTCCCACGTCGGGCTCCCTGCTCAGTGGGGAGTCTGCTTCTCCCTCTGACCCTCTTTCCTCTCATGCTATCTCTCATTCTCTCTCAAATAAATAAATAAAATCTTTAAAAAAAAATCACGTTAACTAAGCACAAACATTATCTGGAGAGGATTGGATAGTCTGTCCTTCCCTACCATGGAGTCTTGAGGGGTAAAGGGGTATTTCTGTTATCAACAGTGCTATCGGTTTGTAGTGTAATCATTATTTGATATGGCTGCCTCCCCTATTGGTATGTGAGCTCTTGAAAGAAAGGATGCTGTTTCTCTAATTCACCTTTTTAAGCCCAGAGCCCTCACACACAACAAGCCTTCATTAGACTTTGATAAACTGATCAGGATATTTCAGAAAGTGGTACCATATAAAAACCAAAATGGAACCAATAAGTAGTCAAGAAACAATTGGAAGAGGAGAGAATGGAGAGAGAAAAGGGCACTTAGAATTTGACTGAGCTCACAAGGTCTCCATTACAAGAACAGCAGAACTCAGGAGGCCAAGGCACTGTGGGGTCAATTCCTTCCTCAGACAGCTCTTCTTAGATATAGCCTTAGAAGGAAGAGAGGCAGTTCAGCAGGCCACATAGCTTGATGAAATGAAGACCTCCCATATCCTTTTATTTTGATTCTCTACTGACCAAGCCAACAGCTCACCTACACTATCATTTCCTGACTGTGGGCCTGTCTACCAAGAAGGGAGATTCCAGAGCAGACAGAGGTAAGATCTCAGCAAGACATTATTTCCTTTGGCAAGGAATTACACCGTCTAAGGGCAAGCTATTCTAGGAGCTATTTCAGAAGACGAGCAAACTTCCCAGAGGCTGTCCCTCCCCAGCAAGCGTACTGGTTCTCAGATGGTTCAGATACTGGTCAACAAAAGTCACTGGTAAGTGAGTAAGCATAAGGTCCCTCAGTATTTATTTCATTGAAACACAATTAATGTGGACACAGACAGCAGTAACTTTTTAAAACTTTGTGGAAAAAACCTCCAACTGAGGAAACTGGACATTAAGCACTTGCTAGGGGGGATGAGCTTGGGCAAATGTCTGTCTCACAGTGCCTCTATTTTCTCATCTTTACAAAAGGGTTGGTGAGGCTGAAAGTGTGTGACCATTAGCAAGGTTTCTAGAACTTATTACACACTACACAAATGTTACTGTTCGTTCCATGTTAGTTTTTTTCCTCTAAAAACTGGAAGAATGTCATTATTATTCTGGTTTAGCAGCATAATACCATACAAGTGGAACACTGTTGAAAAGCCTGGGATTCAGGTGCTAGAATGCAGAGCTGGGCAAACCAACGCCAGGCCAAGATGTGAGCCCACCACTCACAGGAAACCACAGCCAGAGGGGCGCCCGAGTATAGCCATCTGTCCAAACAGCTCAGCCAGCATGGTCCTCTGATGTGAATTTCTCATCAAGCCCATCAAGTGCAGTCCTGAGATAACTGAAAATGCTCTGTCCACCTCCACGTGTGAGCTCTAATGATACAACTTAGAATGAAATACAGACAAACGTCAGTCCAGTTGGTAAAAAAGAATTCTCTAAGGTGATGCCTTCCAAAAGAAATACAAGACCCACGTATTTCATTCAAACATTTCTAGAGGCCACACTTAAAATAGTAAAAAGATTAAAAAGCTAAAATTAACTTTAATAATATATTTTATTAAACCCAATATATCAAAAAATATCAACATGCAATGATTATTATAAACAGATATTTCACTTTTTTTTCTACAAAGTGTATGTTCTGCACTCAGAGCCCATTTCATTTTGGGCTCGCGATGACGGACGTGTGAAATCGCCCACGTGACTGTGGCTACGGGGCTGGACGGCACAGCTCTAGGGTCTCGCCTCACTCTATCATCGTCTGGTTCTACGAAAGATCACAGCAAAACCCACCCACTAAGACTGAGAGCCCTTAAGAAATATCAAGCCTGGCGGAGCAAGATGGCGGAGGAGTAGGAGACCTAGATTTCGTCTGGTCTCAGGAATTCAGCTGAATAGGGATCAAAACCATTCTGAACACCTACGAACTCAACAGGAGATCGAACAGGAGAGTAGCAACAACTCTCTGAACAGAGAAGCGACCACTTACTGGAAGGTAGGGCGTGTGGAGAAGTGAATCCGAGGCGATATTCGGGAGGATAGACGGCGGGGGAGGGGCCTCCGCCGGCCGCTTCTGGCAAGTGATAGAGCTGCGGAGCACAAAATCGGACCTTTTAGAAGTTGGCTCGGTGGAGGGACGTCGCTGCAGTGGCTAAGCGGGGGGTGGAATCCTCCCGGGACAGTGTGGTCTCAGGACCCTTGGGGTCACAGAGAGACCAGGGGTGCCTGAGTGCGCCAGAGCTCCCAGGTGTCAGAGCGGGGAAGCCGGCTGCAGAGACGGAGCAGAGTCGCGGGCTCTCAGTTCGGGGTTGCCATAAACTGTGATCCGCGGCCCAGTGGGGGCACGGCTCCTCCAGCAGGGACCCAACAAGCGGCAGAGCCGGGGAGACTCCCCTTCCTTCCCGGGGAGGAGCGGTGTGGGAACGCACTGCAGGGATCTGCTGGGTTTGGAGACTCCACACGGGGTCGGGTGCCAGAGATAGCAACGCTCGATCACAGGCCAGGTGAGCACAGAGTGCGGCCGGAGACCGGGGACACGGAAGTGACTGCTTTTCTCTGGGGGCGCACTGAGGAGCGGGGCCCCGAGTTCTCAGCTCCTCCGGGTGGAGATTGGGAGGCCACCATTTCTGCCCTGGTCCTCCAAAGCTGTACCGAGAGCTTGCAGGGAACAAAAGCTCCTGAGAGCAAACCGGAGCAGCTTCCTTAGCCCAGACCGACAAGGGCGGGGCAATTCTGCCTCCGGCAAAGACATTTGGAAACCACAGCAACAGGCCCCTCCCCCAGAAGATCAGCACAAACAGCCAGCAAGCCAAGACCAAGTTGATCGATCAAGGAGAACGGGAGAACTCCAGCGCTAGGGGAATACCGCACATAGATTCATGGCTTTTTTTTTTTTTTTTGGCTTTTTTTTTTTTTTTTACCATGATTCATTATTTCATCAAAGTTAATTTTTGTTGACTATTTTTTTTATTTTTCTTTTTCCCCTTTTCAACCAACATCTTATCAATCCCCTTTTAAAAAAAAAAAAAAAAACATTTTTTATTTTTCATTTTTAGAGTCATATTTTATCCCTTCATAGTAGTTACCCTTATTTTTGGCATATATATATAAGTTGTTCTCTCTTTAAAATTTTGAGGTACAGTTTCTTCTAACAGATCAAAATATACCCTAAATCACTAGTGTATGGCTTTGTTCTAGTCTCCTGCCTGATCACATTCTCTCCCTTTTTCTTTTTTTTTTTTCTTAAATCTTCTTTCCTTTTTCAAACAACTTATCTTAAGTCCTTTTATAAAATCTTTTATAATTTTCATCTTTACAGTCATCTTCCATCCCTTCATTGTATCAACCCTTATTTTGTACATATATGTCTTTCTTCCTTTAAAATTTTAGGAGGCACTTTTTTCTAACAGACCAAAATACGCCCAAAATCTAGTGTGTGGCACTGATCTATGCACTAGCCTGATCATATTTGATCATATTCTGCTTTTTTTGTATTGTTTTGTTTTTGTTTTTATCTTTTATTTTTTTCTTTTTTTTTTTCTCTTTCTTTTTTCTTTCTTTCCCTTTCTTTTCCCCTGGTTTCAGGTCTTTTCTGATTTGTATACAGTATATTTGCTGGGGACGTTGTAAACCTGTTAGCATTTTGTTCTCTCATTCATCTATTCTCCTCTGGACAAAATGACAAGACGAAAGAAATCACCTCAGCAAAAAGAACAAGAGGTAGTACCGTCAGCCAGGGACCTACTCAATACGGACATTAGTACGATGTCAGACCTAGAGTTCAGAATCATGACTTTAAAGATACTAGCTGGGCTTGAAAAAAGCGTGGAAGTTATTAGAGAAACCCTTTCTGGAGAAATAAAAGAACTAAAATCTAACCAAATCGAAATCAAAAAGGCTATTGATGAGGTGCAATCAAAAATGGGGGCACTAAATGCTAGGATAAATGAGGCAGAAGAGAGAATCAGCGATATAGAAGACCAAATGATGGAAAATAAAGAGGCTGAGAAAAAGAGAGAGAAACAACTACAGGATCACGAGGGCAGAATTCGAGAGATAAGTGATATGATAAGACGAAACAACATTAGAATAATTGGGATCCCAGAAGAAGAAGAGAGAGAGAGAGGGGCAGAAGGTATATTGGAGCAAATTATAGCAGAGAACTTCCCTAATGTGAGGAAGGAAACAGGCATTAAAATCCAGGAGGCACAGAGAACCCCTCTCAAAATCAATAATAATAGGTCAACACCCCGACGTCTAATAGTAAAACTTACGAGTCTCAGAGACAAAGAGAAAATCCTGAAAGCAGCTCGGGAGAAGAGATATGTAACCTACAATGGTAGAAACATTAGATTGGCAACAGACCTATCCACAGAGACCTGGCAGGCCAGAAAGGACTGGCAAGATATCTTCAGAGCACTAAACGAGAAAAATATGCAGCCAAGAATACTATATCCAGCTAGGCTATCATTGAAAATAGAAGGAGAGATAAAAAGCTTCCAGAACAAACAAAAACTAAAGGAATTTGCAAACACGAAACCAGCCCTCCAAGAAATATTGAGAGGTGTCCTCTAAGCAAAGAGAGAACCTAAAAGCAGCAAAGAGCAGAAACGAACACAGACAACAGACAGTTAACAGTCACCTTACAGGTAATACAATGGCACTAAATTCATACCTTTCAATAGTTACCCTGAATGTAAATGGGCTAAATGCCCCAATCAAAAGACACAGGCTATCAGATTGGATTAAAAAACAAGACCCATCAATATGCTGTCTGCAAGAGACTCATTTTAGACCCAAAGACACCCCCAGATTGAAAGTGAGGGGGTGGAAAACCATTTACCATGCTAATGGACACCAAAAGAAAGCTGGGGTGGCAATCCTTATATCAGACAAACTAGATTTTAAAACAAAGACTGTAATAAGAGATGAGGAAGGACACTATATCCTACTGAAAGGGTCTATCCAACAAGAAGATCTAACAATTGTAAATATCTATGCCCCGAACATGGGAGCAGCCAATTATATAAGGCAATTAATAACAAAAGCAAAGAAACACATTGACAACAATACAATAATAGTGGGGGACTTTAACACCCCCCTGACTGAAATGGACAGACCATCTAAGCAAAAGATCAACAAGGAAATAAAGACTTTAAATGACACACTGGACCAAATGGACTTCACGGACATATTCAGAACATTCCATTCCAAAGCAACGGAATACACATTCTTCTCTAGTGCCCATGGAACATTCTCCAGAATTGATCACATCCTAGGTCATAAATCAGGTCTCAATCGGTACCAAAAGATTGGGATCATTCCCTGCATATTTTCAGACCACAATGCTTTGAAACTAGAACTCAACCACAAGAGGAAAGTCGGAAAGAACTCAAATACATGGAGGCTAAAGAGCATCCTACTAAAGAATGAATGGGTCAACCAAGAAATTAAAGAAGAATTAAAAAAATTCATGGAAACCAATGAAAATGAAAACACAACTGTTCAAAATCTTTGGGATACGGCAAAGGCAGTCCTGAGAGGAAAGTATATAGCAATACAAGCCTTTCTCAAGAAACAAGAAAGGTCTCAAATACACAACCTAACCCTACACCTAAAGGAACTGGAGAAAGAACAGCAAATAAAGCCTAAACCTAGCAGGAGAAGAGAAATCATTAAGATCAGAGCAGAAATCAATGAACTAGAAACGAAAAGAACAGTAGAACAGATCAACGAAACTAGGAGCTGGTTCTTTGAAAGAATTAACAAGATTGATAAACCCCTGGCCAGACTGATCAAAAAGAAAAGAGAAATGACCCAAATCAACAAAATCATGAATGAAAGAGGAGAGATCACAACCAACACCAAAGAAATACAAACAATTATAAGAACATATTATGAGCAACTCTATGCCAGCAAATTAGATAACCTGGAAGAAATGGGTGCATTCCTAGAGATGTATCAACTACCAAAATTGAACCAGGAAGAAATAGAAAACCTGAACAGACCTATAACCACTAAGGAAATTGAAACAGTCATCAAAAATCTCCCAAGAAACAAAAGCCCAGGGCCAGATGGCTTCCCAGGGGAATTCTATCAGACATTTCAAGAAGAATTAATACCTATTCTCCTGAAACTGTTCCAAAAAATAGAAATGGAAGGGAAACTTCCAAACTCATTTTATGAGGCCAGCATTACCTTGATCCCAAAACCAGACAAAGACCCCATCAAAAAAGAGAATTACAGACCAATATCCTTGATGAACATGGATGCAAAACTTCTCACCAAAATACTAGCCAATAGGATCCAACAGTACATTAAAAGGATTATTCACCATGACCAAGTGGGATTTATTCCTGGGCTGCAAGGCTGGTTCAACATCCGCAAATCAATCAACGTGATACAATACATTAACAAAAGAAAGAACAAGAATCATATGATCCTCTCAATAGATGCAGAAAAAGCATTTGACAAAGTACAACATCCTTTCTTGATCAAAACTCTTCAGAGTATAGGGATAGAGGGTACATACCTCAATATCATAAAAGCCATCTATGAAAAACCTACAGCGAATATCATTCTCAATGGGGAAAAGCTGAGAGCTTTTCCCCTAAGGTCAGGAACGCGGCAGGGATGTCCACTCTCACCACTGCTATTCAACATAGTATTAGAAGTCCTAGCCACAGCAATCAGACAACAAAAAGAAATCCAAGGCATCCAAATCGGCAAAGAGGAAGTCAAACTCTCACTCTTTGCAGATGATATAATACTGTATGTGGAAAACCCAAAAGACTCCACCCCAAAACTGCTAGAACTCATACAGGAATTCAGTAAAGTAGCAGGATATAAAATCAATGCACAGAAATCAGTGGCATTCCTATACACCAACAACAAGACAGAAGAGAAACAAATCAAGGAGTCTATCCCATTTACAATTGCACCCAAAACCATTAGATACCTAGGAATAAATCTAACCAAAGAGGCAAAGGATCTGTACTCAGAAAACTATAAAATACTCATGAAAGAAATTGAAGAAGACACAAAGAAATGGAAAAACGTTCCATGCTCATGGATTGGGAGAATAAACATTGTGAAGATGTCAATGCTACCTAGAGCAATCTACACATTCAATGCAATCCCCATCAAAATACCATCCACTTTTTTCAAAGAAATGGAACAAATAATCCTAAAATTTGTATGGAACCAGAAGAGACCCAGAATAGCCAGAGGAATACTGAAAAAGAAAAGCAAAGCTGGCGGCATCACAATTCCGGACTTCCAGCTCTATTACAAAGCTGTCATCATCAAGACAGTATGGTACTGGCACAAAAACAGACAAATAGATCAACGGAACAGAATCGAGAGCCCAGAAATGGACCCTCAACTCTATGGTCAACTTATTTTTGACAAAGCAGGAAAGAATGTCCAATGGCAAAACGACAGTCTCTTCAACAAATGGTGTTGGGAAAATTGGACAGCCACATGCAGAAGAATGAAACTGGACCATTTCCTTACACCACACACAAAAATAGACTCCAAATGGTTGAAAGACCTAAACGTGAGACAGGAGTCCATCCAAATCCTAAAGGAGAACACAGGTAGCAACCTTTTCGACCTTAGCCGCAGCAACTTCTTCCTAGAAACATCGCCAAAGGCACGGGAAGCCAGGGCAAAAATGAACTATTGGGATTTCATCAAGATAAAAAGCTTTTGCACAGCAAAAGAAACAGTCCACAAAACCAAAAGACAACCGACGGAATGGGAGAAAATATTTGCAAATGACATATCAGATAAAGGGCTAGTATCCAAAATCTATAAAGAACTTATCAAACTCAACACCCAAAGAACAAATAATCCGATCAAGAAATGGGCAGAAGACATGAACAGACATTTCTCCAAAGAAGACATCCAAATGGCCAACAGGCACATGAAAAAGTGCTCAACATCGCTCGGCATCAGGGAAATCCAAATCAAAACCTCAATGAGATACCACCTCACACCTGTCAGAATGGCTAAAATTAACAAGTCAGGGAACGACAGATGTTGGCGGGGATGTGGAGAAAGGGGAACCCTCCCACACTGTTGGTGGGAATGCAAGCTGGTGCAAGCACTCTGGAAAACAGTATGGAGGTTCCTCAAACAGTTAAAATTAGAGCTACCGTTCGATCCAGCAATTGCACTACTGGGTATTTACCACAAAGATACAAATGTAGGGACCCGAAGGGGTACGTGTACCCCAATGTTTATAGCTGCAATGTCCACAACAGCCAAACTGTGGAAAGAGCCAAGACGCCCATCGACATATGAATGGATAAAGAAGATGTGGTATATATACACAATGGAATATTATGCAGCCATCAAAAGGAATGAGATCTTGCCATTTGCAATGACGTGGATGGAACTGGAGGGTGTTATGCTGAGTGAAATAAGTCAATCAGAGAAAGACATGTATCACATGACCTCACTGATATGAGGAATTCTTAATCTCAGGAAACAAACTGAGTGTTACTGGAGTGGTTGGGGGTGGGAGGGATGGGGTGGCTGGGTGATAGACATTGGGGACGGTATGTGCTACGGTGAGCACTGTGAATTGTGCAAGACTGTTGAATCACAGATCTGTACTTCTGAAACAAATAATGCAACATATGTTAAGAAAAAAGAAAAAGAAGAAGATAACAGGAGAGGAAGAAAAGGGGAGTATGTCAGAGGAGGATACGAACCATGAGAGATGATGGACTCTGAAAAACAAACTGAGGGTTCTAGAGGGGAGGGGGGTAGGGGGATGGGTTAGCCTGGTGATGGGTATTGAGGAGGGCACGTTCTGCATGGAGCACTGGGTGTTATGAACAAACAATGAATCATGGAACACTGCACCAAAAACTAATGATGTAATATATGGTAATTAACATAACAATAAAAAAATTAAAAAAAAAGAAATATCAAGCCTGAAAAGCCATCTTCCATAAGTCCCTAGGGGGATCTTGAGAGATTTCCAAGGTTTGTAAGACAACAAAACCTCATGCAGGGAACTCTTTGCTTCCCTCCAGCCCCTCGCTGTCCCCCTGCATTCTCAGAACCCTCAGGAACTGCTCTTCCCCAACTTGGATTGTTCCTTCCCTTTGCCATGCTTCCCTCCCATCCCCATCCTATTCAAATCCCAGAGCATCTCCCAACACGTGGCCCAGATGCCTCCTGTCCAGACCCAGCCCCATCCCAGCGGGAAGTAAGCTGCCCTTTCTGTGGCCAGCCTCAGCACTTTCTCTCTCCTCCTGGGACATCTATTAAAACTATAAGCAGACCGTGCTTATTTGTTCACACGGCCTTTCCTCCCAAGTGTCTGTTCCTTCCGGACAAGAACAGCATCTCCTCCCACTCTGACCTGCCCCCACGGAGCTCCAGGGGGTGTCCCATAGGTGCCACAACTGCACACACAGCGGGAGTCAAAGACTTGACCTGATCAATGGTGAAGGCAGTCTGCCACCACATGTATGTCTATGGTAGCTCTAGAGCTGTTTTTAGATGTCTCTGTCTCCACAGAATACGCTCAGGGGCAGGTGTGCAGATCTGAGACCTGAGAGACTGGATCCAAGGGAGTGGGCTGCAGTGTGGCGGATGCATCTCTTCCTCTTGGGGATGGGAGTAACAGGTGCTCAGGATCTGTTTACTAACGCAATAGGAATTGCGGGCTTATGGAATCCTGCAGACGGACCTGAGCTGGGCTCAGGTCCGCTGGGCTCTAGACCAGGTGGCTGGTCACATGCGAGAAACCCAGCCCCGGCAGGTCTCAGCAGGGAGGGTGGACAAATGACGACTTCCAGGAGAGTCTGACTTCTGGAATCTGTCTTTTCCAAAGAGGAACCAGAAAAGCAGGCATTCCAAAATACACACACAAACAGAAAGCAGATCTGTGACTCTGAGGGACTGCAACAGGAAAGGGGCACATGCTGGGGGTGGGGAACAATGCGAGTTGGGAATATTCGAAAACCAACTCAGTGATGCTCACACAGCTGTATACATTTGCTAAAACTCATCGCAGGACACTGATGTGGGTGAAGTTTGTGATATATAAATTACATCTCACTAAAAATGTGTTTAAAATCTACACACATACATTGAGATTCCTCCTAAGTATCTATATATTCCTTCTAAGGTCATTTACAGTGGGAAGAAACAATTTAGGATTCCAAGTCCTATGAAAGAGTGTGGACATACCTAGCACCACTGTGATCTCACTCAGTTAAACTTGTTATACCCATCTGGTGATTTTGACCTGCAAATTCCAAGTTATGGTTCATCAATGTCCCAGAACATGTTTCAAACAGTTGGATAGCTATTGAAATATTCTCCAACAAGTAATTTCCAATGCTCTATTTTCATTTATCATATTACTCTGTATCAAGCTCTCTTTCTATAGTCACAACCCATTCGTGAGTGGTAAAATTAACTGATGAAATCTCAGTGTTTTAGTTTAAAAAAATATATTGGAACACATCTCTCTTCATAAAGGCATTGTCATGAAACTTTTCCTTTGCTTGTGCGTGTGATACAAAATATTAACCTTCTTTCCCATAGCAGTCAACAGTATTTGAAAAGGCAATGCTCAAGGATATACCTATAGGTGGATGTATCTAGCACTTCAGTGGTGGGGTTACCACCTACCTCCTCGCATGTCTTGCAGACACAACTGAAAGCGTGTACCGTACTCACTGGCCCCGGGGCCAATGCACACAGTGCTCTGGCCAGTTAGAGAGAATCTCCTTTAATCAGCACATCAATTTTAAGAGCTAGGTCCACCATCACCACTCCCATTTCAGCTAAGAGGAAACTGAATTCAGGGATGTGCTCCTAAGACACGGGCAGACTAGTTTTAAACTTGTAAAACACCTGCAACAGGTCACTAGCCAGGACCCCACACATCCACTGAGCTCACAGAAGGGATTCCAAGGCAAAATAAACAATTGCAAGAGCTGATTGGACAGGAACCACCATCTTTGGGGAAAATACTAGAAATAAAGATGCTATACCCCTGCTGTAAGAATAAGCATATATGAACTATTAAATAGAGAAGCACAGGCCCCAATGTTATTTATGTTAAGGCCTCTTCAAGCCTCCAGGAAGGAGGCTTTAACCAGTCAACCTGGAATTTCCTAGTCAGCATTAGGAAGTTTACGGACAGATCTTCTCCATTACCCCAGGAGGGTGACCTTGCCTAAAATAATGGGTTCTGCGCTAGCAAGTTCCTTTTTTTGTTCTATCTTTAAAAACCTTTCCTTTTCTATAGCTCTTCAGAGCTCCCCTCTACTTGTCACACGGAATATTGCCCAATTCAGGAATCATTTAATAAAGCTCATTAGATTTTCAAATTTATTCAGGTGGATTTTTGTTATTTAACAGATTTGGGGGCAGTAGAGGGACTGAAGAGAATTTCTGGCAGCTTCTAGGGCAATAAGAAATACAGGCGTGGTCCCCACAAACACAGTGAGTTCACTGTTTTTCTTGCTGCTTCCGAGTGCTATAGGTAAGTCGCTCTCTCAGTCTGAGCTATCGTATTTTTGCCATTGAGTTTTTGCTCTAATTGGCTTTCCTTTACAGGGCAGTTCAGCTTGAGCTGGCACGAAGTTATATGCAAAGCATATTTGGGCTACTAAGAGCCTATTTGATCTGCCATGTTTACCCTGAACCCAGTTTAGCCAGAGCCCAGGTGAGCTGGCATATTGGCCTGGAGCCCATTTGAGCTACAGTTGGTTGAGCTGGCAGTTCTGTCTGGAACCCAGGTGAGCATGAGCTGGCAGTTTGCCTGCAGCGTGTTTGAGCTGGCATGTATACCCAAAGTCCAGCTGAACTGTCACATTAGGCTAGAGCCCCTCTGAGCTGGCAGTTCTGGCTGGAGCCTAACTGAGCTGCACATTAGCCTAAAGACTAGTTAACCCGGCATATTTGCCTGTATCCCTATTCAGCTGGCAGTTTTGTGTGAAGCTCAGTTGAGTTAGCATGTTTAACTCAACTCAGTTGAGTACACTCAAATTGCTATTTCTATCCGGAATCCACGTGAGTTGGCAGTTTGCTGGAACCCATTTGATCTGGCATGCTTGCCTAGAGCCCAGTAGAGTTGGCATGTTTGCCTGGTACCCTGTTGTGCTGGCAGTTCTGCCTGGAGCCTAACTGAGCCAGCATTTTTGTGTGGAGCCCAGTTGAGCTGGCAGTTTGCCCAGATCTCAGTTAACCCTGCAGTTTTGCCTGGAGCCCAACCAGTGAGCAGAAGGGTCTATCCACAGTCAAATCCCTAGCCTTTCAAACCACAGTTCCTTGGGTGGAAAACCCACCAAGATTCCATGGGAATTGTTGCTGGTGCACACATGGTGTTCTTGTGCTCAGGACACATAACATCTCTTGGTTGCTGTTGAAACATTAAGATGCACAGGTTCATTTGTCTTGTTTTGTATACATAAAGGCTATTGCTAACAGGAATTTCAGGGCCTTTTAGCTGCATAATTGGGGGACACCTGCTGAGCATTTAAAGGCTTCTAGAGGATTCAGTACCTCAAAAAGACACCTGTGATACAATAACTTGGTCACAGAACACGTAAGATTGACACCAGATCACCTGCCAACCTCAAGAAGACCTCCAGGTATCAAGGTACACTATAAAACATGCATAAGCTCCAACCAAAAAATACATCCTTTTTATGTACCAGCTTGGCTCCAAGAAACCTAAAGTCTTGACTAATGGGATACTTAAATTCTATTGAACCAAACCCACCACTTTTCAATACATTGGTTTATTTTATTTTATATTTTATTTATTTTGCACCATGATCCTGCAAGTTGCAGACATACAGCAAAAATGGGACGGTCTTAGGAAATTTGTTTCATATTCTGAGGACCTTACTTTGGTAACTCAGGTTGGGGGCTCCAAAATAAAGCTGGACAAAAAAGTGAGTTGAACCCCATTTATGTGTGAACATAAATGTGGATTAAATGCCTTTGCAGTTAGTCTCCTACTGAATTGCTGCCAGCCCTCAGGAGAAGTACAACCTAGAAATACAATGGCCGTTACAGGAAACATTCCAATTAGATAATATCAATTAAGAAGTGCATCTGAGTGGAGCGCTGGGCAGGCTCAGTCAGTAGAGCATCTTATGGTTCTAAGTTCAAGCCCTGTGTGTGGTGTGGAGATTACTTAAAAATAAGTGAAAAAAGAAGTGCACTTTAAAGCCAGGGTACTGAAATTAAACAGAATGGGATACTTGTTTTAACTGTCAAAGAGAGGCCTCCAGAAAGTTTCAAAGTCCCGAGACAGTCTCATTGGAAGATTTCTTGCAAAAGGCTAATGAACAATTAAAGACGTAAGAGGTACCTAAAACAAAAGACTGTTAAGACTAACATAAATCCATACTGCTTCCCTTTTCTCCTTTGTGTATTCATTCTACTAATCCTCTGTCTGCATTGACTCTCCACTGTGAAGAGATGACATACTGTAAAGAATCCACAAAGTTACTGGCCTTACAGACACCCCCATATCTAACATATGTGCTCCTCCCAACTCTTGATTTCACTCAGGTCATGATCTCAGAGTTCTGAGACTGAGTCAGGCATTAGGTCCTGCACTCAGCATGGAGTCAGCTTAATATTGTCTCTCCTCCTCTCCCTCTGCCCCTCCCTTCAACCCCCTTGTACTGTCTCTCTCTAAAATAAATAAAATCTAAAAAAATATATACATATATTATGAGAGCCACTCTTTTTTTAAGATTTTTTTATTTATTTGAGAGAGAGAGACCATGAGGAGAGGGAGCAGCAGAGGAGAGGGAGAAGCAGACTCCCCGCTGAGCAGGGAGCCGGATACGGGACTTGCTCCTAGGACCCTGGGATCATGACCTGAGCCAAGAAGATGCTTAAACACTGAGCCACCCAGGCGCTCCTGAAATGCACTTTGTTGAGGGAACATAAACCTGCAGAAAGTTTGTGAAAAAGGAACCTTTAGAAAGAAATTTTATGTGTGGTCAGAATTAGCAAAGATTGGAATGAATAAGTTTTAATATCCAAAGTAAGCTGGTAAAAATTAGAATTTGTTTTTCTGTCTGTTAAAAAGACAATTTTTTTTTTTTTGGACTTTTGTTCTGCTTCAATCTTTTGCCCTGGAACATTCCAAGGGATTTGCTAAACTAATTCACCTTATTTGATATGGAAATTACATGGGAAACATTTATCAAATAAGAAGTACTACTAAGCCTTCTGAATGTTGTATTTGTAAGATTTGTGGTACATGTGGACTAAGTCCCTTCAGCTTCTTCTCATTGGCAGACTTTTGCCAGCTGATATCCTTGTCACATGGTAACAGTGTGCTCCTGAGCCAGAAATCATAACTGGTAAATGATACCTATAAATTAAATGAATTAAATTAAATTGAATGATGGGCGCCTGGGTGGCTCAGTTGGTTGGGCGACTGCCTTCGGCTCAGGTCATGATCCTGGAGTCCCGGGATCAGGTCCCGCATCGGGCTCCCTGCTCAGCAGGGAGTCTGCTTCTCCCTCTGACCCTCCTCCCTCTCGTGCTATCTCTCATTCTCTCTCTCTCAAATAGATAGGTAAAATCTTTAAAAAATTAATTAATTAATTAATTAATTAATTAAATTGAATGAATAATTGGGGTTATGGGAAACCCAAGACGGCCAGTTGGTCTTCTTCCTGGCTTGCTGGAAAATCCCATTTTTTGTTTTTTACATTCCCTCACTCACCATAAGGCATAAGGCAGTGTCTCACACTGCCTCACAATAGGCATTGGTGGGGAGACTTGTACAAAACTGCAACAAGTTAAACTACCAGTAACCAGCTCCATAATCCTGGGAAAAACTGTTTTTGTTCTCAGAGGCTTCAGATCTCCTCCCTCTGGATCCTTTGAACAGTTGCATCTAGATTTCATTCAACCACCACCTACTCGGGTTATTAATGTTCTTGTTCTTGTTTATTTTTCAGATGGGTTGAAGCCTTTCCCTGTTAAAAGGCTGATGCCCTCAGAGTGGCAAAGAAACTATTAGAAAATGTGTTTCCCAATTAGGGTATACCTTCCACTGTGTCCAGTAATCAAAGCACCTGGTTCACTGGTCATATCATATAAGCCTTAAAAAGACTTGCAAACTTCTTGGAATTCTATTGTATATAACTTTTGGTGATCCAGAAGGATCCAGCTACTGAGTCTACTGAGTCTCTGTCTCAAAGTCAGGCCTGTCATCAACAGGTTAAGAAGTCTTCCCAGATCCCAGTTAAAAAGATCCTGTTGATCAGTGCAGACAGAGCCTGGTGAGGGGTATTCTGGAAACATCATCAGAGGAAGAGAGCCCTTAAGTCCTGTTGGAAGCAACCTTACCAAATGTTCCTTATGATGAGGGAACAGAAGGCAGGCTGAGGACAAAGCAGAAGCTGACACCCCACACCCCCACACCATGGGATATATGTGACATTCCTCAGGCACTCCTGGCTGCCCTAAAGGAAAAACAAATAGTTAACTTACAAAGATCACAATCCTGCAAGACCTGAGTCTCCCTCAATTTATAAATATCCTAGTGATTTACAAGGAAGAAGCTTTCTTAACAATAGTCTAACTTCCAGAGAGCAATAACTCAGCTTCCTGAAGTCCTAACATCACCCTCCCCTTCATAAAACTGAGGGAGGCTGAGACAGAAGGAAATGCAGATACAATTAAATGTCCTTATAACCTGCAGCCTATTGACAGATACTTGAAGTGGGCAAAGTTTAATGTTCCTCCAAGAAGTTCCCAACTATCTGCATGTTATTGTGTTACTACAGGGGTAAACAACCTTAACTTGACAATGGAAAGGCCTCTGGTATCTTGTGAGTCTTCTTTTACGTATGAAACTTCTTTCAGAAACCTCTGCAGGAATTCTTTTCTGGCTGTCTGCTCCGGACTCCACCCCAATGAACCTCACTTATATTCTAAAACCACTTCATGGGGCACCTGGGGGACTCAGTTGGTTAAGCGTCTGCCTTCGGCTCAGGTCATGGTCCCAGGGTCCTGCGCTTAAGCCTCTCATCAGGCTCCCTGCTCCACAAGAAGCCTGCTCTCCCTCTGTCTGCCACTCCTCCTGCTTGTGCATGCATGCACTCTCTGACAAATAAATAAAATATTTTTAAAAATCATTAATTAATTAATTAACAAAGTATAAATAAATAAATAAAACAAACCACCTCACTTAAAACTGATGCTGTTACAAAATTAGGAAGCATTGAGCCTTGAGTACGTTATCTCACAGCTAAAGAAGGTTCTACCTGAGAAGCTGCTCTGTATGGATACTGGAAATCTCTCTGAATGAAATTGACAAGGAAGAGAAGTAGCTGACATTGAGGTAGACTACATCTGCCCAAGACAATAGATCAAGACTTCATGCTTTCATTAAACATGAAGCCCTTTCCCTTTCTTTCCCTTTCTTTAACTCTGACACTGCCCTGGAAAAATTATGCCCAGGCCATTGGTAGGGTGGTAACAAATGGAATTTAGGACAATCTTTTGTTTCAGGCCAGGAGAAAATTTTTTTCACAAGCAAAATAAGACATCTCATTGATGGACCCCCCTGAATTTACACTGCCAAGATTATTTATATGGCGCCAGGGTGGCTCAGTCATTGGGCATCTGCCTTTGGCTCGGATCATGATCCCAGGGTCCTGGGATCAAGCCCCACATTGGGCTCCCTGCTCAGCAGGAGGCCTGCTTCTCCCTCTCCCACTCCCCCTGCTTGTGTTCCTGCTCTCACTGTCTCTCTCTGTCAAATAAATAAATAAAATCTTTAAAAAAAAAAGATTATTTATAAAGGACCTCCTGGGAGCGTTCCATAATTCAGGATTCCTTCCTTTGGGCAGGTTCCTAGGGTCCCTGTTTCACTGCTTAGGATAAGGGTTAAAGAGGTTATGACCGGGAACTTGTCCTTAATTCTTGAAATATTTGCAGAATCTACTGTTAAACCAAGAGGAGCCCAACAAAGATCCTCTGACCAAAGTAGTTCTTGGTAATCCAACAGTCCTTGATTACTAGTTGAGCAGGGAGGTTGATGTCTGGTGTGGCCAACAGTACCTGCTATACCTGGATTAACTCTTCTGGGGAAGCTGAATCCTAATTACGTAAGATCACTGAGCAAAGCAAAGCCACTGGTCTCTTCTCGGACTAGTTGTGTCTAGGTGCCTTCAAAAAATCTCATGGTCTTTCAGGTCCCTGGTCACTCTCATGGACCAGAAGTTCTTTTCTTCCAAAAGAAAAGAACATATGCCTTCCTATCACAACCTGTATTGTGAGGCTTCGCTCTGTTCTAGAGGTCACTGGATGGCCCTGTAAGCAGAGGGGACACAAATGCAGGACCCTAGCCTTGAGTCCCTGCTGGCCATAGACAGCCTTAATCCATACAGAAACCAGATAGGGCATCTGCGTTCTGTAGGAGGAGGCCTGTCATCCGTGCAGCCCATTGACACGAGGGTTTCAGTGGGGGGCAGAGCAGAACGGCCTGGGTGCAAGCTACAGCTGTGAGCTGGTGGCACCCGGGCAAGGTTGGAGAGAGGCAAGCCTGCAGAAACAGGACTTGGGGGTCCTGTGGAGCTGTTTCTGTGGCACAGATTTGCCCCATGCCCTCTTTCTGAGTGGTGCTTTGGGCCGCTTCCTGTCCACTGTGAAGGCCGTCTCCAAGTAAGTTTCCGTGCAAACCCGATGGCTGCCTACTCCTCCTCTCTCTGGCTGGGGCTGTGGAGGGCATAGCTGTATTTATTGTGCTGTAAGATTTTTAACATCCTGTGACTTCATGCTAGAAGTTTTCTATTGTTTATAGAACTTTTTGTAGAAACATTAACTCTAAAGAACATCTGCATGTCAGTAAAGATCTGTTTCATACAAAAAAAAAAAAAAAAAAAAAGATCACTGAGCAAGCCACTTGGCTTAAAGAGCGACTCCTTCAGAGTCTTTCTTTGACTTGATTTTGATCGTTTTTAGTGTTGGAGACCATAGCTTTGAAATGCACTCCTAATGTTGGGAATTATCCTGTTTATATTAACCATAATATTCTCTCTGGTGTGTTATACTCTTTCTTTTTTAAGATTTTATTTATTTATATTGACGGGGAGATCTGATGCAGGGCTCGATCCCAGGACCCTGGGATCATGACCTGAGCAAAAGGCAGACACTTAACCAACTGAGCCACCCAGGTGCCCCTGTTATATTCTTTCAAAAGTTTTATATGCCTACTACCTAGCTGCCAACTGCCAGGCAAATGATCTCCCTAAGACTGGAACATCAAAGGAACAAAGAAAATGGCCAACTTAAAGAATGTAAATCTGAAGAAATAAACTGTGACTATGACAGAGATTAAGCAAAAATGGCCTGTCTTGTAAATCCATACAAAGGATTAACAAAAGCTTGGAGAACTACACAGTGGTAGCTAAGAATGGTTCTAATGCCTTACTTTTTTTTTTTTTCTTAACCACATCTCACAGTTAAGGTGAAAGCTGATCAAGTGGATGTGGGGAATTAAGAAGAAAAGCACACTTGATAACTTGATAAGTGATAACACTGTTATCACTTATGTTAAGGCCCCAAGTGAGTAAAGCTCTAACTGCAGTTTCAAGCCTCCAGGAAGGAGGCTTTAACCAGTCAACCTGGAATTTCCTGGTCAGCATTAGGAAGTTTACAGATAGATCTTCTCCATTACCCCAGGAGGGTGACCTTGCCTAAAACAATGGGTTCTGTGCTAGCAAGTTCCTTTTTTTTGTCCTCCGTCTCTATCTTTAAAAACCCTTCCTTTTCTATAGCCCTTCAGAGCTCCCCTCTACTTGCCAGATGGAATGTTGCCCAATTCAGGAATCATGTAATAAAGCTCATTAGATTTTCAAATTTACCTGCTTGAATTTTTGTTAACTACACCATATCCTGCTTTTAAATAATTTTTATCTCCCTTACCCTACTGACAAATTTCTAATGATGATTACTCTACTGAGAAATCAGTTAGAAAGGTTAATGTCGTTATTTTTAAGATGGCCAAAATGCTGGAAGTATGTGGGATGCAGTCCTTTAGTAATAAAAATAAAATAAAATATTATAATGTTGGTTTTTACCACTGAGTTTAACAGAGAAAGGCAATATTTGAAGAAGAAATATTTAAAATCTAAAAGGGGAAGGTTTTTCTTAAAACACTAGAGAAAAAAGGGGCACCTGGGTGGCTTGGTTGGTTAAGCATCCGACTTCGGCTCAGGTCTTGATCTCAGAGTCCTGGGACTGAGTCCCACATTGGGATTCTTGCTTAGCAGGGAGTCTGCCTCTCTGTGTCCTTCTGCATGTGCTCGCTCTCTCACTAAGTAAATGAAAAATAAAACCTTAAAAAGATTAGGGAAAAAAGAAATATACAGTAATAACTGAAAAAAGAAATAAATTCAGCTGGAATAAAAGAGGAAACCACACTGCTCAAGGCAAATGAAAAGGCTAAATGATAACATTCTGTAGAAGTGGTGCAGCCAATGGAGGGTGATGTAGGAAATGTTGGGTTCAGAGCCGATGACGAAGAAAGAATTCTTGAGACGTCTTTGTTGCAAAAATGTGATTTTATTAAAGCACAGACACGGGACCCATGGGCAGAAAGAACTGCACCGGGGTCATGAGGAGTGGTCCATTATATACTTTCAAGTTGGGAGGGGGTTAGGGATAGCACAAGTCTCTAGGGAATTTTGGAAGCAAGGTTTCCAGGACCTTGAGGGAGCTAGTTATTGTTGGGAAAAGGTCATTTATTACCGTCTAGTAAAACCTGAGTCATGAGACCCTTCAGATGTTATTGGTAGGTCATATGCTTGGGGGATGATTGCCAACGTACAGCTTGAGGGGGGATTGGGGGCTAGGGAGAGATAAAGGAAGTTTCCAGAGGAATTTTTATATGTTAAAGTAGACTTAGAGGATCCTAGGGGCCAGCCTAAGGTTGCCTCTGGCCCTTAGCAAAGTGTCAACATCAAGGTAGTTGAGTCCCTAGAGAAAGGTCATTCTGCTGTTTTAAGTAAACAGTGGGCTGTTTGTCAGTGGGCTCTAGGTAGTAAGGAAACTTAATTTTTCTTCTGCCTTTGTTTCCCACATCAGTGGAGCATTGAAACTTTAAAGCTGCTTGTGACCTGCCAGGGAGATCACAGAGGTCCACCAGAGTTGTGCAGGCCAGTTCCAGGTGTGTGAGGATGGTTATGGTGACACAGGTATAATGAAAGTAAGCCTTCCAACACAGCATGACCTGTGGTGATAAAGAACAGAGCTGGGATCTGCAAATGCCTGCTTCTGTATGGGAGACCAGATTGTCTTTTGATGACAATTGTTAGTCCACTTAAATCTTGGTTCATCTTACTTAAAAAAGGTGTTTCTTTGGGTACTTTATTTTTTTTTTTAATGTTTTATTTATTTATTCATGAGACTCAGAGAGAGAGAGAGAGAGAGAGAGGCAGAGGCAGAGGGAGAAGCAGGCTCCCTGCCTAGCAGGGAGCCCGATGCGGGGCTCGATCCCAGGACCCCGGGATCATGACCTGAGCCGAAGGCAGACGCTTAACCATCTGAGCCACCCAGGCGCCCCTCTTTGGGTACTTTAATGCTTGTTTGTTTATGTAGTTTTATCAAAATCACCTGGGTAAGTTGACAATACTGAGACTTTATTTTTACAAAAAGCTTCCAGGTTTTTTTAAGAAGTCCTAAAAATCACAGGGTCAAATCCAAAGTAAGTTTGCTATTTAAACTTACCAACAGCACATTTGAAAAATTAAAATACCAGGGTATTTCCTGCATCCTGCTGACCACAATGTCCTGAAGATGGAGTTTTGTGTGTCCATGTGTGTATGCACATACATGTATCTACACAAAATACAAATATACAGCTCCCCAAATTAATCTTACACATACTAGAACTGAAGGTACCAGGTTAGGATATTGTATGTACACACGTAAACCTTAAATAAGTATCAAAATATCTGTGAATAAGACCTCAGCATTTTACCTATTGCAACATTCCTCATGGCTAAAAAGCATGTCAACTGTATCCCACCACTCTGGGGGAAAAAAGTTTCCATCTTAAAACAAAATGAAAAGATGTTTAACACTTAGAAAAACATGGTCATGACAAAAATCACAGCTACGAGGCACTCGAGAGCAACATAATCAGGACTGTGTGGATTCAAAATCAGGCCCCCAGAATGATGGGAGGACCCGAAGTTTAGTCTGCATAGACGAACGCAAACTAGTGAGGTGTCCTCAATAAGCACCAAGCATGGTGTGCTCACTACAAACATGAAATAAAGGCAAATGTTAATGGCTCTCTTGAGAAGCAACCAAGACCCAAGGGGGTAGGTGAGCCTGAAGCTGCAGCCCGGGCCAGCCCCACGAAAGACAGACTGTTCTCACTCCAAGCCGGCTAACCATCTGTGGCTGTAGATGACACCAGGCAGAAAAGGACGTGGCCCCCTGACTGTCAACGACAACACACAGTCTGAGATTCCAGAGGGAACCTGAGGAGCCGCCTGGAAACAGAACTATGCCTATGGCTTCAAGCCTAGGCTCCTCCAATCCTGTGCACTGTAGGTATTTCAGAAATCTCGTTTTACTAATACCGATTGATAGGAGATGGTGGGACACTGTTTTATTACACAATTCCACTAGCGTGGAGGTACTTACCATGAGGGACCACCGCACAGAGTATTCATTTGCTCCTTTATGAAAACAAGGTATGCTACTATTTACACTTGTCCCAAGGAGCTTTTTCTTTCTTGAGTTTTACTTTGATTCCATCTTTCCAGTTACTGTTAAAAGTTATGCCTTCTACTTTATTTTTGCTTCTAAAGACCAATCAAGTCATGAAGATGAATAACTACTGAAGAACATCAGTTTTCTTTTTTCAAAATCCCTCAAAACAAGAACTATAACTTAGTGTAAGACTCTCTTTTCTCCAAGGGAAAAAAAAAATCTCAGCTACTTCTTACCCCCATCTACATACCCCAGCTTTGCAACCAACCAACTACTTTATGGAATCAGTTCTAGTAGCTCAGGCTTCAGTATCATTATGTCCTTGCTTTGTTTCATGACAAATTCTGTGATTTCTTATTTATTTTGGTGATTTTAAATATACCAAGGTAACTTCTTTAACTCCAGGGGAAAGGTAAAACAAGTAAACACCAGTAAAACATAAAAAAGACCACAGGAAAGAGAAAGACCTAGAAGCATGCTTGTTTTTTTCTGTCATACAGTCAATGAGGAGCTTTCCTCTGCAACCTAAGTTGTCTTTGAACTTTTGATACTGAGGTTAACAGGATTAAAAGCCAGATCAATCACAGAAATATTTCCCTCGGATGCCTTCTGAATCACTATGCTTAAGACAAACAAAATGAGACCAGAGCGTTTTGGTTTTTTTAAGATTTTCATTTTAAGTAATCTCTACACCCACAGGGGGCTTGAATCTACAAACACTGAATTCTGCACCAGTATTCAATAAAATACCTATTTTTTTATGACTTTGAAATTCCACATGCAGTTACACAACTGACAATATCCACCTGATATCACCATTATTCCACTATATTGAGCTGTATAATCATAATTATCAAAAGGGATGTGCTTAAGTTATGCTGAGTGAAATAAGTCAATCAGAGAAAGACATGTATCATGTGACCTCACTGATATGAGGAATTCTTAATCTCAAGAAACAAACTGAGAGGGTTGCTGGTGTGGTTAGGGGTGGGAGGGATGCGGTGGCCGGGTGATAGACATTGGGGAGGGTATGTGCTATGGTGAGTGCTGTGAATTGTGCAAGACTGTTGAATCACAGATCTGTACCTCTGAAATAAATAATGCAATATATGTTAAGAAAATAAAAAAGAAGAAGAAGATAGCAGGAGGGGAAGAATGAAGGGGGGGTAAATCGGAGGGGGAGATGAACCATGAGAGACAATGGACTCTGAAAAACAAACTAAGGGTTCTAAAGGGGAGGGGTGTGGGGGTATGGGTTGGCCTGGTGATGGGTATTAAAGAGGGCACGTTCTGCATGGAGCACTGGGTGTTGTGCACAATGAATCATGGAACACTGCATCAAAAACTAATGATGTAATGTATGGTGATTAACATAACAATAAAAAATTTTTTAAAAAAGGAATGTGCTTAAGACCCAGTGATGTGTCCAGGTGGCACACTCAAGTAAGGCGAATAAAAACTTACATAAACCTATATTCAGGGAAAACTGGTAGAGATAAAGGGAAGAGGAGACAGAAAAGAAGATAGAAGGGAAAGGGTTCTAAAATGTTCTTAGATTCATATCCATAGTACCATCCTATTCTGCTACTGTAACCTTTTCATTTAATTTCCTTGAAAATATAGCACAGTTGACCCTTAAAGAACACAGGTGGTTGGGAGTGCCAAACCCCATGCAAGTTGAAGATCCATGTATAACCTTTGATTCCCCAAACCTTTATCTACTAATATACTACAGATCACAAGCCTTGCCAGTAACATAAAGTAGATTAACACATATTTTGTGGGTTGAATGTATTATATACTGTATTCATACAGGAGAGTAAATAAGAAAAAGGAAAATAATAAGAAAATAATGAGGAAAAGAAAACACATTTGCAGTGCCACAATGTAAAAAATGTGCATATAAGTGGAACCTCAAAATTCAAATCTGTGTCATTCAAGGGTCAACTATACATTCACATGGATCAAAACACAAAATGTTTTGAAGTAAACTTAAAGACGTAGTCTTTCCTATCCCCCCTCCCTATCTTCACAGTTCTCAAAACCATGCATCCTAACAGGTAAGCATTTTTAATGATTTAAGTATCTTGGTAATGTTTACACATCTACAAAAAAGTTTGAATACTGACACATTCCTTCTCTGCATATTACACAAATGGTTATATTTACACAGACAAGGCAAATGCATTTAACATTTGCACATAACCTGGATGGCCAGAATACTAGGCTTCTTCAACTCCTTTTGACTGGCAGCTTTCTAATTAACCTCCAGTACAATGTTTTGTGTTCTGTCTCACTTACATCATTTGACAATCACCACAACCTCTCATTCTCCACAGTTGATATGTAAGGAAACTGAAGCTCAAAGAGGTTACAAAACTTGCTCAAGGATGCAGCAGTGCTCTATGAGAATGTGAATTTCAACAAAGGCTTGTATGACTGATCCACAGGAATGAAAGTTTCTTCTAAAATAGATAAAAGCCAATCTTTGCAGAGAAAAAGGAGTAAGTGAACAACATCTCTCAATATTAACATTTTTTTTTTAAGATTTTATTTTTATTTATTCGAGAGAGAGAGAGAGTGAAAGATAGAGAGCACGAGAGGGAAGAGGGTCAGAGGGAGAAGCAGACACCCTGCTGAGCAGGGAGCCCGATGTGGGACTCGATCCCGGGACTCCAGGATCACGACCCGAGCCGAAGGCAGTCGCTTAACCAACTGAGCCACCCAGGCGCCCCTCAATATTAACATTTTTATCACCAAGTTTATTTAACACTAGACCCTCCTAAATCAGTTTTTTGCTAACCCTAGCACAAAATAGTTCTAACGTGTGACAAAAGTTAACAACCATAGTTCTTTCTACTTACAAGAGAAGAGCTGAAACAGTTGGGAAATCAGTAACAAGGAAAAACAACTAAAGACAGTTACCCCAAAAGCTCATGTACCAGCTCTGTACATGAGCTCATGGTTATAATTTGACACTAAAACCTATTAATAGTCATTCTTCTGCTTGGAGAATAATACTCAAGATGTCATGTCATCACAGAATAGCTATAGCTTCAAGAAACATACTGACAAGGATGGCAGGCTTCAGGACAGCTTTGGGACATCATAAAGGTCTGTACCTGCACCTTTCCTTTAAACGTAAGAGATAAACAAAATGAGGTCTATGTAGGGACATCAGTATCATGGTGACATAAGGTACCCTGTACCTTTGTCTCCTCTTATCATCTAAATTTTGACATCCATCCATGAACAAAGTGCCTCTGTGGCAGTTATAGGATGCCATACCACATGATAAGGGACCCAGGAGGAGTCTTGCACACCTGAACATCAGATAATAGGCAAGCAGATCTTGGTATAGGCTATGCAACCACCAGAAGACCATGAACTGGTCTCAGCTCCTCTTGACTTCAGTCAGGAAGCTCCTGCCAAACACTGCCTTGGGCAGTCACCCACGCATGGGAGACACTGTATAAATCCAGGTTTCTAGAAAAGTTCCAGTAGTCCATTAGAGAAACATACACAGACACACACACAAAGTTGGACGCATCAACATGGATAGGAAGACCTTTGCCCTCATCATACCTCTCCCTCAAGGCAGCATAATTACAGCTAGGGGGCTTGCAGTCTCAACTAAGTGAGAGACAGCTTGGGTAGACAAAGACTACAGGCAGAATATAGGCCATGATCTGTAAGCAATTGGAAAACAACTTGAGCTATATTTCATGAAAACAAAAGCATATGCCTGGGATGTTAACAGATAAGGAAAACACTCCAAGCTTAAGAATTCTGCCACAAGACAGAGGAATGTGGAGGAGATTTCCATACAAAGTTGGACAAAGGCTGAGATACCAACGGGACCAACAGAAAGTATGTCCACCAGAAGACATCTAACAAAGATTAGAAGAAAGTGTTCTTTTTTTTTTTAAAAAAGATTTTATTTATTTATTCATGAGAGACAGAGGAAGAGAGAGAGAGAGAAGCAGAGGGAGAAGCAGGCTCCCAAGGTGCAGGGAGCCCGATGCGGAACTCGATCCCAGGACCCTGGGATCATGACCTGAGCCGAAGGCAGACGCTTAACCATCTGAGCCACCCAGGCGCCCGTTCTTTTTTTTTTTTAATATTTTATTTATTTGTCAGAGACAGAGCACAAGCAGGCAGATGGAGAAGCAGACCCCCCGCTGAGCAGGGAGCCCGATGCGGGGTTCGATCCCAGGACCCTGAGGTCATGACCTGAGCTGAAGGCAGATGCTTAACTGACTGAGAGACCCAGGCTACTCAGCAATGTTATTTCAAATGTGAAAATAGCAACAGAAAACTCCAAGCATATGATGAATCAAGACAATAACTTCAGTAATGATGACAAAAATCCTCCAGTAACCAAACCCAAAGACACGAAATCAAAAAAGTCAAATAGAAATGCTGGAGCTGAAAATTTCAATAAATGAAATGAAGAATGCAACAGAGCATCAACACAGGACAAGATCAGGAAAAGAAAAAAAGAAAAGAAAAGAAAACAAATCAGTAAGTTAGAAGAAAGGAATTTGAAACACCCAATCAAGAATAAAGGGAAAGGAATGAAAAAGAGTGAGGAAAATCCATGTGGTTCATGTGAATTCAATAACAACAACAACAAAAATATCAGAATCATTGGGGTTTCAGGAGAAGACAGGGAGAAAGGAATAGAAACTTTATTTAAAAAAATAAATGGCAGATAACTTTCCAAATCTGGAAAGAGATCTGAACAACCAAGTTCACAATAGATCCCCTCATTATGTCAATTCAAAATGATATTCCTGGGCACCTGGGTGGCTCAGTCGTTAAGCGTCTGCCTTTGGCTCAGGTCATGATCTCAGGGTCCTGGGATCGAGCCCCGCATCAGGCTCCCTGCTCAGTAGGGAGTCTGCTTCTCCCTCTCTCTACTACTCCACCGCCCTTGATCGTGCTTCCACGGTCTCTCTGTCTCTTGTTCTCTCTCTTAAATAAACAAATAAAATCTTTAAAAAAAATACCAATGATATTGGTATCAAAATGATATTCCCCATGCTCATTAAAATAAAATGGTCAAAAATGAAAGATAAACGGAATCCTAAAAGCAACCAAGGGAAAAAGACTATAACCCACAAAGGAACCCCTATCAGGCTGTCAGTGGACTTCCAAGTAGAAACCTTACAGGCTAGAACAGTGTGAAAAGATATATTCCAAGTGCAGTGCAGAAAGGGAAAAAAAGCAAAATAAAAATACTCTACCCAGCAAAATTATCATCCAAAAATGAAGTACAAATAAAGATTTTCATAGAACAGAACAAAACAAAACTACTGAGAGAATTCATCACCTGGACTGCATTACAAGAAATGCTGAAACGGGGTCACCTGCGTGCCTCATTCAGTTAAGCGTCTCCCTTTGGCTCAGGTCAGATCCCAGGGCACTGGCATCGAACCTCGAGTTGGGCTCCTTGCTCAGCAGGGGGAGTCTAATTCTCCCTCTTACTCTCCCCCGCTCCCCACCAGTCATGCTCTATCTCAAATAAGTAAAAATTTAAAAAAAGAAAAAGAAAAGAAATGCTGTAAGTTCTTTAAACTGAAATGCAAAGACAGTAATTTATAACATGAAAAAGTGTGAAAATACACAACACAGTGGCAAAGCTAATTATATAGCCAGATTCAGAATACTCTAAGGTTGTAGTAAGATGATGTGTTAACTACTTCACTATAGCATAAGCTAAAGGAAAAGAGTATTAAAAATAACTGCACCTGTTATAATTTGTTAATAAATGCACAATATCAATGAGCCTGCTGTTTCAGTCGGTAGAGCATGTGACTCTTGATCACAGGGTTTTAAGCTCAGTCCCACGCTGAGTGAAGAGATTACTTAAGAGTGAAAATCTTTAAAAAATAAAAATATAAATATAAAAGGCAAGAGAAAAAAGATAGATTTTGTATGTGATCACAGTTAAGATGCTATCATTATAAAATAGACTGTTATGTTTATAAGATTTTTTATGTGAGTCTCCGGTAATCTCCATGATGATCTTCACAAAAGATAAAGACAAGAGGTAGAACATACTACTTTGGGAAACCACCAGTATACAAAGATATACAGCAGTGAAAAAAAAGAAGAAAAATCATCATCATCTACAAAATAGCCAAGAAGCAATTAATAAGATGACCATCTGTAACTCCTTACCTATCAATTATACTCTAAATGCAAATAGACTCAAAACACCAACCAAAAGGCACAGAGGAATGAAACCAACTAAAAAAAAAAAAAAAAAAAAACAAGCCCTAACTGTATGTTGCCTACAAGAACATCACTTCAGTTTTAAGGACATGCACAGATGCAAAACATAGGGATGGAAAATGATACTCCATGTAAATGGAAACCAAAAGAGAGAGCAGACAGCTATACTTACATCAGGCAAAAAACACTTTAGAAGCCAAAAATTATAATAAGAGACAAAGAAGGTCATGATATGATGACAAAGGGATCAAATCATTAAGAAGATACAATAATTGGAAATATATATGCACCTCACATCACATAATACCTATGTATTAAGCAAACAGTAACAAGTCAGAAGGACAAAGAAGACAACAGAATAATCACAGGGGTATTAAATAATACCAACATTCATCAATGTATAAATCATCCAAACAAAAATTTAACAAGGAACCATTGGACTTGAACCATACTTTATACAAAACGGACATTTATAGCATATTCCACCCATAGCACAAAATATATTCTTTTCAAGTGTGCACAGAACACTTGTTCTCAGGATAAATCATTTAATAGGGCCTTAAAACAAGTCTTAGCAAATTTAAGATGATTCCAATCATATCAGGTATCCTTTCTGATGAGAATGGTATGAAACAAAATATACAAGAGGAAAGCTGGAAAATCTATATATATGTGAAAATTAACACAATCCTGAATAACCAGAGGGTCAAAGAAGTCAAAAGGGAAATCGAAAAAAAATCCCAAACAAAAGTCTAAACACAAAACTTACAACCCTCACAAAAATTAATTCAGAAGGAATGACAAACTTAAAGAAAAAGGCAAAACTATAAAACTCCTAGATATAAAAGACCTAAGTGACCTTGGGTATGGAAGCATTTTAGATACAAAACTAAAGGCATGAGACACCTGGGTGGCCCAGTCGGTTAAGCGACTGCCTTCGGCTCAGGTCATGATCCTGGAGTCCTGGGATCGAGTCCCACATCGGGCTCCCTGCTCAGTGGGGAGCCTGCTTCTCCCTCTGACCCCCCAATGCCCACCCCTGCTCCTATGCCTGTTCTCTCTCTCTAATAAATAAATAAAATCTTTTAGAAAAGTACACCTGAAATGAAAATAAATAAATAAATATATACACATGAAATAACTATTTGTGTAGGGCTGTTGTGATGGCTAAAAGGACACCTAGGTGGCTCAGTCAGTTAAGCAACTATCTTCAGCTCAGGTCATGGTCCCAGAGTCCTGGGATCAAGTCCCGCATCAGGCTCCCTGCTCAGTGGGGAGTCTGTTTCTCCCTCTGACTGACACTCCCCCTGCTTGTGCTCTCTCTTTCTGACAAATAAATAAATAAAATCTTAAAAAGGAAAAAAAACTAAAGGCACAACCTATGAAAAAAAATAATGGATAATCTTGACTTCATTAAAATTAAAAATCTCAGCTCTATGAAAGACAATGTCAAGATAATGAGCAGACAAGCCACAGACTTGCAAAAGACACTCCTGATAAAAAAGCAACTGTTAACCAAAGTATACAAAGAACACTTAAAACTTAACAATAAGAGAACAAGCACTCAACTAAACAGTCTGAAGGCCTTAACGGACACTTCAGCAAAGAAGATACACAGGTGACAAAGGTCATTTTCCACAACTATGTCATCAGGGAAATGTAAATTAAAACAACAAGGTATCACTGCATACCTACTAGAATGGCCAAAATTCAGAACAATGACAACACCAGAATTTGCTGCAATAGGAACTCTCATTCATTGGTATTAGTGACCCAAAGAGGTACAGCCACTTTAGAAGACAGTTTGGAGGGTTTTTACAATACTAAACACTCTTCTTCCAAGATCCCTCTCCTTGCTATTTACCCCAGAGAAATAAAAACTTAAATCCATAGAAAACACTGTACACTGATGTTTACATAGCCCATAATTTCCAAAGCCTGAAAGTAAACAAGGTATCTCCCATTGAGTGAATGGATAAATTGTGGTACATTTAGAAAAGGGGAAATTATTCACTGCTAAAAATAAATGAGCTATCAAGCCATAAAAAGACTTGGAAGACACTTAAATACATATTACTAAGTGGAAGATGACAATCTAAAAAGGCTACATATTACATGATTCCAATTACATGGCATTCTATTAAAAACCTGGGGAGATGGTGGCTTGCAAAGTTTTGCACAAAAGGAAAGGATGAATAGGCAAGCAGAGAGGGATTTTAGGATAAATACTGCATATGATATAATGGTAGATACACGTATGTCATTATACATTTGGCTAAACTCATGTACACCAAGAGTGAACCCTGATGTAAACTACAGACTGAGTGATAATTATGTGTCAACGTGGAATCATCAACTGTACCAATGTTTGACTCTGGTGAGGGATATTTTTTTTTTTAAAGATATTATTTATTTATTTGAGAGAGAGAGACACAGCAAGAGAACACAAGCAGGAGGTGTGGGAGAGGGAGAAGCAGGCTTCCCTCTGAGCAGGGAGCCCGATGCGGGGCTCCATCCCAGGACTCTGGGACCATGACCTGAGCCGAAGCAGACGCTTAATGACTGAGCCACCCAGGCGCCCCTCTGGTGAGGGATATTAACAGTGGGCTGGTAACATAGTGGAGAATGTTGATAATGTACCACTCCAGGGGAGATCCTGGTATATACATGCAAACGTACGGGAGGGGAAATATGGAAAGTCACTGTTACCCTCCCCTCAATAAAAAAAAAAAAAAATGGCCATTTGGCTTTTTCTAATGGAATTCATTATTGATGCTGTTTTAAATTATTGTGTTATTTATTTGGTGTTCCCAAGAGTTTTATTTTTTAAGATTTTATTTATTTGACAGAGAGAGACACAGCGAGAGCAGGAACACAAGCAGGGGGAGTGGAGGAGGGAGAAGCAGGCTTCCCGCGGAGCAGGGAGCCCGATCTGGGGCTCGATCCCAGGACTCTGGGATCACGACCTGAGCCGAAGGCAGACGCTTAATGACTGAGCCACCAAGGCACCCCCCAAGAGTTTTATTTATTGTATGAAATACATTTGACATATAACACCGTGTAAATTTAAGGTGTACAAACAAGTTCATTTGACCCATCATGTATTGTACAATGATTGCTTTTGTAGTGATAATTACCATGTCTATGATATGTAATTACATTTTTTTTTATTTCTTAGCAAGTTTGGTGACTATAATACAAAATTATTGTCCATATTCATTATATCGTGCATTAGAACTTATTTACTACTCATTGCAAGTCTGTACCCTTATACAATATATGTCCCATTGCCAGGTCTCCAGCCCCTGCTAGCCACGATTTTACTGTTTTAACAAGTTTCACTTTTTAAGGTTCCAGATATAAGTGAGATCACATGGTATTTGTCTTTATGACTTTTTCCACTTATCATAAAGCCTTCAAGATCCATCCAAGTTGTTACAAATGACAGGATCTTTTTTTTTTTCAGATTTATTTATTTGAAAGAGCACAAGGGGGGAGCAGAGGCAAAGGTAGGAGCAGGCTCCCCATTGAGCAGGGAGCCCAATGCAGGACTCGATCCCAGGACCCTGGGACCATGACCTGAACTGAAGGCAGACACCTAACTGACTGAGCCACCCAGGCGCCCCAAGATCTCCTTTTTTGTCATGGTTGAAAATCATCTTTTTTTACAATTTTACTTATTTATTTGAGAGAGTGAGAGAGAGAGCATGAGTTGGGAGATAGAGGGAGAGGGAGAAGCAGGCTTCCCGCGGAGCAAGGAGCCCAATGCAGGGCTCGATCCCAGGACCATGACCTGAGCCGAAGGCAGACTCAACCCAGTGAGCCACCCAGGTGGTCCACCATCTATCTTTTTATCTATCATCTACACACACACACACACACACACACACACACACACACATCTCCCATGTTCTTTTCCATTCATCTGCTGATGAGCACTTAGGTTGTTTCTGTACCATGGCCATTATGAATAATGCTTCAGTAAACATGGGAGTGAATAACGTTGTTTTCAGATCCTTTGCGTACATACCCAGAAGAGGAATTGCTCGATCATATGGCAATCTAAGTGTTTTTAGGAACTTTATTTTTTCCCATAATGGCTTACTTTTCTGCCAATGGTGTGTAAGAATTCTCTTTTCTCTACATCCTCGGAAATAGCTCTCCCTGGCCTTCCTGTTAATAGCCATTCTAACAGGTATGAGTTATCTTGTGGTCTTGACATGCATTTCCCTAATAATTAGTGATGTTGACCATCTTCTCTTGTAGCTGTTGGGTCATCTCTATGGAACTTTTGAGGAAAGTCTACTTATTTCCTCTGCTTTAATCAGGTATTTTTGTTGTTACTGAGCTATATGAATTCTTTATATATATATAAGTATACATATATATATATGTACATACATATATACATATGTATATAAAAGATTTTATTTGACAGAGAGGGACCAGCAAGAGAGGGAACACAAGCAGGGGGAGTGGGAGCGGGAAAAGCAGGCTTCCCGCTGAGCAGGGAGCCCGATGCAGGAATCGATCCCAAGACACTTCCCAAGGGGAAGGCAGATGCCCAACAACCGAGTCACCCAGGCACCCCTCTTTATATATTTTGAATATTAACCCCTTACCAATATAGGCTTTGCAAAAGTTTTCTCCCATTCACAGGGTTACATTTTCATTTGTTGTTTCTTTTGCTGTGCAGAAGCTTTTAAGTTCAATGTGCTCCAGCTGCTGATTTTGCTTTTTTGTGCTCTAGTGTTGAGAAGTTCCGCTCTACATCTTAGTGTAGGTGGTATCAGGTCTTGTAAAACTTTGGTCCATTTTGAGTTAATGTGAGGGGTCCATTCATTGTTGTGAAGGTATTTATCCAGTTTTTCCAATGCCTTTTGTTGAGGAGACCATCCTTTCCCTATTGGGTGTTATTGGATCCCCTGTCAAATATTAAATAGCTGGATATGCACAGCCTTAATTCTGGACTCTTTATTGCACTGGTCTGTGTGTCTATTTTTATGCCAGTATGATACTATTTTAATAACTACAGCTTGTACTATACTACCAAATCAGGAAGTGTGAATCCTCAGCTTTCTTCTTTTTTCTTAAGATTATTTTCACTATTTAGTTGTGTGTGTGTGTGCTTCCACACAAATGATAGAATTTTTTTTCTATTTTTGTGAAGAATACCATTGAAATTTTGATACTCTGTTGAATCTAAAATACCTTTAGCCACTCTCCCTATTTTAACAATATGAATTTTTCCAATCCATTAACATGTTTTTCCATCTCTTTGTGTCTTCTTTGATTTCTTACAACAAAGTCTTGCATTTTTCATCACATGGATCTTTCACTGACTTGGTTAAATTAATACCCAAATATTTTGGGGTTTTTTTTGATACTCTTGTGAATGGGATAGTTTTGTTTCTTTTACAAAAATTTCATTATTAGTGCACAGAAATGCAACTGATTGGTGTATGTGAATTTTATATCTGTACTAAATCCATTGATTGGTTCCAACAGGTTTTTGGTTTAGTCTTGGGATTTTCTATTTACAAAAATCATATCTACAAATAATGAGTTTTACTTCTTCCCTTCAAAACTAGATGACTTTTATTTCTTTGTTTTGCCTTCAGTTCTATGTTGAATAGGAATGGTGAGTATTTTTTATGTTGTTTGTGAACTTTGAGGAAAAGCTTTCAATTTTTCCTCACTAAGTATAAAGTTAGTTGTGAATTTGTCATGGATGACATTTATAATTTTGAAGTATATCTCTTCCATACCCAATCATTTGAGGGTTTTTAAAAATGAAAAATAAAGTTGTATTTTGTCAAATGCTTTTTCTATATGAGCTGAGATGATCATGATTTTTGTCTTTCATTCAATTAATGTGCTTTTTACAGTTATTTGTGTATTTTAAATCATCTTTGCATACCAGGAATAAAACCCACCTGGTCATGGCATATGATCCTTTAAATACGGTGTTTCATTAGGTTACTAATATTTCGTTAAGGCTATTTTCATGTATATTCATGAGGGATAATGGATATAGTTTTCTTTTCTTTTCCTTTTTAAGATTTCACTTTTTAAGTAATCTTGAGACCCGATGTGGCACTCGAATTCACACCCTGAGATCAAGGTTTGCATGCTCTACTGAATGAGGTAGCCAGGCATCCCAATTTTCTTTTCTTTCAGTGTCCTAACTTGGCTTTGGTGCCAGTGTAGGTTTCTAGGAATTTAATCATTTCCTATAAATTATACAATTTGGTAGTATATAATTCTTCATAGTTTCTAACAATCCCATTATTCTCTAGTATTGATTGTGATACCTCTTTCATTTCTAACTTTATTTGAATCTTTTTTTCTTACTCTAGATAAAGACTGCTTATTTTTTCAAAAAAACAGATCTTAGTTTCATTGATCTGCTCTGTTTTCTGATCTCTCTATTTCTGCTTTTAATCTTTATTATTTCCTTCCTTCTGCTAACTTTGGCTTAAACTATTCTTCATTTTGTAGTTTCTTTAGATGTAAAGTTAGATTGTTTGATGTACTTTTAGTATATGCACTATTGCTATAAACCTACTTCTCAGAACCACACATGCAAAATCTCATAGGATTCAGTATGTTTTGTTCAATTTGTTTGTCTGCTTTATTTTTTTTTATTAATTTTTATTTACTTATCTGTCAGAGAGAGAGAGCCAGGTAGAGAGAGAAGCAGGCTCCCCACTGAGCCCTGTTTGCGATATTCTTGACTTCCCTTTTGATTTCTTCTTTAACTCATTAGTTGCTAAGAAATGTGTTGTTACTTTCCACATAAATGTTGGTTTTCCCAGTTTCCTTTTGTTGCTGATTTTTAGGTTGACAATTCCATTGTTGTCAGAAAAGACAGATGGGGGAGGAGGAGGAGCAAGATGGAGGAGGAGTAGGGAATCTAAATTTCGTCTGGTCCCAGGAATTCAGATAAGATAGGGATCAAATGATTCTGAACACCTACAAGCTTAGAAGAAAAGAATAGCAGCAACTCTCTGAACAGAAAAGCGACAACTTTCTGGAAGGTAGGACATGTGGAGAAGTCAATCCGAGGCGATATTTGGGAAGACAAAGGTGGGAGAGGGGGCGTCCGTGAGCCACTACCAGCAAGTAATAGAGCAGGGGAGCACAAAATTGGAATTTTTAGAAGTCCGCTCCACTGAGGGGGGTGCCTGAGTGCGGCAGAGCTCCCAGGTACTGGAGCAGGGAAGCCAGCTGCAGACAGAGAGCAGAGGAGTGGGCTCTCAGCTCAGGGTTGCCATAAACCGTGATCTGCGGCACAGTCGGGCCACTGCTCTTCCAGCAGGGACCCAACAAGCAGCAGATCAGGGGACACTCCCCTTCCTCCCCTAGGAGGAGTGTTGGAGCGCACTGCAGGAATCTGCCGGGTGAGCACGGAGTGCAGCCAGAGACCCGGGAGACAGGAGTGATTGAGTTTCTCTAGGGGCTCACTGAGGAGTGGGGCCCCAAATTCTCAACTACTCTGGGGCAGAGATTGGGAGGCCGCCATTTTCACTCTGGTCCTCCAAAGCTGTAGGGAAAAGCTTGCAGGGAACCAAAGCTCTAGAGAGCAAACCTGATTAGATTACTTAGCCTAGACCAGCAATGCCAGGGCAATTCCGCCTCCAGCAAAGACGTTTGGGAACCACGGCAACAGGCCCCTCCCCCAGAAGATCAGCAAGAACAGCCAGCCAAGACCAAGTTTACCGATCAATGAGAATGGCAAAACTCCAGCGCTAGGGGAATACTACGCATAAAATTCATACCTTTTTCCCCATGATTCTTTAGTCTTTCAAAGTTAATTTTTTTAACTTTTTTTTAATATTTCTTTTTCCCTTTTTCAAGAAACATCTTATCAATCCCTTTTTTAAAAAATATTTTTTATTTTTCATTTTTAGAGTCATATTCTATCCCTTCATAGTTAACCTTATTTTCGTGTGTGTGTATATATATATTTAGACCAGTTTAAACCCAAAGTTAGCAGAAGGAAGGAAATAATAAATATATACTTAAGTTGTTCTCTCTTTAAAATTTTGGGATAGGGCGCCTGGGTGGCTCAGATGGTTAAGCGTCTGCCTTCGGCTCAGGTCATGATCCCAGGGTCCTGGGATCGAGTCCCGCATCGGGCTCCCTGCTCCTTGGGAGCCTGCTTCTCCCTCTGCCTCTCTCTCTCTCTCTCTGTCTCTCATGAATAAATAAAATCTTAAAAAAAAAAACACTGGGGGATACAGTTTCTTCTAACAGACCAAAATATACACTAAATCTCTAGTGTATGGCTCTGTTTTAGTTTCCTGCCAGATCACATTCTCTCCCTTTTTTTTTAAATCCTCTTCTTTCTTTTTTCAACCGACTTCTTGTTTTATCAATTCCTTTTATAAAATCTTTTAAAATTTTCATCTTTACAGTCATATTCCAGCCCTTCATCGTATTTACCCATATTTTTGTACATCTATACGTTTTTCTTTCTTTAAAATTTTGGAAGGCACTTTCCTGTAACAGAACAAAATACACCCAAAACCTAGAGTGTGGCACTGATCTGTGCACCAGCCTAATCATATATCATCATATTCTGGGTTTTTTTGTTGTTTCTTTGTTTTTATCTCTTTTTTTTCCTCTTTTTTCTTTCTTTCCCTTTCTTTTCCCCCAGTTTCAGGTCTCTTCTGATTTGTTGAGTGTATATTTTTCTTGGGTCATTGGTACCCTGTTAGCATTCTGTTTTCTCATTCATCTATTGTCCTCTGGACAAAATAACAAGACAGAAAAAATCACCTCAAAAAAAAAGAACAAGAGGCAGTACCGATTGCCAGGGATCTGATCAATACGGACATTAGTACAATGTCGGAACCAGAGTTCAGAATGACGATTTTAAAGATACTAGCTGGGCTTGAAAAAAGCATGGAAGATATTAGAGAAACCCTTTCTGGAGAAATAAAAGAACTAAAACCTAACCAAGTAGAAATCAAAAAGGCTACTAATGAGGTGCAATCAAAAATGGAGGCTCTAACTGCTAGGATAAATGAGACAGAAGAGAGAATTAATGATATAGAAGACCAAATGACGGAGAATAAAGAAGCTGAGAAAAAGAGAGATAAACAACTACTGGATCACAAGGGCAGAATTCGAGAGATAAGTGATACCATAAGATGAAACAACATTAGAATAATTGGGATCCCAGAAGAACAAAAAAGACAGAGAGGGGCAGAAGGTATAGTGGAGCAAATTATAGCAGAGAACTTCCCTAATTTGGGGAAAGAAACAGGCATCAAAATCCAGGAGGCAGAGAGAACCCCCCTCAAAATCAATAAAAATAGGTCAACACCCCATATCTAATAGTAAAACTTACGCGTCTCAGAGACAAGGAGAAAATCCTGAAAGCAGCTCGGGAGAAGAGATATGTAACATACAATGGTAGAAGAATTAGATTGGTAACAGACCTATCCACAGAGACCTGGTGGGCCAGAAAGGACTGGCATGATATATTCAGAGCACTAAATGAGAAAAATATGCAGCCAAGAATACTATATCCAGCTAGGCTGTCATTGAAAATAGAAGGAGAGGTAAAAAGCTTCCAGGACAAACAAAAACAAAAGGAATTTGCAAACACAAAACCAATCCTCCAAGAAATAATGAAAGGGGTCCTCTAAGCAAAGAGAGAGCCTAAAAGTAACACAGACTAGAAAGGAACATAGACAATATACAGTAACAGTCACCTTACAGGCAATACAATGGCACTAAATTCGTATCTTGCAATAGTTATCCTGAATGTAAATGGGCTAAATGCCCCAATCAAAATACACAGGCTATCAGATTGGATAAAAAAAACAAGACCCATTGATATGCTGTCTGCAAGAGACTCATTTTAGATACAAAGACACCCCCAGAATGAAAGTGAGGGGGTGGAAAACCATTTACCATGCTAATGGACACCAAGAGAAAGTTGGGGTGGCAATTCTTATATCAGACAAATTAGATTTTAAAACCAAAGACCATAACAAGTGATGAGGAAGGACACTATATCCTACTTAAAGGGTCTTTCCAACAAGAAGATCTAACAATTATAAATATCTATGCCCCTAACATGGGAGCAGCCAATTATATAAGCCAATTAGTAACAAAAGCATAGAAACACATCAACAACAATCCAATAATAGTGGGGGACTTTAACACCCCCCACTCACTGAAATGGACAGATCATCTGAGCAAAAGATCAACAAGGAAATAAAGACTTTAAATGTCACATTGGACCAAATGGACTTCACAGATACATTCAGAACATTCCATCCCAAAACAACAGAATATACATTCTTCTCTAGTGCCCATGGAACATTCTCCAGAATAGATCACATCCTAGGTCACCAATCAGGTCTCAACCGGTACCAAAAGATTGGGATCACTCCCTACATATTTTCAGACCACAATGCTTTGAAGCTAGAACTCAATCACAAGAGGAAAGTCGGAAAGAACTCAAATACATGGAGGCTAAAGAGCATCCTACTAAAGAATAAATGGGTCAGCCAGGAAATTAAAGAAGAATTAAAAAAAATCACGGGGGAGTGTCTCGGTAGCTCAGTCATTAAAGCATCTGCCTTCGGCTCATGTCATGATTGGGATCGAGCCCCACATCGGGCTCCCTGCTCAGGGGAAAGACTGCTTCTCCCTCTCCCACTCCCCTTGCTTGTGTTCCCTCTCTCACTGTGAGAAGCAATCAGACAACAAAAAGAAATAAAAGACATTCAAATCGGCAAAGAAGTCAAACTCTCACTCTTTGCAGATGATATGATACTTTATGTGGAAAACCCAAAAAACTCCACCCCAAAACTGCTAGGATTCATACAGGAATTCAGTAAAGTGGTAGGATATAAAATCAATGCACAGGAATCAGTGGCAGAAGAAAGAGAATTAAGGAGTCAATCCCATTTACAATCGCACCCAAAACCATTAGGATACCTATGAATAAATCTCACAAAGAGGCAAAGGATCTGTACTCAGAAAACTATAAAATACTCATGAAAGAAATTAAGGAAGACACAAAGAAATGGAAAAACGTTCCATGCTCATGGACTGGAAGAATACTGTGAAGACGTCAATGCTACCTAGAGCAATCTACACATTCAATGCAATCCCTATCAAAATACCATCAACTTTTTTCAAAGAAATTGAACAAATACTCTTAAAATTTGTATGGAACCAGAAAAGACCCCGAATAGCCAGAGGAATGTTGAAAAAGAAAAGCAAAGCTGGCAGCATCACAATTCCAGACTTCAAGCTCTCTTACAAAGCTGTGATCATCAAGACGGTATGGTACTGGCACAAAAACAGACACATAGATCAGTGAAACAGAATAGAGAGCCCAGAAATGACCCTGAACTCTATGGTCAACTCATCTTCGACAAAGCAGGAAAGAATGTCCAATGGAAAAAAAACAGTCTCTTCAACAAATGGTTTTGGGAAAATTGGACAGCCACAAGCAGAAGAATGAAACTGGACCATTTCCTTACACCACACACAAAAATAGACTCAACATGGTTGAAAGACCTAAATGTGAGACAGGAATCCATCAAAATCCTAAAGAAGAACACAGGCAGCAACCTCTTTGACCTCAGCCACAGCAACTTCTTCCTAGAAACATCACCAAAGGGAAGGGAAGCAAGTGCAAAAATGAACTACTGGGACTTCATCAAGATAAAAAGCTTTTGTACAGCAAAGGAAACAGTCAACAAAACCAAAAGACAACCGACAGAATGGGTGAAGATATTTGCAAATGACGTATCAGATAAAAGGCTAGTATCCAAAATCTATAAAGAACTTCTTAAAACTCAACACCCAAAGAACAAATGATCCAATCAAGAAATGGGCAGAAGACATGAACAGACATTTTTGCAAAGAAGACATCCAAATGGCCAACAGACACATGAAAAAGTGCTCAACATCGCTCGGCATCAGGGAAATCCAAATCAAAACCTAATGAGGGCGCCTGGGTGGCTCAGTCATTAAGCGTCTGCCTTCAGTTCAGGTCATGATCCCCGGGTCCTGGGATCGAGTCCCGCATCAGTCTCCCTGCTCGGCAGAGAGCCTGCTTCTCCCTCTCCCACACCCCCTGCTTGTGTTCCTGCTCTCACTATCTCTGTCTCTGTCAAATAAATAAATAAAATCTTAAAAAAAAAAAAAACCTAATGGGATACCACCTCCCACGAGTCAGAATGTCTAAAATTAACAAGTCAGGAAACGAGAGATGTTGGCAGGGATGTGGAGAAAGGGGAACCCTCCTACACTGTTGGTGGGAATGCAAGCTGGTGCAGCCACTCTGGAAAACAGTATGGAGGTTCTTCAAAAAGTTGAAAATAGAGCTACCATATGACCCAGTAACTGCACTACAGGGTATTTACCCCAAAGATACAAATGCAGGGATCCAAAGGGGTACATGCACCCCTTTGGGTGAGGAATTCTTAATCTCAGGAAACAAACTGAGGGTTGCTGGAGTGGTGATGGGGTGGGAGGGATGGGGTGGCTGGGTGATAGACATTGGGCAGGGTATGTGCTTTGGTGAGCGCTGTGAACTGTATAGGACTGTTGAATCACAGATCTGTACTTCTGAAACAAATAATGCAATATATGTTAAAGAAAAAAAAAGAAGAAGATAGCAGGAGGGGAAGAATGAAGAGGGGGAGATCAGAGGGGGAGATGAACCATGAGAGACTATGGACACTGAGGGTTCTAGAGGGGAGGGGGGTGAGGGGATGGGTTAGCCTGGTGATGGGTATTAAGGAGGGCACGTACTGAATGGAGCACAGGGTGTTATACACAAACAATGAATCACGGAACACTACATCAAAAACTAATGATGTAATGTATGGTGATTAACATAATAAAAACATTTTTTAAAAAACAAAAACACAAAAAAGAAACCTTTCTTTTGTATTCTAGGAGGCAGTGCTGTAGCTCAAATTTGTGGGTTCTCCCTTGCCCGTGACCTTGGCCTATAATCTGAGAACCCTTTCCCATCTTCCAGAGTTCCCTCACAATGGACACACTTGGGAATGTATACAGAGAGTAGCAGGGTGGGGGGAGATGTGAGTTTAGCAGTTGGGCTTTAGGGATGCCACTGCTAGATGGTAATGGGGCGCTCCCAGACCTTTGTGGGCAATCTAAATTTGCTGAATTCCTAAGCAGACAGTAGGAAATGCAACCCTTTAATCCCCTTTGGCATTCTCTTCCTCCTTCCCTTCCCCGGCCTCCCCTCAGTCAGTTTCATCTTCAGACTTCCAGGTGCTGCTGGAGAGAAAACAGGTTTCTCCAGTGACAATGGACACAACTCAAGAGAGACAGGCAGTCATTCACTACTTCCCACCTCCTCTGCCAGAGAGGTCACTGCAGGTCCTGCCTAACAGTTTATCCCCCCTTGCAGCATTGCTGTATAGTAACATGAGTATTTCAAAGCTTTCCATATAAACATATTTAATGTCCATTTTTCACCCATAGAAATTAGCCTTCTGTGCTATTACACTTACTACATTATATCTAAGACACATTAATCTATGTGAAACAAACAGCTCCAAGAGATGAAACATTTTAACAAGGTGGAAGTAGCATATTGATTTTTACAAAACAACCGATCCATGAACTAACTGGAAAGAAAAAAGAAGAAAAAAAAACCCAGATACTTTGAGAAGTATTAAAGGTTTATCTTTATTTTCCTAGAACATTAAGTTCTGGCACAAAGAGGCTTGAATAAATGCAGGATGAACACATACATGAATGGAACTGACAAATTTCAGAGGCTCTAAGGTAGAGAACAGACAGAAATTAGTACTACATTGGATTGATGCTGGGTAAGACAAGGAAAAGACTAGAGAAAGCCTGAGGGTAAAGAAGAGAGGTGAAGACTAGAAAGGAAAATCAGATTTTGAAGGTACAGGTTTGGATTTCACAAGTAATGGATAGATGCTTTCTCTGTGTTTCTCTGTGTTTCCTGAGGTGTAAAGAATGTATGGACAAAGGTGTAAGGATTGCACCACTGAGTGAAAAAAAAAAATGTGGAAACAACCCAAATACTTACCAATAGGAGAATAAATTCTACCTTCAGTTAAAATGCTTGAATTAGAATGCTATCATTATGAATCTTGCAAATACAATCTGCTAAATGCAATGTGCTATCCTGGGCTGGATCCTGGAATAGGAAAAGGGCATTAGTGGAACAAATGATGAGATCTGCATAAAGTCTATAGCCTAGTTAGCAGGACTGTACCAATATTTATTAGTTCTGACAATTCTTCTGTGGTTATGTATATTAACATTAGGGCTAGCAGAGATAAGGTAAGCATCTGCCTTTGGCTCAGGTCATGATTGGGATCGAGCCCCACATTGGGCTCCTTGGTCAGCAGGGAGTCTGCTTCTTCCCCTCCCTCTGCTGCTCCCCTTGCTTGTGCTCTGTGTGTGTGTGTGTCAAATAAATAATAAATTCTTACCAGAAAAAAAAAAGGAAGATCAAATATAAAAAGTAAGTTGCAAAGGAATTCATGCAATATAATAGCATTGATAAATAGTTTCAGAACATGCAAAATAATACTACACATTGCTTAAATACATATGCAATGGCCATATAAACACACTCATGGGAATGACAAATATCTAATTTAAGGTAGTTGTTAAAAAGAGCTAGAGAGAAATGGGGAAGGAAGGAAACATACCCCAGAGAAGTAATTAGTGAATTTGGAGAATATCTGTATTCTTCCCTTCTCTTTAAAAGAATCTGGAGCAAATACTAAGAGGGTAATTCACCAGGATAAGAATGAGGTCTGAAAAATGTAGAAGGTACAAAGGTGTTCATTATTACATCACTGTGTATTTTTTAAAATTGTTTATGGAAGGAGAGAAAATTGTCAAGTAATATTTAATTGTAGAGTACCTCTCAATTTCTCAGTAATATCATTGTAGGCCTTAACCCCAACGCTCATGCTAATTCCTGTCAAAGAAGAACTTTTAAAAAATTAACTAACTCATTAATGAAAAGGTTGGGAAGCAGATTCAAAGACCACTTAAGAAATAGAGATTTACATAATTAGATGGAAAGGGATTGCTTAAATGAGTTTGCTAAGAGGTAAAACCAGTTAATGTCTTAGGGCAATAAAACCATAAGCTGTGGGGTTATCTTCTGTACTGAACAGAAATCGTTTATATCTATACAAGGCAAAAACCTATAGGTCAACCTGTAGCTTCAAAATCTCGTTAATAATAGGAAGGCAAATGAGGGGCGCCTGGGTGGCTCAGTTGGTTAAGCGACTGCCTTCAGCTCAGGTCATGATCCTGGAGTCCCCCCAGGACTTCCTGCTCAGCAAGGAGCCTGCTTCTCCCTCTAACCCTCCCCCCTCTCATGTACTCTCTCTCTCATTCTCGTTCTCTCAGATAAATAAATAAATGTTAAAAAAAAAAAATGGGAAGGCAAATGGGATGCCTGTGTGGCTCAGTCATTAAGCATCTGCCTTCGGCTCAGGTCATGATCCCAGGGTCCTGGGATCGAGTCCCACATCAGGCTCCCTGCTCCGCGGGAACCCTGCTTCTCCCTCTCCCTCTCTCCCTCCTTGTGTTCCCTCTCTCACCGTCTCTCTGTCAAATAAATAAATAAAATCTTAAAAAAAGAAAATAATAGGAAGGCAAAGAAAGATAAATCCCTAGATAATTAAATAAGCCCTGTTTGATCATCTTCCACCGTAATGATGAAAGCACATAGTCATCCCTTTGCCTTATTACTGATTTCATATAATTTTTTAAAGATTTTATTTATTTATTTATGTATTTATTTATTTGAGACAGAGTGAGAGTAAGAGAGATCACAGAGGGAGAGGGAGAAGCAGACTCACTGATGAACGGACAGCCCAATGCCAGGCTCAATCCCAGGAAGGCAGACACTTAACCAACTAAGCCCAGCCAGGTGCCCCTCATATAATTTTTCTTAATAGTCCTCCCTTAATATCACCAATAATTATTCTTGATCTCTCTCTCTGTCTTTCTCTCTCTCTCACAGAAAATGGCCTGATTATGTTTTGGACTGATTCACTTATTTCCTACAGCATGGTGAGCAAATACGGTACTGAGTTGCTACTAAAACCAGAAAATTTTTTGTATAGAGCTTTCATAAAGTATTTAGAATTAGGCTTTTGAAGACTTTATTACCTGCTCTTCAGTCTCATGGCTGTGAAATCCCCAAAATTTCTTTCCACCATGTTTTACCTATAATAGCTACAGTAAACTGTCTCTCCTCAAGGTCCCCCAAATTTGCTAAGGTTTCTGGCTCACCACTTCCTTACTTCCTGAAAGGCTGCAACCCCATAAATCATAAAACAAATAATAAAAGTCCCACATCAATTTTACGGAGCTTTGTGGAATTTGGTTCCACATAAGAAATAACAATCACTGCTTGCTCCTTAGTCAGGTTTGCCTGATAGAATGAGACTTACTCTTAATTATGATATTCCATATTGATTACACAATAATTTATCCAGTTATAGGCTAGTAAGAAAAAAGATACCTAATGAACCTATGCTATATCAGTTCTGTACAATGTTTAAGATTAAGAAAAACAAACAGATCATACAGTTATTTACACACCAGTGTCCAGTGCAGCATTATTCACTATGATCAAAAGGCAGAAATCATCCACATGTCACTTTAATTATCTGTATGGGTAAACAAAATGTGGTATATGCATATAATGGAATATTATTCAGCAGTAAAATGAATAAAGTTCTGATACATGGATGAATCTTGAAGACATTTTGGTAGGTGAAGAAAGTGAGTCACAAAAGGTACAAATACTATACAATTCCTGTTATAGAACTATCTGGAGTAGGCAAATCCCTAGTGGCAGCAAACAGATTAGAAGTCATGTGATCTAGGGGGATAGAAAATAGAGGGTTATTGCTTAACAGGTACAGAGTTTGCTTAAGGTTATGATTAAGTTTAGGAAATAGATACTGGTGATCTTGAACTGTGAATATAATTAATGCCAATAACTCATACCCTAAAAAATGGTTATAATGACAAAGTTTGTTATATTTAAGAAATTAATGATGTAACATACAAAACCCATTAAATTTTACACTCTAAATCAGTGAATGGTATGGTATGTGAATTATATCCCAACAAAAGTGTTTATAAAAAAATTAAAAACAGGGCTCCTGGGTGGCTCAGTAGTTAAGTATCTTTTTGCTCAGGTCATGATCCCAGGAGTCCCAGGATGGAGGCCCTCATTGGGCTTCCTGCCTCACAGGAAGCAGCTTCTCCCTCTTACCCTCCTTGCTCTCACACTGTCTTACACTCTCAAATAAATAAAATATTTTAAAAAAATAAAATAGGGCGCCTGGGTGGCTCAGTCATTAAGCGTCTGCCTTCGGCTCAGGTCATGATCCTGGGGTCCTAGGATCGAGTCCCACATCGGGCTCCCCGCTCCACGGGAAGCCTGCTTCTCCCTCTCCCACTCCCCCTGCTTGTGTTCCCTCTCTCGCTATGTCTCTCTCTGTCAAATAAATAAATAAAATCTTTTAAAAAAAAATAAATAAATAAAAAATAAAAAATAAAAAAATAAAATAAAATTATGTTCAACTAAACTGAAGTATAATTTTCACAAACTTTTTGATATCAACAGTAATTAGGTTCTGTACAGGTCACCTTAAATACAATTCTCAAGATCCTTGGTTAATGTTAAAACATAAGATAAATATTGTTTAATAATAATTTCTGGATATCTGGATAATTTCTGAGTAAGACAGAATGTTCAAACACTGGCTGCCAAGCATAGTCCCTTTCAGTCTTTACTTCTTATTTTTATGTGTTGTGGATAGCTAGACTTTTGGGTCATTTTGATGATTGTGTAAATAAGTTCCACCTTAAGAAGATGTTACAGAGGTACGCATGGCAGTAGGGATCATATTATATGTTTTGCAAACTTTTGGTTTAAATGAGAAAATGATAGACCATTCTCAATATCCTACTCCATAATTCTCTCTGAAACAGAAATAAGTTACTTTGGTAAAAATTTCAACAAGGGTGACTGAGCATACACTAGCATCAGAGGAATACATCTGTGTATTAGGGTATTCACATTAACTATTTTCTTCATGAAGAAAACGTAAGTGAATTTTATAAATCAAACCAAGTTAAATGTATGTTTGTATCATACACTGGTATATACTGGTAAAATGAGGGAAAAGTCATATGTTTATTTTTAAGGCAAAATTATCAATCTATTTCAACTGCCAAAGAATTAAACCTTTCTTGGATTAGGTGGGGGAGGGGATAAATGCAAATTCCACAGTAAAGGTTTATGGGCTCAATAATATTCCTGTCAGTTGCAAGGTTCCTTTGACCTCTTCCTACCTGATTTCATCTTCCTTCATTGAAGCAGTACATACACTGTGTTGATTTCGGTATTCTCCATTATTTCTCTGATCCAGTCCTTGACTTTTCTAGTGCCATCAGCCTTTCTAGCTCATACCTGTAACCATTCATATAAACATCCAATAGTTTTCAAGTGCCATTTTCACTGAAAAATCCACATGGCCCACCACTCTGTATTGGGACACCTGATCAAATACTGACTTCATGAGGAATGTGAGACTCCATGCTAGGACAGAAGGAACAAAGACCTAGGAAATCGATTTCTAACAGTGTAAGGAGCTTCTAGACTCTCTCTGGAAAAATTATGAAAATTATTAAACCAAAACCTATGTTAAGCCCCTGTAAATGCTAAGGGCAAACAGCAAATGAAAAGAAATACAAATTCAAGAAAACCTATGAATTTTCAGTAAAAAAGCTAAAAGAAATTATATTTATACCAAATCCACTCCCTGCCCCTATCCTTCCAGCTCAGCAAAGTAAAGAGACTCCACTTCAGATCACCTCTGCCAGGAACACAAGGATCCCACTTCTCCCAGCTGGAGGGCTTCTTTCCTTCCTTACATGAGCAGAATGTCAGTGTCCCTCATTTACCTCATAGCTGTCTGTTGATGGCATGAGTCCTGTAAAAATGCAGCCCCCAAAAGGTAGAGTGCCTTCTCTACCAGCCCCTACTCTATAACAGAGGTTCTACTTTGGGTGTAACATGAAGAAAACTGAGCCCTCTGGATAGCCTCACTACGCCCACAAAATCGTTTCAGGAAGACACTAAACAAGAAGACCTCGAGCTACTGCCCTACTCTGCCGAGCCCTCAGCTCCTAAAGCAGTGATGTCACTCACAGTTAGGTGTGTCACTGTCTCTCCCCATCCTCCCAGCTACAGAGCCACGGCTGAGATTCTGCATAAAAGAAGAAGGTCATAAAAACAGAGCCCTTATCTGTTACCAAAGGAACAGAGTTCATTTGCAACATAATATAGAAAAACTTAAACCTAAGGGTACTTCGAAGAAAAACAATGGAGGTTGCACTCAAAGGTGACTGGAAGGACATTTGTGGATCTTAAAATGCAAATACAGCCTATGTGCTGTAAACTGGCTACTTTACAGAGACCAAATGGGAAATAAGTAGGTAAGAGGAGCTTTCCTGGGGTGAGGACAAATATCAAACCCTGACCTCAGAATATATTCTTTCAAAATTCCCTTTACAATTATTTCAGTGGCTTAGTCTGTAAAGCAATTGATGCCTCCAGGCAGTGTTGACAGAAAGAGAGTAATCCATCAGCAGTTAAGTGGAATTTAACAGTTGGGTGTGGTCAGGGAAAACAAAAATGAGAGGCATTTCATCATCACGGTCAAACAGGATGACTGTGGGCATTTTCAAAGCTTTGCCTCCCTAGAAGCAACACCAGAGTCTCAACAGTGCTGTTTGGGTGATGGTGGGGGACTGAGAAGGGGAGAGGACTAGGAAATAGACTGCACTAAAAATGAAACGAAACAAAACAAAGTAAACCAATCCAGCAAATCACTAAATAAATACCCAAATAACAACCTGGGCCAGGGGGAGGGAGTGTGGGGAGTAATGAGGGCCCCCTACACAGAGTTACTACAATCTGGCATCTGTCATTTTCAGTCCTCCATCCACCCCCCAAAATAAAGATTATGGGAAACACAAAGAAAACATGGCTCATACACTGGACAAAAAAAGCAGCCAAAAGACATTACTTACAACTCAGACTTAGTAGAAAAAATATATCAATCATACCCGAAAGTATGATTACAGAAGTAGAGGAGTGTGGGAGATAATAATGCCACATCAAATGGAAAGTATCAATAAATGGATTTTTTTTCTTTAAAGAACCAAACTGAAATTATGGAACAAAAACATACACTATCTGAAATGAAAATTTTACTAGAGTATCTCGACAGATCTGGACCAGCAAAAGGAGGAACTGGTAAACTTGAAGACATATTTGTAAAGACTGTGTAAGCCAATAACAGAAAGGAAAAGAAAGGGAAAAAAAAAAAAACAGCCCAAAAGGTGAGAAAAGAGAAAAACAATATTCCCAGGAATAAGGGCTGTAAACTTCCCCAATTTACTGAAAATCACATCCAGGAAGTGTTTTTATCTTGTTGAAGCAGGAAAAATCGGACCCACAAAGAGACAAACCAAAATGAAAATACCAGAGGTAAAAAACAAGGAGAGGGCGCCTGGGTGGCTCAGATGGTTAAGCATCTGCCTTCAGCTCAGGACATGATCCCAAAGTCCTGGTTTCAAGTCCCACATCACGCTGCCTGCTCAGTTTTGAGCCTGCTTCTCCCTCTGCCTCTCTCCCTGTGTGTGTCTTCTGAATAAATACAATCTTCCAAAAAAATTTTTTTTTTAAATAAGGAGAAATTTTGAAAGCAGTAGGTGAAAAATGACATACCACTTATTAGATAACTTGAGATTAACAGCTGACAACTCAGCAGAAGTAACAGGATGCCACAAAGCAGATGATTAACATACTTGAAGCACTCATAGAAGAAAGCTGCCACCCAAGAATCCAACAGTAAGCAAATCATCATTAAAAAATGAAAGTGACGGGTGCCTGGGTGGCTCAGTTGGTTAAGCCACTGCCTTCGGCTCAGGTGATGATCCTGGAGTCCTGGGATCGAGTCCCGCATCGGGCTCCCCGCTCAGCGAGGAGCTTGCTTCTCCCTCTGACCTTCTCCCCTTTCCTGTGCTCTCTCTCTCTCATTCTCTCTCTCAAATAAATAAATCTTTAAAAAAAAAAAATGAAAGTGACATAAAGACTTGCCCAGATAAACAGAAACTGAATTTCTTGCTGGCAGAGCCACCTTATAAGACATAATGAAAGAAGTCTGTCATTCTGAAACCTAGTAACCCCAAATGATAATTCAAATCCACAGAAACCAAGACTACCAATAAAGGTAATTATGTTATGTCTAAAGATAAGGAGATATATTGTTCTCCAGGACAAATCCAATATATGCGAGCAAAGCTGCAATGGTCTAAGAAAATGGTCACAGAGTTATAATAATGTAGTGTGTTTTGTAATATTAATGGAAGTAATGAACATAATAATGCCACAAAAAGCAGCAATAAGAAACAGATATATAGGAGAAATTTTCTACATATTACTGAAATTAAGCTTCTGTAAATCTAAAGCTAACATTAATGTATGTTAACAGATATATGGAAAACCCCACAGCAACTACTTAAACAATAAGCAAAAAGAAAACATAAAAAAATAATGAAATTAAAATGCTTTATTAAAAATATTTACTCAATGCAAAAGAAGGCAGCAAAGCAGGATATATGAAAAAAGAGGCATGAGACAGAAAATTCAGATTCTAAGAAGAGATTGAAAATAAAAAGATGGAAAAAATTATGCAAACAGCAACCACAGGAAAACTGGAGTAGCTATAACTCATACAAAACAAACCTGAAGGGGCCAGTGGGTGGCTCAGCTGGTTAAGCATCTGCCTCCGGCTCAGGTCATGATCCTAGGGTCCTGGGAATGCATCCTCCATTAGGCTATCTGCTCAGCGGGGAGCCTGCTTCTCCCTCTATCCCTCACCCCACTCGAGCTCATTCATGCGTGCTCGCTCTCTCTAATAAAAAAATAAATAAATAAATCTTCAAAAATAATTGGAAAGAACGTTGCTACACATAAAGAGAAATTTATAAATGATAAAAGTCCAGTGGGAAAATGTAACAATTTTATAATCATGTGTGCACTTAATAACAGATTTATCAAAATATACTGACAGAAACAAAGGGATAAATGGACAATTCAACAATAACTTTGAAACCCCACTTTCAAGAAAAAACAGAATCAAAATAAGACAAAAGTACAAGGGAATAGAAGACTTGAACAATACTAAACCTGAGACATATGGAAAACAACCCAATATAATTGCTTGCAAATGCACTTGGCAAACTTCAGTTCATCTAAATAATAGAAATAATACAAAATGCACTTTCTAACCCTAATGGGATGAAAACTGAAAGCAATAACAGTATTTTTTTAGACTCACAAACCGTTGGACACTAAAAACAAACTATAAAACCATTAGGCCAAGAAGAAATCAAAGGGAGGGTGCCTGGATGGCTCAGTTGGTTAAGTGGCTGCCTTCAGCTCAGGTCATGATCCTGGAGTCCCGGGATCAAGTCCCACATCGGGCTTCCTGCTCAGCGGGAAGTCTGCTTCTCCCTTTGACCCTCTCCCCTCTCATGCTCTCTCTCTATCTCATTCTCTCTCTCAAATAAATAAATTAAAAATCTTAAAAAAAAAAGAAATGAAAGGGAAATCAGAAAATACTTTGAAATTAGTAAAAATGAAGACAAGTATATCATATAGGACGCAGCAAAAGCAATGCTTACATGTAAATTTGTAGCAGTAAATGCCTATATTGAGATCTCAAATCAATAACCTAAGCTTCACCCCCTAAGAAGCTAAAACAAAACACCAATAACAACAAAGAACAAACTAAACCAAAAGTGAGCAGAAGGAAGTAGTATGATGAGAGCAGAAACAAAGGGCATGGAGGATAAAAATGAGGGAAAAATTAAGAAAGCCAAATGTTAGCTGTTTATAAAGATGAACATAACTGACAAACCATCTACTTAGCTTGACCAAGAAAAAGAGAAGATTCAAATTACTGCAATCAAAAATGATGGAGGATTCCAGCCAACCTTCTGGAAACAAAAACAATTATAAAGGAATAATATAATAACTGAACACCAACAATTTAGATAGCTTAGATGAATTGGAGAAATTCCTAGGGGTGGGGTGGGGAGTAGGGAAAGTAGCAAAACTGACCCAATAAGAAATAGACAATTTCAATAGAAATAGAGACTATCATTTAAAAAGAGAAAAAGAAAAGGAAAAAACTATCACAAGTGAAAAAGTTGACTCAATAATCAAGGCTGCCCACAAAGAAAAGTGGAGTCAGACAGCTTCATACATGAATGCTACTACACAGTAAATGAAAAATTAATACCAATCTTCATAAACCTTCCCATATATATATATATATATATATATATATGGGAAAGGAGGAAGCATTTTCCAATTTATTTTATGAGGCCACAATAATCCTGATACCAAAACAATACTGTTTCATATGAACACAGATGCAAAATATCCTCAACAAAGCACTATCAAACGGTATAACATAAGAACTGGGCCAAAAAAAATTTTTTTTTAAAGATTTTATTTATTTATTTCAGAGAGAGAGAGAATGAGAGATAGAGAGCACGAGAGGGAAGAGGGTCAGAGGGAGAAGCAGACTCCCTGCTGAGCAGAGAGCCCGATGTGGGACTCGATCCCGGGACTCCAGGATCATGACCTGAGCCGAAGGCAGTCGCTTAACCAACTGAGCCACACAGGCGCCCCAAAATTTTTTAAGTAATAGAATTATACATGATTATCAAATGGGATTTAACCAAGGGATCTAAGGTTGGCCCAGCATTCAAGGATCAATTAAAAGAATATATCACATCAACAGAATAAAACACAGACACAAAATCACATGATCATCTCAAGGACAGAACAAAAAAACATCTGACAAAGTCCAACAGTCTTCCATGATAAAAACACTCACCTATGAATAGAAGGGAACTTCTTCCAACCAGTGAAAGACATCTACAAAAACCTCACAGCCTACATCGTACTTTGTAAAAAAATAAATGCTTTCTCATAATACCAGGAACAAGACAAGAACATCTGCTCTCACTGCTTCAATTCAACATTGTACTGCAGGTTCTAGTTCAGGCAATAAGGCAAGGCAAAGGAATTAAAGGTGTTCCAAGGGGTGCCTGGGTGGCTCAGTTGTTAAGCGTCTGCCTTCAGCTCAGGTCATGATCCCAGGGTCCTGGGATCGAGTCCTGCATTGGGCTCCTTGCTCTGCAGGAGCCTGCTTCTCCCTCTCCCACTCCCCCTGCTCGTGTTCCCTCTCTCGCTGTGTCTTTCTGTCAAATAAATAAATAAATAATTAAAAAAAAAAATAAAAGGTGTCCCAATAGTAAAGAAAAGAGTTACATACTTCTACTCAGATGACATGATTTTGTACATCAAAAATCCCAAGGAGTCAACTAAATGACTATTAGAATGAAGTTAATAAGCTCAGACACATTGTAGTGTGATCCCCAATTATGTATATATATATTTGCAGTGAAAAACTCTAAAATAAAATGGAGAACACAATTCCATTCACAAGAGCAATGAACATACAGAAGAAAGCTAGACCCCTATCACATACCACTTTCAAAAATTAACTAAAAATGGATTAATGGCTTAAATGTAAAGCCTGTAAGTATAAAACTCCTAAAAGAAAACACAGCAGGAAAGGTCCTTGACATTGGTTTGGGCAACAACTTTTTAGATTTGGCACCAAAAGTATAAGCAAAAATCAAAGGAAACAGCCACCAAAATAAAAAGGCAACCTATAGAATGGGAGAAGATCTCTTCTCATGACACAACCAATAAACGGTTAGTATCTACATATATAAAGCAGTCATACAACTCAACAGCAACAAACCAACACACACACAATGCAATTAAAAAATCGACAGAGTGACATTTTTCCCAGAAAGACATACAGACAGCCAACAGGTCCATGAAAATGACATAGTGATGCTCAACATCACTTATCATCAGGGAAATGCAAATCAAAACCACAATGAGATATCACATCACACCTGGCAGAATGGCTAAAATTAACAAGATAGGAAACAAAAGGTGTTGGTGAGGATGCAGAGAAAGGGGAACCCTGGTGCACTGTTGGTGGGAATGCAAGCTGGTGCAGCCACTCTGGAAAACAGTATGGAGGTTCCTCAATTTTTAAAAAGTAGAACTACCATATGATGCAACAATCTCACTTCTGGGTATATATCCAAAGGAAATGAAAAATGCCTATTGTGATAGGCATTTGCAATGTTCATCAAAGCATTAAGTTGTGCCCCTTAAACTTGCACAAAATGTCAGTCATATCTAAATAAAGTTGGTGCCATCTATAAGCTAATATGGAAACACCACAGAAAGCATATATTTAGCAAGTTTCAAAGACACTGAATACTTCCAAAATAGGCAAAAATGGTCTTCCCTTATTTCTTTCCCTAAATACCTTTTTATAAAGTGGTCTTTCAAATCCTAAATCAATAATATGCTCAACATACGTATACCACTAATGTAAACTACACAAGACTCACCCACAGAAACCACAAGCCACAGAAATGGTAAATTAACTATATTTTTCAACAACTTTTGAGGTATGATTCCAAGCAGACTAACTACAAAACTTATATATATATAGTACTGATTTACAGAAATAAAAAACCTTAGGTAAGGTGACAATTTAAAATACTGAGTTTTTAGCCACATCTCTAAAGATATTTCTTAGGTTGATAACTTCTTTGGTATAGCTTTTCTTGTTTTTGTTTTTGTTTTTTAAGATTTTATTTATGCATTTGAGAGAGAGATTGTGCAAGACAGCACCAGCTCCAGGGATGGGCAGAAGCAGACTCCTCACTGAGCAGGGAGCTCAATGCCAGACTCATCCCTGGACCCTGAGATAATGACCTGAGCCAAAGGCACATGTTTAACTGACTGAGCCACCCAGGCCAGTACAGCTTTTAAAAAGTAGGTTACAGGGGCGCCTGGATGGGGGATGGGTGTCTGCCTTGGGCTGGGGTAATGATTCAGGGGTCCTGGGATCGCCCCTGCCTGATGGTCCTTGCTCAGCAGGGAGCCTGCTTCTCCCCCTGCTTCTCTCCCTCTACCTCTGCCTGCCGCTCTCCCTGCTTGTGCTCTCTCTCTTTCTCAAATAAATAAAACCTTTTAAAAAATAAAAATAAAACTGTTACAGTAATTTGCCAATACTTCCTGGGTTTTAAATATCAGTGCTCTTGAACATATTGTGAATGGAATTGCTCTAAAATTCTAGGTGAGGGGCGCCTGGGTGGCTCAGTCGTTAAGCTTCTGCCTTTGGCTCAGGTCATGATCCCAGGCTCCTGGGATTGAGCCCCTCATCAGGCTCCCTGGTCCGCGGGAAGCCCGCTTCTCCCTCTCCCACTCCCCCTGCTTGTGTTCCTTCTCTCACTGTCTCTCTCTGTCAAATAAATAAAAATTAAAAAATAAAATTCTAGGCAAGATTTTGTTTAGAACTCTTGGCCTTAAAAAACTTTGCTTAAAGTTGCATATTTTATGCTACTATGATTTATATTAAATTATGTATACAAATAGTGTGTTAAGTCAGCAACAATATACACCTAACATGCTACAATCATTTATTTTCATTTTCTTTAAAACACTACTAATTACCTTCTTTCCTAACTATCGTTTGAATGTTGTCTGGTTAAAGTCTTCATTTTTTGAGCACAAGTTTCTGTGCAGATCATATATCACCCAAAAGTGTCAGATACAGATTGAAAAAACACTGAATTTAGAATAATACATTATTTCTATATAGTAATGATTAATTAAAAGTTTAAGGGAAAGTCACCTACAAAAACTGGATTGGAAGCATTGGAAGCATACTTTTTTAAAACCTGTCACTCAAATGAAAATATAAATTCTGACATTTAAAAAAATAAAATGTCTAACTATAAAAATACATCATTCAATAACACTAATTTTTATAAAAAGGAACATAGATAATGAGTATGAATTACATGGAGATGATTCTACATTCTCATTTCTGTGGTAGTCTGCTCACCTATGTTGCTTGCCATATCACTAAGACAAAAATTAATACATTGATATTTTCATTTCAATTCTCCTTCAAAATAATCAAACTGTTGTAAAATACTTTAATCATATAAGGTTTATTCTGTTCTAAGAAAAACAGTATTTTAAATTGGCTCATTTTGGGGGCCCCTGCGTCACTCAGTCAGTTAAGGGTTGGACTCTTGATTACAGCTCAGGTTGGTCAGATCCAGCTCTGCACAGAGCCTGGGCGTGGGATCTGTTTAAGATTCTCTCTCTCCCTCTCCCTCCCCCCTTGCTCTGTCTACAACAGTAAAAAAAGTTTTTAAGATCTTTTAATTAAAAAGAAAATGAATTGGCTTATTTTCCAGTTGTTTGTGTTTTAAAGGACACACTGTATAAAATGACTCAACCAGTTGTACTAATTCTATAGTCATCCAAGGCTTGGTCAGATAGTTGTGGCTATCACCTGTGGTTAAAATTATGTCATGGCACCCGATTTTCAAGTTTCATATTTCTAACATAAAAAAATTGTGCAGGGATTCTTATAAATTACTGAGTCCAGAAGTTTGCAATGTTCAGAGAGAATGCTAGGGAACCAAAATAGTTTTGCTTTGTTTTGTGTTTCCCTACCTTAACCCACACATATGCTGAAACAATAATTCAAAAGCATCCCTCTTCCAGAGTTTATTTTCAAATGGCAGTGCCAGGCAGCGGTAAGGAGAAAGCAGGAGCAACGTCATCACACTGAGCGTTTTCAAGTGTTAAAATTACTGCGAAGCCTGCAGTATTTTCTTTCTGGCACAGAGGCCCAGCATGGAGAGCAACTGCTTCAGACAGTACAAGATACCAGATAACCACTGCGAATACTCGGTTTTAAAGGAATTCCAAATTACACAAGAAATGCATCCTTCCATATGTAGCTGAACCAGTGACCCCATTTGACAATCGAATAGAAAGATAAGGGGAAATGTCCTTACATCAATTTATTGAACGTAATCTGGCAATGCTTTTGGAAGAATCCGTTTTTACTTTATGGGATTTATTTACAGAACACCAATTTAAAGTTCTGTTCATACACTGTAGAAGAAGAAAATGTAATTCAAGTGGTGTTATCCTTTTACTCCAAAAGTATGTGCGTCTAATATTCCATTCTGACTGCAGTACACTGGGCTATTTCAATTAGAATTTTAACTCAGTATTTTTTTAAAAGGTGCTAAAGAGCAACCATCATAGTCTGGGAGCAGGCTCTCCCAACTCCAAAAGAACTGGAAATCCCTGAAAGTGGCCCATCTGGCACCAGTCTTTGGATGGAAACTAGGCTGAGCCCGCCAGACAAGGAACCCACACCACGAAGCTGGAGCGCACGTTTACGCTCCAAGATGACAGCTCATCTGGCCACCGCGGGGCCGAGGGCGGTGGGCCGCTGAGGCCCGGGAGGGATGGGCGAGGCCGCGGCGGAAAAAGGAAAAGAGGGCCATCCGTCAGCCCTGGGAGAGGAAATTCCAGGCGCCCAGCTTCCAGGCGCCGGTCGGCGGGTGACGTGAGGAACCAAGTCAGTGTGTCGGCCCCGCGGAGGGAATTCTTGAGAAAGAATAATCTCCAAGCTCAGGGCTATTCCAAACTTGGGAGAAGGAAAGACCCAAACAAGCCCTTAGCCAATCGGGAGACGCCCCAACCAGGTCCAGGCCTGCGTACGTCGCCGGCGCCTCTGCGGTGGGGTGGAAAACCAGTAGTGGCACTTCCGTCCGGGTCTTATTACCCCCACCACCACTCAAGCTTACCGGTCGCGGGGGTCGATCCACGACGTCTGGCGCGTGTTGTGGTCGATGTAGAAGACGCGGCCGTCGTAGTCACACGCCTCCTCCCAGCCGGCTGGCAGCGGCAGCTCGGCGCTCTCCCGGGCTGTGGGGGCGGGAGGAAGAGGAGCCGGAGGCGGCATCTGCGCGGAGCGCACAGAGAGTGCTGGCTGAGGCGGCTCCCTCGCAAGCTCCCGCGTCCGTCTCCGCCGCCGCCGACGGCCGCTTAGCAACGGCATGACCGCACGGTCCCCGCGGCCCCACTTGCCTCCACCGTGAATCGCCTCCTCAGCCAGTACTAAGGCGGGGAGCAAGGGACGCTGCGACGGCAGTGGGGAGCCAGCCGCCGCGCCCCGTGCATTCTTCGCCCGGCACGCGCGCACCCACTAGTCTAACAATCGCTCCAAATGGCAAATTCGAAACCTATGGCACAGCCTATCCCGGCGTCCCTTCCATTCCTAAGGGACGCACAGCCATCTTCACTCCTCCTCGCAGGCCGACCTGGTGTGGGCGGGAATGTGGTAAAAGGCCACACCTTCCTCAATCCTCAACTCCTCCTACAGCTTCCCTCCAGGACGGCCAGATACTAGCTCCTGCTACAACTGTTTTCACCCTCCAACTTCTCCTTTTACTGCTCTTCCTCCACCCTCTGCTCCACCTTCCGATTTCGCCTACTTCCAATCTTCAGACTCCTCCACCACGACTTCTCCTACCCTGCCCGTTGCGATTCCCCTGCCCTTTCTACTCCTTAAACTCGCTGGTCCTGCTCCCGCTGTACTTTCTCTACAACTGCGATTTTTTTTTTCTCTTGCCTCATCCACTTCTTTCTTCTGCTCTTCCCACTTCCCTGCGCCACAGTGACCTGCTCCACTTCTCTGTGAAACTGCAGGAATACCAGGATGGTGGCACAGACCATAGACCCTCTTCAGACCCACGCTATCACAAAATGAAAACAGCCCAGATCTACTCTCCAGGATTCAAACACTTAAGAGCAAGAGGTATACCTCACTTCACCCCTCACGCTCTTACCAAACACTGGAAGTCTGAATATGGGAGAAGGAACAGCTGATAAACACTGCATAGCATGAATACCAAACTTGGCCCCACAAAAGAGGGTAAAGTCTAAACATACCTACAAGAAGAATCTCCAACACACCTATCTGTATCACAATATATTACCATATTTACGGTCTTAATTCATTACCTATTTTCAGATAAAAACTTTTTTATGTGAATTTTTAAATTGATTTTTAAAAAAAGCAGTATGAACACAAATGACATACAAAGAATAAAGGATGCTAGAGTGTGCATAATCTCACATACATTTATTTTGTTGTTTGTTTTCTCTCTATTCCCTTAAAATATAAATCCCATGAATCAGGAATTTTTAAATCTCCTGAATGTAGAATTTTGCTGGCATCAAGCAGACACTCAAATACTTTTCAAATGAATGAATACGTGAATTTTGGACTTTTTATATATTACACTGGAAGTTTTGGTGGAAACAGCCATTGTCTTTAAAAATTGGAGGTAATTACCCAAAGTCATTCTGAATATTTATTCAAAATATTTGTATTTGCAAAAGATCTTGTGTGATGGTGTGATCATGTATCAGAAACATTTTCCGTTCACTTATCACCAGTGTACTTTTCCACATTTCCCAGCATGTAAGTACAGCCAAGAGATTTGCTTATCCAATGAAACCTCAAACAAGTGACCTGTAACCCCGTAGGACCACAGCATTCGGGAGCAAACATGGAACTCTTTGTTTTCTTCTGGCACCTCGTTAATCATGAAGAGCACCTTTTTCCGATGGTGCACCTATACGACGTTGCAGTATCCTTCATCCTGGTCCTGAATGTCTGTGGGGTCCTGAACGTCAAACCTACCTTGCCAACTAAGACACAACCTAGTCTGGCTTTATATAGAGTTGCATAGTTTCATCCATCCAGTAAGGGCTCTTGTAAATGTTCAACAGTAATGTAAGTGGCTTCATGATCTTAAGTTATTTATTGCTACTAAAAACATTATGGAAACGCAAAGCAACTCAGATTTTTAATGCTAAGATTTAACTGAAATCTAATCAGTAACCCATGAAAACTTTACTGAGCTACACATGTGTGTATCTAAAAATATATGTAGTAAGTTACTTATATTTAAATCATATACATTAAAATTATACATATTAAAGCATTTAGCCATCACTTTCCAGCAAACATGTTATACCAGAATGACGTAAAGGAACTCTTACATTGACCTGGGTGCATGTTTTAGGTCAGACACATGTGAACTGAAGATTTTTTCAAAAACAGTTTCTGTACTCTAGCTTATGAACCACCTCCCTTCTTGTCATAAAGCTGAGCTCCCAATTCTGTGAGTTTCAGAAGTAGTTCAGTGAGGAGACTCTCACAGGCTCAGATGCCCAGAAAAAAAAAAAAGAGGAAGAAGAAGATAATCTTTTCTGGCACCTTTAATTGCTAAACTTCTTCAGGATGACATTAGTTTTTGTTATTTTCTCAATAAACACAAATTACTATTATAAATATGATATAAACAGAATATATGTCATATTCTCATAGAAAGTATTGGATTTTTTCAATTGAAAATTAAACTTATTTAGACTTTCCTATTTGATATTAAAAAACTGAGCTGTATATATCTTCTTTATCATTCTCTTTTATATCACGTGAGAGCAATCTTTAATTACAAAATGGATTCTCCTTTTTTTAATTGAAGTACAGCTGACATATAATGTTCTATTATTTCAGGTATACAACACAGTGATTTGACAATTATATACAAAATGCTTGCTGCAAGTGTAGTTACCATCTGTCACCATACAACGTTATTACAATATTGACTATCTTCTCTATGCAGGACTTTTCATCCCTGTGACTTACTTATTTTGTAACGAAGTTTGCTTCTCTTAATCCCTTTAGCCCGTTTCACCACACTTCCACTCCCTCCCCTTGGACAACCACCACCCATTTGTTCACTATATTTATGACTCTTTCTGTCTTCGTTTGTTCATTTCTTTTGTTTTTTCAGGTTCCACATATAACTCGAATCATATGGTATTTGTCTTTTCCTGTCTGACTTATTTCATGAGCTTAACACCCTCTATCTAGGTCCATCAGTGTTGATGCAAATGGCAAGATTTCATTCTAACTGCTGGCTGAAAAAATATTCCATCCTACGTACATGCCACATCTTTTTTTTTTTTTTTTAAGATTTTAGTTATTTATTTCTCAGGGAGAGAGAGAGCACATTCAGGGGAAGCAGCTGGCCGAGGGAGAAGCAGGCTCACCACTGAGGGAGCCCGATGTGGGACTTGATCCCAGGACCCAGGGATCACGACCTGAGCCGAAGGCAGACGCTTAACCATCTGACCCACCCAGGCGTCCCATATTTTTTTCTTCATTATCTATCAATGCACACTTAGGTTGTTTCCATATCTTCGCTGTTGTAAATAATGCTGCTATAAACCCATAGAGGTGCATAGGTCTTTTCAAACTGGCGTTTTTGTATTCTTTGGGTAAATATCCAGAAGTAGAATTCTTGGGTTGCGTGGTATTTCTATTTTCAACTTTTTGAGGAAACTCCATGCTGTTTGATTTAAATTCCCACCAACAGTGCCAGAGGGTGCCATTCTGTCCATATCCTTGCCAGCACTTGTTATTTCTTCCCATTTTGATATTAGTCTTCCTGACAGGTGTGAGGTGGTATCTCCATGGTGGTTTTGACTTGTATTTGCCTGATGATCAGTGATTTAGATGTTTTCATGTATCTTTTGGCCATTTGCATGTCTTTTGGGGGGAAATGTCCATTCAGGTCCCCTGCCCTTAGAAATTGGATTTTTGTGTGTGTGCTTGTTTATTTGTTTGTTTGTTTGGGATTACATGGAATCTTTAGATATTAACCACTCACTGGAGATACTTTGCAAACATTTTCTCCCATTCGATAGGTTGCCGTTTTATTTTGTTGACAGATTCCTTCACTGTGCAAAAGTTTTTTGTTTAGGTGGAGTCCCAGTAGTTTATTTGCTTTTGTTTCCCTTGCCTGAGGAGACAGATCCAGAAAAATATTGCTAAGGCTGATGTCCAAAAGATTACTGCCTATGTTTTCTCATAAGAGTTTTATGGTTTCAAGTCTTAGATATTTAGATTTTTTTAAACCACTTTGAGTTTGTTTTTGTGTATTGTGTAAGAAGTTGTCCAGTTTTGTTCTTTTTGCATGTAGCTGTTTGGTTTTTCTGGCACTGTTTATTGAAGTGACTGTCCTTTCCCCATTGTATATCCTTCCCTTCTTTGTTGTAGATTTTGTAACTGTATGTAAATGTTTGTTTATTTCTGTGCTCTCTATTCTATTCCATTCATCTTCTGCCTGTTTTTGTGCTAATACCATACTGTTTTGATTACTGTGGCTTTGTAGCATACCTTGAAATCTGGGATTGTGATGCTTTCAGCTTTGTTCTTCCTTCTCGACCGATTTGACTATTTGAGGTTGTTGGTAGTTTCATACAATTTGTAGAATTAGTTTTTCTAGTTCTGTGAAAAATAATGTTAGTATTTTGATAGAGATCACATTGAGTCTGTAGATCGCATTGGATATGAATTGCATTTTAACATTATTAAATCTTCCAATCTAGGAACATGGTATGCATTTCTTTTTATTCGTGTTATCTTTCATTTCCTTCATCAATGTCTCATTGTGTTCAGGGTATAGGTCTTTACCTCTTTGGTTGATGATATTACTGGGTAATATATTTTTCTTGGCGCAGTTGTAAATGGGATTGGTGTCTTAATTTCTCTTTCTGGTACTTTGTTATTAGTATCCAGATTTCCAGATATTAATTTTGTATTCTGCAACATTACCAAATTCATCTGTCAGTTCCAATAGTTTTTTGGTAGAGTCTTTAGGGTTTTCTATAGGTAGTATCATGTCATCTACAGATAATGAAAGATGAACTTCTCTACCAGTCTGGATGCCTTTTATTTCTTTTTCTTGTCTGATTGCTACAGCTATGACCTCCAGTCCTATGTTGAATAACAGTGGTGAGAGTGGATATCCTTGTCTTGTTTCTGATTTTAGAGGAAAAGCTCTCTTCAGCTTCCACAGTGAACATGATGTTAGCTGTAGGTTTGTCAGTTATGACCTCTATTATGCTCAGGTATGTTCCCTCTAAATTTGCTTTGTTCAAAGTTTTTATCAGGAACAAATGATGAATACCATCAAAAGGCTTTTCTGCATCTATTGAGATAATCATGTAATTTTATCCTTCATTGTGTTAATGTGGTATATCACATTTATTGATTTGTGGATTTTGAACCACCTTGTATCCCTGGAATAAATCCCACTTATCATGGTGCATGATTTTTTTTTGATGGATTGTTAAATTTGGTTTACTACCATTTTATTGAGGGGTTTTGCATGTATATTCATATTGGCCCATAATTTTCCTTTTTTGCAGTGTCTTTGTCTGGTTTTGGTACCGGGGTAATGCTGGCCTCATGGAAAGATTTTGGAAGTTTTCATTTCCCTTCTATTTTTTGGCGTAGCATGAGAAGGGTAGGTATGAGCTCTTCCTTGAATTTTTGGTATAATTTACTCCTGAAGCCATTTGGTCCTGGACAGTGATTTCTTAGTTTTTTTTTTAATTACCAAGTCAATTTTCTTACTACTGTTCAGAGTTTCCGTCTCCCTTATTCAGTTTTGGAAGAGTGAATGTTCCTAGGAATGTATTCTTTTCTTCTAGCTCGACCAATTCGTTGGCACATAATTTTTCATAGTATTCTCTTAACATCCTTTGCATTTCCGTGGTGCTGGTTTTATCCCCTCTTCTTTCATTTCTGATTTTATTTATTTGAATAGTGTGTCTTTTTTTATACTGAAGAATCTGCAGAAAGGTTTATCATTTTTGTCTATCTTTTCAACAGCTCTTAGCCTCATTGATCTTATCTATTGTCTTTTTTAGTCTCTATTTCATTTTATCCCCTAATCTTTATTATCATTTCCTTCCTTCTATTACCTTTTGGCTTGTGTATTCTTCTTTTTCTAATTCCTTTCGATGTAAGGTTAGATTATTTGAGATTTTTCTTGCTTCTTGAGGTATGCCCGATTGCTGTAAGCTAACCTCTTACAACAGCCTTTGTTGTGTTTCAAAGATTTTGAACCACTGTGTTTCCATTTCATTTGTACATTTTATTTCCCCTTTAACTTCTGTATTGACCTATTAGTTGTTTAGCAGCATGTTGGTGTATTCCATTTTTTCCCCTGTAATTGATTTTCAGTTTCATATCATCAGAAAAGATACTTGATGTTACTTTAATCTTCTTAAATATATTGAGACTTGTTTGGGGTATGACATATGATCTATTTTAGATAATGTTCCATGTGCACTTGGAAAGAATGTATATTCCGCTGTTTTTGAATGGAATGTTTTGCATGTATTTGTCAGGTCCATCTGGTTCAATGTGTCGTTCAAAGCCACAGTTTCCTTGTTGATTTTCTGTCTGGATGATCTATCCATTCATGTAAGTGAGGTGTTAAAGTCCCTAGCTATTATTGTATTGTGCTTAATTTCTCCCCTTATGTTAATTAATATGTAGTTTATATAGTTAGTTGCTCGTATGTTTGGGGTAAGGATATTTACAATTGCTATGTTCTCTTGTTGGATTGATCCCTTTATCATTATGTAATGCTCTTTTTTGTCTCTTGTTATAGTCTTTGTTTATCAGTTTGTTTGATGTAAGTATTGCTACCCCTGCCTTTTTTCACTCTTATTTGAATGAAATTTTTCCCCCATCCTTTCACTTTTGCTCTGTATATATGTTTAGATCTGAAGAAAGTTACCTGTAAGCAGCATATACATAGGTCTTATTTGCTTGTTTTTTAATTAACCAGTCATCCTATGTCTTTTGATTGGAACATTTAGGTCCTTTACATTTAAAGTAATTATTCATAGGTATGTACTTACTGAAATTGTGTTAATTGGTTTCTGTTTGTTTTGTAGTTTTTCCGTTTCTTTCTTCTTCTCTTGCTCTCTTTCCTTATGATTGATGACCTTCATTAGGTTGGATTCCTTTCTCTTTATTTCCTGCGTATCTATTAGAAGTTTTTGTTTGCAGTTGCCATTAGGTTCATATGTAATATCTTAAGTATTTCAGTCTATATTAAGTTGATGGTTCCTGAAGTTCAAACACATTCTAAAGCACTATATTTTTACTCCTCCTCCATCTTTTATGTATACAATGTCATATTTTATATTTTGTGAATTCCTTAACTAATTTTTTTAGTTACAATTGATATTACTACTTTTGTCTTTTAGCCTTTATATTGATTTATTACCTTTACAATCTGTTTGCTTTTACCAGTGAAGAGTTTTCCTTTCATAGTTATGCTCTTTTCTTTTCCACTTAAGGAAGTCCCTTGAACATTTCTTGTAAGGCAGGTTGACAGGTAATGAACTACTTTAACTTTTGTCTGGAAAACTCTTTATCTCTCCTTCAATACTGAATGATGACTTTGCCAGAGGAATATTTTTTCTTGTAGGATGTTTTCCTTTTAACTCTATGAATACATCATGCCACTTTCTTCGGGCTTACAAAGTTTCTTCTGAAAGTCAGCTGATAGCTTTATGGGGCGTCCTCTTGTATGTAACTAGTTGCTTTACTCTTGCTGCTTTTAAGATTCTCTCTTTATCATTAATTTTTGCCTTTACATTATGATGTGTTTTGTTGTGGACTTTCTTGCATTTATCTTCTCTAGGACTCTCTATGCCTCCTGGATCGGGATGGCCTCAGGTTAGAGAAGTTTTTGTCTATTATTTCTCCAAATAAGTTTTTTGCCCCTTTCTCTCTCTCATCTCCTTCTGGGACCTCTATAATGCAAACATCAGTAAGCTTGATGTCCCACGGATCCCTTAACTTATTGTCTTTTTTTTTTTTCCTTTTTGCTGTTCAGCTTGTGTGCTTTCTATAACCCTGTCTTCCAGATCATTGATCTGTTGTTCTGCATTTGCTAATCTGTTGTTGATTCCCTCTAGTGTACTTTAATGTCAGTTATGATGTTTGTCAATTCTGATTGGTTCCTTTTTACATTTTCTATCTCTTTTTAAATTTCTCAGAGTTTATCCACTCTTCCTCCAAGCCCAGTAAGCATCTTTTTGACCATTACTTTGAACTTTGAACTCTTTATTGGGTAGGTTGATTATCTGTATTTCATTTAGTACTTTTTCTGAAGTTTTGTCTTCTCTTGATTGGAATATATCCCTCTGTCTCCTCATTTACTTCCTTCTCTGTGTCTTTTTCTATAAAGCATGTAAAACAGCTACTTCTCTCAGTTTTGAAGATGCAGTTGTGTGTATGAACATCCTCTGTGCGGACTGTGTGTGCCTGGCAGTTTTGGCTGGTTAGCTGGAGCTAGAATCGGAGTTGGCTGTGGATCTCAGAGCTACCCTGATGGCATGGCTGGAGTTGAGGCAGGCACTGGCCAGGTGGTCCTGGGGCACTCTCCACTGGGGCTACCCTGGCAGAATGGCTTGCGCTGGAGCAGAGGTGGACCATGGCACTCTTATGGGATGGCTGGAGGTGAAGTAGATGGAGGCCAGGGAATCCTGAGCTGTTCCCTACTGGGGCCACCATGGCAAGATTGCTGGTACTGGGAAGGGTGCGGGGCAGGACACTAACCATTGGGCGCACCCAAGCAATATCACTGGAGCTGAAGCAGGCATGGGCCAGGGTGTCTGGGGACCATCCTCATCTGGGTGGCCCTGATGAGATAGTTGAAGCTGATGCAGGTATAAGCTGGGGCATGGCTGGAGCCAAAGTGGGCATGGGTGGTCAGTGTCCCAGGGTGCTTGTGCCTGGGTCACCTTGGCAGGATGGATGGAGCTATAGTGGGTATAGGCTGGGGTTTCCTGGTGTATGTCATTCCAGGGCAGGCTTGGTGGGATTGCTGGAGCTGGGGGAGCCACATCCAGGTGGTTGCTTTGGGGAGATGGCTGGAGCTATTGTGGGTTAACAGTCTGGGGCTTGCTGAGGTGGCCCAGCAGAGCACCTGGACCTCACTCCCGTCTGCACTGTCATGGTGGTGGGGGAACGTAAGCAATGGTGTTCACCAGTACCTTTGACCATACTGAGTTCTAGCAGATGCCCACCATTTGGCAGATAAACTTTGGTTAGTAAATGAGTTTCCTCCACTTCTAGTCTCATTGCCCTGTAAAGTAGTTTTTTCATGGTGTCCAGCCTGGGCAAAACTCTGCACTGGCTCCTCAGTACTATCCCTCCCCACAACAGTTTACAGCATTACGTATGGGAGTTTCCAAAAGGGGAACTGCCATTCTTTATGGTTCCCCCCCACCCCCCGCCGCCACACCGCTCCTTTGGGCAGAGCTGTTCAATTGGCTCTCAGTTTTTTTTCAGAAGGAATTGACCTAGATACAGGTATAGATTCAGTGTGTCTGTGGGAAAGGGTGAGTTCAGGGTCTTCCTACGTTGTAATTTTACACCCCTCTCCCCTTTGCTCCTTTTTAAATAGTCAAGAGACACTACTCACACAAAACACCAAATGCAATTGTTTTTCTTTCTCTGTATTTGGGGGTCCTATGAAACAAATTTTTTTTAGCCATTATGAGCCAATTTTTAGCTAAATGAAGTTAAAAATTGGAACAAAACACCTCTAGAATTTAGAGTGCCTAATTCTGCTACTAGTTCACAGGGTGCCTTAGTCCACTGTAGAAAATTGTGCCACTCCAAGGAGAGGGACTATTATCAGACACTGCTTCAACAGGGATAACAAGTCTGTGCCAAGGGCGGGAATTGGTGAGCTGAGTACAGACTATATACCTCCTGGAGACTTTTTGTACAGCTTCAACTATCTTAATAATCCTTGGCAGCCCTGTGAGTGGCAAGCTCTGCACTCCGTTTAAGGAGTTCAAAGCCTGTTAAGACATAAGGTCCTGCCTTGCAACATGCATGTTACTACAGGGCTTGTTTTAATATAATTTCTGGAAATTTAAACAAAAGGCTGTGGAAACAATAAGGACTCAGCAACAACAGTAAGAAACTTGGTATTTAGAAGTATTCACCTCGGGGTGCCTGGGTGGCTCAGTTGGTTAAGCGACTACCTTCGGCTCAGGTCATGATCCTGGAGTCCCGGGATCGACTCCCGCGTCGGGCTCCCTGCTCAGCAGGGAGTCTGCTTCTCCCTCTGACCTTCCTCCCTCTCATGCTCTCTCTCTACCATTCTCTCTCTCTCTCTCAATAAATAAATAAAAATCTTTAAAATAAAAAAAAAAGAAGTATTCACCTCGGGTATTTGCACTGTGGCTACAATTCTCAATCATTTTGGCCTCAGGACTCTACACTCTAATGGTTTGTTGGGGGACCCAAGGAGTTCCTGTTTATATGGGTTATATCTATTGATATTTACTATATTAGAAAGGAAAAATAGGGTGATATCAACAAGATGGAGGGCTAAGAAATCCAACTGTCATTTCCCCCCCACAAAACCAATATGCAATAAACAACAAATGAACAAAAATAGGTCTTAGAAAGTTCTGCATTATAATGAAATAGCAATAGACACCCTGAAGAGCTTTTTTTTTTTTTTTTTTTAATGAGAATAACTACACAGAAAAGTACAGGAAGTATTTTTCCTGCATCACCCTATCACCTAGTCCAGAACAATTTGATGTCAAGTGGAACTCCTTCAGAGGGATTTCACCCCATGGGATAAAGGAAAACGGAGAATCCCAGGAGCCTTTGACAGCAAGCACCCCAGAGCCTTAACCAATGCTGAACCCAGCTGACAGAGCTGCTGGAGCCCCCACTGCTGCATCTGCCCACTCTCTGAGTCTTGAGCTACTGCTACAGAAAGATCTGCCCCCACAGTTACCACTGTGGCCCACTCGCAGGACTGGGAAGTAGTGCCCTGCTATACATGGGTCTGAAGCTGTCATTGCTTTGAGCCCTTCTCCCAGATTGCAAGTAATAGCTTTGACCCAACAATACCAAAGCAGAGCCACTGCTGTTCTATATCCCACCCTGGGCCCCAGGTCACAGCTATCACATGTCATTACTGAGTCTAAGTTGCCACCGATCTATGCCCCAGCCCTAGGATCATTGGTCATGGCTTTACCCACCACTGCTGGGGCCACACTGCTGTTGCCCTGCATTCCATATCCAGGATCCCAACACGCGGCTTTAATGAGCCATGATCAGAGATATGCTGCTGTTGTTCTGAAACTTCCCCCTGGGATATATTCCCCCTGGGACTTTGACTCACCATTCCCAGGCCGCATTGCAACTGTACCCTGATCCCTGTGCCCAACCCACCACTGCACCCTGTCATCTCAGGCCCATACTACAGCTGCATCCCTGCTCTATAGCCAGAGGAAATTCTAGAACATCAGGGCTCAGTTCCACTAGAGATATGCATACTTCTACCCCTCAGACACCACTGGCACTGTTGCAGCAAGGCACCCATGCCCCCACTATCCAGGTATCGTAGTAGCTACCACAGGGTCCTGACCTGAGCTGCTATTGCTTTGAATATAGTGCCAGATCTGGCCCTAAGAAGTTTCACCTTGGCTAAGACTTCACCCCAAAAAAGAACAGGAGGACTGCATCAACTTTTATTTCTGAGGATCCCTATGGCCCTGTATAGCACTGCCACCTGCCCAATCACTACACTGTTGGCCACAGAAAACACTTAGAGTCTCACAGGAATCAACCTGAGCTGATGGAGCTCCACGGAGACTTCATCTCTGTGCTCTCTCAGGAATCAGACATACTGCACCCCATCCAGCTGGCACCCACATTCAGGTGAAATCCTGCCCACCAGTCTGAAAAGACTGAAATAGGGGACTACTTCCTCAAGTGTGCAGACATCAGTGCAAGGCAATAAAAAAAAAAATGAAACAGCAAGGAAACAATGATAATACCAAAGGAACACAATAATTTCCCACTAACTGATCCCAAGGAAACAGGCTTCTGTATGTTACCCTGAAAAGGAATTAAAAAACAATTACTTAAAAGAAGCTCACTTGGTTTTCAGAGAACTCATACAGAAAACTCTGAACTCAGAAAAACAGTCCTTACAAAGGGCAAGATTTCGTTCTTTCTATGGCTGAATAGTATTGCATTCTATATATACACATCTTCTTTATCCATTTATGGATGGAGCTAAAGAGTATAAGGCTAAGTGAAATAAATCAGTCAGACAATGATTTCACTCATATGTGGAATTTAAGAAACAAAACAGAGGAGCAAAGGGAAAAAAGAGAGAGAGAAACCAAGAAACCTATTCTTAATTCTAGAGAACAAGCTAATGGTTACCAGACGGGAGGTAAATGATAACTAGAGTTCTTGAAGGAGAAATAAAAGGACACTAATTAAGTAGCATGAAAACATGTGAGTATAAAATTCACTTGTAAAGGTAAATACTCTAACAGTGTAATTCTGCTTTGTAATCACGTTGACTCTCATATCAGTTAAAAAGACAGAAGTTTGGAAAAACATACTAAAGCTAAAAATAAAATATTCTGTAGTGGAAACAAAGTATCTATAAAAATGTAAGTTGGGACAACAACAACAAAAAATGTAGCAGTGGCCAAGTAAATGTGTGGAAATTCTTAAAATGCAAATTGTGTGCAATTTCCTCTTTGCAGGGCGCCTGGGTGGCTCAGTCGGTTAAGTGTCTGCCTTCAGCTCAGCTCATGATCTCGGGGTCCTGGGCTCAAGGCCCACATTGGACAGCCTGCTCAGTGGGGAGCCTGCTTCTCCCTCTGCCTGCCACTACCCCGCTTGTGCTCGCTCTCTTCCTCTCTTTCTCTCCCTCTGTCAAATAAATAAATAAGTCTTAAAAAAAAAAAAAAACCAACAATTTCTCTTTGCATTTGAAGTTGTTGTTATCAGGTTAAAGGCTATTATAATCATAAAGTATTATAAAATCCTCATGGTAATAGCAAAGCAAATATTCATAATAAATACAAAAGTGATAAAAATGAAAACAAAGTATGTCACGGCAGAAAAAACAACTCACAAAGAAGTGGAGCAATGGTGGGGGGAATAGAAAGGGACTAGAAAACAATAAACAAACTAGCAATACTAAGTCTTTATCTTTCAATAATTATTCTAAATATAAATGGTTTAAATTCTACAATTAAAACATAGAGTAGCTGAATAAATAACAATTTAAAAGAGACCCAATCATATGTTGGCTAGTGGAGACTCATTTCAGCACCAAATTCACACATAAGCTCAAAGTGAAGAGATGGGGGAAAAATTTTATGAAAGTGAAAACCAAAAGGGAAGAGGAGTCAGTACACTTATATCAGACAAAATAGATTTTAAGTCAAAAGATTGTCTGGGGAAAATCTGTAGCCAAGAATATTATATGCAGCAAGACTATCATTCTGAAAATCATTCTGAGTTTGTGGTTCCTGGAGAACCAAAAACTAAAGGAGTTCATGTCCACTAAAAAAGCCTTGCAAGAAATGTTAAAGGGGACTCTTTGAGTGAGAACACAGAGGAACACAGAAAATCTCCAGAAACAAGAAACAAGCAATAAAAAAGCACTAAATTCAGATCTATCAATAATCACTCTGAATGTAAATAGACTAAATGCTCCAATCAAAAGAGAGAGGGTGTCAAAATGGATAAAAAATAAACAAATAAATAAGATCCATCTATATGCTGCTGCCTACCCAAGACTCATTTTGGACCTAAAGACAGCTGCAGATTGAAAGTGAGGAAAGGGAGAAATATTTTTCATTCAAATGGATGTCTAAAGAAAGCTGGAGTAGCAATACTTATATCAGATGAACTAGATTTGAAACCACAGACTGTAACAAGAGATGAGGAAGGGCACTCTATCATAATAAATGGGTTTATCCAACAAGAAGTTCTGACAATTGTAAATATTTATGTTCCAAATTCAGGATTTGGAAATATATAAATATATAAAACATAGATAAATATATATAAACAATATATATACAAAATATATAAAACATTATATATATATATATTTTTATAAAACATATTTATATATAAATATATAATATATAAAATATATATAAATATAAATAAATATATAAAACAATTAATATATAAATATATGAAACAGTAAAAAACAATTACTATATAAATATATATATAAATATATAAAACAATTAATAAAAAACAGGAAGGAACCCATGGATAATAACACAATAATAGTAGGGGACTTTAACACCCCCCCTTACATCAATGGACAGATCATCTAAGAAGAAATCAACAAGGAAACAAGGGCTTCGAATGACACACGGACCAGATGCACTTAACACATCTATTCAGAGGATTTCATCCTAAAGCAGCAGAATACGTATTCTTTTTCAGTGCACATGGAACACTCTCCTGAAGAGATCACATACTGGGTCACAAGTCTGCCCTCACAAGTATAAAAACACTGACAACATACCACACATATTTTCAGACCACAATGCCATGAAACTTAAAGTCAACCACAAGAAAATATTTGGCAAGATGAGATATACATGGAGGGTAAACAACAAGCTACTAAAGAATGAATGGATCAACCTGGAAATGAAAGAAGAAATTTAAAAATACATGGAAACAAATGAAAGTGAAAACACAACGTTCCAGAACCTATGGGATACAGCAAAAGCAGTCCTAAAAGGGAAGCATATACCACTCTGGCTCAACCACAAGAAGCAAGAAAAATCTCAAAACAAAACAAAACCTAAACATATACCTTAAGGATCTAGAAAAAGAACAACAAATGAAGGCTAAAGACAGCAACACAAGGGAATAATAAAGCTTAAGCAGAAATAAATGATAGACAAACAAACAAACAAAAGAGACCCTGTACAGGAGCTGGTTCTTTGAAAACTTTAAAAAATTCATAAACCTCTAGCCAGATTTATCAAAAAGACAAAGGAACCAAATAAATAAAACCACAAATGGCAGAGGAGAGATCACAACCAACACCACAAAAATAATACAAACAATCATAAAAGAATATTATGAAAAATTATATGCCAACAAATTGGATATCCTGGAAGAAACAGAGAAATTCCCGGAAAGATATAAACCACCAAAACTGGATCAGGAAGAAATAGATAACTTGAGCAGACTATTAAGCAGCAAGGAAATTGAATCAGTAATCAAAAATCTACCAACAGGGGCGCCTGGGTGGCTCAGTTGGTTAAACATCTGCCTTTGGCTCAGGTCATGATCACAGGATCCTGGGATCCAGCCCTGTTCCGCAGGGAGTCTCCATCTCTCTCTCTCCCTCTGTCCCTCCCCCTGCCCATTCTCTCTCTCTCTCTTTTCCTCTCAAATTAAAAAAAAAAAATCCTTTAAAACAAACAAACAAAACTTCCCAACAAACAAAAGTCCAGGGCCAGATGGCTTCCCAGAGGAATCCTTCCAGATATTTAAAGAACAGTTAATACCCATTCTTCTGAAGTTGTTCCAAAAAATAAAAATGAAGGGAAAACATCCAAAGCCATTCTAGGAGGCCAGCATTGCTGTGATTCCAAAACCAGACAAAGATCCCACCAAAAAGGAGAATTACAGGCCAACATCCCTGATGAACATGGATGCAAAAATTCTCCATAAGATACTAACTAATCAGATCCAACAGTACATTATAAGGATGATTCACCATGACCAAGTCGGATTTATTCCTGGGCTACAGGGGTGGGGTTCAACATCTGCATGATACACCACTTTAATAAAAGAAAGGATAAGAAACACAGGATCCTCTCAATAGATGCAGAAAAAGCATTTGACAAAATACAGTATCCTTTCTTGATAAAAGCCCTCAACAAAGTAGGGATAGAGAGAACGTACCTCAATACCATAAGGCCATATGAACCACCCACAGCTAATATCATCCCCAATGGGGAAAAACTGAGAGCTTCTATGGTCAGGAACCAGACAAGGATGTCCACTCTCACCACTCTTATTTAACAACCTACTGGAAGTCCTAGTTACAGCAATCACACAACAAAGGAAATAAAAGACACCCAGATTGGCAAGGAAGGGGTCAAACTTTCACTCTTCACGGACAACATCATACTGTATTTAGAAAACCGGAAGGACTCCACCAAAATTTGCCAGAACTCATATACACGAATTCAGAAAAGTTGCAGGATATAAAAATCAATCTCTTGCATTTCCATACACCAATAATGAAGCAGAAAAAAAAGGGAAATCAAGGAATTTACAATTGCACCAAAACCCATCAGATACCTAGGAATAAACCTAACCAAAGCTGTAAAGGATCTGTACTCTGAAAACTATAAAACGCTTCTGAAAGAAATTGAAGATGAGACAAGTAAATGGAAAAACATTCCGTGCTCATGGATTGGAAGAACAAATAATGTTAAAATGTCTACACTACCCAAAACAGTTTACACATTTAATGCATTCCCTATCAAAATCTCCAGCATTTTTTGCAGAGATACAACAAACAACCCTAAAATTTGTGAGGAACCACAAAAGACCCCAAATAGCTGAAGCAGTTTTCAAAAAGGAAAATCAAAGCTGGAGGCATCACAATTGCAGACTTCAAGCTGTATTACAAAGCTGTAGTGATCAATAGAGTATGGTATTGGTACTGGCACATAGGTGCACAAATAGGTCAATGGAAGAGACAGAGAACCCAGAAATGGACCCACAACTATATGGTCAACTAATCTTCAACACAGCAGGAAAGACTATCCAATGGAAAAATGACTGTCTCTTCAACAACTGGTGTTGGGAAAACTGGACGGCGACATGCAGAAGAATGAATCTGGACCACTTTCTTACACCATATAGAAAAGTAACTTCAAAATGGGTGAAAGATCTAAACGTGAGACAGGACTCCATCAAAATCCTAGAGGAGAACACAGGCGGCAACCTCTTTGACCCCAGGGTGTAGCAACTTCTTAGTAGACATTTTGCCAGAGGCAAGGGAAACAAAAGCAAAAACAAACTCTTGGAGTTTAATCAAGATGAACATTTTCTGCACAGCGAAGGAAAGACTCAACAAAACCAAAAGGCAACCTGAGGAATGGGGAAGACATTTCCAAAAGACATATCTGATAAAGGGTTAGTATCCAAAATCCATACGGAACTTACCAAACTCAACACCCCAAAAAACAAATAATCCACTTAAGGGCAGAAGATGTGAACACACATCTCTCCAAAGAAGACATTCAGATTGCTAACAGACAAATGAAAAAATGCTCAACATCACTCATCATCGAGGAAGTACAAATCAAAACCACCTATGAGATATCAACTCACACCTGTCAGAATGGCTAAAATTAACAACACAGGGACAAGAGATGTTGACACGATGCAGAGAAAATGGAGCCCTCTTATACTGCTGGTGGGAATGCAAACTGCTGCAGCCACTCTGGAAAACAGTATGGAGATTCCTCAGAAAGTTAAAAATAGAAATGCCCTACCACCCAGTAGATCCACTACTAGATATTCACTGAATGGATACAAAAATAGATTCGAAGGGTGCCTGGGTGGCTCAGTCCGTTGGGTGACTGCCTTCGGCTCAGGTCATGATGCTGGAGTCCCGGGATTGAGTTCCGCATCGGGCTCCCTGCTCAGCAGGGAGTCTGCTCCTCCCTCTGACCTTCTTCCCTCTCGTGCTCTCTCTCTACCATTCTCTCTCTCTCTCTCCATAAATAAATAAAAAAAATCTTTAAAAAAAAAAATAGATTCGAAGGAATACATGCACCCTGATGTTTATAGCAGCATTATCAACACTAGCCTAATTATGGAAGCAGCCCACGTGTCTATCGACTGATATATATAGATATATATATATATCTATATATATCTATAATGGAATATTTCTCAGCTATCAAAAAGAATGAAATCTTGCCATTTGCAGTGATGTAGATAAAGCCAGAGAGTACTCTGCTCAACAAAAATAGTTACTCAGAGAAAGACAAATACCATATGATTTCACTCATATGTGGAATTTAAGAAACAAAACAGATGAACATGGGGATTAAAAAGAGAGGCAAACTATTAAGTGGACTCCTAACACTAGAGAATAAACTGAGGGTTGCTGGAGGGAGTTGGGCCAGGGCTTGGGTTCAATGGGTGAAGGCTATTAAGCAGTGCACTTCTGATGAGCACTGGGTTTATATGTAAGTGATGAATCACTAAATCATTGACCTGAATCTAATACTACCCTGTATGTAAGCTACCTGGAATAGAAATAAAAACTTGGAAGAAGAAAAAAAGAATCCAATGGCAGATAAGTAAAGATATACATAAATAAATTTAAGAAGTAAAACAAGATAAATCACAATGCACAAAGGATCTAAGAGGATATGCTTCCTAAGAAAATATTCAAATGACCAATTGGTATATGAAAGGTAGTCAACATCACTAATAATCAGGGAAATGCAAAACAAAATTGCTGTGAGCTACACCAGTTGGAATGGCTAGTATCAAAAAGACAGGAGACAGCAGAGCGGACACCCGGGACTCCAAGGTGGCGTCAGTCGTACCACTGAAGGAGAAGAAGCTCATGGATGTGAAACTAGGAGAGCTGCTCAGCTGGATACCGATGCGGGATTTCACCCCTAAGGGCATTGCTGGAGCATTTCAAAGAGGTTACTACCGGTATTACAACAAGTATGTCAATGTGAAGAAAGGGGGCGTTGCTGGGATTTCTATGGTGCTGGCAGCTTATGTGCTTTTCAACTACTGTCGTTGTTACAAGGAACTCAAACACGAGCGGCTCTGCAAGTACCACTGAAGAGGGCCCAGTATGGAGGCACTTCCTTGAATCCTTTCATATTCTAATTCAGAATTAACATCCAATAAAAGATGACTGGTAAAAAAAAAAAAAAAAAAAAGACAGGAGAAAACAAGTGCTGCTGGAAACATGTGGAGGAAAGGAAAGCTTGTATACTAGTGTAACTATAAATGCAAATGTAAACTGTTGCAGTCATTTTGGAAAACAAAAAATTAAAAATAAAACTATGATCCAAGAATCGCACTCCTACATATGTATCTGAAGGAAATGAAATCAGCATCTCAGAGAGATATGGTAACAGATGATAAATTATCCTGGTCAATGTACCTGAATGTACAGAACTGTTGAATTAGTATGTTGTATATCTGAAACTACTAGAACACTGAAAATCAGCTATACTTCAATAAAAATAATAAAAAATAAATAAATAAGATATAAAAAATAAATAGGAATATGAGTACACTAATAGCAGCACAGATTTTTTTTAAGATTTTATTTATTTATTTGACAGAAAGAGACCCAGCGAGAGAGGGAACACAAGCAGGGGGAGTGGGAGAGGGTGAAGCAGCTTCCTGCTGAGCAGGGAGCCCGATGCGGGCCTAGATCCCAGGACCCTGGGATCATCACCTGAGTCGAAGGCAGTCACTTAATGACTGAGCCACCCAGGCATCCCAGTAGCAGATTTTTTAACTGATAAATAATATGGTAACTTTTATGAAAATGAAATACCACTAAGATGGCTATTTGGAAAAAAAGAACAATAACGTGTATGTTGGGGGAAACATAGTAGGATGATTAGAACACATACATTGCTGCTAGACATGTAAAATAGTATAGGCATTGTGGAAAACAGTTTAGCGTTTTCTCAAAAAGGTCAATATAGAGTTACCTTAAAGACCAGCAATTCCACTAATAGGTTTAAGGTCAAAAGAAGAAAAAATGACCAAAACCACTACATTTACACAGGGTTTCATCAAATACTATTGAAAAGGGTGTAAATAGCAAATGACAAACAGTCCAAATGTATCTCAATATGGACATTGTTGAATGGATAAAAAAAACTGTGGTATATTCATAAAATATAACGTTAATCATGAACACACATATAAAATGAAGTAGCAATACTTGCTATAATATGAAGACTGAAAACACTGAGAATTAAATCAACATTCTGTTGAATAACTGATGGTTCAAAGGAGAAATAAAAAGATTGCTTGGATGAATGAAAATGTTAACACAGCATACCAAAATGAATGGGATGTACTAAAAGAAGGAAACTCATGGCAATACATATCTATATCAGGAAGCAAGAAAGATGTCAAATAAAATAACCTAACTTTGTCTACAGAAACTAGAAAAAGAACAAACTAGGCCCAAGTTAGAAGAAGGAAGAAAATAACCTGGAGCAAAAGGAAATAAATGAAATAGAAACGAAAAAGACAACAGAAAAGATCAATGAGGCTAAGAACTGCTATTTTGAAAAGATAGGCAAAATGTACAAATCTTTAGATAGATTCACCCAGAAAAAAAAAAGAACATAAACTCAACGTTCAATATGAAAAAGGAGGTGTTACAACTGATACCACAGAAATACAAAGGATTATAAGAGACTACTGTGAAAAATTATATACCCTCAAATTGGAAAATGTTAAAGAAATGGGGAAATACTTAGAACAAAACTATTGTTAGTGAATCATGAAGAAATAGAAAATCTAAATAGAACAATTACTAATACAGAGATTAAGTCAGTAATCAAAACATACCAACACACACAGTGCAGTACCAGATGACTAGACAATCTCTATCAAAATTCCAATGTAAGTTTTCACAGAAATAGAATAAACAGTTCTAAAAGTTGTATGGAACCATAAAAAAAATCCATCAATAAATAAGGAAAACAATCTTAAGGAAGAAAAACAAAGGTGGAAGGATCATGCTCCCTGATTTAAGACTATCTTATAAAGTTATAGTAATCAAAAGAATTTGATATTGGCATAAAAATATCCACACATGTCTGAACAAATAATTTATGACAAAGGAGCTAAAAAAACAGGAGAGTTTTGGGAGTTATGGGAGAAAGAGTCTCTCAATAAATGGTACTGGGGAGACCACATGGCCATACACAAAAGAATGAAACCGGACCACTATCTTACATCACACACAAAAATTAACTCAAAATGAATTCGAGACTTGAATATAAGACCTGAAATCATATGCTATAAGAAAACATAGGCTTTATTTTTTATTTTATTTATTTATTTATTTGTTTGTTTATTTATTTGTTTAGTATTTGAGAGAGTAGGAGACAGGAGAGGGTCAGAGAGAGAAGCACACTCCCTGCTGAGCAGAGAGCCTGATGCAGGGCTCAATCCCAGGACCCCAAAGTCACGACCTAAGCAGAAGGCAGATGTTTAACCAACTGAGCGAACCAGGCGCCCCAGAAACATAGGCTTTATACTTCTCGACCCAAGTCATGGCAGGGAGTGATTTGAATCTGACACAAAGCCAAAACAACTAATGCAAAAATAAGCAAAAAAGACTACAATAAAACTAAAAAGCTTCTGCATAGCAAAACAAACCACAAACAAACTGAAAAGTCAATCTGTGGAATGAGAGAAAATATTTTCAAATCATATATATATGATAAGAGGTTAATATCCAAAATATAGAAAAACACATACACTTGATAGCAAAACAAACAATCTGACTTTAAGAAGGAAAGATGATCTCTATAGATGTCTTTCCAGAGAATACATACAGATGACTCTAAGATCTCACTTACATGTTAAATTGAATAAACATAGAAACCAAACTCATAGGTATTGAGAACAGATTGGTAGTTGCCAGAGGTGGGGGCATAGGCAGTGAGACAAATGGGTGAAAGTAGTCAAAATATACAAATTTGCAATTTTAAAATAAACAAATTATGGCAATGTAACATGGTGTCATCTAACAGCATGCTGACTATACACAATAACACTGTACTGCATATTTGAAAGTTGCTGAGAGTAAATCTTAAAAGTTCTCATCATCAGAGAAAGTAAACTTGTAACCATGGTGATGGATGTTAATTAGATTTGGTGATCATCTCACAATGCATACAAATATTGAACCATTATGTTCCACATAGTGTAATTACATTACATAATGTAATGTGTCAACTATATCTCAGTTAAGAAAACACAGTGAGAAGAAGTCAGACACAAAACCCACATTTGTATTACTCCATTTATGTGACATATCCAACTAGATAAATCATGGAAACAAATTCAAGTAATTGTTCCAGAAGCTAGGGTAAAAAGTGACTGATGCAGTGGATATTTGATGTCCTTGGGGGTAAGGAAAATATTTGGAACGAGATAGGAACAGTGGTACAAAATTGTGAATATACTAAATGCCACTGAAGAATTCACTTAGTTTTTTTTTAATATTTGAATTCCAGTTAGTTTCAAGAAATATTTGTTTCAGATGCACAATATAGTGATTCAACACTTCTATACAACACCCAGTGTTCATTACAAGTCCACTCCTTCATCCCTATCACCTATTGTACCCATCCACCCACTTAGGTCTCCCTGGTAACAACCATCTGTTTGTTCTCTAGAGTTGAGTGTTTCTTAGCTTGCCTCTCTCTTTTTTTTCACTTTGCTCATGTGTTCTTTTTTCTTAAATCCCATATATGAGTGAAATCATATGGCTTTTGTGTTTCTCTGACTTATTTCACTTAGCAAAATACTGTCTAGCTCCACCCATGTTGAAAATGGCAAGATTTCATTCTTTTTATGGCAGACTCACATTCCTATGTATATATTATACCACTTGTTATTTATCCACTCATCACCTGATGGACACGTGGGCTCCTTCCATAATTTGGCTGTAATTGATAATGCTGCTTAAACATCAGGGTGCATGTATCCCTTTGAATTAGTATTTTTGTATTCTTAGGGTAAATATCTAGCAGTATGATTGCTGGATCACATGGTATTTCTACTTTTAAGTATTTCAGGAACCTCCATACCATTTTCCATGGTGGGTGGACCAATTTGCAGTCCCACTAATAGTGCAAGAGGGTTTTCCTTTCTCCACATCCTCACCAAGACCTGTCATTACTTTTGTTGATTTTAGCCATTTTGACAAGGGTGAGGTGATATTTCATGCTAGTATGATTTTCATTTCCCTAATGATAAATGATGTTGAGCATCTGTTCATGCGTCTGATGCCCATTTGAATGTCCTCTTTGGAAAAATATCTGTTCATATCTTCTGCCCATTTCTTAATCGAATTATTCATTTTCAGGTGTTGAGTTGTATAAGCTCTTTATATATTTTGGATACTAACTCTTTATCAGATATGTCATTTGCATACTTCTCTGTAGGTTGCCTTTTAGTTGTGGTGCTTGTTTCCTTCACTGTGTAGAACCTTTTATTCTTGATGAAGTCCCAATAGTTTTTGTTTTGTTTCCCTTGCCTCAGGAGACATATCTAGAAAGAAGTTGCTATGGCTAATGTCAAAGAGGTAACTGCATGTGTTGTCCTCCAGAACGTTTATGCTTTCTTGTTTCACATTTAGGTATTTCATCTATTTTGAATGTATTTTTGTGTATGGTATAAGAAAGTGGTCCAGTTTCATGCTTTTTGCGTGTTGCCATCCAGTTTTCCTAACACCATTTGTTGAAGAGACTGTCTTTTCCCCATTGGATATTCTGTCTAGATTTGTTAAAGATTAAGTAAACATGTTGCTTTGAGTTCATTTCTGTGTTTTCTATTCTTCCGTTGATCTGTGCCAATAACATACTGTCTTGATCACTACAGTTTTTTGTAATAGAAATGAGGTCTGGAATTGTGTTACCTAAAGCTTTGCTTTTCCTTTTCAAGTTGCTTTGATTATTTGGGGTGTTTTTTGGTTCTGTATGAATTTTTTTTTTAAGATTTTATTTATTTATTTGACCGAGACACAGCGAGAGAGGGAACACAAGCAGGGGGAGTGGGAGAGGGAGAAGCAGGCCTCCTGAGGAGCAGGGAGCCTGATGCGGGGCTCGATCCCAGGACCCTGGGACCATGACCTGAGCCGAAGGCAGACGCTTAATGACTGAGCCACCCAGGCACCCCTCTGTATGAATTTTTTGATTGTTTGCTCTAGCTTTTTGAAAAATGCTGTTCGTATTTTGATAGGATAGCATTAAATGTGTAGATTGCTTTGGGTAGTGTAGGTATTTTAACAATATTTCTTCTTCCAATCCATGAGCATGGAATGTCTTTCCATTTCTGTGTCATATTCAATGTTTTCCATTGGTATTTTATAGTTTTCAGAGTCCAGGTGTTTCAGTCCTTTGGTTAGGTTTATTCCCAGGTATTATAGAGATTTTGGTGTAATTGTACATGGGACTGATTCCTTAATTTCTCTTTCTGCTGCTTCATCATTGGTTTCGAGAAATGCAACAGATTTCTGTAAGTTGATTTTGTATCTTGCAATGTTCCTGAATTTGTTTACATTCATAGCAGTGGTGGAGTCTTTAGGGTTTTCTATATATAGTATCATGTCATCTGCAGATAGTGCAAGTTTTACTTCTTCATTACCAATTTAGATGCTTTTTATTTCTTTTTGTTGTCTGATGGCTGTTATTAGAACTTCTAGTAATATGTTGAATAACATTGGTGAGAGTGGAAATCCTTGTCTTGCTCCTGACCATGGAGGAAAAGCTGTCTTTCCCCATTGAGGATATCATCTGAAGCTTTATCACAGATGGCCTTTATTATAGTGAGGAATATTTTTTTTTTATGACTAGATGTTGTACTTTGTCAAATGCCTTTTCTGCATCTATTCAAATAATCATGTGGTTTTTATCCTCTCTTTTATTAATGTGGTATATCACACTGATTGATTTGAGAATACTGAACCACCCCTGCAATCCAGGAATAAATCCCACCTGAACATGGTGAATGATTTTTTTTAATGTATTTAGTATTCAGTTTGCTAGTATTTTATTGAGAATTTTTGCACCCATATCTGTCAGAGATATTGGTCTATAGTTCTCTATTTTTTAAAAAAAAATTATTTTTGGGCGCCTGGGTGGCTCAGTTGGTTAAGCGACTGCCTTCGGCTCAGGTCATGATCCTGGAGTCCCGGGATCGAGTCCCGCGTTGGGCTCCCTGCTCAGCGGGGAGTCTGCTTCTCCCTCTGACCCTCCCCCCTCTCATGCTCTATCTCATTCTCTCTCTCAAATAAATAAATAAAAATCTTTAAAAAAAATAAATAAAAAATAAATTAAAAAAAAATAAAAAAAATTTATTTTTATTTACTTTATCTATCATCTATCTATCATCTATCTATCATCTATCTATCTATCATCTATCTATCTATCATCTATCTGTAATCTATCTATATCTATCAGAGAAAGCACAAAGCAGGGGAAGCAGCTCCCTGCTGAGCAAGGAGCCAGATGTGGGACTAAATCTCAGGACCCTGGGATCAAGACCTGAGCCAAAGGCAGATGCTTAAGTGACTGAGTCACCCAGGCATCCTCATACATGAATGTTTAAACCACCTTGGCAATTTCCTCAAAAAGCTATCTGGCATTCTGATATGATTGCACCAAATCAGTAGATCCCTTTGGGGTGTATTTGACAAATATTTTATCTTTCAATCCATGGACACAGGATATCTTTCTCTTTATCTGGATCATCTTTACTTTTTCCAATTTTTACTTAAATTCTAGCTAATTAACATATAGTGCAATATTAGTTTCAGGTATAGGATTTTGTGATTCAACACTTCCATACAACACTCAGAACTCATCACAAGTGCCCTCCCTAATGCCCATCTCTTTAAACCCATCCTTCCACCATCTCCCCTCTGCTGACCATCAGTGAATTCTCCAGAGTTAGGACTAAGTTTCTTGGTTTGCCTGTTTTTTCTTTTTCCCCTATGTTCATTTGCTCTGTTTCTTAAATTCCATATAAGTGAATTCATACAGTATTTGTCTTTCTCTGACTTATTTTGCTTTTCTAGCTCCATCCACATCATTGCAAATGGCAAAATTTCATTTTTATGGCTAATATTCCATTATAGATATGTACAGATCTACACATATATATGTATACATACACATACACACACACACCACATCTTCTTTATCCATTCATCAGTTGATAGACATCCTGGCTGCTCCCATTGTCTGGCTATTGTTGTTAATGCTGCTATAAACATCTGGGTGCATGTATCCCTTCAAATCAGCATTTTTATATACTTTGGGCTAAATACCTAGTAGCGCAATTGCTGGGTCATAGGGTAGCTCTATTTTTAATGTCTTGAGGAACCTCCATACCGTTTTCCAGGGTGGCTGCTCCAGTTTGCATTCCCACCAGCAGTGTAAGACGGTTCCTGTTTAAAAAAAAAAAAGTCAGACACCCAGCTGACTGAGCCACCCAGGCACTACTGACAAGTGTTTTCATTTTCATTCCATTGAAAACAATTTCTAATTTCCTCGTGTAATTTTTTTTTTGTTACTCATAGATTATTTAGAAAGGCATTGTTTAGCAAAGTTCCTTCTATTATTCATTTAAAAAATAGGGATGCCAGGGTTGCTCTGCCAGTTGAGCGTCTGCCTTCTGCTCAGGTCAGGGTCCCAGAGGGTGTCAGCTTCTCCCTCTTCCTCTTCCTGCTCTCTCTCTCTCACTCGCTGTCTCTCTCAAATAAATAAAAAGAAAAAGTATTTTTTACATCCTTTTAATTTATTGAGAGTTTATAATGATAAGCCCATGGTTTACACTGGAGTATGTCTTTGAGGATCCAGATGATTAAGTTAGCTGACAAAAACTTAAAAGCACCTTTTATAAATATGTTCAAAGAAGGAAAGGAGATCAAGTTAAAGATTTAAGGAATATTAGCAGTTGCTCATCAAATAAAGAATATCAACAAAGAAGTACAGCCAAGGAGGCATTTTTGAGTTGAGGATTTCAGTAAGTAAAATGAAAAATTCACAAGATTCTCTCAATTATAGTTTTGAAGTGACCTAAGGAAATAAAAAAAAAGAACAAAGAAATGAAGAAATGAGATATAATGGCAGATGTTAGTTTACATTTATCCATAATTAAGTACAAAGCACCCAAAAGCAGAAATTCTCAGATTAGAGATTTTAAAAACACACAAAAGAAATATAAACATTTGTGTAAAAAAAAAGAGAGAAAGAGAGAAAGGCAAAGACTACATTTCACAAGATATCTATTTGCTTAAAAACCGTTACCTAAAATATTTCCACTTGTATTAGGTAAACAATGAATGGAGTTACTCTAAGGGAAATAAATTGGTCAAAGATAGTTACAGAGTGGATCTGCCTGGAAAGTTGATCACAGACTAACTTTCATATTTACCTTTATAGTCCAACAAATGAATATCTGCTGGCAGTTGTTAGAATAATTACTTCACCTGTCCTACCTGCAGCAGATTCAGAAACATTCATGTGTACATGTATTGTCTCCCACATATTGTAACAGGCTTAGAGAACGTGGGGGGCACGAGAACAAGTTCAAAGAAGGGGGCTTAACTCAGACTTCGAAGAGTCAAAGACTGCTGCTTGCAGGTGATGATCTATAAATTCAGTGCAAAAGGATGCCGGAGGAAAAAGATTGAGAAAAGGGTATAGCTGGACAAGTGTATTCCAGTACTAGGGGAGACAGCAGAATATAGATAGGACTGCAGAAGAGACAAGAGGAAGAACAAAAGATCAAGAAGGCCACTGAGTATAGAATGTGACAGTCCTTTCACTTTTGTTGGCTTTCATTGTATGAATTATACTGATTAATATATTATTCTTCTGTATCTTGTTGCATCATTTATTCATATTGGAATTTAATTATAAAAATTGTTAATTTGTAATCTACTATGATAATTTACTTATTCATTCCAAGTACTTATGAATGCCTCTGTGAAGGACAAATGTGGATGTTAAAGCTGAGAAAACAGACTAAATTCAGTAAGCACTGACAGGAGAAACAGTTCATCTTCATTCTGATTTGTGTAGACATCACTACACATTTTAAAGGCAAAATGACAGAACTGGGGAGGGGAACAACTGCAAACAAACTAAGGCAAACTAAGGAAAGTGAGAAATTACAAAGAGTTGTAAATGTGATTAAGATCGTGTTGTGTGGTAGCTGGCAATTATTAAAATTAGGATTCTGTCCTCCCACAGAGTATGGGAGACAGAGAACTCATTTGTGATAATTACATTTCAAAGTCATGGCTTTCTTGTGAAAGACACTCCTGAGTTGGAGATGCAACTACATTGCAAAGGGACTTCTTTTTTTTTTTTTAGCTTCCCCTAAAAGTGAAATCCTATGGTATGTGATTAAACCAAAATAACAAAGCAGAATCAGACTAAAATATACAGAGAACTGGTGGTTACCAGAGGGGATAGTAGGGGTTGAGCACACAGCCTTCTAACGAAGGATACTCAGAAGAAGGCCCTAAGAGGAAACCACTCTCAAAAGGATTTTATACCACCTGGAAAGGAGCCCTCCACCCTTACCCATGTAAAGAGCTACCTGATATGTAGATGAGCACGTGGACAAAAACCTGATTGGATAACAGGCGTATGGAGGGTTAATCATATTAAAATAGCCCATCAACAAGCCCATAAAGACCCCTAGACTTAGAAACTCCAGTGGCAACCCTCTCAGATCCCCTCACTCTCAGGGAGCTTTGTACTCTGGCTCAATAAACTTTGCCCTGCTGCCCAGCACTCTTCGTCTGGTCTACCTCTTCCTTCATCGAAGCGGCACGGCCAAGAACCCAGGTACTGAAGGAAAACAAATCCTAAAACACTTACAGTTAAGAATCAATAAGTTATAGGAATAAAAGGTACAGCACAAGTAATACAGTTGATGGTGTTGTAAAAATATTGTATGGTGACAAATGGTAGCTACACTTGTGGTAAGCACAGCATACATACAGACTTTTCAAATCATTACTGAACACCCGAAACTAATGTAACATTAGATGTCAAATACACACACAAAAATAATATAATAAAATTTAAACATTTTTTTTAAATCAAAGGAAGAATTCGGAATTGTATATAAACTCTTTTTCAGTGAATCCTTTAAGAAAAAGTCAGGGATCTATTCTCAGGTACTGGATAGAACAAATGCTAAATTTTTTGACAGCCTTGAACTTTCTAGACAGGAACTTAAAAAGGCACTGAGTTGTCCCAGCAATGCAGGCTGAGACTGCTAGAAGCCATGTTAAAGACTGATTCTCCTAGTATTGGGCTTTTAATGAAGTGCTTGTAGGGACAGTTTTTACAGTGCTTACCTCTAAATAAGTAGCCTGTAAATAGCCCTACTTCATGATATTGTCCCTACTTCATGATATTCAATTGTCCCTACTTCATGATATTCAAATTTTTTAATCATTTACTTCCTCTGAGTATATTGGGGCTATAACCACCTTGTTACAAACAGAATGTAGTAATAGTGATGAGATGTCCTTTCTGAAATTAGGATACAAAGACTACGATTTCTATCTTGTTTTGTTTCTGTCTCTCTGTGGGAAGCCAGCTGCTGTTATGTGTTGAATATAACACAACTTTGTTGTTGTTAATAGGAGCTCTTGATTTGAAAAGACATTACCACTCAGACAGGGGTACATATGATATCATGCATAACCAAATCTTTTTAATCCTAAATGCACAAAGTACTACACAGTTTAATCACTGAGACATTACTTGGTAAGCAAACCTCATAAAACAGCTTCATATCAACCACATTACAAAGAACTGATATCTCTGATCAACAGTCACAAAGGAACTGAGGCCACTAATTCCTTAATAATGGAATTTAGACAAAGATGGAAGCAAGAAGAAGGTAAAGATGCTATGGCAACAATCAACACAAGGCAAAAGTGACTACAGTGGAGAAAGTGAGAAGTGGTTTGACTTCATTAATATTCTGAAGATAGAGCCATCAGGATTTCCCAGATGAAAGAAGGGAAGAAAGAACTCAAAGATGAGAGCAAAGTTTCTGACTGACCAACTGGAAGGATGGAGTTGTCATTTCCTGAGATGAAGAAGACTGCAAGAGGAACAGAGCTGAGGAGGCAAGGGAAATCAGGCACTCAGTTTGGGGTAAGTCAAGATTGAGATATGTATTAAATATCTAAGTGGACCTGTGAGTAGGCATTTGGATAAATTAGTCAAAATGTCAAGGCTGGAGATATAAACCTTTGGGAATTACCAGAATACAGAAGAGACTGCCAAAGGCTGGACACAAATAAAAAAATACAAGGAATGGGCCTTGGCTTACATCAAATTTAGGGACTAATCCTAGAAAATAGAGACAGACAAGATCAGACAATGAATGTGATATGCCAAAAGCTAGAAAGATACTATAAGTTACTTAACATCAACTATTACTAAAAAAAAAGAATGTTACCATTTTAACTGAGTAGATTTATTTTGAAACAACGTGGACAATGTCTGTAAATAAAGTAAAAAGAACAAATTCAAATGAAATCACTTTGTATTCTCTACAGTTAGAGGTAACATTATACTTAGGAAAACTTAAGTGACAAACCAAGTACATGTGTACATATATATAACCACACATGCACATACACATTTTAAGTGTGTCTTAGAGCTGAAAGGAGTTGTGGCACTGAAAAGCTGTTACATACTACTTATAAGAAGAAAGAAATGGAGAAAGAGCCTTTAGTAATTGCTGTTATCAGAAGTACAACTTTAGTGTTGGGACTGTAATTAACGATAGAGAATTGTATTTAGTCTCTGTGGTTATTTATGGTTCTGTCATCCTAGAGACCTCTGGGCCCCCTAAACTCAGGACTCACCCCCTAAACAAGACCTTCTAAACTTAAGAATGACCTCCTGAACTCAGGAAACTCCTAGAAGCTTCTACATCTCAATTTCATCTTTTGGAAACTAAGGAATTGCTGAGTCTATGCAGATGTATCAAAATGTGTCCCAACAGTTAACTCAGCCTCAGTACCACAAAATAAAGGAAATGTTCAACTCTTAATGTTTGTGGGCCCTGCTGCTGGCTCCCAGGGATGGAAGCTATACTTTGTTTCCCAAGGTCAAAATGACTTGGCAAAACCTGAAAACATGGTCTCTACTTGTCCTGAGCATACAGTGTATATCCGCTTTGTTAGAAAAAATAACAAAAAGCTCTCCAAATATAAAGAAAAAGGAAAACACCTTCCTAGTTCCCAAAAGACTAAAGTCATACAGCCCTGCATATACTAGAAACTTGGTAAGTTGAAATGTCCTTTGTCAAACAACTTTTAAATTTTTATGTAAAAAATGTATGTAACTCTATACCAAATGTTACTTTGCAAGGGCACTTTCCTCTCTTTTTAAATATTGTGTATCTTGGGCAGCTGTCCTAACTTGAGTTCAAATAAAACTTTATTTCATTTAGAAATTCTAAAATACTTGTTCATTTTGTGTTGACATTTCTTGGCATAGTCATCAGGATATCAGAGCAACTCACCTGAGATCACCTGTGGGTCATCTGGAACTCGGTGCTCAGTACTAGCATGGATCCTCTGTGACCCTCCAAGTTCTCAGTATCTTACAGGTGTTTCTGGTGCATTCCTCTGATATCTGGACTTCTCAATTTGAGTTGGAGGTCCTGACTTTTATTCAAGGTGTGATGGTTACTAGTAATATTCTCTAGTATAACATAGAAGGATTGGAGTTGATGGGTTAGCTTTTTTTTTTTTTAAAGATTTTATTTACTTATTTGACAGAGAGACAGTGAGAGAGGGAACACAAGCAGAGGGAGTGGGAGAGGGAGAAGCAGGCTCCCCGCTGAACAGGGAGCCTGATGTAGGGCTCGATCCCAGGACCCTGGGACCATGACCTGAGCAAAAGGCAGACGCTTAACTAGCTGAGCCACCCAGGCACCCCAATGGGTTGGTTGTTTTAATTTGCATTATACTAATTTATGTTATGGATATAAGACTTAAATAAATTTTCTGGCTGGAAATATGAGAAACTGAATCATTCAGCTCTGAAGAGAATGGATCTTCTCCTTAAAAAAAACCAAAATATTCTATTGGGTGCCTGGGTGGCTCAGTTGGTTAAGCATCTGCTTTCAGCTCACTTAAATCTTCTATCTGGAAAAAAAAAAAGATTATATTTATTTATTACAGAGAGAGAGCAAGCAAGATCAGCGGAAGCTGTTGGCAGAGGGAGAAGGAGGAGAAGACTCCCCACTGAGCAGGAAGACTGATACGGGGCTTGATCCCAGGACCCTGAGATCATGAGCTGAGCTGAAGGCAGACGTTTAACCTAATGAGGCACCCAGGCACACCTGTATCTGCTCCTTCTGGTCAAACAATATTTTCAGGTAACAAAAAGCCTACAAAAGTGTCTGAGGATACTCCTCCAACGTGTAATGCTTCCATAGAATTCCCCACCTTTCAAGGTAATTAAAAATTGGCTTGTACAGGGACACACTCACCTAAGGATTGATAGAGTCCAGTGCTCTGAACCCCCTTGATGGTCTCAGACCTTATTAGGAGAAACTGAGACACATAAGGGAGTATAGCACAAACATTTGGAAGTGACACTAACAGCACCCTCTACATTCTCCACACCCTTAGATTTTGCTGAAAGCTTATTCCCAAAATGAAACTAAAGGAATGGAGAATTATGCTTTAAAATCCAAACAGCTCCTAGAAAATCAACAACCACTCACAGAAACTGTGGCAGGCTCTATGCACAACATGTATGAGCCTCAACTTGTAAGTTCTTACTTAAATGCGAAAATTTAACTAAGGATAAGTGGAGTCTCAGATGGCCCAAGTGGCTTTTTTTGAAACATGTGAATTAGTTCCTTGCATGCACAATTACAGACAGTAGGCAATAAGACTAACCAACGAGAAACTAGGAAGCCATTGGGTTCAGTCAATGAAGGGGGGCAATCAATGCTCACAGAGACACTCTGGGCTGCTGCAACTTTTGGTATCTTTAGTTAAAACTGGCCATATTCTAATTAAAAGTGGAAAATAACTAATTAATGGATCCATAAATTATAATGCTACCTTGTGATTAGATTTCTCTTGATAAAAGGGATTAGGTCTTTAACGTCCCCTCTACAAATATTAGTGAAAGGAAAGGTAGATTTTGTTTGCATCCTGTTTGTATATATGTTCTCTGTATATGTAAGAAATGTGAGATACCATTGGGTATCCCAATACCTCTGGGTGATATTGCTAAAATTAATTTGTAAAGGAGTTCTGTTTATTTGGTTTAAAGGCAAGCACTTATAAAAAAAATGGACATGCTAAAACTAAGAAAAATAAGAACTGGCCCAAATATTTTTCATGTTCATGTGAACTGAGATAATCTTTGATAAATTAAAATTCAAGGTTGTTGGTTTAATTAATTAGACATGTCCTTAGTGTTATCAGCATTAACTATAAAACTTATTCTACCAAGGTTTAGTACAGGTCAAATAAGCTCAGGTTACCTCTGAGCTCAGGATTTGTGAAAAAAGATCACTGAAAAATAATGACTGATTTTGTACGTGTCATTCATGAGTAATAGTTAAGAGCAAAGAGAATGAAAGGTTACTTTTAAATAGCTTCCAAAATCTTTGTTAACCTGAAACCTTGAAGCTTTATTAAGTTAAGATCTCACCTGGTTTAAGTTCATTGGATATCTAAATCTTTTCCAAGTAAGATAAAATACTGAACCATTTACTTAATTACTAAACATAGGTTGTCTTTGTCTTATTATATAGAAACTAAAGATAAATTTGGGTGTGCTAGCAAATGTGTTTTATACCTTATTGAAATTTGTACTATGAAAAGACATGTTTCCACAAATTATTAAATATATGCATATATTTGACAATCCTAAGAATTCTGATATGACAGTTCACAATTGGTTTACTGCTGAAGAAAACAACAACAACAACAACAAAGAACCTCTCTATAGTTCTGATATACAAGGGGAACCATTTTAGATTTCCTTCTAAGTTAACATGACTGTACATAAACTTTATTCAAACCAAGACCCTGATTTTGGCCCACCACAGATGCATTGTACACCTGCTTTGTACAATGTGAATAAGTAGCTTAAAGAAAAACCATCTTTTCCTTGTATCTGTTAGTACTCCTATTGCCTGCATTCCTTTATAACAAAACTGAAGATCCCTGCCTATATGCTAATCTATATTTTTTTTGAGCTTTCACAAGATGTAAAAGTATATAACCCTATGAAAACTATTCATTCTCTGGAGCTTTGTTCCCTGTGAATTTCCTGGGCAGCTTTCCTAACTTGGGCTTGAATAAAATTCTCATTCTTACTTTTAGAGATTCTAAAAGATTTGATTATTTTGTATACACAACAGATTTTCAATTATCTTTAAGATCATAAAACTAAACTTGGTAAGAATTTCTGGAACTACTGGAAAAACTGTACTCAAACAGAACAAGAATTAATTACATGGGACTAAATGGATTGAAAACAATGATTATAGGTTTTATGACTCATGTTTAAAACATGGGTGATTGCTCTTTCAGAGATTTTTAAGATTTATTTACTTATTGGGACACCTGGGTAGTTCAGTCGGTTAAGCATCTGCTTATGGTCCTGGGATCAAGTCTCTCATATCAGTCTCCTTGCTCAGCGGGGAGCCTGCTTCTCCCTCTGCCTGCCTCTTCCCCACCCCACCCCCTACCCCAGTTGTGCTCTATCTCACTGTGAAATAAATAAATAAAATATTTTTAAAGGCTTATTTATTTTAGAGAAAGAGTGAGGGAGTGGGATGAGGGACAGGCAGAGAGAAAAAGGGAGAGAAACAGAATCCCCGCTGAGGGCAGTGCCAGAACTCAAGACTCTGAGATAATGACTTGAGCAGAAATCAAGAGTAGGCTGCTTAACCAACTGAGCCACCCAGGTGATGCTTCTCTTCAGATTTAAGGAAATCTTTTTTCTTAAGAAGCTAACACTTTCAGAAATTTGATAAAATATTCCTTTGTAAACAATTTGAAATATTTATGTTTTCTCCTTATTTGAATTCTCCAGAATTCAGAAACTTTCAGTGAGTAATCTTTCAAGGCAATCATAGTTATGGGCATAAGTTCAATAAGAATCTGTTCTCCTTGTAACAGGACACCATTGGGAACAGTGGTCATATTACCAGGGCTTTCACTGGAGTGCCTTATTTAAGGGACATGCATAGACTCAGATATGACCAGACAGCTTTAAGGAAGTTGAATTGAGACATAGAGACAATAAAGCCCCTTGGAACTGTTGACCTGATATCTTGCTTACAGAGTTCACAGCAGCCTCACCAGGTGAGTAAAGAATGTCACTTCCTGGCAGGTGCAGGAACCTCAGGATATTTTGGGGACCTTGAGAAGAAAGAAATTCATCCAAATTTACAGGTATTACTGGCAACTCTGATGACAAGTATTTGGCTTGGCTTCTGGCCTTCTGAGAGGCTATTAAAAGTTCAATCTAAGATTACTTATTAAAAGTTCCAGCAAAGCATGTTGAGAAAGATTGTACGATCAATCACTATTCCTGTTGCATTTATATAAACAATTAGGGCAAGTTTGTTAAAACTTGGGTTGTTTTACAAATTAGTCTTAATTTGGGTATCTTTGACAGAAATGAGGATGATTTTATTTATTTTTAAAAGACTGATGATTGATTTGTGGGAGAAAGACAGCACTTGTGAGGGAAAGGGGCAGAGGCAGAGGGAGGAGGAAGCATACTCTCCGCTGAGCACAGAGCCTGAGACAGGTGCTGAGATCAATCAAGCCTGAGACAACCATGAGATCACAACCTGAGTCCGAAATCAATAGTCAGATGCTCAGCCGAATGAACCACCCAGGTGCACCAGAAATGAAAATGATTTTAGAAAGAAATCAATTTTCTGTCTCCCTAATACACACAGAGGAAGGAAATACCCACAAACCACTTCTGCCATTGCTGCAATCATTGCAGTTGGCTTCTCTGATAGCAGCTGCAACTGCTCAGATCTGTGCCCATCCCAGGACTGCTGGAACAGCATGTTGCGTAAGGGGCTAATCTTACTGGCTGTCCTGCTACTCCTGTGCAGGACCACAGCCAGCTATGTCTAATTCTGCTGTCTCCAGAAGTGGATACACACCCAGCCACACCTGTCACCAGCACCTCAGCCTTGCTACCCGATAGTCAGCTGTATGGACAATAACAGCACCATGCACAGCACTGTAGCTTCCTGTAGTTCCATGCAGTACCTACTGGACATATGCTGCCCCTATGCATTAGGGACCTGGACTATGACTCCAACACCTCTTGCTACCTACAGCCTGTATATCCCAAAGTGCCACCCTCCAATGAAGAGGCTGTCAAGATGACCAAACTCAAAGAGCCACCCCAATTACAGTAACCCAGTCTTCTCCCTAGAACCTGAGGCCTAGAGACCCCAACAGGGCTCAGGAGCCAGACTCCAAAGCTTAACATGCCTGGCTATAGCCCTGGTGCTCCTCTTGAAACTCCCAATGCCAGCCACCCTGTGCTCAGTGGGAGCCAGTGCAAGGGCACCTGCACTGGGGACCCTCCAACATATTCCCACCATCCCTCCCTAGGAAAGCCAGCTGTCCAGTACATTGCTGGAATACTGGCCACATTGCTATGGAACACAAGGCAGCTAAGCCAGCTGGCCCTGTGTTGGCCACACACATATATCCACCAACACTAGGGCATGAACACACAGACTGCTGCATTCAGCCCCAACCCCACAGGCCTAAGTCTCAGGGCTAAGGACTGGCTGTGACACTCCTAGCTTTTTGGAGAGAGAATAAAGTTCATGCTTTAAAAAAAAAAAAGTTTCAATTACACACCTTTATAAATCTTAGATCCTAGTTCTGATGAATTACCTTTGTTTCTTATTTGCCAATAAAATTGGTCTGGATCCTGAATTCTTCTGGTTTCCTCAAATACCTGGCTGCAATTCTCCAAACTAAGGTTTCCAATTTGCTCCCATTCTCTTGACATGGGATCATTAAGGACTAAAAATGCCTTTTTTTCAGAAGCCCTGCAGAGTGAAGCTGGACAACATGAAGTAAACTTCAGAGAAACTGCCACAATAGCTCATGTATAAAGAATCTTCAGGCCTCTTGCTCTATGGGCCACTTAAAGGGATTACCAGAGAAATGACTACAAACCAGAAAAACCCATCACATTGCGGCTGCCTGCTCCCACTCCATCTGAGGATGCTTGGAGCCTGACAACCAGTAATCTTGCTGGCAGTACTCAGGATTCACACAATGGGTTTATAATTTGTTCCAACCATTAACCTGTGTTTTTCTTTTGTTTCTGCTGTGTCCATCCATATTAATTACCTGGTTGCTTACACAACACAGGCCTAACTTAGAAAGCCTGCCTGCAGGACCACCTCCTAAAATGAGACTACGTTTTAACTAAACCACACTAAGCTTGGTTCACAAGATATGGAACCACTTACAGAAGGTCAAGAGAGAACAGTCAAACTCCAAAACTGTGCCCCAATTCAACAGGAAGTAGCCAAAGTAGTAATCATCCCAGTTCCTCAAGATTAGGATGATCATAACTCAGGGGAGAATTAGAACTGTGCCCCTAAGGTTAATGAGGTTGAAACTGATAAGGAGAACAAAGGCAGAGAAATGTAGATAAAATTGTATTTCCTTACAACTTGCAGCCCATTGGTAAATACTTGAGACAGAGAAGTATGACCCTCCTCAAGGAGCTCACAAAGTCCTTAAAGTTAATGCTTTGCTAGAGGCAAAGCTTGGTAATAGCCAGATCTCCAGGATCCTGTAAGTCTTCCTTAACACATGACAATCCTCTTAGAAACTCTTTATCTCTACCCCTTCACCCATGATATATGTTAGCAATCATCTTTCAAACATACAGCCCACTGATATACTCCTGAAGGATCTTAATGACTAATGTTTTACTGTTTTGTTTTTTTTTTAAGATTTTATTTATTTATTTGAGAGAGAGAGAGAATGAGAGATAGAAAGCACGAGAGGGAAGAGGGTCAGAGGGAGAAGCAGACTCCCTGCTGAGCAGGGAGCCCGATGTGGGACTCGATCCCGGGACTCCAGGATCATGACCTGAGCAGAAGGCAGTCGCTTAACCAACTGAGCCACCCAGGCGCCCTGTTTTACTGTTTTTATCTTAACAGCAGCTAGCCCCTCAAAGTCTTAGGAAACCTTGCTTCCAAATTCCTCAGGGACTTAACGCTATCCTTATTAACTCCCCACTAATTAAATCACTCATCATAATCCCAGTGCAGCTCTTTCTGCCCATGGGTCCTAACCCCATGCTTTAATAAAAACACCTTTTTGCACCAAAAACATCTCAAAAATTCTTTAACTGTTTGCTCCACATCCCATCAGAAACTACCAGAAAGTTTAAAGCTTATTTTTCAAAGAACCATTTCCCCCTATCAGCTATTGTGTCTTTTCACATCTCACTAACAAACCCACTAGCTGTCTCTGCAGAAGCCTGGACTCAAGATCAGTGGATGTGGTTCCAGCCTATGAACTAGCAAAGACGTATACACAACAGATAACAAGTCCAAGACCCCACCCAACTTAAAAGCAGCCTTCAGAGCATACCCATAGCCCTCTCCTTACCCTAAAATAACCTCCTGAAGACAGGGGCTGAATTTAGCCTCATTTTTATATTAAGACTCCATCCTAAGATAAACATGAAAGGTATGTTATGTATGTGTTTACTCAATATGCAAGCTCCATCTTACCAATCATGAATGTTTACCCTTTTATCAAGATGAATATAAAAGATTTTTTGGATTTTTCTCTAAGTCTATTCTAACATCACATTCTTTCAAATTGTATTTATTGTAATTTTACTGTCCATATATCTGTTATATCAAATGTAAAACTATACAATCTAAACCAAGTACATGTACTATTTTTGCTTCTCAGTTAGACTTAATAGAAAACATGTATCATTTTTTTTAAAGATTTTATTTACTTGAGAGAGAGAAACACAGTGAGAGAGGGAACACAAAAGGGGGGAGGGTCAGAGGGAGAAGCAGACTCCCCGCCGAGCAGGGAGCCCAATGTGGGACTCAATCCCAGGACTCCAGGATCATAATCTGAGCCAAAGGCAGTCGCTTAACCAACTGAGCCACCCACATGCCCAACATATATCATTTTTAAGCTTCCCACCATTTACATTCCAGTAAGATCCCCATCAATGAGCTTTATGTAAAATAAATAAATAAATAAAAATAATAATAAATATACAACAAGGACTTGATGGACACAGGGCAGACAAGCCAGTCACCCTAGCACTAAGGGACATAAAACATAAAATTGATTACCAATGCTTTTTGAGGAAATTTTATTGATCAAAGGGGAAATGATAAAAATAAAGGAAATTTCCAACTTTCAACATTTGTGAACCCTGCTCCTGGGATCCAAGGAAAGGTATACTGTAACATTTACCAAAGTTAGAATAGCTCAGCAAAACCTCAAAGCCTGGGCTCTATTTCTGCTCTGAGCACCACTGTGCACCTGCTTCATTAAAGGAAATAAGCAAAAAAGACCATTCTGAACACAAAGATATGAAAAAGGAAACCAACCTGGTTTACTTAAGACTAATGTCATACAGTGATGCATGTACTACTAACTTAAGGTCTGAAACTATCTGGAATTTTCTTTGCCTAACAACTTTTACATTTTTATGTATAAAGTGTATGTAACCTTACAGAAAAGCTTCCTTCTCTTTTTTTTTCTTAAGATTTTATTTATTTATTTGAGAGGGAGAATGAGAGATAGAGAGCACGAGAGGGAAGAGGGTCAAAGGGAGAAGCAGACTCCCTGCTGAGCAGGGAGCCTGATGTGGGACTCTGTCCCCGGACTCCAAGATCATGACCTGAGCCGAAGGCAGTCGCTTAACCAACTGAGCCACCCAGGCGCCCGAAAATGTTCCTTCTCAAGAGCATTTTCTTCTTTATGGAGTTTCCTGGGCAGCTGTCCTAAGTTGGGCTCAAAAAGAACTTTCTTTCAGAAATCCTAAAAAGATTGTTCAACTTCCAAGAACAATGATAATGTTAAATCTCTCTGAATATCCATCTAATGGCCTAATAAAAGAAGTTTGCTTACCCTCGTTCAGGGAGGCAAAGGTGACTGTCTGGGCAACTTCACCTGATGTAGTCTGTCTATAACTCAGCAAGAAGCAGGATCTGCTTTGATTGCATGACAGTTCTAAAATTAAATTCTTTTTTTTTAATATTTTATTTATTTATTTGAGAGAGCGAGAACGAGAAATAGAGAGCATGAGAGGGGGGAGGGTGGGAGGGAGCAGCAGACTCTCCGCTGAGCAGGGAGCCCGATGTGGGACTTGATCCCAGGACTCCAGGATCATGACCTGAGCCAAAGGCAGTCGTTTAATCAATTGAGCCACCCAGGCGCCCTAAAATTAAATTCTTAAAAAGCAGCGATCACCTAATAATCTTGGGACCTCTGCTTAAAGAGAACAGTGAAGAGCCCTAGGTAAGTCAATTCTAGCCTCCTCCAAGTATTTTTTTTTGTACGAAAGGGTGCAAAAATGCTGGAATACTAATATCAATCACAACTTGGACGTCCAGGGAAAGCACCTTTCCAATTATTTTCACGTCTTAAAAATGCAATGAATTAAGTAGAGCTAAATTTAAAAAATATATATCGTCATTGGTAATACCCACCAAAAAAGTGACTTTCTTGAATCTTTTTACAAACATTCGGGCTCTCCATGATACTTATGCTAAATGCATTGAATGCAGTGATAGGGTGTCATGAACATTTACCTAGAAATCTGAAAAGAAACTAGGAACTTTGGTTTTGCCATCCCTGGGTCCCTGAGGCCTTCACTTAAACTTCCTACACATCGCCCTACTGCCACACGCCAAAGTAGGAGCAGCTCGTTGGGCGTTACCAGCTCTGCGCGGCACTCTTCTGGCCAAGCACCCAGATGGAGGAAGGCAGGCCTGAACCCATCTCACCTTTCTAAATTACGGATTAGGAAAGAAACTTCCTGTTCACGATCATACCCCAAAATAGAATCCCAGGTTCCTGGCCTCCCAGATAGGAAGCGAAAACGGCTGCGTCCGCGTCAATTGCATCACTCAACTAGCGGGAGTGACGAGGTAGGCCGGACTTTGTGGGGTTGCCTTCAGCGTTGCCTGAACAAATAGCCTTCATATCTGCGACGGACAGACCCCGAAACTTTGCTCTTATTTTTTAGTCAGTATGCCGGCAAAGGGTATGTAAACGTAGAGGGAAAGAAGTCCAAGCAGCGAGGCCCCTACTGCACCGGCCATCCTACTATGTCAGGCGTGGGCCCTGGTCGGTCTTTCGGTCTCTGCTTCTCCGGCACAAGGGGACCTGCGTTCGGTCCGACAAGTGTCGGGGTGATTTCCTTCCCCTCGAAGTAAGATGGCGGGTGGCGAGGGTGGAGTGACTCTGGGGCAACCGCATCTTTCTCGCCAGGATCTCGCCGCATTGGTAAGGTTTCGTTCTGCCAGGATGTGGAGTGAGGTCAGGAGTCAAGATAACCCACCTTACCAACAGTCAATCAGACGAGACAGTGTTGAATTGTGAGGGCCATGGTTTAGGAGGAAAACGCTGCAGTCAGACGTAGGCAGCTTGGGCTGCAGTCTTCAGTTCCACTAGTCTTCGAGGTCAGCGTGCTGGTGTGAGATCGTGCGCAACTGAAGACCTTTAAGGATTATCCTGAAAAATCGTGCTGTTAAATTTTACTAAAATTTTTATATGAAGGTCTGAGAAAAACATTATTAAACACATTAAAGTTTGCACCTTTATAGGTCTGGGGAAGGACCGTTTATACTCTGAGTCCTAAAATTTGGGGCTTTCCCTTTTCATTTCTACAGTGCCGGTCGCATTCTCTCTTTTCAGCATAAACGCTTTTAGTATTTATTAGATTTGTCATTCTGTTTCTGGAGTAAAGACAGTTTTTACAGTAAAGGTGCTTTTTTTTTCTGTAAGCAGTAGGGACTTGAATTGATGGTGGCGAACTCTATGAATAAAAAGCGAAATCAGGGCGCCTGGGTGTCTCAGATGGTTAAGCGTCTGCCTTCGGCTCAGGTCACGATCCCTGGGTCCTGGGATCCAGTCCCGCGTCGGGATCCCTTGGGAGCCTGCTTCTCCCTCTGCCTCTCTTTCTGTTTTAAAAAAAAAAAAAGCTAAATCAGAGTCGTGGTTTGTATCACGGGACGTAGTTTAAAATGTTTCATTGCAGGTGCGCCTGGGTGGCTCAGTCGTTAAGCGTCTGCCTTCAGCTCAGGTCATGATCCCAGGGTCGTGGGATCGAGCCCGGCATCGGGCTCCCTGCTCGGCGGGAAGCCTGCTTCGCCCTTTCCCGCTGCCTGCTACTCTCCCTACTTGTGCTTTCTATCTCTCTGTCAAATAAGTATAAAATCTTTAAAAAAAATGAGTGAAATGTTTCATTACAGGATGTTACCAAGTTGACCCCACTCTCACAGGAAGTTATCAGCAGACAAGCCACAATTAACATAGGTAAGCAAAGTAATTGCATATAGTATTCAATTTAAGTCCTGAGGTGGCCGCTGTCTGATAATGCTTTTTAATCTCTTGTACAAGTAACTGAATTACGGAAGGATTCATATATGGGGAATGGATTTAAGCCTCGAACAAACCTGGTAGAGTTCTTTCACAACATAGTGAATTATCTTCATTCCTGACTTAAGGAGGAAGTGCTATGAAAAGGCATAGATGGGGACACCTGGGTGGGTCAGTTGGGTAAGCTTATGCCCTTCCGTACATGATCTCAGGGTCCTGGGATCCAGCCCCACGTCTGGCTCTCTACTCAGAGGAGTGTCCTTTTCCCTCTCCCTCTGTGCTCTTCCCTTTCTCGCTATCGCTCAAATAAATAAAATCTTAAAAAAAAAGGAAAAGTATTTAAAAAAAGACATAGGTTCATGAAAAAACAGTATATTCTCAGGATAACACTATAATACAGTTTACATACACCAAAGGTTAAGGAAGCCCTAAAATGCTAATAAACATAGGATTATTTTTAGATCTTCTAAAAGTCAATATATAAATGATTATTAAGTAAATATTTTTCTTAATTGGCAGCTTCCTAATTTACAAAAGTTACTTGATTGAGTGTAAAATTTGGATATTGTAGGGTCTCTACAAATACTAAAACTTATTAAGACTCATAGTTGCAAAAAACTAACAAAATAATATACCACTCTAAAGTATATTAAATTACTGTAATTAAACAAGTATTGTTTTCTGATTTTCAAGGATTCTTTTTTTTTGTATCATACTTTCATGCGTAATTACCTCACTGAAAATACTGATAAGTTTCTAGATATACAAAATTTTATTTATTTTTTAGTGATTTTATTTCAAGCAGTTATTTTTTTCCAGATCAGTAATACACTCAACAGCTTATGTTACACACTGAGTGTGTTTGTGCATAAGCTGGTCAGGTATATGGAAACTTCTCTTTGGTCTTGTTTCACAAAAGTTTTGTGTAGAGAGTGTATGTGGAAGGAAAAAATTCATTATTTCTAGTAGATTGGCATATTTACATTAAGTTATATATTTGGTTTCTCTAGCTACACTAAAATATTTGGTGTAATTGGCTGCATACAGATAAATTTTTTTGGTTTTTGTAGGTACAATTGGTCATGTTGCTCATGGAAAATCAACAGTTGTAAAAGCTATTTCTGGAGTTCATACTGTCAGATTCAAAAATGAACTGGAAAGAAATATTACAATTAAGCTTGGATATGCTAATGCCAAGGTACATAAGATGTGCAAGTAGAAACTATTTTACATTAATTGTCAAATATGCAGATGGCAATTTCGATCTTTTCATTGAAACTTTCAGATTTATAAACTTGATGATGCAACTTGTCCTCGCCCAGAATGCTATAGATCGTGTGGAAGTAGTACACCTGATGAGTTTCCTACAGATATTCCAGGGACCAAAGGGAACTTCAAACTAGTCAGGTGATTGTTTTTGTGGTAAACAATGCTTTTTTTGTCTTGTGCTTATTGAAATATGTGGTAGAGGTATTAAACAATGATTTAAACCAAAGCTTGATTTGTACGAAATTTTTTTGAAGAATGTTTTCTAGGTAAGAGATTTATAATGTGTAATAATTATTTAATAACACTTTTTAAAGTATATATTATATAATGAGAGATTGAAATGCTGATACTTAAGTTTTATTGTGTGTGTGGATTCTCTAAAGAATTACATGTAAACAATGAAATTGTTACATTTATTTGGTAGTTTCTTTTTCTGGACTTTTGTTTTCAGCATTGTTGTTTGTTCCTTAGGAGAAGAACAAAGATTCTTAATTATTTCTTTTTGACACCTTTGGTAGTCTCCTATTTTAGAAATGTTGTGTTGCTTGATTCCGCATAAAAGAACATTGGACTGAGGCACCTGGGTGGCTCAGGCGTTAAGCGTCTGCCTTCGGCTCAGGTCATGATCCCCAGGTCCTGGGATCCAGCCCCGCATTGGGCTCCCTGCTCAACGGGAAGCCTGCTTCTCCCTCTCCTCCCTGCTGTGTTCCCTCTCTCCCTGCCTCTCTCTCTCTCTTTCAAATAAATAAATAAATAAGTAAAATTTAAAAAAAGAAAAAAAGAACATTGGCATCCACCAAGTGATATATATGGGTACCCAGTGAAAGTTTAGGTCCTGAGGACATGAATGTATAATTTTTGAAAATGGTAGCAGTTTTGAGTGCATGGCATATTTTTTGTTTGTTTTTAAGTTAAGCACTGACCTTTCTGCTTTAGATTGGCAATCCCAAATGGTTTTTCAAGATGCTAGAGATTTTTCAACAAATTCCTTTTTTGGATGATAGTTCCTATTCTGATAATACAGTTGTGTTGTTTTTCCTAAACCAGTCTAATTTGTTGATGATCACAGTTTTACCTCCTGAAAGCTATTAACAGATTCCCCCACATTTTTTTCATATAAATTTTAAATTTAAGACTTAGAGTCAAAATCTATAAACCCTTAATGTATATCTTAGTAATTTTTATATTTAAGTGTTGTATACATAAACTTACAAAGCTTTGCACATGTAATCTTAGATTTTTCAACAGTTTTCCTCTATATTTTTCATTTTTAATTTTAATATATTTAGACTTACAGGAAGTTGGAAAGATGGCAGAGAGAACCTATATTCTCTGACCCTTTTTTCCTCACGGGTACATTACTGTATCAAATCAAAGCATAACCTCAAAACAAGGAACTTGATGTTGGCATAAAGTGGGTTTATATGTTTACCATATTTTTCATGTATCCATTACTATAATTAGCACTACTTTACATATATATGGGGGGTTGTCGTTTTTATAGATGTTTTTTATTGAGGTAAAATTCTGTAGTGAGATAATTGTACAGATACAGTTCAATTATTTTTGACTAATGTGTACACCTTACCTAACCAACATTCCATTCAAGACATAGTACATTTTGTTCCACTCAAAGAGTTCTCTTGTGCTTTGTCCACAGTGGTTAATCACTTTTTAAATTTGTATCAGCAGAGATTAGTTCTGCTTCTTGTGCTTTCATATGAAAGAAATGACACTGTATGTACTATTCTGTGGTTGGATTCTCCAATTAACAATGTTTTTGAGAATATTTTTTGAGAATCTTTATTGCTGTATGATGAATCAGGGATTTATTTTGTATTGCTAATTAGTATTCCACTGTATGATTATACTACAGTTTCTTTATCACTTGATAGTCATAAAGCTGGGCATTTGAGTTATTTGTTTGGCAGTTTCAGTAGAGCTGGTATGAATATACATAAGCAGTCTGTTTTGGACTAAAATATGATATCTGTTCAGTAAATACCTAGGAGTGAAGTTGCTGGGATGTGGATTAAGTGTATGTTTAACTTTGTAAGAAAATTCCAAAGAGTTTTCCATAGTTTGTATGAATTCACATTCTTTCCAGAATTATATAAACATCCCATTTGTTCCCCATCTTTCCTAATACTTCATTATTTCAGTCTTTAAAATTCTAGAGGGTATAGAATGGTATCTCATTATTCTTTCAGTTTTTATTCTCCTGATGAAAAAAAATACTGACTACCATTTATTTTCTTACTTAACATTCATGTCTCTCTTGATTTTGTGCTCAAGTTTTGCTCATTTTTTAGAATTAAACTTACTTTTCTATTTTTCAACTGTAAGTTTTCTTGTATTTTTTCAATAGAAATGACCACAGATGTACCACAAATACTTTCTTCTGTATGTAATTTTCTTTTCATTTTCACAGTATTTTTTAATGAACAGTTTTGCATTTTGAGGAAGTCTGATTTTTTTTAAGATTAGTTTTTTTGCATATTGTGTAAGTCATCTCTTACTATCTTAAAACAGATTAAATATTCTCCTGTTATTTTATTTCTAGATGCCTTATAGATTTTTTGTCTTTAGGTCAATGAAATATTTCAAATTGATTTTCATATATGTTGCAATATAAGGTTTGGGATATTTTTCTATATAATTATCTACTTGTTCCAATATAATTTGTTGATAACTTATTTTATTTTTATTTGTCTCATTCCATTTCCTTAGTATTTACATACATGTGTGAATCTATATCTGGATACTATTCTCTTTCAGTGAACTATTTATGATCATTCTAATGAGATAGTATCTTGAGTACTGTAATTTTATTTGTTTCTGTTTTTTTATTTAAATACAACTATTTAACATATATTATGAGTGATAACACTCATAGAGTTCAGTGATTCATCAGTCTTACATAACACCCACTTAACACCCTTCACCCAGTTATCCCATCCCCTCACCCACCTCTTCTCCAGCAACCTTTAATTTGTTTCCTAGAGTTAAAGAGTCTTTTATGGGGGGGGGTTGCCTGGGTGGCTCAGTTGTTAGGCGTCTGCCTTCAGCTCAGGTCATGGTCCCAGGGTCCTGGGATCGAGCCCCATGTCAGGCTCCCTGCTCCGCGGGAAGCCTGCTTCTCCCTCTCCCACTCCCCCTGTTTGTGTTCCCTCTCTAGCTGGCTGTCTCTCTGTGTCAAATAAATAAATAAATAAAAATCTTAAAAAAAAAAAAAAAAGACCCTCTGGTTCCATCCATGTAATTGCAAATGGTGAGATTTCATCCTTTCTGATGGCTGAATAGTGTTCCATTGCATATATACCTTGTATTCCTTATCCATTCATCTGTCGATGGACATCTGGCCTCTTTCCACACTATGCCTATTGTGGACATTGCTGCTATAAACATCAGGGTGCAGATGCACTACATTTGTATCTTCGGGGCAAATACCTAATAGTGCAATTGCTGGGTCATAGGGTAACTATTTTTAACATCTTGAGAAACCCCCATACTGTTTTCCAGAGTGCCTGTACCAGTTTGCATCGCCACCAACAGTATAAAAGTGTTCCCCTTTCTCCACATCCTCACCAACATTGGTTGTTTCATGCCTTGTTAATTTTACCCATTCTAACTGGTGTAAGGTGGTGTCATTGTGGTTTTGATTTGTATTTCCCTGATGCCAAGTGATACTGAACATTTTTTCATGTGTCTGTTGGCCATTTGGATGTCGTCTTTGCAGAAATGTCTCTTCATGTCTTCTGCCCATTTCTTCACTGAATTATTTGTTCTTTGAGTGTTGAGTTTGATAAGTTCTTTATAGGTTTTGGATACTGCCTTTTACTTGATAAGACATTTGCAAATATCTTCTCTGATTAACCCAGTTGTCTTTTGGTTTTGTCAGTTGTTTGCTTTGCTGTGCAAAAGCTTTTTATCTGATGAAATCCCAATAGTTCATTTTTGCCTTTGTTTCCCTGCCTTTGGGGACGAACCTAGCAAGAAGTTGCTGCAGCCAAGGTAACAGAGGTTGCTGCCAGTGTTGTCCTCTAGGATTTTGATGGACTTCTGTCTCACATTGAGGTCTTTCATCCATTTTGAGTCTATTTTTGTGTGTAGTGTAAGGACATGGTCCAGTTTCATTCTTCTGCATGTGTCTGTCCAATTTTCCCGGCACCATTTGTTGAAGAGACTGCCCTTTTTCCCCTGGATATTCTTTCCTGCTTTGTACATTCCTTTGGCTCTTTGGGATCTTTTCTGGTTCCATACAGATTTTAGGATTATTGTTCCAGCTCTGTGAAAAATATTGATGGTATTTTGATAGGAATTGCATTAAAATATAAATTGCTGTAGGTAGCATAGACATTTTAACACTATTTGTTCTGGGGCACCTCGGTGGCTCAGTTGGTTAAGCCACTGCCTTCAGCTCAGGTGATCCTGGAGTCCCGGGATCGAGTCCCACATTGGGCTCCTTGCTGAGCAGTGAGTCTGCTTCTCCCTCTGACCCTCCCCCCTCTCATGCTCTCTCTCTCTCTTTCATTCTCTCTCTCAAATAAATAAAATAAAATAAAAACAATATTTGTTCTTCCCAATCGATAAGCATGGAACATTTTTCCATTTCTTTGTGTCTTCCTCAATTTCTTTCATGAGTGTTCTGTAGATTTCAGAGTATATATCCTTTGCCTCTTTGGTTAGATTTATTCCTAGGTATTTTACAGTTTTTGGTACAATTGTAAATGGAATCGACTCCTTAATTTCTCTTTCTTTTGTCTTGTTGTTGGTGTATAGAAATGCAACTGATTTCTGTGCCTTGATTTTATATTCTGCCACTTTACTGAATTCCTTTATGACTTCTAGAATTTGGGTATGGAGTTTTTTGAGTTCTCCACATGGTGTATCATGTCATCTGCGAAGAGTGAGAATTTGACTTCTTTGCCGATTAGGATTTCTTTCTTTTTGTTATCTGATTCCTGAGGCTAGGACTTCTAGTACTATGTTGGACAACAGGGGTAAGAGTGGGCATCTCTGTTGTGTTCCTGACCTTAGGGGAAAAGCTGTCAGTTTTTCCCCATTGAGAATGATATTTGCTGTGGACTTTCCATAGATGGCTTTTATGATATTGAGGAATGTTCCCTCTATCCCTGCACTGTGAAGAGGTTTTTTTTTTTTTTAATGCTTTATTTATTCATGAGAGTCAGAGCGAGAGAGAGAGAGAGAGAGAGAGGTAGAGGCAGAGGGAGAAGCAGGCTCCCCATGGAGCAAGGAGTCCGATGCGGGACTGGGTCCCAGGACCCTGAGATCATGACCTGAGCCGAAGGCAGACGCTTAATGACTGAGCCACCCAGGCGCCCTGCACTGTGAAGAGTTTTAATCAAGAAAGAATACTGTACTTTTGTCAAATGCTTTTTCAGCATCTATTGAAAGGATCATATAATTCTTGTTCTTTCTTTTATTAATGTATTGTATCACATTGATTGATTTGCGGATGTTGAACCAGCCTTGCAGCCCAGGAATAAATCCCACTTGGTCGTGGTGAATAATCCTTTTAATGTACTGTTGGATCCTATTAGTTAGGATCTTGAGTGTTTTGGCATCCATGTTCATCAGAAATATTGGTCTGTAATTCTCCTTTTTGGTGGGGTCTTTAGTTTTGGGATCAAGGTAATGCTGGCCTCATAGAACAAATTTGGAAGTTTTCCTTCCATTTCTTTCTTTTTTTTTTTTTTTTAAAGATTTTATTTGACAGCGACACAGTGAGAGAGGGAACACAAGCAAGGGGAGTGGGAGAGGGAGAAGCAGGCCTCCCGCGGAGCAAGGAGCCCGATGCAGGGCTCGATGCCAGAACCCTGGGATCATGACCTGAGCTGAAAACAGGTGCTTAATGACTGAGCCACCCAGGCGCGCCTCCATTTCTGTTTTTGACCAGCTTCAGATGAATAGGTATTGTTAGGTCTTTGAATATTTGGTAGAATTCCACTGGAAGCCATCTGACCTTGGACTGTTGTTTGTTGGGAGATTTTTGATTACTGTGTCATTATTTCTTTGCTGGTATGTGTCTGTTCAAGTTTTCTATTTCTTCCTGTTTCAGTTTTGGTAGTCTGTACGTATCCAGGTTTTCTAATTTGTTGGCATATAGTTGCTCATAATATGTTCTTATAGTTGTTTGTATTTCTTTAGTGTTGGTTGATATCTCTCTTTCATTTCATAATTTTATTAATTACGGTCAGCTTTATTGATCTTATTAATTCTTTCAAAAAACCATCTCCTAGTTTCATTGATCTGTTCTACTGTTTTTTTATTTGCATGTCATTTATTTCTGCTCTAATATTTATTAATTCTCTTCTCCTGCTGAGTTTGCTGTTCTTTCATCAGTTCCTTTAGGTGTAAGGTTAGCTTATGTATTTGACTTTTGTTTCTTAAAAAGGCTTTTCTTGCTATAAACTAATCTCTTAGGACCTCCTTTGCTGCATCCCAAAGGTTTTGAACAGTTGTGTTTTCATTTTCATTTGTTTCCATGAATTTTTAAAATTTTTCTTTAATTTCCTGGTTGACCCATTCATTCTTTAGTAGGATGCTCTTTAGCCGCCAAGTATTTGACTTCCTTCCAAATTTCCTTTTGTGATTGATTTCAAGTTTCAAAGCATTGTCATCTAGAATATGCAGGGAATGATCCCAGTCTTTTGGTACTGGTTGAAACCTGATATGTGACCCAGTATGTGATTTCTGGAGAATGTTCCATGTGCATTCATGAAGATTGTGTGTTTTGGTGCTTAATGAGGAAACACTCTGAATGTTTATCTGTGAGTCCATCTGGTTAAGTGTGCCATTCAAAGCCCTTGTTTCCTGTTGATCTGCTTAGATGATCTGCCTTTTGCTGTAAGTAAGGTGTTAAAGTTCCCTATTATTATTGTGTTACTATCAATGTGGTTTTTTTTTTCTTTGTTAATCAGTTTGTATAATTGGCTGTTCCCATGTTAGGGCCATAAATGTTTACAATTGTTAGAACTTCTGGTTGGATAGCCTTTTTAGTTATGATATAGTGTTCTTACTTATCTCTTATTACAGTCTTTGGTATAAATCTAGTTTACTGATATGAGGATTGCTACCCCAGTTTTCTTTTGATGTCCATTAGCATGATAAATGGTTCTCCACCCCCTCACTTTGAACCTGGATGTGTCTTTGGGTCTAAAATGAGTGTTTTGCTTTTTTATCCAATCTCATACCCTGCGTCTTTTGACTGGGGCATTGAGCTCATTTACATTCATTGTAACTATTGAAAGATAGGAATTTAGTGCCATTGTATTACCTGTAACATAACTATTTCTTTATATTGTCTCTGTTCCTTTCTGGTCTATGTTACTTTTGGGCTCTCTTCACTTAAAGAATCCCTTTTAGTATTTCTTGCAGGGCTGGTTTGGTGAACCCAAATTCTTTTAGTTTCTGTTTGTCGTGGAAACTATTGATCTCTCCTTCTCTTTTGAATGACAGCCTTGCTGGATCAAGGATCCTTGGGTGCATATGTTTCCCATTTAGAACATTGAGTCTAAAATGCCAGTCCTGGGACACCTGGGTGGCTCAGTTGGCTAAGTGACTGCCTTTGGCTCGCGAGGGTCATGATTCCAGGGTCCTGGGATAGAGTCCCACATCAGGTTCCTTGCTTAACGAGGAGCCTGCTTCTCCCTCCTGCCACTCCCCCTGCTTGTGCTCTCTCTCTCTGACAAATAAATAAAATCTTAAAAGAAAATTTAAAAAAAATGAAAAAAGTTTTCAGGTCTGGATGGTTTTAATGTGGAATTATACTGAACACTAAATAAGAAGTAATGTGAATTCTGTACACGAGAAGAGGACAGAGCAGGATAAGCAACTCAGTTTGTAAATACAGTACCACCCTGATGCCAGAGTCAAAGACCGTACAAAAAGAGAAAAGAACAAAAAAAAACTACCATCTGGTATTCTAAATGAATATAGGGACAAAGGTTACTTACATTTAACACATAAAATTCACTAATAGGTAAAAGACTTAAATAGCATGATGAAATAGATGTTCGTTGTAGAGGATAACCAAGCTAATTCAGTTTTTGCCAAGTATTCAGTGATATTCTCCTTATCAAAAGACTAAGAAGAAAAATTCTATGTTCATGTAAATTGATGAGAAAAAATCCAACTTGATAATTAGGAATACAGATAGATTTCTTCATCTTGATAAAGAACTGCTACAACAAACCTCATGTGAAAAATGATAAAAGATTAAATGTTTCACCTTAAGTTCAAGAAAAATGAATGCAAAGATACCTTCTCTCACCATTTTTATTATGCATAGTACTAGAAGTTCTGCTGGAAGGCAAGAAAATGTAATAAAAAACATAGACATTGGAAAGAAAAAAAACTTCCTCGTTGGCAGGTGACACCATTTTTCTACATAGAAGTTCCCAAGGTATCTAAAAAAACTTAACTGAGGTTGCAGGATATAAGATTAACAAAAATTATATTTCTTTTTTCCTAGCAATGAATGCATATATGAAACTCTACCTAAATTTCTTAGAAAGTTGAAATACTTAAATGTAAAATTAATTGTAAAACACATAGAGCACTTACGTGAAAATAACACAGCTCTGAAAGAAATAAGATGTAAACAAATATACCATGTTTGCAGATTATAATACTTAACAGAGTAAAGATGCTAACTGCTCAAATTGTATATTGCTGGTGAAGGGAGGGCTAAGTCCGTGGAATACAATTAGAGAACCAAGAAATAGGTTCATGCAAATATGTCTAAGTGATTTTTTTTTTTTTTACAAAGATAGAAAAGCCCAGTGGATTATAGGCTTTTCAATAAATAGTACTAGAGGGGCGCCTGGGTGGCTCAGTCGTTAAGTGTCTCCCTTCAGCTCAGGTCATGATCCCAGGGTCCTGGGATCGAGCCCCACATTGGGCTCCCTGCTCCGCAGGAAGCCTGCTTCTTGCTCTCCCACCCCACCCCCCCACCCCCGCTTATGTTCCCTCTCTCTGTCTCTCTCTCTCTGTCAAATAAATAAAATCTTTAAATAAATAAATAAATAAATAAATAAATAAATAGTACTAGAGCAATTCAATGTTTATAGTCAAAAAAAAAAAAAAATGAGCTAGTTTTAAACCAGACACCCGCTATTCAAATTGTACACTTCAGGGGTGCCTAGCTGACTCAATCAGTGGAGTATTGACTGTTGATTTCAGGGTCATAAGGTCGAGCCTCACATTGGGCATAGATTACTTTAAAAAAATAAAATTAAAAAACAAAATGTACACTTTATGCTCAAAGTGTGCATGTATTCACATTTTGAGAACATCCTCAAAATGTACATACATTCGAGTATTAAATGGATCAAATAAACCAATTAAAAGGAAACGTAGGCAAAAATTTTTAAGATCTAGGACTTAAGGGGGCGCCTGGGTGGCTCAGTCGTTAGGTGTCTGCCTTCGGCTCAGGTCATGATCTCGGGGTCCTGGGATTGAGCCCCGCATCGGGCTCCCTGCTCCAGTGGGAAGCCAGCTTCTCCCTCCCCCAGTCCCCCTGCTTGTGTTCCTGCTCTCGCTATCCCTGTCTGTGAAATAAATAAATAAAATCTTAAAAAAAAGAAGATCTAGGACTTGACGTGTTTTTAGATATTATGCTAAGGTATAATCCATAAAAAAAGGAGAGTTGCAGTTGATCAAAATTAGAAATAATTGCAAAAGATCTGTTAAGAGGATCAAAAGAAAAGCTGGTGACCCGGAGATAATACCTTAGTTCTTAAACAACAGGAATATAAGTTGCAAGAATCTAGTCACAGTTTTTTTCCAATAAGTACAATACTGTGTGTTTTTCTTTTAATTTTCGTAATAATAGAGTAGAAACAGAACATAATATGTATATAATTGACTTTATATTATTGGTAAAGCTTGTAGTCAACAGTAGGCTATTAGTATTTATATTTTGGGAGAGTCTGAAGTTGTACACAGATTTTCAACTATACAGGGGAATTGGCACCCCAATCCTGCATTGCTTAAGGATCAACTATTTGCAAATCATATGTCTAATAAGATACTAGAAGGTATGAAGAACTTTCAAAAACCTCAACAATTAAAAACAAATGATTCAGCTACAAAGTGAGAAAGACGTGAAGTGCATATATGGTAGGCGAATGAACACAGCCATAGTTACATTTCATTAGGTTTGGCTTTCAAATCAGTCATATTTCCAGTATACATTATATAAAGTTTCCATCTTCCTCATTTTGATATTTGTCTTTGGGAGTTTTCCTAAGGTTATTTAAGCCTTGTTTTGGGGTAAGTTCTATCTGTGTAAGACATTTTATCTGCTTTGTAGTGACATTTTGTCATTTTAATTTCAGCTGCTAATTTCATTTCAAAATTCTGGAAGCATAAAGTTTTGAAACCACTTTGCAGCAAGATTAATTACTTTCAAAGTGATTTAACTGTTGGAAGGCAATAACTTGAGTATTCAAATACTAATTAATCTTAAAACTGTTTCTTGATTGTTAGACATGTTTCCTTTGTGTTTAAGTTTTAATTTATCTTAAATCTCATTATTTGATTGTTAGACATGTTTCCTTTGTTGACTGTCCGGGCCATGATATTTTGATGGCTACTATGCTGAATGGTGCAGCAGTAATGGATGCAGCTCTTCTGTTGATAGGTAAATAATATCAGAATTGGTTTGACAAATCCCTGTAAAACAAATCCCAAATGAAATATTTAAAGGGGAACTAGGGCATTTAGTGGCCATAAATGGGAACTCTAGGTCACCCAAATTAACATCCATGTGTGCCAACTATAATAAAATACCAAGCAAAATGAACCCGGGGCTGATATCTAGTGAGAATTCTTATGGTAATCTAACCCTGTCCCCCCAAAAAATCAGTTTTAAGTCAATAGAGCTTTCTTCCTACTATTGTTTTATTTAGAGTTTTTCATATAAAAGTATGCTGGGTTGGAAGAGGGTATTTTTAATGTCTCTGGGCTGTCTGTGGCATTATTGAATAATGGGTTTTTTTTAGTCATATGAAATGTTGACATCAGGGCCTGCATTGAGGTTTTCAAAGGTAGGGTTTTTGCTTTCTTCCCTGTGTGAACCGTAAAGAGATTTTGTGATTGGAGGCTACATGGAGTTTCAGGCCAAATGTAAAGATAAAGGGGTGTTTCCGCCCAAGACTTCCTTTAGTTCTGACACCAGCTGCAAGTTTGGAAGTTCCCTAAACCATCCTTAGGTTGATAATTTATTAGACTTATATCTCACTGAAAGCTGTTATACTCAACACTTATGATTTATTATAGGAAAAGGATGCAAATTAAGGTGAGCCAAAGGGAGAGACACATAGGGCATAGTCCAAGAGAGTTTCAACCATGAAACTTCCATTGTCCTTTCTCTGGAGGCAGAGGTGATTCTCTCTGCATCATTTATAACATTAATCACGAAATATTTCAAATCAAGGAAAATGACCTGAGTTTCGATGTTGGGAGTTTCTACTGAGGTTCCATTATGTAGGCATATGTTAACAAATTTGCCCTCATGGTTGATTTTAGTCTCCAGATCTATCTACTGACACCTCATGTCCCAGTACTGTCACCTAAATCAAGCTTTTTCTGGCATAACCAGCCTCTAAGATTATCAGGTTTGGCACTCTACCCTAAGATCTGGTGTAGTCCACCCCAAACCTAAATAAGGACACTCTTACCAGGAATGATAGGTTTTATTTTCAAAAAGCACAAGACAAAGCTAGACCAAATTGGGCAAGGCCAAATGGTTTCTTACACAGGAGGATACTTTCAAGGAGTATGGTATAAGGCATTTAATATCACAACTTTGGGAAGATAATCATTGGGGTACTAAAAATTATGTTTAGAATATGTAGTTGCTTATTTTTGCAGATGGTGTTTGCCTTTTTTTATTAATAGCCATACCTGCTACCTTTTGCTATATAGCAGAGTACCTCAGAACCTATCAGCTTAGAATAACAGATATTTAATCATTGTTTCTGTTGACTGGAGTTTTGTTATTCCAGCTAAAGATCTCTAATTTTACAGTAATCTTTCAGCAGGACCTACAGTTATAGCAAGATGTTTGGGACTAGAGAGTCTGATTTTAAGTTCACTCAGACCTCAGTTTCTCTTCACGTGGGCCTTTCCGTAAGTTGTCTAGTTGTCTTCATGACATTTCACCTGTTTTGAGAGAAACAAAGAACTTCCCAGTGGGAAGCCAGAGTCTTTGTGAACTAACTTGAGAAGTGACATCCCATCACTTTTGCAAAATATTCTTTATTGGATGGCTTCAATAGAGCCATCCAGTATTTAAAGGGAAGAATTTTCACACCCACACACACAAGGGTGTGACTATTAGAACATGGGGATTACTGGGAGCCATCTTTGTGGTTGTCCTCTGTAGGTTTGGATAATTGTAATTCATAGACTGCATTAAGCTACTTCCCCTCTTAACTGTTCTCCAGACTGGGCCAGAATATCCCAAGACTGGACAGAACCAGAGGGTTACATGTTATGTCTGAGTAAAAGCCGTGAAGACTTTGAAAGAAGCCAATTCATTAAATCCAAGTATTGTGCTTAGGATAAGGATTTAAAAGGCTAAGAGAATCCAGGGAAATCAGTTGTGAAGTTTCAATAGGGCCTCATAGAGATACTTGGCAATGGTATGAGGAATTTGCTTTGAGTGGGACATCCAAAATCTCTTTATTGGATGCCAACTAATTTGTTTGTTTTTTGTTCTTCATCATAAATTTAGCTGGTAATGAATCTTGTCCTCAACCTCAGACTTCTGAACATCTGGCTGCCATAGAAATAATGAAACTGAAACATATTTTGATTTTGCAAAATAAGATTGATTTGGTAAAAGAGAGTCAAGCTAAAGAACAACATGAACAGATACTTGCATTTGTACAAGGTAAGAAGCTATGTATTTAATAAACGTATGAGTCACTTTGAGAGTCATTTAGCCCAGAAATCTTAATGTAATTACCAAAAACAAAGTGAATTGATGAGTTATAAGCCTATTTCTCTGCCCACTAAACTCTTTTCTTCTAGCATCTGATAGAAGCAGTGAAATGTTTCTGAATTTGATTAAAGTGCATGTCAGCCAGAAAAGAAGTTCTATTCTATAAATGTTACCAATTGGTTTTGGGGGGTTTGTTTTGAGAAGTAAACACTTTAAAAAAAATTTTTTTAGGGGCACCTGGGTGGCTCAGTCATTTAAGCGTCTGCCTTGGGCTCAGGTCATGATCTCAGGGTCCTGGGATCAAGCCCCACATCAGGCTCTCTGCTCAGTGGGGAGCCTGCTTCTCCTCTCCCCCTGCCTGCTCATGCTGTCTCTCACTCTCTCTCTCAAATAAATAAATAAAATCTTCAAAAAAAAAAAAAAATACTCAGAACGCCTGGGTGGCTCAGTGGGTTAAGTGTCTGCCTTCGGCTCAGGTCATGGTCCCAGGGTCCGGGGATTGAGTCCCATGTCTGGCTCTCTCTGCTCAGTGGGGAGCCAGCTTTCTTCTCCCTCTGTCCACTCATGCTCTCTTTCACTCATTCTCTCACTCAAATAAATAAAATCTTTTAAAAAATATTTTATTTATTGGGGCACCTGGGTGGCTCAGTCATTAAGCATCTGCCTTCGGCTCAGGTCATGATCCCAGGGTCCTGGGGTTGAGCCACGCATCGGGCTCCCTGCTCAGCAGGAAGCCTGCTTCTCCCTCTCCCACTCCCCCTGCTTGTGTTCCCTCTCTCGCTATGTCTCTCTCTGTCAAATAAATACGTATGTATTATAATACTTATTATGTAAGTAATAATACAATTATAATATATTATAAATACGTATTTATTTGACAGAGAGAGAGAGAGCACAAGCAGGGGGAGCAGCCAGCAGAGAAGGCAGAGGGAGAAGCAGACTCCCCACTGAGCAGGAAGCCCAGTGTGGGCCTCGATCCCAAGAACCTGAGATCATGACCTGAGCCGAAGGCAGATGTTTGATGACTGAGCCACCCAGGCGTTCCTAAATAAATAAATAAAATCTTAAAAAAAATTTTTTTTGCAATATAATAACCTTTTATTATGATAAAAAATGTGAAACACTTTATGAATTTGTTTCATCTTTGCATATGGGGCCATGCTAATCTTCTTTATATCAATAAAATTTTAGTACATATGCTACTGCCAACCAGCACCAATCATATATTTTAAAAACTCTTTTCCTGGGGCACCTAGATGATTCAGTCAGTTAGGCTTCTGCCTTCAACTCAGGTCATGATCTTGGGGTCTTGGGATCGAGTCCCGAGTCAGGCTCCCTGCTCAGCAGGGCGTCTGCTTCTCCCTTGCCGTGTGACTGCTGCTCCTCCCTGCTTGTGCTTTCTCTCTCTCTCTACCCATTGAATAAATAAATAAAATCTCTAAAAAGTAATTAAATAAAAACTCTTTTCTAATGATAGTAAAATGAATGAAATCATCTTTTTTATTTCTTGGTTTGTGTTCTAATTATTCTGACTTTGTTTTCTTATTGAGTATCTATTTCTAGAATTGGAACTCACAGTGATTTCTTTAATCTTTATAGTGGCCCTTTCACTAAAACCTAGTTTTCATTTGGGGCAAGATACGATGTATCTTTTTGATACTTGGTTCCTTGTCTTTTTTACTTGTTAAGAAACTCTGTCTATAGTAGGCAGATTATGCAGGTAATTTTATCATTTTAGGATACTAATTTAATTTCATAATTTTTCACTTACAGGGTATAATAATTCACTGTAGAGGGGGAAAAACCCAAAATATTGTGGATGTTTCTAAATAGAATGATCACAATCACTTTTCAACCTTTTTGCTAAGATCAGTTTAAACAGAATGATCACTTTTTATGTTACTGATGTTTGTATAGTGATGTTTAATTTATTTTAGTGATCATAATTGTTTATCTAATGTGCACAACAATTTCTATAAAACTGTAAAATTTTGATATTTTGGGTTTGTCAAATAGGTACAGTAGCAGAAGGAGCTCCTATTATTCCAATTTCTGCTCAGCTGAAATATAATATCGAAGTTGTGTGTGAGTATATTGTAAAGAAAATCCCAGTACCTCTAAGAGACTTTACTTCAGAGCCCCGACTTATTGGTAAGGAGTTAACCCATTGGCTTTTAACTATTGACTGGATCTTTTCACATGGTTGTTTTGCCCTTCCTTCAATTATGCTAACATTATGAGGTATAATGAGTTCCTGGGGTTAGGACTTCAATGTGAATTATTAAGGGTGAGGGCAGGCCATAATTTAGCCTAGAAAAGTCATCCTCTTACATAATCATATAGCTAGTGTTGTGTTCTTTTATAATAGTTACACTGTACTTCACAGACAAACATAAATATGTCACTGATCAAGTTAATTTCATTTTCCATTATAAGTAAAACTGCAGTGGTGATTGGAATAATATTTTCCTGCAAAATCAACTCTGAGGTTATAGACTTCAAGTGGCTGCTTCTATACAAATGCTGACTTGAATAAGTATCTCATCTAATTAAAATGACCGGATGAGCTTTATGGTTTCTTTCCCTTCTTCCTTATCATCTTCACAGTTATTAGGTCTTTTGATGTCAACAAACCTGGCTGTGAGGTTGATGACCTTAAAGGTGGTGTGGCTGGTGGCAGCATTTTAAAGGGAGTATTGAAGGTAAACTGAATTGTAAATTCTTGTGTCTTAAATGGAAAAAAAAAAGATTAAAGAAAATCTAACAATGTTAAAAATATGTATTGTATTTTTTATTGCCTTGTACTTTAAATATGTCTGGTGCAAATCATAGATTTCTTGTATTAGGTGGTTAATTGAGTGGTATTAAACTCATAACTCTTCTACATTTTTAAATTTTTTATCCTTTTAAAGTGATACTGAAATTATTGTTGGAATACATGCCTTTTCAGTTTAGCAGTCTGTCAGGATTGTTTACATGTAAATGGTAATTGTGTTGTCTCAAATATTTTAATTATTCTCTTTAATTACTCTGTCTTAGGTGGGCCAGGAGATAGAAGTCAGACCTGGTATTGTTTCCAAAGATAGTGAAGGAAAACTCATGTGTAAACCAATCTTTTCCAAAATTGTATCACTTTTTGCAGAACACAATGATCTTCAGTATGCTGCTCCAGGGGGTCTTATTGGTAAGAATTTCCATTTCACCCATATGCTATTATTAGTGGTTGGTCATGACAGTTATTATGTCAAATGGATTATCTGAAAGTATGTATCTCTAATTAGATATTTTAACTCAATAATGGAAAAGTGGGTTGTGCAAATAGGTAAGTTGGTGATTTTAATTTTTAAAAAAAAATTTTTTTAAAGGTTTTTTATTTATTTTTTTGACAGGGAGACACAGCAAAAGAGGGAACACAAGCAGGGGAGGGGGAGAGGGAGAAGCAGGCTTCCTGCTGAGCAGGGAGAAGCAGGCTTCCTGCTGAGCAGGGAGCCTGATGTGAGGCTCCATCCCAGCGCCCTGGGATCATGACCTGAGCCGAAGGCAGACGCTTAACAGCTGAGCCACTGAGGCGCCCCAAGGTATTTTATGTGTTTCTTAGGAAATACTTTTTTTTTTTTTGTAACTAGACTCTACACCCAACATGGGGCTCAAACTCATGACCCTGAGATTAAGAGTTACATGCTTGGGGCCCCTGCATGGTGCAGGCAGTTGAGCTTCCCACTCTTCGTTTTGGGTCAGGTGGTGGTCTTAGGTTCATGGGATCAGGCCCTCTGTTATATTCCAAGTTCAGCAGGCAGTGTGTTAAGGTTTCTCTGTCCCTCTCCCTCTGCCCCTCCTCAAACTCACACACTCTCTCTCTCAATTAAATAAATGAATCTTAAGAAAAAAAAAAAAGATTCACATGCTTTACCAAGGCAGCCAGCCAGGTATTAAAAGAAAATACTTTTATATAGAAAGAATACATTGTGGTTTCATTTATAGGATAAGCTAAATAATAGCAACGTTTTATGATTTAACATTTAAAATTTATCACTAGGGGCACTACATATTTATATTTTGAGAGAGAGATAATGTTCTTAGATACAGATATATATATATCACTAAAATAAGTATATTCACATTTTACACTCTTTTTCTTATTTGGTTGCTTCTTATGTAAATTATTACAAATTTTTACAAAAGCCATACAAATATGCCTGGAAAGTTACCCAGCCATATCTATATCATGAGATCATGTTTATGCTGGAGCTGACAATGAAAGATACTGTTTTGAAAGAATGCTAAAGTAATATATGGATTTTATAATTTCTTACAGTTTATTACAAGTATCTAAGAAAAATCAAGATTTTTTTGAGAGATTCTATTGTCTTTTTCCTTTGGATTAAAGAATAAAATGTTGGGTAAAGAAAGATTTTATCTTTTGGTTTTGGCTGGAGACCTCTACCTCCAGGGGGCCCTTCCCTCTCCATGCGCCCACCCCAACCTGGGACATGGGAGGAGCTGGGGTCTCCGGGGGCAGGACCTATGCAAGGAATCCCCAGTGTCCTGCCTTTTGAGCTCAGGGTGGGGACCCAGCACCAGAAATGGTTTTATGTTTTATCTATATATGTCTTAGAGCACTTTGAAAGTGTCATCTCATCTCACACTGGTTTCTGATGAGAAATCAGCTGTAAATTTTATTGAGGTTGCATTGTGAATTTTCAGTTGGATCTGTTTGCCTTGGAGTAGTTTGGCTGTGATTCTTGATCGCTTTAAGTTTATCCTCAGTTGAGCTTTTTGCATGTGTAGATTAAGGGATTCTTTCTGCCTTTTTAAGTCAAATTGGGGATGTTTTGAACCTTTTTTTCCTTTTATTTATTTTTTTAAAATTTGTTATTTTTAATTCCAGTATCGTTAACATACAGTGTTACGTTAGCTTCAGGTATACAATGTAGTTCTATTACTCAATATTCACCATGATAAGTGTACTCTTCTCCCCATCACCTTAATTAATCCATCTCCCCCCCCCCCAACCTCCCCTCTGGTAACTATCAGTTTATTCTCCAGAATTAAGAATCTGTCTCCTTTTTGGTCTCTTTTCCTTTGTTCATTTGTTTTATTTCTTAAATTCCACGTCTGAGTGAAATCAAATGCTGTTTGTCTTCCCTGACTTACTTTACTTAGCCAAACCTGTAGTTCCATACATGCTGTTGCAAATGACAAGATTTCATTCTTTTTTATGGTTAATATTCCATTTTGTATATACACATCTTTTTTTATCCATTTTATAGATGGACACAGGCTGCTTCATATTTTGCTTATTATAAGTAATGGTGCAGTAAACATAAGGGTACTGTACCTGTTTGAATTAGTGTTTTCATATCCTTTGAGTAAATACCCAGTAGTGGAATTACTGAATCATATGGTGTTTCTATTTTTAACTTTTTGAGGACCTCTGTACTGTTCTCCAGAGCGGCTGCACAGTTTGCATTCCCACCAACAGTATAAGAGGGTTCCCCTTTCTTTGCATCCTTGCCAGCACCTATTTTTTAGTTTAGCCATCTTGACAGTTGTGAAGGTAGAGTTTTGATTTGCATTTCCCTGATGAGATGAGTGATGTTGAACATCTTTTCATGTGTCTATGGCCATTTATATGTCTTCTTTGGAAGAATGTTCATGTCTTCTGCCCATTTCTTTTTTTTTTTACTTTAAATTTTTTATTGTTATGTTAATCATCATACATTACATCATTAGTTTGTGATGTAGTGTTCCATGATTCATTGTTTGTGCATAACACCCAGAACGTGCCCTCTTTAATACCCATCACCAGGCTAACCCATCCCCCCATCCCCCTCCCCTCTAGAACCTCAGTTTGTTTTTCAGAGTTCATAGTCTCTCATGGTTTGTCTCCCCCTCCTATTTACGCCCCCTTTCTGCCCATTTCTTAATTGGATTATTTGGTTTGGGGGATGTTGACTTTGTTAAGTTCTTTATATATTTTGGTTACTAATTTTTTACCAAATACATCATTTGCAAATATCTTCTCCCATTGCATAGTTTGCCTTTTAGTTTCCTTTGTTGTTTAAGCCATTACTTATTTAAAAATATTATTTGTTACTTTCTCTTCTCTGCTTTTTGGGAGTTTCATTATGCATTTGTTGGTATACTTGATTGTGTCATGTAGGTCTCTGAGACTGTTCATTTTTTCTTTCCAGGATTTTGTTTATTTAGAGATTGAGAGGGGCACACGTGAGCATAAGGGACAGGTTGAGGGAGAGAGAATCTTGAGCAGACTCCTCACTGAGTGTCAAGGTTGACTCAGGGCTCTGTCCCAGGACCCTAAGGTCACAGCCTAAGCCCAAATCAAGAGTTGTTCACTCAACCAACTGAGCCACCTAGGTGCATTGTTCATTTTTGTTTTTTATTTTTGCTTAGAATGAATAATCTCAATTGACCTATCTTCAAGTTGGCTGATTCTTTTTCCTGTTTCAATATGCTGTTGAGCTCCTTTGGTGATTATTCCTTTCACTTATTATCCTTCTCAAGTCCAGAGTGTTATTTGGTTTTCTAATAGTGTGTATGTCATTGTTGATGATGCCTTCTTGGTGAGACATCATTTTCATACCTTCAGTTCTTTAGACATACTTTTTAGTCTTAACACATATCAAAAATATGCCAATTTAGTCTTTGTTTAGTAAGTCTAAGATTTCAAAGTCCTTATGATGTTGTTTTTATTTTTGTTAAGATTTTATTTATTTGAGAGAGAGAGTGTGCGCACGAGCATGGGGGAAGGGCAGAGGGAGAGGCAGAGGGAGAGGGAGAAGCAGACTCCCCATGGAGCAGGGAGCCCGGTGGGAGTCTCAATCCAAGGACCCCAAAATTCATGTCCTGAGCTGAAGGCAGAGGCCTAACCCACTGAGTCCCCCACATGCCCCATGCAGTTGTTTTTAAAATTGCTTTTGTTCTTCTAAAAAGGCCATACTTCTTGTGTTGCATGTCTCTTGACTTTTCTCTTGAGAGCAACATTTTAAATGATACAATGTGTCATCTTGAGACTAGATCCTCTTCTCTCATAAGGGTTTGTTCCTGCTGCTTATCTTAGTTGTTACTGGTTTATTTACTGACTTTTCTGAGGTAATTCTGTAATGTTTTCTTTTCATGCGTGCTCACTGAAGGGTAGCTTGGTTAGTTTAGTATTTAGCTAGTGATTGAAGAGAAAGAAATTTCCTTAATACCTAGAACCAGTAGTCCTCCCAATCTTTACTGAAGAACTCTGTCAGTGCAGGCTTTTAGCTCTCAGCCAGGCAGTTAAGTAAGTCTGTCTCATTCTTTACTTCCATTTTAAGACCAGTAGACATGAGAGCTTAAAGCATTTTCAGGTCTTTCCTGAGCATGTGCACAACCTTAAATATATATGTTATCCACTGGATTTGTAGATATATGTCCAAATTTCCAAGTTCCCATGGACATGTGTTGTTGTTGTTTTAAAGCTTTTTGTTAATGTGTTGTTTGCCCCACCTGTTATCCTTCAGTTCCCCAAGGAAAAGACTTTTTACATTAGATATCCAGACAGTCTTGGAAGTGAAATCTTCCAGGGAAATACCAAACTAATCAAATGATAGCCCTTTGGGAATGAGAATTTAAAGGAGCGCCAGCCCTGTTCTCTGTATAGCCTTGCTGGTTTTCACAACAAATGCAGGTTGTTAAGAGTGCTATCACAGAGATGTTGAATAGTGGTTACAGTAAGACAAGTTAAAATGTGACCGTTTTCTGCTCTTACTGAGATACAGATGTTTTTCTTCAGTAAATGCTGCATAGATTGTATCAAACTTTTGGCTAAATTCCAGAATTTTAAAAATGTTTCTGACAGTTTTGTCAGTATTTTCATTGTGTGTGAGGAAAACAAAACTTTGGAGGCTTTTACTGCATCATTTTACTTACACTTTTTCTTTGCTGTACTTTATGCTGATAATAAAAGTTCACTGTGTATCATTGTGGATTTTTTTTTAACAAATAAGGAAATTCTGAACATTTTCATGTAACCTTTTATTATACCAATATACAAAAATACAAGAATAGTGTGATGATAACCCTATATACCTGCCAAACAGCATTAACATTTATCAATTTTATTTCTGCAAATCTATTATTACCAGCTTTGTAATTTTTCAATTTTTATTAAGATAAAATATTTAATGGTTGTTTCCTGTTAAACACTTCTCCCTTTATTTATAATTTAAATGAAAATGATCTTTTTATTCTTTTATTCATCAAGCCTTGTTTCTAAGCCTATTCTTTCTTAGATAAAGCAGGGACTTAAGAATTGTACAGGATCTGGGTGGGAGGATAGGTTAGCCTGGTGATGGTATTAAAGAGGGCACGTTCAGCATGGAGCACTGGGTGTTATGCACAAACAATGAATCATGGAACACTACATCAAAAACTAATGATGTAATGTATGGTGATTAACATAATCCGCTCGGCGGGGAGTCTGCTTCTCCCTCTGACCCTTCCCCTCTCTTTCTCTCTCTCATTCTCTCTCTCTCAAATAAATAAATGTTTAAAAAAAAAGAAAAGAAATTTAAACAAAAGAATTGTACAGGATTTTAATTTTATAGCTGTGATATGGTATCAATGTAATTTAATTTGGTTAAGTTGTATAGCTACATGTTGTACTCATTTGACTAACTTTACCTTTGTAAACATTTTAAGAAATATAAAGTTGAAATATGTGACATATCTTATTTTATATCAGGAGTGGGAACAAAAATTGACCCCACTTTGTGCCGGGCTGACAGAATGGTGGGACAGGTACTTGGTGCAGTTGGAGCTTTACCAGAAATCTTCACAGAATTGGAAATCTCCTATTTCCTACTTAGACGGCTGCTAGGTGTACGCACTGAAGGAGACAAGAAAGCAGCAAAGGTAAATCCTCTTTTTTTTTTTTTTTTTTTTTAAGATTTATGTATTTATTTTAGAGAGGGAGAGAAGCACACTCCCTGCTGAGCAACTCTTGGTTTTGGCTCAGGTCCTGAGAGTTATTAGGATTGTGAGATAGAGCCCCAGTCAGGCTCCACACTCAGTGTGGAATCTGCTTGAGATTCTCCCTCTCCCTTTGCCCATCCCTGCTCATGCGCATGCTGTCTCTCTCTCAAATACATAAATAAATTTTTTAAAAGATAATAAATAAATAAAACTTGTATTTGTCATTTTGTGGGAAGTTCCTTTAATAAAAATGTACTGACTGACTTTTAATGAAATCTGAAGACCTTAAAAACGCTGATCTGAATTTGAGCATTAGGTTGTAAGCATAGACAACAGCTGTAAGCAGTACAGAGGCTAGTAATTTGAATCATTATATGTGTAAGTACTAGAAATAAAACAGCTAAGAGTGATGTAGTAGGTGTTACTCAATTTTATAGAATCCAGAAGATTTAAGTACCTACTTTATTTTACATTAATGCAATTAGACCTCCAAAACCACTTAACTATTGTATTATTCTTGTCTTGCTGCCCCTTTTAAGAAATTGTGTAAACCCTCTCTGCCACAAGGCTCTTCAGATTTTAATAGTTTGGTTGATCTGTGTTATTTTTAGTAGCTTATTTTATTTTATTTATTTATTTTTAAAGATTTTTATTTATTTATTTGACAGAGAGAGAGAGACAGTGAGAGAGGGAACACAAGCAGGGGGAGTAGGAGAGGGAGAAGCAGGCTTCCCGCAGAGTGGGGAACCCGATGTGGGGCTTGATCCCAGGACATGGGATCATGACCTGAGCCGAAGGCAGACACTTAATGACTGAGCACCCAGGCGCCCCTTAAATATATATATATATATTTTTTTTTTTAAAGACTTTATTTATTTATTTGATAGAGACAAAGTGAGAGAGGGAACAGAAGCAGGGGGAGTGGGAGAGGGAGAAGCAGGCTTCCTGCTGAGCAGGGAGCCTGATGTAGGGCTCGATCCCAGAACTCTGGGATCATGACCTGAGCTGAAGGCAGACACTTAACGACTGAGCCACCCAGGCGCCCTTTAGTAGCTTATTTTAAAGTTAGATCATGTGTATGTTCATTTAGTGCTAGATAAACCTTTTGCTTTGACAGCTGTAGTAATATATACTTCAAATCTCATAAGTGTAATTTGTGCAGAATTTTTTTCCTTTATAGTTAATTTTTTTCCAGCAGTATTTGATAAATTCTCACTTTGTATTGGAACACATTCTGTTAATTTAATGGTTTTGTTTTTTCCTTAATTTATTTTCCTAGGTACAAAAGCTATCTAAGAATGAAGTGCTTATGGTGAACATAGGGTCCTTGTCAACCGGAGGAAGAGTGAGTGCAGTCAAGGCTGATTTGGGTAAAATAGTTCTCACTAATCCTGTGTGCACAGAAATCGGAGAAAAAATTGCCCTTAGCCGAAGAGTTGAGAAACACTGGCGGTAAGTTTTTCAATTTTGTTGCTGCTACTGGTGTCAAGAAAAACAGCAGGGGCACCTGGCTGGCTCAGTCAGAAGAGTATGTGACTCTTGGTTATGTGTTTGATTCCCACAATGAGTGTAGAGATTACTAAAAAAAAAAAGAATATGCTAAAAACAAAAACCAAAAACACATATTCTTGTGGCATAATTCTTGATGGTATACATATTTACAGTCATGCACACTTTTCCTTAAGTGTTTTTACATTTTAATTGTGGTGTAGTTAACAAACAGTGTTATATTAGTTTTAGTTGTACAATATGATGATTCAAAAATGCTATATATTACTCACTGCCCTTCACAGCACCATCACCTATTTCACCTGTCCCCCCTCCCACCACCCTTCTGTTCAGTGTGTTCTCTGTAGTTAAGGATCCGTTTTCTTGCATTGTCTCTTTTTCTTTTTTTTTTTTAAGATTTTATTTTACTTATTTGAGAGAGACAGAGCATGAGCAGGGGGAAGAGAGAGGCAGACTCCCTGCTGAGCAGGGAGCCTGACATTTTTATTTATTTATTTGAGAGGGAGAGGGAGAGAACGAGCAGGGCAGAGGGAGAAGCAGGCTTGATCTAGTACATCAAGATCATAACCTTGAGCCGAAGGCAGATGCTTAACTGTCTAAGCCACCCAGGTGCCCCTCTCTCTTTTTCCTTTTGCTTATTCATTTTGTTTCATAAATTTGTAAACTCCAAATATGAGTGGACTATTTATCTTTCTCTGACTGACTTTTTTCACTTAGCATAGTACACTCTAGTTCTATCCATGTTGTTACAAGTGGCAAGCTTTCATTCCTTTTATGGTTGAGTAATATTTCAATATATGTACACCACATCTTTAACCATTCATCAGTGGATGAACCCTTGGGCTGCTTCCATAGTTTGGCTATTGTTGATAATGCTGCTATAAATATTGCGGTCCATGTACTCCTTCAAATCAGCATTTTTATTTTTTATTTTATTTTTTTTCAAATCAGCATTTTTATATCCTTTCAGTAAATGCCTAATAGTGCAATTGCTGGGTCAAAGGGTAGCTCTAGTTTTAATGTTTTGAGGAACCTCCATATTGTTTTCCAGAGTGGATGCCCCAGCTTATATTCCCACCAACAGTGTAGGAGGGTTCCTTTTTCTTCACATCCTCACCAACTTGTTGTTTTGTCACTTTTTCTTGAAATAAGTAGTTTTCATGGCATATTTGTATAACTGGAAATCTGTATTTCCAGCTCTGATTTGTAAGCCAACATACAGTTTTTTATTCCAGATACTGCAACTAGCTTTCCTTTATCTCAGACACACCTGTATAAAATCAAACAATTCAGAATCAGTTTTGACTGTATTCTTACACACGTATCACTGGGGCTCAGGTCATGATTTCAGGGTCTTGGGATCAAGTCCCATGTCAGACTCCTTGCTCAAAGGGGAGCCTGCTTTTCCCTCTCCCACCGAGTCCCTCCGCCCTACTCGTTCTCTGTCTCTCTCTAAAATAAAAATCTTTTAAAAAAATAAAAAGATAAACCTCTGTATTAGTTTACATAACTTATACCTCTTATTATTTCAGCATGAAAACCACTTCAGGAATTTTAGCATTGACAGGATACTAAAATCCGCAGTCTGCATTCCAATTTTGACATTTGTGTCAGTATTGTTCTTTATTGCATTTCCTTTCTGAAACCAAGAAACACATTTCATTTCCTTTTTGTCTCTGTGGTCTTTTTTATAGGGAACCTTCATAGCGTTTCTGTATCTTAACATGATTTGACATTTAAACAATAAAAGCCAGTCAATTTCCCTTATTAAATTGAGGTTATATGTTCAAGACCAGAATACTGGAAAGGTGGTGTTGTGTCCTTCATTAAGAATCACATTTCAGGGGTGCCTGGGTGGCTCAGTTGGCTAAGCGTCTGCCTTTGGCTTGGGTCATGATCTCTGGGTCCTGGGATTGATCCCCGCATCGGGCTCCCTGCTAAGTGGGGTGTCTGCTTCTCCCTCTCCCTCTGCCTGAAGCTTGCACTTTCTTAAATAAATAAGTAAAATCTTAAAAAAAGAAAAGAAAAGAAAAGAAACAAAGATCTTGATGTGCCCGTTTTTTCCAGCCTTCTAAGTCCATACATCTGTGACACCTGGTTGTGCTTTTTGCTTCTTCCCAGATTATTTTCTGAGTCTGCTTTCCATTCTGGATAGCATCATTGTAACCCATACTGTCATTATTTTACACTTAAGCTATTGGTAGATTCCTGGCTTTGTTTTTCCCTTTTCAGTGACTTTAGTGCCTGGCCAAATATAATCTTCTCCAAAACATTTCATCATACTTTCTTAAAAAGTTCTAGTAGTTCCTCACATTGCCTTAATATTCAAGGCCTTTATGCAAGCTTGCTTCAGTCTCTGATGTTTTCTCTGCTACTTCCATGTAAACCCGCACAACTATACTTGTCCTTATTTTCAATGTCCTTATTATCCGACTCTGCTTTGGCGCTCGGTTCCTTTCTAAACTATCTTCCTTGTTGATTCTTCCCTGATGCCCACTGCCTTGTGATGATCTCATTGATCATTTATCATCCAGAAAATTTATCTAACTTACTACTAATATTAAAAAAGTGAAGTTTTGGGGTTGTCTGGGTGGCTCAGTCAGTTAGGTGTCCAACTCCTGATCTGCTCAGGTCACAATCTCAGGGTCATGAGATCAAGCTCCATATCAGGCTCTGCGCTGGGCATGGAGCCTGTGTACTTTTCTCTCTCCCTCTTCCTCTGTCTCTACCCCCCGCTCACATGCGCACTCTCTCTCAAAGAAGAGTGATGTCTTATTACCTTTTAAGTAACAGATCCTATTTTGTGTGATTTAAGCTCATTTATTTTTTTTTTTTAAAGATTTTCTTTATTTCACAGAGAGACACAGCAAGAGAGCAAACACAAGCGGGGAGTGGGAGAGGGAGAAGCAGGCTTCCCGCTGAGCAGGGAGCCCGATGCGGGGCTCAATCCCGGGACCCTGGGACCATAACCTGAGCCGAAGGCAGATGCTTAACCAACTAAGCCACCCAGATGCCCCTAAGCTCATTTAATTTTAATATCTCCTCTATTATGAACATTATTTCCACACTAAATAAGTATAAATAATATAAAATTTTCAGAGATCTTCACCATGGAACACATCACCTAGTAGAATAGAACATTTCCTGAATTACAGCTTATCCATGGACGAACACTTGTATTGCTTTCACTTTTTGTTTTGTTTTATTTTTTTAAAGCATTTTTATTTTTAAGTAATCGCAACACCTAATGTGGGTCTTGAACCAATAACCCTATGGGGCTTGAACTCATCAAGAGTGGCATGCTCTATTGACTAACTGAGCCAGGCACCCCTGCTTTCACTTTTTAGCTATCCTGCTTAATGAACTTGTGAACATAGTCTATAAATACCTATATCTATTTGTGTCCCTACACTCAATTCTTTTTTGGAGTATATGCCCTGAAGTAGATTGCTGGATCATAGTCTAATTCTGTTCTTAATTTATGAGGAACCACATACATACCATTTATCATAGAAGCTTTCCAAATTTTTAGTACATTGTGTTTCCATTTTCATTTCTGTTAAGATATTTTGTTTTCTTTTTTTTTTTTTAAATCAAGATATTTTCTGATTTCTCTTGGGCTGTCTTCTTTGCCCCATTGGTAGTTAAAATGTTTACTGTTTTATTTCCACATATTTGTAGATTTTCCAATTTTCCTTATACTATTAATTACTAGTTTCATTCCACTGCAGCCAGAAATGGCATTGGAAATTGATTATTTCAATCTTTGTAAATGTAGTAAGACTCGTGGCTTAACATATGGTGTACTGGAAAGTGTCCCATAGGACTTCGCAAAAGGGATATACTTGTGTTGTTGTATGTTCTGTATATATATATATATACCTGTGAGGTCCAGTGGGTTATAGTATTCAAGTCCTCTGCTTCCTTATTTTTTTTTCTCCTTTTTTTATCCATCTAGAAAGTGGATGATTGAAGTCTTCTCTTTGTATGCCTATTATCTTCTTTCAATTCTGTCAACATTTCCTTCATGTATGTAAAAGCTCCAGTGTTTGGTGCATATATGTTTCAGTTGTTACATCTTCCTGGTAAACTGTTTTATCATATATATTTCTTTGTCTCTTAAAACAGTTTTTGCATTAAAGTCTACTTTATCTGATAGTGGAATGATCATTGCTGCTTTCTTTTGGTTTGTTTGCATGAAATGCCATTTTGCATCCTATCAGTTTTAACTTACGCATGTCCTTAGATTTAAAGTGCATATCCTGTAGATACGTGATTTGATCCTGTTTTTTTAACCATTCGGCCAATCTGTGCCTTTTTTTTTTTTAAGATTTTTTTATTTATTTTAGAGAGAAAGAGAACAGGGGAGAGGCAGTGGGAGAGGGAAAGAATCTCAGGCAGTCTCCATGCTGAGCAAGCTTGACCTGGTGCTCGATCTCACGACCCTGATATCATTGCCTGAGCCAAAAACAAAAGTTGGCCACTCAACTGATTGAGTCACCCAGACATCCCCTATTGGTGCCTTTTTATTGAGGAATTTAATCTGTATGCATTTAAAGTAGTTACTAAGAAAGTCATACTACTGCCATTTTATTACAGTAATCCCCCCTTATCCACTGTTTCCCTTTCCCGTTGTCAATTGCAGTTTAGAAGCAGATGCTCCTGCTTCTTAAAATTATCAGAAGGTCAATACAAATGTAATGCTACATCATAGTGCCTATGCCATTCACCTCACCACATCTTATTTATGCATTTTATCTCATATCATCAAAGAAAGGTGAGTATAGTAAGATATTTTGAGAGAGATGACATCTGTATAACTTTTATTATAGTACATTGTTAAAACTGTTCTAATAGTGGTTATTCTTAATCTCCTAATGCACCTGATTTATCAGAAAACTGTCATTGATATGTATGTATATATAGCGATCTATACAATCCAGTTTGAGGCATGGGAGTTTGGAATAGATCTCCCATTGATGAAGGAATTGCTTTTTTTTTTCCATATGTAGCTTTTTTTTTGCTCCTCATTGCCTCCTTGCTATTTCCCTCTGTGTTCAGTTGATTTTTTATAGTGACACATTTTGATTGCCTTTTGTTTCCTTTTGTGTATATTCTGTAGTGTGTTTTTGAGATTTTTAAAAAGTTTTTGTTGCTTTTGTTATTATGGTGTTACATATAACATCTTAAAGTTCTACATTTTTACATGTTGTATACCTATTAATGTATATTTATTACTACTTTTTTCATGTTTTTTCATTTAGATTCTGTGTACCAAAATTAAATAATTAGAGAATAAATATTCTAGTGGTAATGAATTCACTCAGTTTTTCTTTCTCTTCAAAACGTTTATTTTCTTCAATTTTTTAACATTTCATTTATTTATTTGAGAGAGAGAGAACACAACAGGGGGAGCAGCAGAAAGAAGGGAGCAGCAGGCTCCCCACTGACCAGGGAGCCTGATGCAGGTCTTGATCCCAGGATCCTGAGATCATGACCTGAGCTGAAGGCAGATGCTTAACCGACTGAGCCACCCAGGTGCCCCCATTTCCTTCATTTTTGAAATTGCTTTAGTCTTTCTTCTGTTTGACTTTAGATGGTTGGTCACAGTGTATCTTGGGATGGTTCTCTTTGGGTTTATCCTAGTTGGAGTTTTATGAGCTTCTTGAATTTATCTCTTCATTTCTTTGCTCAGTTTTGGGAAAATTTCAGTCATCATTTCTTCAGGTACATTTTTAAAGATGCAGGGAAACATAAAAATGACCATTCAAAAGAACAAAATAAATTTCTAGAAACCATCTTTAAAGAAGCACAGATAGGCCTTAGACTTACTTCAGAAAGATTTTAAAACAACTGTCTTAAGTTCAAAGAGCCAAAGGACAACACAAACTAAGGAAATAAGGAAAATTATATATTTAAAAATGGGAATTACAGAGACAGAGTTTATTTTAAAAAGTAAACAGGGGCGCCTGGGTGGCTCTGTCAGTTTAGCATCTGCCTTCGGCTCAGGTCATGATCTCTGGGTCCTGGGATCAAGTCCCACATTGAGCCTCACATCAGGTTCCCTGCTCAGCGGGATGTCTGCTTCTCCCTCTCCCATCCCCCTGCTTGTGCTCTCTCTCTCTCAAGTAAATAATAAAAAATAAAATTAAACAAATTTTGGAGCTGAAAAATACAAGGATAATCGAAAAACTCACCAGATGAGTAAAAAAAGCAGACTGCAGCAGAATCCTTTTCCTTATTTCTCTGCATCTTTGTTTTGTGATCTTTGTTAAAGTTTTTTAAATTTTATTTTTAAACTGGGCCTTTGGGGAAAAAGCCACCTCTCTGTCTTTGCAGACTCGGTTCTCGTAGGAAAAGCCCTTCAGTAATCAATCCATTATCAAGGCTTATGGTGTTCTGAGGCCTTTTCTGAGAAGGCATCTTTTCTAGAGCTATATGTGTTCTTTCACCTAATTCTCCAATATGCATAGCTACTTTAAATGTCTTAAGTTTTCTGAATGTTATCCTTTTTCTTTCTGAGCATATTTCACTATATTTCTCTGCTCATAGTCTTTTCCCTCCAGGCATTTTGTAGTCCCTGTGAAGTCTTCACTCATTCTGCTCCCAAACCATGGCTTTCAGGAGTCTCCAACCTGATATGCAACTAAGCCACAGTTCTCTTAGCATTCTGAGACAGGACAGGAAAGTAGTTCGTTGAGCACCCACAGACAATCTGAACTTTGAAAACAGATTCTGCTCTTCCCTTTCAATCCTGGGAGAAACTAGCTTTTTGACTTCTTCTTGGGTGTGCCACACGGGGTAAGAAAATTGGCACCAAATTTGCTTCATTGTGAGTATAGCTGTTTCTTGGTTGCACACTCTCCCTCTCCGTCTGCCCATCTCCACTTTGCTCTTTCTGTCTTTTTCTCTCTAAAATAAATAAATCTTTTTTAAAAAAGTTATCTGGGAGTGCCTGGGTGGCTTAGTTGATTAAGCGTCTGCCTTTGGTTCAGGTCATGATCCCAGAGTCCTGGAATCGAGTCCCACATCGGGCTTCTCTGCCCAGCAAGGAGTCTGCTTCTCCCTCTGCCAGCTGCCCCCGCTGCTTGTACCCTCTCTCTCTGACAAATAAATAAAATCTTAAAAAAAAAAATTAAACAGTTATCTGTTTACAGACTACGTGTTCCAGTTGCTTTACTTATTTTATTTCCATTCATTTATTTCCCTTACAGCCACTATAATGTGATAAGGTGCTGTGAAAGTGGTATTTTGCAAAGAGAAAGGGACTGACAATTTTTTTTTTAAATTGGGTTGTTATGTTTATCTAGTGGCATGGTTCCTTACAGGGAAATGAAGTGCTTCTATTTACTGATTCTTAATGAGTACACATATTTTTTTAGAGAAAGGTGTGCATGTTTATGGTAACAGTTTCTTCCCTTTTCTTTGGTCATTCATGCTAGCCAAACCCTGTATAAGTCTCTAGGAATCCAAGGAGATAATACAAGGAGACTTTTCTTTATAGAGGAACATGTTATGGAAACAAGTTTTAATTTAGAGGATAGTGAAAATCAGTTATGTCAAGATTTTGTGATGATGCTGATGAAATAGATTAAAAATTCATGATTTCTCTTCTTTTTGCAGTTTAATTGGTTGGGGTCAAATAAGAAGAGGAGTAACTATCAAACCAACAGTTGAAGATGACTGAAGAATATCATTTAAATAGTACATTTGGATGAAGTTTTAATTTCTCTTAACCTGGGGATGTAATTTCAAAGCAATACTGGAGAATATATTTCATAGTTCATTACCTTAGTAGAAGTTGTAACATTATTCTCATCTTGTGGTCATGAAGATTTAACTTCTAAATAATAGGGTCTACGATAGTTGCCAAAATTGGCATATTGATGGATTTAATCCAGCATTTTAGGAGAAGCTGATTATTGCTAAACATTATCAAATTTGTACATCACTTCATGTTTGAAATGAAACAGTTGTTACAACCAGCCTTTTCTAAGGCATGGGTACTACTCAACTTGTTCAAAATAAAGTTTTTCTTCTTACTTTTTATGATACGTCTTTGAGTATTCTCTAGGCTTGAAAGGATTTCACACCAGTAAAAACCTGAAGACATAAAGTCTTCTTGAAAATCAGCTTGCTTTCTACCCCATATTTTATGCAGCCTTGTCTTTAAAATTTAGAATGAAATTGCTAGGCCTAAATTGTTTTTTAGAGTTGAGTGGTCATTTACATAGACAAACCTTTTCTTCCTCTTATTCTGTTACTAGGTTGGAACACAGAAAACTAAAGCCAGTTCTGCTCCTATTATTTCTATACTGATTTCTCTTTGGTTTTTACTGAAACTCAAAACCAAATAATTCTAGATAAAGAACAAAGTTTTCTAAACTGTTTATTTGATATAATTAATACATAATCTAATGCTAGTAATTTTTTTCTGCTATCACATAGTATTTTTACCTTTTTTCTTAGAATACTTAAAGTTGGGGCACCTGGGTGGCTCAGTTGGTTAAGCTACTGCCTTCAGCTCAGGTCATGATGCCAGAGTCCTGGGACCGAGTCCCGCATCAGGCTCCCTGCTCAGCGGGAAGCCTGCTTCTCCCTCTACCCCTGCTTGTGTCCCCTCCCACACTGCCTCTTGTCTCTCTCTCTCAATTAAATAAATAAATAAAATCTTTAAAAAAATAAAGTAAAATATTTAAAGTTATTGATTGTTGCCAAAATTGCCAAAATATAATTTTAATCCATATTGAAAAAAATCAGAGCTTAACAGAATATGCTGATGTTATAAGCAGTTTGCCAGGGAAGTAAATCATATTTTATCTGTTTTTTAGCTCCCACATATTTAATAATTATGAATCCACTCATTAACTAGCCAGTGTATAACAGTGTCTAAAAACTGGTAACTTGCAATACTATAGAAACTCAAATCTTTTGCACTGTTGGTTCTACTATAAAAAACAAAAACAAAAAAATACTGAAACAACATTATCATTAGGCTGTTGGGGATTTATTTATGTATTTATTTTAAAGATTAATTTAGGGAGAGAGAAGCAGACTCCCCGCTGAATGCAGAGGCCAACTGGGGACTCGATCCCATAACCCTGAAACCAGCCATGTGCCCCCCTAAAGATTCTTAATATGAAATTTGAAGAATTCCAGTGGCTTTGTGAAGCTACTGGAATCATATGCAAAGTTGTTCAAATGCATTTTCTGGGTGGAATAAAACAATGTTTTTGTTCTTAAATACATTTATGGGGTGCTTAGTGGCACAGTTCATTAAGTGTCTGACTTTTGGTTTTGGTTCAGGTCATGATCTCAGCATTGTGGGACCAAGCCCCGCGTCAGGCTCTGTGCTGAGCAGGGAGTCTGCTGGGGATTTTCTTCCTCTCCCTCTGCCTCTTCCCCTATTTAGGAGCACCTGTGCATGCATACTTTGTCTCTCTCTGTCTCAAAGTAAATTAAATCTTTCAATAAAAAGAAAAAGATAAGGGTTTCTCAACTTAAGAATAGAAGCAGTGGGAGTAGGCTTATGCTTAACTTACTAAAAGCGGTCTGTAAAAAAAAATTTTTTTAATCTAACCTGTGCTTGAAAAAACTATTAATTTATTAAGTTCTGGGGTGCCTGGCTGGCACAGTTGGTAGAGCATGCAACTCTCGACCTATGGTTCATGAATTCAAGCCCCATGTTGGGCATGGAGCCTACTTTAAAAAAAAAATTTATTAAGTACAAACTGTATTTCACACCAAGTTATTTATATATAGCAATTTGTTACAAAATTGTACTTAGCTAGATCCATGTCTATTTATCTCCATTTTAAACTGAAGAAACAGGTCAGAGGAGTTTGCTCACATCACTAAATAGTAGAATTGGAAATCTGGTAATTTGGCTGCCAAGTTTATACCCTTAACCATAAAGTTACACTACCTCTTTTGGATAGTTTATTTTGAGTTTGTTAGGTGCAGTGCTTTATACTTTACAAAGAGATAAAGTTTCATAAGTGTGCCATTCAAAAGCTTTTTATTCTTCCTTATTTTGTTACTTGTTCTCTTACTATTTTTAGTGTTTGTTCTATTAGTGTTAAGATCTCCCTTTATGATAGAGAACTCAAGAATTTCCCTTGTGGTTGTATGAGTCTTTACATATGTTTAGATCAAGTACGGGTAAGTTGGACAACTTGTCTTTTTTTTTTTTTTTTTTTAAAGATTTTATTTATTTATTTGACAGAGACACAAGGAGAGCAGGAACACAAGTGGGGGGAGTGGGAGAGGGAGAAGCAGGCTTCCTGTGGAGCAGGGAGCCGGATGTGGGGCTCAATCCCAGGACCCTGGGATCATGACCTAAGCTGAAGGCAGACGTTTAACCGACTGAGCCACCCAGGCACCCCTGTTCTTTTTTTTTTTTTCTTAAAGATTTTATTTATTTATTTGAGAGAGAGAATGAGATAGAGAGAGCACGAGAGGGAAGAGGGTCAGAAGGAGAAGCAGACCCCCCGCTGAGCAGGGAGCCCGATGCGGGACTCGATCCCAGGACTCCAGGATCATGACCTGAGCCGAAGGCAGTCGCTTAACCAACTGAGCCACCCAGGCGCCCACCCCTGTTCTTTTTAATAATGTTCTTTTTAATAATGTTTTCTACTTAGTGACGGTCTGTTCCCCCTGGATTTCTTTAATCCTTTGTTCACGGTTTTCTGTAATTATCTGAACACCTTTAACACAGTTCATTTAAAGTCTTTGTCTAGTAATTCCAATGTTCTGTTCTTTCCAGGCATAAATTCTACTAATTTATGTTTTTTGTACTTTATTGTTTCTTAGCATGCCTTGTATTTTCTTTGTTGAAAACTGGATATTTTGAACATTATAATTTTTTCCTTCTCCCTAGTTTATTATTTGTGGTTTATTTGTTCAGTGACTTTTTAATACTATTTTAGAAGAGTATATTTTTTTTGTTTTGTGTAGTTCCTGAATGTTTATTTTGTGCCTCTGTAGTGATTTGACTGCAAGTTCCTTAACACCTGGAATCCAATGAATGCATGAAATGGACAATAAAATGAACTAAAAGAAAATATTCTCCCAGGTTTGTAGTTGGCTCTGTTTTGGAGTACTTTTTCAACATTCAGCAAGCCACGTAAACTCTGCCTTACCCTGCCCTCCTTATTTGTGCTGAATCCAAATATTAAACCAGAAATGAAAGCCTAGGGACTTCCAGTTCTTTTCTGAACATACACATGGATTCTTTTTTATATTAAGGAGCTTTCCAAAGCCCTCTTCATGAAAATAACACTTTCCCAGGTTTTCGTTCTAGGGTTTCACTATATCTATTAATTGCCCTAACTATAATCTTTTGTGTTTTGGAGGCAGTGAAATCTTCACTTTACTTTCAGTGTTTTGGGGACAAAAAGATGTATGCATCCCTGTGTGTATTTCAGCGTTATCTATGATAGCCAAATTATGGAAAGAGCCAAATGTCTATGAATGATGAATGATAAATAAGAAGTGGAATATATACACAATGAAGATTACTCAACCATACAAAGAATGAAATCTTGCCATTTGCAATAATGTGCATGGAGCTAGGGAGTATTATGATAAGCAAAATAGGTCAGAAATATAAATGCCATATGATTTTGCTCATGTGGAATTTAAGAAACAGGAGCATGGCATAAAAGAAACGAAGAAACAGACTTTTTTTTTTTTTTTTTTTTTAATTTGACAGAGACAGAGGGAGAGAGCACAGAAGGAGAAGAAGCAGACTCCCTCTGGCAGGGAGCCCGATGCAGGCTCCATCCCAGGACCCTGTGATCATGATGTGAACCAAAGGCAGACTCTTAATTGACTGACCCATCCAGGCACCCCAAAGAAACAGACTTTTAACTCTAGAACACACATGGTTACCAGAGGGCAGAGTGGTGGGGGGGATGGGTGAAATAGGTGATGGGGATGAAGGAGTGCACTGTGATGAGTAGTGGGTGTTGTGGGAAGTTTTGAATCACTATATACTACACTGGAAACTAATATTGCACTATATGTTAACTATGATGGCATTAAAATTTTTAAATTAGTATTCAAAGGATGAAGAAAAGAAAATATAGGCAGTGTTTACGTTTGTAGCACATGTACTAGAATTGTAATGATACAGAGAAACTTAGTATAGTCCCTGTACAAGGCTGACACAAATTTGCAAAGCATTCCATATGTTAAAGAAAGGATGGAAAGGGAAAGATAGGCAGTGTCTCTTGGACATCAGCCTGAGGAAAATTTTTCAGAGTCTGTCTTCTAAGCCAAGGGAAAGAAGCAAAAATTAACAACTGAATCCACCTCAAAATAAAAAGCCTTTACATAGCAAAGGAAACCATCAGCAATAGGAAAGACAACTTAACTGAATTGGAGAAGATATTTGTAAATAATATATCCAATAAAAGATTAGTATGTAAAATGCATAAAGAACTCCTACAATTCAACACCAATAAAAAATAGTCCTATTAAAGAATGGGCAGAATAGACATTTCTCCAAAGAAGAAAACATCCAGATTGCTAAGAGACACATGAATAAATGCTTAACATCACTCATCAGGGAAATCCAAATCAAAGCCTCAATGAGATAGCACCTCACACCAGTCAGAATGGCTACAATTAACAAGTCAGGAAACGACAGATGTTGGCGGGGATACAGAGAAAGGGGAACCCTCCTACACTGTTGGTGGGAAGGCAACCTGGTGCAACCCCTCTGGAAACAGTATGGAGGTTCCTCAAACTGTTGAAAATAGAGCTACCATACGACCCAGCAATTGCACTACTGGGTATTTACCAAAAGAAAACAGTAACACTAATTCCAAATATATATGCACCCTACTTTATAATAGCGAATATATAAGTAATTGAGTGTCCATCGATGGATAAAGAAGTTGTGATTTATATATATTGAATATATATGAATATCATATATATATACACATGAATATTACTCATATAAAAAAGAAAGATCTTGCTATTCTTGACTAAATGGATGGACCTAAAGGGTATTATGTTGACTGAAATAAGAAAAAAAATACCACTTGATTTCATATATATGTGGAATCTAAAAAACAAATGAACAAGCCAACAACTCATAAATACAGAAAATAAATTGGTGGTTTCTAGAAGGGAAAAAGTAGTAGTATGGGCCTAATAGGTCAAGATGATTAAGATGTACAAACTTGCAGTTATAAAATAAATCAAGGGAATGAAAAGGACAGCATAGGGGTTATATTCCATAATACTGTGATAACTTTGGTAACAGATGGTAACTACACTTACTGTGATATTTTGTGCTGTATATAATTGTTAGATCACTGTGTTATACTCTTGAATTTAATATTGCTTGTTAACTCAAATTAAATTTTTAAAAATTGTTTTAAAGAACAAGCACATCAAAAATTAACCAAGGAGGTCACCATGGAAAACAAAATGGCTGCTACTTTAGTTCTGTCCTCACCTCACCCCCTGCATGAAGTATGCTATCAGAATCAACCAGGGCACACCTAAAGCTTGGAAAAAGCTCAACTACCCCAAACATTCCCAGGGACCATGTTTGGAGTGCCTGAATAAACTGTGAGCCACTCCATTGACAGAGAGTAACCCCCCTGCCCCGTTGATGTGACCCTCAATAAAAATGTGAAAACCAATCTCCACACCCCAAAAAAGAAATTGACCAAGGGGCGCCTGGGTGGCTCAGTCGTTAAGCGTCTGCCTTCGGCTCAGGTCATGATCCCGGGGTCCTGGGGCCGAGCCCCGCATCGGGCTCCCTGCTCGGCGGGAAGCCTGCTTCTCCCTCTCCCACTCCCCCTGCTTGTGTTCCCTCTCTCGCTGTGTCTCTCTCTGTCAAATAAGTAAATAAAATCTTTAAAAAAAAAAAAAAGAAAAAAGAAATTGACCAAGGAGTAAGGAATTGGGAACCATCTTACTTTACTAGAGGGAGTGAATGAGCATGAATGTGGTCAGAAAATCACCATGTACCAAATCCAGCAATTTTACCTCTTTGTACTTTAAGTGAAAGTCTCATAAATGTGAACAAAGATGCATGTGCAAGAATGTGCTAATATTTTTCTGGGTGATTGCCTGCATCATCTGGGCTTGTTAATCTTGATTCTTGGCCCTAGGAGTTGGGCCCAACAATCTGCATCTTTACTAACATGGTACTTTCCACAATTTGAGAATCATGGCTGTTATTTTAGTTTAGTTTATTTTACTTATTTTTTTAAGATTTAATTTATTTGATAGATGGAGAGTATGAACAAGGGGAAGGACAGAGGGACAAGGAGAAGCGGACTCCCTGCTGAGCAGGGAGCCTCACATGGGGCTCCATCCCAGGACCCTGAGATCATGACCTGAGCCGAAGGCAGACATTTAACCTACTGAGTCACCCAGGAGCCCCTTTTGTTGTATTTTAATTATAAGTTGTTTGGTTTTGTTTGTTGGCTGTTTACTTATGGTAGCTGTTCTGCAAATATGTGTTAATAGGATCTACAGAAAAGTGAGGAAGGAACAACTGTATCTGTAATACTTGTCCATCAGGATTATTTGGAATGTGACGTAATTTTTATTTTGTAGATGAAGTGTACAGTTTTCCACCATATGGATATATTTTTTGTACCTATTAGTCATCCTACCCATATGTTTCCTTGACTCCTGTATAACTATAACTCCTATGTAACTGGTAGTGAAGTTTAGAGGGTTGATCATGTTCAGGTTTGAATTTTGAGGCCGATGATAATGGACAGATTACTTCACAGCTTGTACCATGTAAAGCCATCACAAAGCAAATATCTACTTTTTTTTTAATGAATGATAATTTTTTTTTAAGATTTTATTTATTTGACAGAGAGAGACACAGCAAGAGGGGAATATAAGCAGGGGGAGTGGGAGAGGGAGAAGCAGGCTTCCCGCTGAGGAGGGAGCCGGATGTGGGGCTTGATCCCAGGACCCTGGGATCATGACCTGAGCCAAAGGCAGACGCCCAATGACTGAGCCACCCAGGTGCCCTGGCAAATATCTACTTTTGTCTGTTTTCTTAGTAGTCATTAATGATCATTGCTTAGGTTAAGATAATAGTCTATCAAATTTTTTTAATGTTGTAGTTGGGATACTTCTATGAGGAGAAAATTTCTATAACCTCTTTCATTGGGGTAACAGTCTGTAACCATGAATTTTTTTTAAGTAACATGTTGGTTCTCTAGAATTCTACGGTTCAGATTTTTTGAAATACGTCATTTTAAATTCATAAATTTGGACACATTTGATAAATCTAACTATACTGCAAACTTATTTTCATACTCAAATTCTCTCATTTTAGCAAGTGGAAGCCTCTTCAGATTGTGTTGTGACATCTTTTGATACACACTAATAATTTTTAATACTTTTTTTTCTTACTTTGTGGAATAGATGTCCCACAGCCTAGAAATCACCATTTCTCTAAGGAGAGCTGGTTGCTTTTAAAAACACCAATCTGAGGACCCAAGATCGTCACTGCTCTAGACTTCACATATTTATTTTTACCTATTTAGTAGCACTAGTTTGCTGTGCCTTGTGATTTATAATCCATAAGGTAAAATTCAGCAGGTGCTGCTTTTAGAAATTGATAATTTATTCAACTAGTAACTCATGTGTAAAGTGTTGCTTGTAAATCACCTAATTGGCAGTCATCATTTTAAACTAATTTTATTTAGGGAATATATGCCTTAAATATGCAGGTTAAAAATTCATCCTTGATATTATAGATGTTTCTGTGAGTTTAGATGATACTAACATACATTTATTTATTTATTTAAAAGATTTTATTTATCTGACAGAGAGAGACAGTGAGAGAGGGAACACAAGCAGGCAGAGCGGGAAAGGGTTTCCCACTGAGCAGGGAGCCTGACGTGGGGCTCAATCCCAGGACCCTGGGATCATGACCTGAGCCGAAGGCAGACACTTTAACGAGTGAGCCACCCAGGGGCCCCTTATACTGATGTTTATTTTGAGTAAAGTAAATTACTCTTCATGATGTAGATAGGCCTCTTTCAATCAGTTTACAGGACTTTAGAGGAAAAGACTACCTTGAAACTCAAATTCCAAAATCAACTTTTCCCTGAGCCTCCAGTCTTGCCAGCCTTCCCTACAAACTTTAGACTTGCCAGCCCCCACAACTTATAAGGCAATTCCGTAAAATAAATGTGTTTTCTCTGTCTCTGTTTCTTTCTCCCACTCTATACCTCCAGGTGCTTGTTTTTCTGGAGAACTCTAAAACAGATTTTTGTTCTGAAAAGTGGGGTGCTATTATAACAAATGCCTAAAAATGTGGAAGCCACATAGAAATGGTACTCTGGGGACACCTGGGGGGCTCAGTTGGTTAAGCAACTGCCTTCAGATCAGGTCATGATCCTGGAGTCCCCAGATCGAGTCCCTCATCAGGCTCCCTGCTCGGCGGGGAGTCTGCTTCTCCCTCTGACCCTCTTCCCTCTCGTGCTATCTCTTATTCTCTCTCTAATAAATAAATAAAATCTTAAAAAAAAAAAGAAAGAAATGGTACTCTGTGGAGGCTGGAAAACCTTCCAGGTAAATGGTAGAAAAACTCTAGATTACCTTCAAGACACTATGGGTAGAAATAGTTAAGTTGCCCTGGGAGGTCTTAAATGGAAACACTTTGGAAACTGGAAGAACAGTGATATTTGTTACAAAGTGGTAAAGCATTTGGCTGAATTATGTTTTAGTGTTTTGTGGAAGATAGAATTCAGGAGTGATAAACTTAGATATTTAGCTGAAGAGATTTCTAAACAAGGTACTGAAGATATGGTCTTTGGTTTCTTTATTGGAAAAAGATGGAAAGACTTTATATTCTCTCTTACTCATGCCATTTATGTTACTTTATTAAAATTCCAAAATTTTGGATAGTTGGGGGGTGCCTGGTATTTTGTATTAATACTATTTGCTTTGAGATATTCTGTTCTCAATCTCTCTAAATTGTCCCTTTATGTATCTGAGAAAATAAAAGCACTTTAGAATGTCCTTACTCTGGGGCACCTGGGTGGCTCAGTCGGTTAAGGGTCTGCCTTCTGCCTTCGGCTCAGGTCATGTTCCCAAGATCCTGGTATTGAGCCCCACATCTAGCTTTCTGCTCTGCAGGGAGCCTGCTTCTCCCTCTCATGCTTCTCCCCCTGCTTGTGCTCTCTCCGTCAAATAAATAAGATCTTTTAAAAAATAAATAAAATCTTATGAAAAAAATGTTCTTACTCTGCCATACACATTTCCTTAATGGAGTTCCCCAAGGTCAAGCACCAAGTACTTGCTACCTCTATGCCCAGACTTCCATAGGCCCCTCCTCTAATACTAAAGCAACAATCAATTTTATTTTATTTATTTATTTTTTTAAAGATTTTATTCATTCACTTGACAGAGAGAGAGAAAGCGAGAGCAGGAACACAAGCAGGGGGAGTGGGAGAGGGAGAAGCAGACCTCCTGCCAAGCAGAGAGCCTGATGCGGGACTCGATCCCAGGACCCTGGGATCATGACCTGAGCTGAAGGCAGACGCCCAACGACTGAGCCACCCAGGCGCCCCCCAACTATCAATTTTAAAAAACATGATAGGTATAGTAGATCCTTTAAATGCAAGATGTAGGATGCTAATGACCCAGAGGTCTCAGTGATCTTAGGTGTACTCAAAGTCTTAATGTAACTATTTTAATTAATTATATTTTATATATATGTACATATTTTAAAGATTTTATTTATTTGACAGAGAGAACTTGTGCACAAGCAGGGGGAGCAGCAGAGGGAGAGGGAGATGGAGAAGCGCACACTCTGCTGAGCAAGGAGCCCCACCCAGGACTCAATCCCAGGACCTCAGGATCATGACCTGAGCTGAAGGCAGATGCTTAAACAGACTGAACCACCCAGGTGCCCCAGTCTGTTGTAATTTTATATAAACAATAAAAACATGTTGTCTTTTTAACCTTGGGGGGGGGGGGGAAAGAAAGTTAAGGCCTTGAAAGGAAGATTATTATCCAGTACTTTCTTAATAGATTTCTTCTGTGCTATTGCTTTTCCTGTTTTTAAAGCACTTCGTGATTTTAAGATATATGAAGGACAAATGGCATTCAGGGAATTTGAGACTCTGTATGACAGAAAAGTAGTATATACAGCTTATACGTTACTGATATTTCCAACAGTGTGGTATTTGTAGTTTTTATATTGTTTGTTGTTTGAAAGATTTTATATATTATTCAGGTCCTCACAGAGAAAGTATGTGATGTCAGATTCCATATTACAGTACAGGAATACAATATTATTTGGCTTTTTACTAGTAACTTATTTATTTTTTACTATTTTAAGCAAGCCGTGCGCCCAATTTGGGACTCCAAAGCACAAGATGGAATCCCTAGGCTCCGCTTATTAGTAACTTTGAAACATAGTTTGGGTCCCAAGTTCCGTATGGAAAGATACGATCAGAATTTTAAGTAATGAAAATACAAAATACATGTTTTTGGAGTTAACTAAGTGCCTATTTTATCAAGTATATTTTTCGTTTTCTAATTCTTTTTAATTCTTTTAAGCTTTAAATTCTGTTTAAGCAATGTGTAGAAAAATGCGTATATAATTCCAGTACTCTACATATATATTTACTTAAAAATATGTAATATGAAAGTCCACTATTTAAGAAGCTATTACACAAGACTTACATTTCAGAGGCTCCTACATCTTGAAACAAGGTTCATGGAAAAGACAATATACCTTAGCAATTCATCTTTATTGAAATGTGCGAAACCATTTCAAGAGTATAATCCTTTTGCACATTACATTGAAAGCAGGTTCTCTGATTTTTTTTTTTTAATTAAGCAGGTTGGTAGTTGCTCCAGGATAACCTTTCTTCGTCTTCCCTTGTCGATGCACTCATTTATTTACACTGGCAAGCGAATTTTCATTTTATTTCAAAGAATTTTCTTTTTTAAGCGAAGATTAAAAACGGCGGGGGTTGCTAATTTTTTCTGCAGTCACAGGGATGAAGAAAACACATTTTCGGCGCGCAGGAGTTTGAAGACTTGCAAACACCTCGAAAAGGCAGCTCGAGGCGAAGAGGCGGATGGTCTCCAGGGAGGGCCCGGGTGTGGCTGAAGCCCAGGAGAGACAGTGCGGGACCGACAGACCCGGTCAAGTGCGGGCCGCCTCCTTCGCGGCCGGGTGGACCGACCAGGGCTTCGCGCGGGCTTTACGGCCGAAGCGGCGGCAGCAGCGCGTGTGCGGCAGCGACGGGCGGGAGCGCGGAGGAGGCGGAAAGAACGTTGCGACAGACTTCGGCCGCCGGAGACCCCGCCGCTGGGAGGCCATAGGGCTCCCCGGTTGCGGGGCCTGAGCGGCGCCAATACCAGACACCAGGGTATCCGCACTTCGGTGGGTGCCTATCTACCCTTCCGCATTTTCCTGGATCTCTCTCCCGGGCGGTGACGTGACGTGCTGACGGCGGGCCCGTGCCGGGGAGCTGGGCCCGCTTTTTGTCAGCTCGGAGCTCGGCCCCTCCTCCCTCCCTCCGCCCGCCCCACTAGCCGGAGCCCGGCCCAGTGCTCCAGAGAAAGGCCGGCCTGCAGCACCAGCCATCGTCGCCGACCGCCCGCACGCCCGTCCGGTGAGTTCCGGCGCCGCCGCGGCCGTGGGGCCTAAGGCTAGGGGGGTGGCCTGGTCGGCGGCGCGGATGACGCCCTTCCGCCTAGGCCGGGCGGTACGGCGCAGGGCGCAGAACAGGCCCGGAGGAGGCCGCAGTTAGGCCGGGGAGGAGCCTGGTCGCCCTGAGCGGCGGCGGAGGTGCGCTCGGTTATGGGCGGGGGGGGGGGGATAGGGAGAGGAAGTGGGGGTAGAAGGAGGATCGCCGGGTGACCGGAGAGACAGCGTCGAGGTGTCGGGTCGGCGCCGCGGCCTGCCTGGGGACTTCGAGAGGCCGAGGCCTAACAGGCGAAGGCTGAGGGCGTGAGGTGAAGGCCGCAGGCAGGCCGGAGCGATTTTCGCTATGTAAATAGTGGCGGGGGAGGGGGGAGCGACGGGGGACAAGATGGTGGCGGATTTACGGCTGCTGCTTGGACGGTTGAAGGGGTTGTCGGGAGGAGGAGCCGCCATCTTGAAGGTGGCGTTTGAGGAGAAAATTCCGCTACAGCCCGTGAGGGGGTGTGGGAGAGCCGGCGGCGGCGGCGGCGGCGTCTCTGGTGACCGGCCCCCGAGGCCCGGCACGGCAGCGTGTGCGCGCCGAGGGGGCGTGCTCGGTTCTCATGGCTGCCGTTAGCCTTGCCGCCATGTTGGACCCTCGTGCTACCGGCGTTTGGTAGCAGCACCACTCTTTGTGACAGTCGTCCTTCGATGGCTGTTTTCCTCCCATTCCTGCTGCATCGCTTTTGGTCCTCCTCCATTTCCCACTGCTTGTAGCCATCTCAGGTCGGTTGGCAGTCTCTAAGATATTTTTTAAAGCAGGCCATATGTGGCTCCTAGGGCGCCCACAATGAGGTTTTCTACCAGTTGTCTCCCCGAGAATCTTAGTAATAAAAATTGGAAAAATTTGATAGCGAAAAAAGTTCTCTAAACTGCATTTTACAAACCTGAAATCGGAGAAATAGATGTTTGAAGGCTACTTTCTTATTTGGAAAAACTTTGAAATCTCCGTTTAAGTGATTATTGATCACTTTATACTAGTTATTGAGTAGAAGATGAGTTTCTGTTGAATCATAACAAAATGTGATGTGCTGTGTATCCTTCACGTACCTGGTTCTATTTAGATACTCTGTTGGTGGAGTTTTAAGGTGCAGTTCCGTACCTTACTGTACTTTAGACTAGCTTACTATTGAACTTTGATGGTGAGCTCAGTGCAACCGATGCACGGTGTAAGGAAAGATAATGAAGGTTCTTAAAATGCACGTGATGGTTGCAGTAACTTCGCTTGGTAGGTTACCATAGGAAGGCTAAGTCTCCATTTCCAGCAACGGGAAAGTGAAATCGGTGGCATTTTGGGAACGTTACTTATTGAAACAATGGTGGGACTTTGTTAGGTTCAGGAATCAGTCTTGCTAAAGGTGACAGTAAATTTTACAGTTTATTCTAGAGTGCGTAGGATAGGTGGGGAAGTACTGGAAATCCTCCGTGAAAAGGGTAAATAATGAAATCTGGAGAGTGATTTCTAGCAGAGTGATGAAACACCTCGGCTGTACTTCATTTATTTAGCAGTTCTGGATCCAGTCATTGGAAAAGTTTCAAAGTTGAAAAATAATGACAGCAAGTAGTAAGTAAATCACTCTTTTAATTACTAGGAAAATTATCAAGAGTGTTCTTGCTTTTCACGTGATTCATCTCTCCTTGACAGCTGTTCTTTTCTATCCTAAATTCTCATTCCAATAATCTATTGCTGAGAAGTGTTAGACTTCCTATAATGAATAAAAGTTCATTTGCCATGGTTGAAAATTACAGGACTTATTTTAGGGAGTCACTTTGAAAAGTAGAAGACTAATTCCTAAAAATTTCAAATGGCCTCTTTCCCCCCAAAGTAATTCCTTCCAGAAAATAATCTTTTTTAGCCTTCACTAAGTCAAAAGTTTTATTTTGATTTAATATAAATGTCCTAGATTAGAAAGTTTCAGGAAATATGTAGAGTACTTGTTTCCTGAATTTTGTAATATAAAAAACAACTTTTCCACTTTCCTAGCAACAGGTCAAGCACTGGTGAGAGGGATTCTCATGTTTTTCATGAAGATCCACATTTAAGAAAGTTTGAGAAATTGAAATTAGGAATTTCAGGATTACAGGAGACAGACTAGAAGCAAGTTGCTAATGCAGCCTAGTTGTAGAGGTGTTAAGGGAAAACATAAACTGTAGAAGTAGTTGCTTTATATCTTGACAGCTGGGAAAGACATAGAAGAGCTCTAAAGAAGATAGAATTGTTTGCTGCACAGTACTTACAGCAGCAGCAGATGTTCCAGTACAGCAACAGTGGATGTTCAAGATTAAGATTAATTTAGAGTCGAATATATAATTAAGAAGACAGGTAAGTGTATAACTTTAAAGATTTTCTATAAAAAAATGTTTAACCATAAATGTTTTTTGCTTGAAGAGGTAGACGTTGATGATCTGGAAAGCTGATTGGTAGATTATTAATTAGCCAACTATCATGAATAAATCAGATATTAATTTTTAATTTATGTATATTTTTCAGATGCACCTTTCCTAATTTTAAAAAACACAGTGCTTTTTGTAAATGCTTACTTTCTGACTTTACATTTTTATTTTCACTAATTAACCTTGGTGTTACTTGTTTCTGCACGTTGGAATCACAAACTTTATTTTTTTTAGACTTCATACCCCAGTTTTTAAAATCCCTCAACCCCATAAATTACTTTTTTTTAACTTATCTAAGAAAGGTAGATCGCCATCTGATACATTTAATTTCTTCAACTTCATGCTACTCTTCTGTTTTTACCTAGGGTTTCTTCTTTTTTCTTTTGCTACAGGAAAAATGCCTTTTAGTCCCACCTATTCTGCCTGTACTTCATTTATTTAGCAGTTTGACACTCCTCTTGATGACTTCTTTCTCTGTCTCATAAATATAACTAGGCTTGATAATTCCGTAAACATTTCACTTAAACTGTTTCTTTGCACCAGTCCTTTTATTTCATTTTATTCCAGTTACTTATAAATTCAGTGTTTACCAAATTGTGAAACTCTTCTGCACCATGTTAATTGAGGTGTCACATAAAAGTGTTTCTGTTGGGTTGCCTAGGTGGCTTAGTCATTTAACTTTGGTCTGACTCTTGATCTCAGCTTCGGTCTTGATCTCAGGGTCGGAGTTCAAGCCCCATGGTAGATTCCACACACACACACAAAAAACCAACCAAAAAACTGTTTTCTGCTTTCTCTTCTGTGGTTCTTCATTTTTTTGCTTGTTAAAGATTTTACTTTTAAGTAATCCCTGTACCCAGTGTGAGGTTCAAACCTACAACCCAGAGATTCAAGAGTCCCAAGCTCTACTGACTGAGCCAGCGAGGCACCCATGGGGGTTCTTTTTAAGGCTTATATGGGGGCTGTCCCTTTAGTTCATTCCTCTTATTCTTTCTTCTTGTCCTCACTGTCTTATTATGCTCACCTTGTCTTAAGTTTCTTACCTAGCATTTCCAGTTGCCTGCTGAACCCAGCTATTTTATGCAGCTGGCTTGTTGATATTCTGTGCTTAATATGGCTGAAATAAAATTTGACAGAGACATAGTAAGTGCTCAAGAATGTTTACTGAAAATCTTGTTATTCTGTGGAGTTCTTAAAAATCTCCTGCTTCATTTCTTTCTGTTTGTGACTCATTATTTTCTCAGGCTCACTCTTCTGTGTCACATGAAGCAATGTAGATATGTTTAATTTAGCATTAAATCTGTTATATCCTAATTCTAGATGATATTTTGTGTCCACAAATTTTGAAGATCCTAATTGTAGAGATAGTTTCTCATATTTGTTCTGTAATGATCTGGCACATAGACATCATTTCCAAAAAATACTATTTGAATGATTTACTACTGAGATTTTGATGGAGTTGAATAGCTTTCCATTTTAAATTAACTAGTTAAACAGATACTGTGTTCTGACAGACATTAGTACACTGTATCCATGTTATGAAAGCACCAGGTCAAAATGGAAACTCAGGAATAACTCCATTTTTGGAATGTGTGCAGCCCTTTATTCTTACCAAATTATTTTTCAAAAGAACATTTTATTTTATTTTTTTAAAAGATTTTATTTATTTGATATTTTTTTTTTAAAGATTTTATTTATTTATTCATGAGAGACAGGGAGAGAGAGAGAGAGAAGCAGAGGGAGAAGCAGGCTCCCAAGGAGCAGGGAGCCCAATGCGGGACTCAATCCCAGGACCCCGGGATCATGACCTGAGCCGAAGGCAGACGCTTAACCATCTGAGCCACCCAGGCGCCCCAAAAGAACATTTTATAAAAGGCCTCTTATTACTTATACAATGTAAAATAAAGAAGTGATTCCTTTTTTTTTTTTTTTTTTTTTTAAAAGCAGTCTCCAAGCCCAGCTTGGGCTTGATCTCACAACCCTGAGATTGAGAGTCCTGTGCAGGCTCTAATAACTGGGCGAGCCAGATGCTCCTCACTGCTTTTTTTGCAAGAGGATTTTTTGTGAAGGAGAGGTATACATCAAAGAATCTGCAGTCTTCCAGGGTCGGGTTGATCAGTTGGTTGAGTGTCAGCTCAGGTGATAATCTCGGGGTTGTGGGTCTCTGTGCTCACTGGGGAGTCTGGTTGAGATTCGCTTTCCTTCTGTCTGTGCCTCCCTCTTGTGATCGCTCCCTCTCTCTCTAAAATCAATAAACCTCGGTGGGGTTGGGAATCTATACTCTTAAAGGTTTTTTTTTTTTTTTAAGGTTTTTTTATTTATTTGACAGAGAGAGACACAGCCAGAGAGGGAACACAAGGGGAGTGGGAGAGGGAGAAGCAGGCTTCCCACGGAGGAGGGAGCCCAATGTGGGGCTTAATCCCAGGACCTTGGGACCATGACCTAAGCCAAAGGCAGACGGTTAACTGACTGAGCCACCCAGGCACCCCACTCTCAAAGGTTTTTAAAAAATATAATTAATATTAACATATTAAACATTTAAATGATAAAATGCTCCAAAATTACTGGAAAGGGTCACTTAGATAAATTAAGTGGTAACATTTTCTTTCATATTTGTTTCATCTTTTTTTATTTAAAGAAATGCCTGCAAATTCATTTAAAGGGTTTCCCTCACTTCATCCCAGTTTTCTTTTTTCCTAGAAGTCATTGGTATCCTCACATGTATGTACTGAAATAATCTTTGTGTGCTTTACCTTTATAGAGAAGGTTAAGTTAAGTATGTCATTTAATATGTTCTGGTTCTAGATTATTAGTTCTTAAAATGACCTGGAACCTGTGACGATCTCTTAAAGTGCCTGTGAGGGAAAGATTATTTTTATAGTAACACTATTTACCTTTTGTACGCTCATCCTGCCATAAATGTAGTGTACTGGGTTTTCCGGACACTAATGTAACATGGTGCTTCAAAAAATGGAATGAAGAAGCAGAGGGAGTCAGCTGTCTTTTAAACTAAATATTAGAGAGACATGCAAAAGATTTAACTTTTAATTTTTATTTTATTTTTTAAGAGAATGTAGGTTGAATAGTCTCATTTGACTTTTTTTTTAGTGTTTTTTTAAATCACCCAGTGCTCAATACCACAAGTGCACTCTTTAATCTTCACCTCCTATTACCCAACCCTCCCTAACCACCCCCCAACCATCAATTTGTTTTCAATAGTTAAGAGTTTGTTTCTTGGTTTGTCTGTCTCTCTTTTTTCTCATGTGATCATTTGTGTCTTGAATTTCATGTATGAGAGAAATCATATGGTATTTGTCTTTCTCTGACTGACTGCACTTAGCATAATACTCTGTAGCTCCACATATGTCGTTGCAAATGGCAAGATTCCATTTTATGACTGAATGTTCCATTGTGTGTGTGTGTGTGCGCGCAAATAATGCTCCTATAAACCTAGGGGTGCATGTGTCCCTTTGAATTAGTGTTCTTGTATTTTGGAGCTAAACACCCAATAGTGTAATTGCTGGATCATAGGGTAGTTCTGTAAACTTTTTGAGGAACCCTCTTTACTCTTTTCCAGAGTGGCTGCACCAGCTTGCATTCCCACGAATAGTGTAGGAGAGTTCCCCTCTCCACATCCTCAGCAACATGTGTTGTTTCTTCTGTTGTTGATTTTAGCCATTCTGAGAGGTGTGAGGTGGTATCTTATTGTTTTGATTTGCAGTTCCCTGATGAGAAGTGATGCTGAGCATCTTTTACGTGTCTGTTGGCTGTTTGAATTTTTTTTTTTTTTTTTTAATTAAGCTCTGTGCCCAACATAGGGCTTGACCTCAGGATCCCGAGATCAAGAGTTGTATGCTCCATTGACTGAGCCAGCCAGGCTTGCCTGGATGTCTTCTTTGGAGGAATGTCGGTTGGTATCTATGCCCATATCCCCCCCCCTTCTACCCATTTTTTTTTTTTTTTAGATTATTCATTTTGGGATGTTGAGTTTTATAAGTTCCTTCAGTATTTTGGATACTAACTCTTTATTTGGATATGTCATTTACAAATATTTTCTTCCATTCCGTAGATTAGTTATTGTTTCCTTCACTGCACAGAAGCTTTTCGTTTTGATATAGTCCCATTAGTTTATTTTTGCTTTTGTTGCCCTTGCCTAAGGAGACGTAGAACACTGTTGTTACAGCTGATGTTAAAGAAATTACTGTCTATGCTCTGTTCTAGGATTTTGTTGGATTCCTGTCTCACATTTAGGTCTTTTATCCGTTTTGAGTTTATCTTTGTGTATGGTGTAAGAAAGTGGTCCAGTTTCATTGTTCTGCATGTGGCTGTCCAATTTTCCCAGCACCATTTGTTGAAGAGGCTGTCTTTTTTGCATTGGATATTCTTTCCTGCTTTTTGAAGATAGTTGAGCATAGAGTTGTGGGTTTATTTCTGTTTTTTTTTTTTTTTTAAGATTTTGTTTATTTGAGAGAGAGAATGAGATAGAGAGCATGAGAGGGGGTAGGGCCAGAGGGAGAAGCAGGCAGGGAGCCAGATGCGGGACTCGATCCCGGGACTCCGGGATCATGACCTGAGCTGAAGGCAGTCGCCTAACCAACTGAGCGACCCAGGCGCCCTATTTCTGGGTTTTCTATTTCTATTCTGTCCCATAGATCTAGGTGTCTATTTTTGTGCCAGTACCATACTGTTTTGACCACCACGGCTTTGTAATATAATTTAAAATCTGGAGTTGTGATGCCTCCAGCTTTGCTTTTCTTTTTCAAGCTTGCTTTTTTATATGGGATCTCTTCTGGTCCATATACATTTTAGAATTGTTTGTTTTAACTCTGAGAAATGGTGGTGTTATTTTGATAGAGATTGCATTAAATGTGTAGATTGCTTTGGGTTGCATAGACAATATTTTTTTTCTTTTTTTTTTTAAGATTTTATTTATTTATTTATTTGAGAGAGAGAGAATGAGAGATAGCACGAGAGGGAAGAGGGTCAGAGGGAGAAGCAGACTCCCTGCTGAGCAGGGAGCCCGATGTGGGACTCGATCCCGGGACTCCAGGATCATGACCTGAGCCGAAGGCAGTCGCTTAACCAACTGAGCCACCCAGGTGCCCACAATATTAACAATATTTGTTCTTGCATCGCATGAGCGTTCCTTGTGTTTCCGTTTCTTTGTATCATCTTGAGTTTCATTCATCACTGTTCTGTAGATTTCAGAATACAGATTGTTTACCTCTTGGGTAAGGTTTATTCCTAGGCGTTAAGAAGGTTTTGGGTGCAATTATAAATAGGATTGATTCCTTGATTTCTCTTTCTGCTGCTATGTTAGCGTATAGAAATGGAACAGATTTCTGTATATTGATTTTTATCCTGGTACTTTACTGAATTCATGTATCAGTTCTAGGAATTTTTTTGCTGTCTTTTGTCTTTTCTGTATAGATTATCATGTCATTTGCAAATAATGAAAGTTTTAATTCTTCCTTACCAATTTATATTCCTTTTGTTTCTTTTGTTGTCAGCTGAGACTAGGATTTACAGTATTATGTTGAATAACAGTGGTGAGATGGACATGCATATCTTGTTCCTAACTTTAGGGAAAAGGCTCTTAGTTTTTCCTTATTGAGGATATTAGCTGTGGGTCATTCATATGGCCTTTATGATGGTGAGGTATGTTCCCTTTTAACCCACTTTGTTGGTGGTTTTTATCATGAATGGATGTACTTTGTCAGTAGCTTTATCTGTGTCTTTTGAAATGAACATATGGTTGTTCTTTCCCTTATTGATGTGGTGTATAATGTTGATTGATTTGCAAATACAGATCCACCGTTGAAACCCAGGAATAAATCCCCCTTGATTGTAGTGGATGGTTTTTTTATTGTGTTGTTGGATTTATTTTCATAGTGTTTTGTTGAGAATTTTTGCATCTTTGTTCATCAGAGGTATTGGCTTGTACTTTTTTTTTTAGTGGTGTCTTTATCTGATTTTGGGTAATGCTGGACTCAATGAATTTGGAACTTTTCCTTCCTCTTATTTCTTGGAATAGTTGTTTTGTTTTGTTTTTTAAGATTTTATTTTTTTGAGAGTGAGCATGAGCAGAGGGAGGGGTGGAGGGAGAAAGAGGAAGACGACGACTCCTCACTGAGGGAGGAGCCTAAAGCAGGGCTTGATCCCAGGACCCTGAGATTATGACCTGAGCTAAAGTCAAATGCTTAACTGACTGAGTCACCCAGGCACCCCTATTTTCTGGAATAGTTTGAGAAGTATTAATTCTTTAAACGTTTGGTAGAATTCACCTGTGCAACCACCTGGGCTTGGATTTTTGTTGGGGGTTTTTTGGTTAATGTTATTAATATATCTGTTAAGATTCATTTTCTTTGCTGATAATCGGTCTGTTCAAATTTTCTATTTCTGTTTCAGCTTCCTGGCTGTATGTTACTCTGTATTTCTCCGTTTTTTCTATGTTGTCCGATGTGTTGGTGTATAGTTTTTCATAATATACCCTTATAATTGTTTGTATTTCTTGGTGTTGGTTTTATTTCTCCACTCTAATTTGATCTCTCTCTCTCTTTTTTAAAGATTTTATTATTTGAGAGAGAGAGAGAGAGCACAAGAGGAGGGAGCGGGAGAGGGAGAAGCAGACTCCCCGCTGAGCAGAGAGCCTGATGTGGGACTCTATCCTGGGACTTCAGGATCATCACCTGAGCCGAAGGCAGTCACTTAATCAACTGAGCCACCCAGGCGCCCTAATCTCTCTTTTTTTAAAGATTGTATTTATTTATTTATTTGACAGAGAGCGACACAGCGAGAGAGGGAACACAAACGGGGATAGGAGAGGGAGAAGCAGACTCCCCGCTGAGCAGGGAGCCCAATGTGGGGCTTGATCCCAGGACCCTGGGACCATGACCTGAGCTGAAGGCAGAGGCTTCACGACTGAGCCACTCAGCCCCCCTCTTTTTAAGATTTTATTTTATTTTTATTTTTTTAAAGATATATATATATATATATTTTTTAATTCATTTGACAAAGACAGTGAGAGAGGGAACACAAGCGGGGAGTGGGAGAGGGAGAAGCAGGCTTCCCGCGGAGCAGGGAGCCCGATGTGGGGCTCGATCCCAGGACTCTGGGATCATGACTCAAGCCGAAGGCAGACCTAACGACTGAGCCACCCAGGTGCCCCAAGATTTTATTTATTTGACAGAGAGAGATACAATGAGAGAGGGAACACAAGCAGGGGAAGTGGGAGAGGGAGAAGCAGGCTTTCCGCTGAGCAGGGAGCCCCATGCGGGGCTCTGTCCCAGGACCCTGAGATCACGACCTGAGTAGAAGCAGATGCTTAAGGACTGAGCCACCCAGGTGCGCCTAAATTGTTACATCTTGATGGAATGTCTACCTTATGATTATATAGTGCTCTTCTTCATTTTTTGTTACAGTCTTTGTTTTAAAGTCTAGTTTTTCAGATACAAGTATTGCTATACCAGCTTTGTTGGGGGGGGAAGGTTTTATTTATTTGAGAGAGAGAGAGAGTGCAAGCAGAGGGAGAGGGGGAGAAACAGTCGGCCCTGAGCAAGGAGCCCGAAGTGGGGCTCAGTCTCAGACCTGAGCCCAAAACAAGAGTTGTATGCTTAACCATCTGAGATACCCAGGTGCCCCTACACTGGTTCTTTTTGACATCCATTTGCATGATGGATGTTTCTCCCTCCCATCACTTTTTTTTTTTCTCTTTAAGGAGAGCATGGGAGCAGGGGTGGGGCAGAAGGAGAGAGAGAATTTTTTTTTTTTTTTTTAAGATTTATTTGAGAGAGAGCACAGGAGGGGAGAGAGGGAGAAGCAGACTCCCTGCTGAGCAGGGAGCCCCATATGGGACTCGATCCCAGGACTCCAGGATCATGACATGAGCCGAAGGCAGTCACTTACCCAGCTGAGCCACCCAGGCGCCCGGGAGAGCGAGAATCTTAAGCAGGCTTAATGCTTAGCGTGGAGCCTGTCACAGGGCTAGATCTCACAACAGACATGACCACCTGAGCCAAAATCAAGAGTTGGTCACTTAACTGAGCCACACAAGCACCCCTCTTCCCCTCACTTTCAATCTACAGGTGTCTTTTGGTCAGAAAGGAGTCTTTTGTAGGCAGCATGGCAGTCTTTTGTAGGTGGGTCTCTCCCCTTCCCCCTGACCCCCAGCAATGTGGAGCCCAACACAGGTCTTAAACTCATGATCCTGCTATCAAGACCTGACCTGAGGTCAGATGTCCAACCAACTGAGCCACCCAGGCACCTCAGGTCTTGTTTTTTAAACTCATTCCTTTAGCCTATGTGTTTTTAGTAGATTTACATTGAAAGTAATTATTGATAGATATGTATTGCCATTTTATTGTTTCTTGGTTGTTTCTGAAGGTTTTCTCTGATCTTGTCTTTCATGGTTTGCTGGCTTTAGTGATATAGCTTGGTTTTTTCTTACTCTTTTTGTATTAGTGGTGTTTGATTTGTGGTTACCATTAGGTTTGTATTTGCCTCTTGTGCATATAGCAGTCTATATTAAGTTGATGCTCATTTAGGTTTGAACCCATTTATACCTTTTCTCTCCATGTTTTTGTTATATGCTGTCCTATTTTACATTCTTTGATTTTGTGAGTTTCTTGACTGATTTTTTATTTTTTTATTTTTTTAAAGATTTTATTTATTTACTTGAGAGAGAATAAGAGATAGAGAGCACGAGAGGGAAGAGGGTCAGAGGGAGAAGCAGACTCCCCGCCGAGCAGGGAGCCCGATGCGGGACTCGATCCCGGGACTCCAGGATCATGACCTGAACCGAAGGCAGTCGCTTAACCAACTGAGCCACCCAGGCGCCCCTGATTTTTTAATAGAAGTGTTCATTTTTGCTGTTTTTGAGTTTCCTACCCTCCTTATGTCATTTTTGGTCTTTTTTTAGAGTCCTTTAGAGACTTTATTAAAGAGTCCCTTTAATACTGCTTTCAGGACTGGTTTAGTGGTCCCAAACTCCTTTAGTTGTTGGGAAACTCTGTTCTGAATGATATCTTTGCTGGATAGAGTATTTTTGGCTGTAAGTTTTTCTCAGTCAGCCCTTTGAATATGTCATGGCACTGTCTCCTGGCTTGGAAAATTTCTGCTAAAAAACCTGTTGGTAATCTTAAGGGGTTTCCTTTGTATGTGATTATTTTCTTTTGCTGCTTTTCGTATTTTTTCTTTATTACTGTTTTTTGTCATTTTAATCACAGTATGTCTTGATATGGATCTGCTTTTCTTGATTTTGTTTTGGGATCTCTGTGCCTCCTGGATCTGCATATGTTTCCTTCCCCAGATTAGGGAAGTTTTCAGCTTTTATTTCTTCCCATAAATTCTCTGCCCCATTTTTTGTTTCTTCTTCTGGAAGGCCTATAAAACAGGTATCAGTATATTTGATGGAGTCACTAAGTTCCCTAAGGCTTCTCTCATTTTGCATAATTCTTTTTTTTTCTCTTTCGTTCAGTTTGATTACTTTCTATTACTCTGTCTTCTAGGTCACTGATTTGTTTCTCTGCTTCTTCCAGCCTGCTGTTCATTCCCTTAAGTGTGTTTCTCATTTTGTTTATTGAGTCCTTTATCTTTGCTAAGTTATTCCTTATCTCTATGTTGATGGTCTCACTGATGTCCCCCACTCTCTCAAGTCCAGTGAGTATCCTTTTTGATCATTGGGTTTATATTTTTTATCAGGCATGTTACTTACATCTGTTTAACTTGTATCTCTGGTAGCAGCTTTGACCTCATCTTTCATTTGGGATAGATTCCTCTGACTTGTTTTGTCTAAGTCTCTGTACCTTTTTCTGTGTTGTGAAAGTCATCCATGTCTCTTGTTCTTGAGGGTAAGGGTTTTATGAAGAGGTCCTGTAGTGCCCTGCCAGGTAGTGTTCCCTATTCCCCAGGCCTGGTGCTTCAGGGTGTGTTTCTGCTGTGTGTGCTTTCTGTTGTTTTGGCTCTTCTGTCCTCCAGACCAGTTGTCTGCAGAGGCTCTTCTTGCCTGCTGTGGGCAGTGTTTGGTCCCTGGCCAGAATGTGGTGAATTTTAACTAGGTGTGCTCTGGTCGGCTTGTGAAATGAGACCTTTGCCACTGCTGCTGGATCCGAAGCCTCACAAAACTCCAGGTGGCCAGATGCTGTGGTTTGGGCTGGTCTTCTGGGGAAGGGCCGCCACATTGGTACTGAGGCAAGGGAGACTGGGAAGGGTGGTTCTTCTGTACTGTGGCATGAGTAGGGCAGGGTTTGGTGTAGGCATGTTAGGTAAAGCAAGTGTCTGCTCTGTGCTGTTTACCACAGGTGGCCCTGTTCTTATTCTGAGGGGCAGGGAAGGGAAATGGTCCCCGCTAGATCCTTTGTTCTGAGGGAGGGTCTCCCTGTGAAAGCTGCCTCTTTGGGACATGCTCTGAGATGAGCAACTAACTTTCGTGTGCCCCAGGCTTTAAGTTCGTTCCAAGAACTCATAAAATTCATTCCCTTTTGCTTTTCAGGTCAATTGCTGGTGGCACCATATCCTTCTTCCCTATACCACATCTGAAGAATTACCTTCAGTGTGGCCTCTTCTCTGCCTTTAGCTGTGGAGTCTTCAGATCAATTTCTGGGGTATTTAGGATAATTTGATAGTTATCTAGTTGTGTTCATGTGACTGCATGAGTCTAGAGTCCTTCTATTCTACTCCCATCTTCCCCTCTTTCTAAAAGACTTAATTTTTAATTTGGCAGTACTTAAAGCAAATATTATGTTGATGATAATGACTTATTTCCTTCCTCCCTTCCCCTTCCATCTTGATGTTATTTTTTAGTAATCTCTACACCCAGTGTGGGACTGGAACTTAAAACTCCTAAATAAAGAGTCATATGCTCTACTGATTGAGCCAGCCAGGCACCCCTGTATTTTTTTTATTCAGGTTTTAAAGTTTGCTTTTTTATATTTAGGTTATTAATCCACCTGGAATTATTTTTTTTTTCTGTTTTTGAGGTTCAAATCTTTTTTTTTAATAAGTGCTATTTTTTTAAGATTTTTATTAGTCATGCCTGCAGTATTCATGAACTGTGCATTTTGTATCAGATCAAATGAGTTAATCCTCTGTAGGATACTTCATATGCTGTTAATACTTGTCAAACAGTACAACGCGAGGTAGAATAAATTGCCCTGGGAAGAGTCGAAAGAAGTTTTAAAGCAGTCAGAGGCTGGTTTGACTCATAGTTTAGTCACAACATACTTGGTCATATGTTGACTGTCTCTTTATTGCAAATTTTCCAGATTTGAATTGAAGCTTCTTACTTTAGCAAAAACGTGAAAGGACTTTCATCACAAAGTGCCAGCATCAAAATTAGCAAAGTGGATGTCATTAACTTGAAAGAAGATTCTATAGATAATAAAGACATGCTTCATCCTCAACACTCTTATCAAGAGAACAGTTGTTAGGGGATGCCTGGGTGGCTCAGTTGGTTAAGCGACTGCCTTCAGCTCAGGTCATGATCCTGGAGTCCCAGGATCGAGTCCCGCATCGGGCTCCCTGCTCAGCAGGGAGTCTGCTTCTCCCTCAGACCCTCTCCCTCCTTATGCTCTCTCTCTCTATCTCATTCTCTCTCTCAAATAAATAAAATCTTTAAAAAAAAAAAAAAAAAGAACAGTTGTTAGACATACATATTCAACAGTTCTGATTGTTAGGAAAATGAGCCAGAGTGGCACCCTAAATGTGTTACTCTAAAGCAGTTTCTTTATTTTTTTAATAAAGGAATTTGTTTTTTAAGATTTTTATTTATTTAGTTGACAGAGACACAGCGAGAGAGGGAACACAAGCAGGGGGAGTGGGAGGAGAAGCAGGCTCTCCGTGGAGCAGGGAGCCCAATGTGGGTGGGGCTCAATCCCAGGACCCTGGGATCAGGACCTGAGCCGAAGGCGGACGCTTAATGACTGAGCCACCCAGGCGCCCTGGTTTTGTTTTGTTTTGTTTTTAGGATTTTATTTATTCATTTTAGACACAGAGATACACAGAAAGAGAAAGAGAGCGTAAGCAGGGAAAGAGGCAGAAGGAGAGGGAGATGCAGGAGCCCGATGTGGGCTCGATCCCAGGACCCTGGGATCATGACCTGAGCTGAAGGCAGACGTTTAACTATCTGAGCCACCGAGGCGCCCCCCGGTTTTGTTTTTCTATGTAAATTGTGTCTAAGTCAAAATTTTTCCCATTTAGTATAAAACAAAATTTAAAACGATAATTAACATATTTTACTTACTTGGCAGTGTTTTTTTATTTTTTTACTGGTATGTAAAGTAATGGCTCACTTAATAATTGGGAGTATCTTTAGAATCAGTGAAATGCAATAGTAACGCTAGTTAATGTGTTTCCTTTGCGTTTTTTATAGTTGATACTTTATGTGGATAATGATGGTAAGATTCGTGTTTTAATTTTCTAATGGTTTAAAAAAGTACTTTCAATATTTTAACTTTAAATACTGCTATTGTGTTTTTTGGGGTGTGTATTCTTTAAGTTCTATTTATAGTGCAAGAATTTTTTTGTCATAAGGAGGAGTTAACTTTGGGGATATTTTGGATGCATGTGTTTTTTTTCCTTTAATGTGTTAACGTGCTGAATTTTATTAGAAAATCTTTTCTGACTTTCTAATTTTATTTTTATTTTTTTAAAGGAAGACTTTTTTTAAGATTTTATTTTTATTTTTATTTTAAAGATTTTATTTATTTGAGAGAGAGAGAATGAGAGAGAGCACGAGAGGGAAGAGGGTCAGAGGGAGAAGCAGACTCCCCTCTGAGCAGGGAGCCCGATGTGGGACTCAAGCTCATAACGCTGGGATCATGACCCCAGCTGAAGGCAGACACTTAACCTAATGAACCACCCAGGCGCCCCTCTTTTCTGACTTTAAATACTCCTGAATACCTGGACATTTAGCATTTATATCACATTGTTGTCCTAAAACATCCCTTTCTCAATCAGTTCTTTTTATTCATTTATTTTGATAACAAGTTATTTTAAACTCATAAGATTAATTGGGTTATTTTTCCTAAAACAGGTTATTTGGTAACGGATTAGCTCTTTATTGGAAGACCTCATATCTCTTTGCGAGTAGAGTTTTGACAGTTCATTTATTAGTTTCTTTGTGATAAGTCTAGCTTTTCTTCTTGAATTTGTTTTTGTTACTTAGAATTTAAGCTTTTTGAGAAGAATGCATTTACAAGAGTAAGAGTTTATAGGTTTGTCATGATTTTAAAAATCTTTAATATTAGTTTTTTTTAATTAAAAGCGTTGCTACTAATGCCCTTATTTGATTGGAGTTTTCAAATAATGTGTTTATTGATCCTTCCTGCTTAGTATATCATTGTTTCCTTTTGGATTATTTGAGTTTATTCTGCCATTCCTTTTAAATGTTGTGTATGTGTGTATTTGTTATCTATTTTTACAGTAGGTTCATGGAAAAGTAAATTTTCCTCTAAATTGTAGCTGAATACTCTTGATTTTTGACATGAAATGGGATTTTGTTATTGCTCAGTTTTAAATATAATATGTTTTCCATAATAATTTTCCTTACTACCCTTGCATTATCCAGAAGGGTTTTTTTCCTCTCTTTTCAAACTTACGGATTTATTTGTTAAGTTATATTCTTGGGTATGTCGGTTCACACCTCTTTTAACCTCTTTAACCTTAACCTTTCTTTCTTTTTTTTTTTTTAAAGAAAGCTCTGCACCCAAAGTGTGTCTTGAATTCACAACCCCGAGATTAAGAATCATGCCAGCTACATGCATATACCAGGACTTTTACCTCTTAGTGATAATGTTTCCCTTACAACATTAAGAAATGAATATATTTCAGTACTGGTTAATGCTTCTTGTCATAAGTCTATTTTGTTTAATAATATAACTTCCTGATTTTTTGTTATTAATTTGTGCCTTCTTTTTCTTTCCTGTTTTTTTTCCTGTGTTATGTTTTAGATTACTTCTTAAAGAGCATAGACACTTATAAAATAAATAGCATGTAAAGTTTTTTTGTTTAATTCTACGATAAATAGTGTAGAAGGAGCCTTTTTATATAATCCAAGGAGAGATGATCATTTAACAGATGTGTTTAATCTCTTACCTATTTAGATTTTAAATCTCTTGACAGTGTTATATTTTGAATTTTCTACTTGCCTTACATTTCATTTTTGTTCCCATCTCTTTTACTGATTTGTTTTTCGAATTATCTCACCTTTTTAAACACTGCCTTATGAATTATTTGTTTCTTTTTCTGTTCATTTAGTTCTATGTTTAATATTAAACATGCTTAATTTCATTTCAGGCAGTGGAAGGTCTTTAACCTTCCATTTAAAGATAGGGTTTTGTGGGGCACCTGGTTGGCTCAGTCTGTTAAGCATCTGACTCTGATTTTGGCTCAGGTCATGATCTCAGGCTCCTGAGCTCAACCGCCCCCCCCCAAGCTTTGCAGGAAGTATGGAGTCTGCTTGAGACTTTTTCTCACCCTCCTACCCTGGCTTGTATTTATGCTCGCTCTCGCTCTCTCTCTCAAAATAAATAAAATCTTAAAGGAGGGGAGGGGTTTGTGGCCAGGAAAAAAGGAAGTTTAAAAATTAATTGTACCAAATAATGAAAAGATCAGATGAGGTATGAATGAGAAGAAAAGATGACTAAGACTTAAAATGAACAGAATTAAAATTAGTTAAATATTAGAGGAAAACTAGATAAATAGAAGCTAAATGTATACATTATAAAATAAGACATCTTATTTAATATTTTCTGGTGTTTTATATGGAAGAAGGCTGGACTATGGAAAACTAGGATGATTTTGCAATATGTAGTGACAAAATAGCTTGGTATGTTATCTGTGAATGAAATAAAAGTTATTAAATTACACTTTCATTTTTTAAAATCCAGGTTTAGTTATAATTCTGATAGGTGAACTAAATCTGAAGAAAATGGATTAAGTGCTGGGTTGTATTTTGGCATGATTTTTCACATAATTGTTTGATATCACATAGTACGGTATTTTCACTGTAATTGCACAGCATGATCATAAGGAGACTATATTCGGGATATGATCAGGTTTCTAAGGCCTTTTGCTAGGTTTACTATCACGTAATTCTCTTGAAAAAATCTCATTCTTGTGGATTTTTTTTTTTTTTGAGATTGATTTATTTGACAGGGAGAGAGAAAGCGAGAGCACGTACACAAGCAGGGGGAGTAGGAGAGGAAGAAGTAGACTTCACACCAAGCAGGGAGCCCGATGTGGTAATCCCAGGACCCTGGGATCATGACCAAAGCTGAAGGCAGACATGCTTAATGCCTGAGCTGCTCAGGAGCCTGTGGATTTTTTCTTTTATTGGAATTTGTTGAAGATTTTTATTAGTAAGTCATTGGCTATGACCAAAAATGAACATTTCTTTCTCACTTTTACCAACATTTTATACATTTTTTGTGCATTTACATTTTTGCCTTAAAATATAATTGCTTGATACTTATTTTGTATTGTTATTATGTTTAAGGAATTTATCAGTTAGACTGATTTAACAGACGTGTTGAATGGAATAGTTTATCAGGGAGAAATGTTCATTAGCTTGAGTGAACTATAAGCAATTTTTCTTGTTCACCATTTGTTAAGCCATTTATATTTTTAAATATGTTCAACAGAGACATTTTAACAGTTGAGATTTAAAAATATATAAACAGTTTTGGGGTGCCTGGCTGGCTCAGTCAGTGGAATGTGAGACTCTTGACATCAGGGTTATGAATTTGAGCTCCATGTTGGCTGTAGAGATTACTTAAGAATAAATCTTAAAAAAATAAAAAATATATATAAACAACAGTTCCACTTTTTGACTTTCTACGTCCCCATGACATGCACACGTATCATTTGAGCGACCACTGGCACATTAAATATATCATTATAAGACTTTTTTTTGCAGCCATTAAAACTTGAGACTCAGATCATGAAAGTTCAAACAATTTAAAATAGGCTTCAGAAGATACTAAGAAGGACTTAAAACTAGAGAATTAGGGCATTAAAAGGGTAGAAGAGCAAAAAAAAAGTGTATGTACTTTTAGCTTTTTAAGCTTCATTTTCCTTAATTAGAAAAATGGGCTTGATAATCTATTCCTTTGTGTAAAGATTAAATGAGATAATTTACTTTGTTTAATTTTTGGCATCTAATAAGTCATAGCTTGTTTAAGGATGGAGCAGAATAGGTTAAAGTAAGCATGGATTCAAGTGTTCACACTGGACTTTGATTTCTAACTTTAGCTTGGAAGACATTCAGTACTTTAAGAAAACAAAATAATCTCTAAGACTTTTCTTTTAAACATATGTTAATTTTAAGGATTCATAAATTAAAGAAGAGTAGGTTGTAAGAATTCTCCCCAAAATGATTGACTAAGGCAATTCCCATCAATCCCAAACGGTCTTTTAAAAAAGGAATTTAAATAATGTGGCAGGTAAAGATACATACCTGTAGCTCTTTAAAAATAAGTGAGCTAAAACTTAATAGATGTATAAAACGCCTACACACACTATTAACAGAAATTGAAGGGGGTTAGAAATGCTCATTTTTTTTCAGTAAAATTGGAAAATTTTAAAGTATTAATAATTTCCAGTGCTTATTAGGTGTTAGGGAAAATAGGTACTTTTACTGGTAAAAGCATGTAAAGCATATAAATTGTTAACAGCCTTATGTAGAGAGCAGCTATTAATAATATTTAGTTTTTACATGTACTAAATATTCTGATTCACATTACCTAACTCATATTTTCTTGGGAAATATCTGCCAGCATATAAGCAACAATAAGAAAACACTAAATGTGCTGAGTTTATTACAGCATTGTATAATAAAATATTGAGAAAAATGTAAGCAGTAGTAATACCATATCCCATAACAAACTACATCTAATTAAAAAGCAAATTATAGAAATTATTTTTTTTTTCGGGGCATCTGGGTGGCTCAGTTGTTAAGCGTCTGCGTTCGGCTCAGGCTGTGATTCCAGGATCCTGGGATCGAGCCCTGCATCAGGCTGTCTGCTGGGCAGGAAGCCTGCTTCTCCCTCTTCCACTCCTCCTGCTTGTGTTCCCTTTCTTGCTGTCTCTGTCAACTAAATAAATAAAAATTTTTTAAAAAGTTATTTTTTCAAAATTCTAATAGGATATTAATGTCTCTTAATGATTTCTATTTACTAGAGAGAAGTAGCCCTTCCAAGAATCATTAATCTTAATGGTAAGATGTAGAGGTAGTTAAATAAAATGCAGAATTAGTTAACTTGAGGACTTACTCGTTTGGCATGTTAAGGTAGTAAACACCTTTTTAAGGAATTTCTTTGGTATTTACATTCAGTAACACACACATACACTCATGTGACTAACCATTATCCTGATTTTTCTTTTTAAGTAATCTCTACCTCCAGCATGGGACTTGAACTCATAACCCTGAGATCAAGAGTTGCATGCTCTACCAATCGAGCCAGCCAGGCACCCCTGTCCTATTACCCTGATTTCTAAAGAGATGTTACCAGTTACCCAGAAGCCTCCCATATGTCCTCTTTCCAGCCAGTTACTTCACTTTTTCCAAGAAGGAACCACTGTTCTTCTATCACCATTGCTAGTTTGTGAACTTTAAATGAATTGTCATAATACGTATTTTTTGGGTATGGCTTTTAGAGCAAGATTTTGTCTGTGACGTCCATGTTACATCCATGAAATTGCATATGGTAGTTATTCATTCTTTCTAATTATGTATATTCATTCTTTTTAATTATGTATAATCAGTTATATAAATATTCCATAATTAACAGTTCTATTCTGATACTGATTACCATTTAGGTTCTTTACAGTTGTTGGCAGTTTCACAGAATACCCTTGTAAAACATATATGTACATTCTTTGGTGCCAGTATGTAAATATTCCAGTGAGATACAGATGTATGAGTGTAATTTGATAAGATTTTAATTGAATGCAGAGGTTAATGTAGGGGAAATTGACATTCCCCTAATGTTTCCAAGAGCAAGATAATTATTCATTTGTCTTTTTTTTAAGATTTTATTTATTGGGGAGAGAAAGAGAGCACGCCTGGAGGCATGAGCAGGGGAGGAGCAGAGGCAGAGGGAGAAGCAGGTACCCACAGAGCAAGGAGCCTGATGGCAGGACTTTATCCCAGGACCCTGGGATCATGACCGGAGCTGAAGGCAGATACTTAACAACTGAGCCAGCCAGGCACCCCTATTTGTCTTTTAAAAAGAATCTTGCATTTCATTTAATATGGCCAGCGGGATATTCCATTGTTACATAAAAAAAGTTACTGTCCATAATTGAATTAGTTTTGTACTAGTATACTCAACACATACACTTTTATGAACCTATGATAGATCTTCAGGTGATTCTTCTGGATTTCCTGGCTATATTGTACCTAAATTAGAAGTTTGACTATAATCATGGATTTGTTTATCTTACCTATTCCATTGGTTAGCAGTTTCCAGTGTTAAAATGCAGTAGTGTTAAGGGCATCTGTGTTTTATTTCTGACTATATTATGAGAATGTAGTGTTTTCTCTGTAAGTTTAACACATAATGTTCTGCTTGAGAATACTAACAATATTCATTGATGTGAGCTGATTTGTATTGTAGAAACACTTTTGTGGGAGTTTGGTTTTGAAATTCTTTATATTTGCACAGATACACTTTTACTGTTATCTTTATTCCACTGGAATGCATATTTTGTTTTTTTTTTAATTTAAAAAATCTATATTGAATTTTAAGTTTTCAGTATCTATTCAGAATATCATAGTTTTTCTTTTTCAGTTGTTAATATAGTCTGTTTAGCTCCATTTCTTGAATAACCTTACTTTGTCAAGGGGTGTGTGTGTGTGTTATTCTCTTTCATGTAGTGAATCATATTTGCAGATATTGGACCTGCTTCATAAGTAATGGAGTTTGGGATTGGTTTGGATTATTTTGTTAGGTTTTGATTTGAGCCCTGGTTTTGTAGAAGGCATTGTGAAAGGCTTTTTCTCATTCTGTAGAATACATCCTATAGTTTTAGAATTACGTGTTTTTGGAACTTGTGCAAAAAAAAATTCTCCTGTGAAACCATTTGGTTTCAAGGTGTTTGAAATGCTAGCAGTACCAATGTAACTTTTTTTTTAATGATTGCTTGAATTTTCTTTTATTAGGTTAATAGTGGTAGCTTGCATTTCCCAATAGATCTTAAAATTCATTTTCTTATACTACTATAGAATCACAAATAATATTATATAAACAATTTAAAAATTTTATAGTTATTTTTCTTTTTTACTTTAAAATTCATGTTTGTGCTTTCGTTTAATTCCCCCTTTAGTTTATTATTAAACTAGTTAGTTTAGTTTAATAGTTACAGTTTTTTGTGTCTCTTCGTACCCCACACAGGAAAAAAATGAAGTTTGGATTTAACAAGAACAGTATATTTAGCTGCTTCCTAATAAGCTTTGCTAAGGAGAGTTATTACTATCATAAAAAAAAATGCTTGCTGTTACTTGGCTCAGCTTTTTACCATTTACAGTTTTCTCCAATGAAAAATTCTATCATGGGCAGTTTTACTTCTCTTTTAAATTCCAGCAACTTAAGGGACTTTGCTTACCTTGTATAATTTGTGTTCTGAACAAGGAGGGAAACCTAGATTAAAGTTAAAGACATTAATTTGGGAGATCATTAGAAAAACGATTTTTGCATCTGTATTAGCAAGCATATGGTTTATAAAAAACAATGTGTTAGACAAATGCACATTGAAACTTGCCCAGAAGAAAGAACATAAAAAGTGTCTAGGAATCAATGAGCTATCATTATAAATAAGTTACAGGAGTCTCTTATGGTTTTTCCCCCTCTGTGATTTCATCTTGTTTTATTTTTCCCTCCCTTCCACTATGATTGTCTCTTTTGTTTCTTAAATTCCACATGAGTGAAATCAGTAATTGTCTTTCTCTGATTGACTTGTTTCATTCAGCGTAATATCCTCCAGTTCTATCCACATCATTGTAAATGGTAAGATTTCAACCTTTTGATGGCTGAGTAATATTCCATTGTATATATAAATATATCACATCATCTTTATCCATGACAGAAGAAATCTTGCTAAACTCTTGACTTTGCATGGTATTTTTGGTTGTTTTGTTTTTTTTTTTAAGATTCTTATTTATTTATTTGACAGAGAGAGGCACAGCCAGAGAGGGAACACAAGCAGGGGGAGTAGGAGAGGGAGAAGCAGGCTCCCCGCCGAGCAGGGAGCCTGATGCAGGGCTGATCCCAGGACCCTGGGATCATGACCTGAGCCGAAGGCAGACACCCAACGAATGACCCACCCAGGCGCCCCTATTTTTTGGGTTTTTAAAGAATGAAAAATATTTTTGTGTACTTCCTGGGTACCCTCTAACTCTTAATTTTCCTTCAGTCTGTAAACTTTTCAACTATGAATTTTTCTCAGGAAGCTCTTGATCTTTATAGTCATAGTTTGTGTCAGAATTTGCAAGATCATGATCCTTGCAGTTGGAGGAAGGCAGTCTTACACTGAGTGTGCAGTAAATATTAGGTTCAAGGTAAAATATTTTCAGGGTATTTGATAATCAGACTGAACATTCGGGTTTGTTCATCTTAGTTTTAAACTCTTGGTTCTCTGATATGTTCTGTTTATTTTTCTTCAGATTCAGCTGATATCTAGGTTTTGTTTCTTCTGTAAAGACATTGGTAATTTCACTTAAATCATCAGACCAAATTCTTGTACATTTATTTCTATAATTGTGGGACCACTTTGGAATATACCATGTAGAACATACATGTATCACTTATATGTCCCTTTAAGAACATGGTTTTAGTCTTGATCATTGGAGGGAAGTGGCAGTTCTAACTCAAGAAAGGTTATTAAAAGTAAGGTGTAATCATTTTTGAAGTTATAAAAAACTTTTTGTTGTGCTTTTTTTTTCTTTCACTATTTCAGGGGAAAGTTACCCATCAAATGCATTGTTGAACAATGAATGGTCAAGTTAGTAAAAATAGTACAAGTAGGCAGCCCTTTTCTTAGGCTAAACTATGTATTAGTAAATGCATATGATACAAAATTTTAGTTGACTCTTAGAGTTGGAAGGATGTAAGTTGGCTGTCTTTGTAGAGTGAACTCTCTTGCAACCCAGCAGTTAATGGTAGTTTTCAGTTGTGTGAGCTCTAATTTCTTTCCTTTTTTGGTTTCAGTTCAGTTTTCTGTGGCATATATGGCTGGTTATATGAACCAGTCACTGTTACTGAACCCTTAAGTCACTGACATTAGTATCATCTTTATATATTTGTGCATTCATTGACTCTGTTGATGACAGTTGAATAGGCATAGCACCTCATTAGATCTCACCTCCCAGAGAATCTAGGATGACAAATGTCAAAGTAGAAGATGTCATGATAGAAATAGTGGTTTTGGAGGGTTAGTCTTCTGCCAGATTACAGAATGCTTTAGTGTTTGGCTTTCACCCATCACCCTTTCTTGTAATAAGATTTCTAGTTTTTTTGTTTTGTTTTGTTTTTTGGTGGGAATGACAGAAACAAGCAAAGCCATTTGGGATGTTATTTTCATCCCCAGGGATCAGGAAATAAGGATCTGTGATTAAATAGTGATCATACAAATAAAAGAAAGGGACATATAATCGAGAAGTTGTGGGAGAAGGAATAGACAAGATCAGACATTCCAAATGATACGGAAGAAAGAAGAGGCCATCTTGTTCTGGTCAAGAGGAAGGTGGGTTTTATCCAAATGAAAATATTCAGCTGACAGTCTGGTGTTAGGTCCTACCTTGATTCTGTGCCACTAATAGTTGAAACCGTGGGAATAAAGAGCAAGCAGAAGAAAAGAGAGCTGATTGCACAACACTAGGCAAGCTGCAGTAGTGAGGAGGGGAGACAGAGTAGCCAACAGATAAGAAAATGGGAAGAAAACTAGGATGTCATTTAAACTGAGAAAGGAGAAAATTCAAAATTGAGGGTATTAGCTCTCAAAATTTAGTAGAAATGCGAAGGAGGATGAGTGAGGAAAAAAATGTTATTCTTCAGGTTTAACCCTCCACCTTCTGGGTTTATTGAAATGTGATTGACATAAAATTTTGTCAGTTTAAGGTGTACAATGAGATAACTTGATAACATGTATATTGTGAAACGATTACCTTAGTAAGATGAGTTAACACTTTCATGTTTATCACATGAATTTGTGATTTTTAAATTTGTGATGAGAACATTAATACTTTCAGTAACTTTCCTCAGAGTCCATCCATGTTACGGTTGACAGGTTTTCCTTCCTTTTCATGACTGAATGACATTCCATTGACTATATATACACCTCACATTTTGTCTATTTACCCATTGAGGGACACTTAGGTATCTGGGCTGTTGTGAATAACAGTTTAATGTAAAAGCAGCAGGTATCTTTTCTATATATGATCTCATTTCTTTTGGATATATATGTACCCCCAGATTTGGATTTTCGGATCATATGGTAATTTTAACTTTTGAGGAGCCCGCATACTGTTTTCCATAGTGGTTATACCAGTTTGCGTTCCTACTACAGTGTACAAGGAGTGTTTCCTTACCTCCATATCCCTGTCAACACTAATCATCTCTGTTCTTTTTGGTAACAGCCATTCTAACAGATATGAGGGGATTATCTCATTGTGGTTTCTATTTCCATTTGCCTCACTGGTGATGATGTACATATTTTCATGTACCACTTGTGTGTCTTTAATGTCAGTTTAGTTTCTTTGCCTTTTTTTCAGTTAGAGTGTTTTATTTGGGTAATTTTTACTTTTGAATAGTATGAGTTCTTTATATGTTGGATATTTATATATTTATTTTTATCTATTTAAATATTTATATGTATTTGGATATACGTCCTTATCAGATTTTTATTTGCAAATATTTTCTCCAATTCCATAGGTTGCCGTTTCATGTTCAGAGGCTGATGTAGAAGCTTTTTAGTTTCATATATCCTATTTGTTTATTTTTGCTTTTTTTGTCATATCCAAAACATCATTGCCAAGGCCAGTGTCAGAGACCATTGTCGGTGTACTTTTGTATTTTCCTCTAGAAGTTTTAGGATTTGAGGACTTATATTTAAGTCCTTAATCCATTTCAAGTTAATTTTTGGAAATGGTATAAGATAGGAGTTCTGTTTCACTCCTGGCGTGTGATCATCTAGTTCTGTCAACAGTATTTATTGAAGAGACTGTCCTTACCCTATGGAGTATTGCTGGTTCCTTGTACAGTGTTATTTGAACGTATACGTGTAGGTTGCTTTCTGGCCTCTTGATTCTTTAGTGATTCCATAGAAATTTCAATATTGTTTTTTCTGTTACTGTGACAAATACCATTGGAATTTTAATATGAATTTCATTGAATCTGAAGATAGCTTTGGGCCATATAGACATTTTGCAATTTAATTCTTCCTATCCATTAACACATATCTTTCCTTTTTTTTTTAAGATTTTATTTATTCATTTGAGAGAGAACATGAGCCAGGGGGAGGGGTGCAGGGAGAGGGAGAAGCACACTCCATGCCCAGCGTGGAGCCTGACTTGGGCCTCAACATGGGGCTTGATCCCAGACCCTGAGATCATGACCTGAGCTGAAGTCAAACACTTAACTAACTGAGCCACCAGGCATCCCATATCTTTCATTTATTTTGTCTTCAGAACTGTTGTACTTTGCAGTGTACTGATTGATCTTTCCCTTCCTTGGTTAAATTTATTCGTAAGTATTTTTTTTATGCTGTTTTAAATGGTATTGCTTCCTTATTCATTTTTCAGATAGTACATTATTAGTGACTAGAAACCCAACTGATTTTTTTAAAAACATTTTATTATCTATCTATTTATTTATTTATTTGAAGATTTTATGTATTTATTCATGAGAGACAGAGAGACAGAGAGAGAGGCAGAGGGAGAAGCAGGCTCCCAAGGAGCAGGGAGCCCGACGCGGCACTCAATCCCAGGACCCTGGGATCATGACCTGAGCCGAAGGCAGATGCTTAACCATCTGAGCCACCCAGGAGCCCCCCAACTGATTTTTGAACATTGATTTTGTATCCTACAGTTTTACTGAATGTGTTGATTAGATCTTTTTTTTTAAGATTTTATTTATTTATTTGACAGAGAGCGACACAGTGAGAGAGGGAACACAGCAGGGGGAGTGAGAGAGGGAGAAGCAGGCTTCCCGTGGAGCAGGGAGCCTGATGCGGGGCTCCATCCCAGGACCCTGGGACCGTGACCTGAGCCAAAGGCAGCCGCTTAATGATGACTGAGCTGCCCAAGCGTCCCTGCTTTGATTAGATCTAAAGTATTTTTTAGTCTTTATGATATCTTATATATAAAATTGTATCATCTGCAATAGAAGTAGTTTTACTTTTTTAATTCCAGTTCTTTTTTTTTAAAGACTATTTCTTTGAGGGAGTGCATGAGCGTGGGAGAGGGGCAGAGGGAAAAGAGGCTCCTCGCTGAACAGGGAACCCGATGCAGGGCTTGATCCCAGAACCCTGGGATCATGACCTGAGCCGAAGGTAGATGCTTAATTGACTGTGCCACCCAGGTGCCCCTTTTATTACAATTCTGATGCTTTTTATTTCTTTTATCTTGCCTAATTGGTTTAACTAGGAATTCTAGTACTATGTTGAATAGGATTGGTGATTGTAGGCAGTTTTGTGCCTGACCATAGAGGACAGTCTTTCAGTATTTCACCACTGAATATGATATTAACTGTGGGATTTGTGTGTATGATTTTTGTCCTCCAATTTTTGATGTGTAAAATATTGATTAACTTTTATATGTTGAACCATTCTTGGATCCCAAGGATTAAATAACACTTTTATGGTTTATAACCCTTTTAATGTGCTGTTGAATTCAGTTTGCTAGAATTTTACTGAAAAATTGTGCATTTGAATATACAACAGAGATAAAGAAAGGTCTGTAGTTTCCCTTTCTTGTATTGTCGTTAGCTTTAGTATGAGCGTGACACTGGCATCATAAAATGAGTTTGGGAGTGTTCTCTTAAGTTTTTTTGTAAGAGTGGGGGTTGGTGTTAATTTTTCTTTAAATGTTCAGTAGAATTTGTCTACCCAAACCATCTGGTCTGGACTCTTCTCTATTGGGAGGTTTTATTTACTACTAGATCTGTTTCCTTATTCATTATTGGCCCGTATTTTACTGGATCAGTCTCCTTAGTCATTATTGGCCCTATTAGACTTTGTATTCCTTCAGGCTTTAGTCTTAGAAAAGTGTATGTGTCTAGGAGTGTATACATTTTTTTGTAGGTTTTGTTTTCTGGATATTTTGTAGTTCCTTGTTACTTTTTTCCTGTTTTGTGGCTTTCCTTTGGGAGCTGATTCTTTTCCATATTGGTAAGCTTTGATTCTGTTAATCTTTTGTATCGACTGTAGGTTTTTGCGTCGTTTTACCCTGAGACTTGACATCATTTTTTAGATCTAATTATCTATTTTAAACTGATTAAGGGATGCCTGGGTCACTCATTCAGTTAAGTGTCTGCCTTCAGCTGAGATCATGATCCTGGATCCTAGCATCCTGGGATTGAGCCCCCCCCCACTTTGGGCTCCCTGCTCAGCGGGGAGTCAGCTTTTCCCACTTCCTCTGCCCCTCCCCCTGCTTGTGCTTTCTGTGTCTCTCTCTCTAGCTCTTCCTCAGATAAATCTTTTAAAAAAATAAAAATAATAAACTGATAAAAACTTAAATTGATGATTTATATTGGAGTTAATATTTTAATATTTGATTATTCTGAATTTGAATTATATACTGGAGTACATTGATTATTCATATGCTTTTATATTATAATTGCCTATTACTAATAATCTATTGATTACTTTTCATTTCAGTCTAAAGAACTCCTTTTAGCATTTCTTATAAGACAGATCTGGTGGGCATTGAACTCCCTAAGTTTTTGTTTATTAGGACAAGCCTTTGTTGATTAAGGCAAACCTTTATATTTCCTTCATTTCTGAAGGACAGTTTTGCCAGTTACGTATTCTTGGTTGGTAATTTTTCTTTCAGCACTATGAATGTCGTATTCTGACCTCTCCTAGCTTGCAGTATTCGGCTGATTAAAAAAAAAATCGTCCGCTTATAGCTGATTGGGGATTCCCTTGTATGAGTGAATTTTTTTTTTCTCTGTTTCTGCTTTTAAAATCTTTTCTTTTTTAATTTTAGACAGGTTGTATTATGTCTTGGAGAAGATTGTTTGGGGTTGAAATTAATGTGGGGTTTTATGACCTTCTTAAACTTGGGTATCTCCACAGTAAAGATATTAAACCAGCTTAAATCAGCTTCCCTCTCCCTTCTCTTTCTCTGTCTTTTCTGAAGCTCCAGTAATGTATAGGTTATTTCCCTCAAAGGTATCTTGTATTTATTTAAGCTGTCTTGACCGTTTTTTCTTTTCTTTTTTTTCTGAGTAGATTATATCAAAGAGTAGTCTTCTGTTCCATATGTGCACTGCTCTAAGAGCAGGCTCAACTAGTAGCATTAGGAGAAACCAAACAAACTTGAGGATTCTTCTTATACTTGATCCACTTTGTTCTTTTTGTTTTTATATAGGCTTCACATTTTGTTTTAACGTAGTCCAGTGTGGGGCCCAAAGCAGGGCTTGAACTCAACCCTGTAATCAAGACCTGAGCTGAGATCAAGTGCGCTTAATCGACTGACCCATTCAGGCACCCCTTGATGCAGTTTGTTCTTGATGCTTTCTGTGTTATTTTTCATTTCATTGTACAGTTTACCCTGGAACAACAGGGAGGTTGTGGGTACTGTTATATCTGCATATAACTTTTGACTCCCCAAAAAACTTAGCTGCTAATAGTTTACTGTTGGCCAGAAACCTTACCAGTAATATAAATAATCATTTAATATATTTTGTATGTTATATGTATTACATACTCGATTCTTACAGTAAGGTAAGCTACAGAAGAAAGATGTTATTAAGAAACATAAGGAAGAGGAAATAAATTTACACTATTGTAAAAAATCTGCATTATCAGTGGACCTGTATAGTTTAAACTCTTGTTGTTCAAGGGTCAGGTGCATTCTTCTGCTCCAGGATATGTAGTTCTTTTTTATGATTCCTCTCTTTTAAACTTTTCATTTTGTTCATGTATTATTTTTCTGATTTTGTTGACTTTGTGTTTTCTTGTAGCTTACTGAGTTTCCTTAACTACTTTAAATACTTTATGGCAAATTGCAGATCTCCATGACTTTGGGGTTGATTAATAGAAAATTATTGTGTTCCCATGATGGTGTTATGTGTCCTTGATTTTTTCATATTCCTTGAAGTCTTGTATTGTTGTCTTCACATTTGAAGAAGCCAATTATCTCCTTTAGTCTTTACTTCTTGGTGGCCTTGGTAGAGAAATACCTTCTTTAGCTTTGTTGGGAACTCGGGCTTTTTTCATATCTTTTTGGTGGATATGCCTGGACTATAATTCTTGTTCCCCTATTTTGCAGAAATCTTAAGATTGTGTGCTTCTCCCAGTTCTGTCAAGTGAGGCTGGGTACTGATAGTCTCAGGTTTGCTTTTCCTAGGAGAAGA